>NC_141876.1:253566080-254181580 GCF_056163025.1 Triticum urartu | reverse complement strand
GCCTCATAGGATGGCCTCGGGGTGAACTTGGGTGGCAAATCTGTGTTTGGAACCCACACCCGACGCTTCTAGGAGCCAGAACCGGATGATGAACCAAAATCACGGGAGTGCGTGCATGTAGCCTCATAGTCAGTCTGGCCAGTTTCAACAATAATGGCCTTGTTCACAAGCTTCTGGAAGGAAGTGCACTCGTGCAAATGGAGGTCACGGCAAAGCTCACTTCTTGGCGTTAGTGGACACTTCCAAAGGGGCGTAGCGTGCAAGATTCCCAAACTCACGGCTGTAGGCATCCACTGTTAACTTGCCCTGGGTGAAGTTACAGAACTCCTCCTTTCCATTAGGCCCTCTGGGATGTGGTGCTCACAAAAAGCTTCACTAAAGTCCGCCTAGGTAGTAACCAGTCCGGCGGGACGCATAACCTCATAATTCTTCCACCAGAGACCGGCGGGACTCTCAAGGTGATATGCAGCATAGGTGACCTTACTAGCCTCAGCTACGTTGGCAGAACATAACTTGTGGGTGATGCTGCGAAGCCAATCATCCGCGTCGAGAGGTTCGACAGAGTGATGGAAAGTTGGTGGGTACAACTTGATAAAGTGATTGATGGACACTAAGTCATTCCTCTGCTGGTCTGCAGTGTTCTGCTTGATACTCTCAAGCAGTCGATTGGTCTCATGTTTGTTCCTCTCCGCTCCCAGCATGACCTCGGCTAGGGAAGGTGGATGGGGTAGGTTGGCATCCCTGGCCCCACTTCCTTCGCCCTGCTCCTAGGCAGCAAGGGTGCTTCGGGTGTTAACCATCCTAGGAAAAACAAAACCACGGTTTAGACAAGGATGACAAAACTCTGGCATAGGAGTGCAAAATGTAATGGATGACACGGAATGCAAAGATGTATGTCTGTACAACATGGTAACAAGGAAACTGCCATATATACACCATCGGTCATACAGACCATACATAGTTTAGTACAAGCCCAAGCTAAAGTACAACTACAGTGGAAGGACGATACATCTCATCAGAGGCACTCCAAGCTCCTATACATTATTTACCTACGCCTCCGGAACTCAGCACACACCAAGTCATATCCCACAAGTGCACTGGACTGTGGAGATACAACTACTACAATACTACCACTACCACGATCCACCTCAGGCCTCATCGTAGTAAGCCTCATAGGGGTTACCACCATTGCTCGGAAGCCGGACGTGGGCATTTGGGAACTATCTATCCTGTGAAGCGTGTGGTCCATAAGGACTCGGGTGTGGTCTCGGTCCCACAAGTGGTGGAAGACGAGGACCACGGGGAGGAGGGATGCCTCCGACATCAGGGCAATCCATACGGTGCAACAGTGGAGATTGAATAAGATACAATGCCTCCATGTTAAGATACCCAACCTAAACGATGGGTGATAGGTGTGTGAGGGTAGCCTAGTGAAGTGCTCGAGAGTTAAAGAGCTCCATCTACAAGGCATGGTTCTCGCGGTCCTTATCCTCTAGTAACTCTGTGGTAGTCCAAAGTAGCGGCTCCTCATGAGCGGCATTGGTATGGTGACCAGTGTAGTAACCCTCCTCTCCAAGGAGTGAGGATGGCATGTAGCAAAACTCAGTGTTCTGAAGTAAGGCGTGCCTAGCCCGAATTATAGTCATCATCGAGTAAGTAGCATCCTGCACGGACATCTCGATGGTAACCCCAAGCCCATACATCCAGTGGATGGGGTCAATAGCTCCAGGATATGAAGGATATATCCAGACTGTGCAAAGGTATTGGCTTTGGTTGAAATCATGATGCTGCTCCTCTACAGTGTACTCGGGATACCAACGATATCATGTCTCGGTCATCATGGGGACCAACATGGCCGTGTGACCTGGTACATCGATGCACCGGGTCAAACGGACCACCTAGTTGGGGTGCGGTCAGCCATCTGTAACACGAAATAATACAAAGGCGTTAGAAGTTCTAGGAGAAATTGGGCAGTATAACAGTTGTAAATGTTCAAAAAGGATTTTGAGACATTGTGGAAAAAAGTAGCATAGCCACTGAACAACATCATATCAAGGTTCCGGGTCCAACTAACAGCACACAGTAGTAACAAGGACTGAACTGGGCTTGAGAACATGAATCCTATAAGTCTACGGATTAGTAACATGTGAACCGGATAGAAAGAAGAGAATCCTAGTTCTTAACCCCCGTAGAAAAGAAGAGGCCGACTCAGAGAGAATGACACAAGAAGAGAAGTAAAAAGAGCCTTATGTTCCCTTCCACAATCAATTTCCTACAAATAACGAAAGCATTTCTAGACTCGACATCGACCAATTTGGCTTGAAGATCCTACATGCAGTCTAGCTCTGATGCCAATGTTGTCAAGACCCCGATCCTAAGTCACACCAATCTAGCATGTAATGCATCATATCGCCTTACGGCGTCACGCACGGTATCCCCACGGGTGCCACCTTACCTGGCCCGGGACCATTTGCGCCTTTTGGCTCACGTATATGATAGTGTCGCTAGCATCCATATGACAGAGAATCCGGGCCGACGTGACTAGTCATGAACCCAAAGTGGCACTAAATTACAGGGACAGGCATACATGACCCAGCAATGCACGTGTCAGTCAACAGTGAGTGAATCCGGGCTGTAGCAAGCTAACAGGACACCGGTAGACACCGCGTGACATTTCCCCGAAGGGACAAACACAGGAGCAAAGAAGGACACATGTCGATCATCCCATGTGTTCTAGAGTAGTAGCAAGCTACCATGGCTCAGTGGAAGCACTAGGATACATTTCCCCATAAGAGAGGCTACCAAGGATATACAACTAGGTGTCGAATCCCACACATACCAATCATTTCAAACATACACACAATATGCTCGATATGTGCAACTATAACATGGCATCACAACAAAACACTATGAGTCAAAGTATTTATTTAAAAGGCTCCGAAGAGCCATACATATCATATCCATACAGGTAGGGGTCACACGACGCAACACTCAAGTTATACAAGCATACAAGCACATGTGGAAGCTAACTTGTCTATGTACAGACAACTGGAAAGAAAGAAGGCTTGGTGAAGCCTGACTATCTACAACGCCCTTCACAGGCTCGAGGTTGCCACGTGAGAAGCAAGCTACTCGTCAACATCGAGATCTACATAGAACCCACGGAGGGGGCGGTGTCCTCCTCTGCAATAGTTTATTAATCAAACATGAGTACAAAGGTACTCAGCAAGTCTTACATCAGATCCTATCATATATGCAACATTATCAACAAGGGTAGTTGAGTTTATTGCAGCAATCCAGATCTGACTCTTGGCTATTCTATCCTACGTATGACAGTAGTTTGAATAAAATGAGATAGCGCACACGAGTCCCCTAATCACCACAACAATACTCTACCGTGGATCCTCTCCCGTCTTCCTACGAGAGGGCCAACCACGGCACTCACACTTGTCTTGAGTCTTTTATGAGTAACCATTAACTTGTCTATGAACTGCATAAGCAACCCAGTAGTCCATTACCGTGGACGCAGCTATGGAATAGTTTAATAACCTTGCACGGGTGTACTTCTTCACACACGCTTCTGATACATCTCCAACGTACCTATAACATATGAAGTATTCATGCTGATATATTATCATTCTTGGATGTTTTACAATCATTTTATAGCAACTTTATATCATTTTTTGGGACTAACCTATTGACCAATGCCCAGTGCCAGTTGTTGTTTCTTGCTTGTTCATTACATCACAGGAAATCAATATCAAACGGAGTCTAAACACTACAAAACTTTTTGTGGATGTTTTATGGACAAGAAAACATCCATTGGGCAAGAGCAGCACCTGGGGGTGCCCCGAGGGGGGCACAACCCACCAGGGTGGACCTGGGGGCCCAGGCATGCCTAGGTGGGTTGTGCCCACCTTGGTGGCCTCCAGCAGCCCCTCTTCGCCCTATAAATCGTCAAATATTCCAAACACCCTCGGGGCAACACAAGATCCGAAGTTCTGCCATCCCAAGCCTCTGTAGCCATGAAAAACCAATCTAGACCCCATTCCGGCACTCCGCTAGAGGTGGAAATCATCACCGTTGGCCATCTTCATCATCACGGCGGCCACCATGATGAGGAGGGAGTAGTCCACCCTCGGGGCTAAGGGGTTGTGCTAGTAGCTATGTGTTTAATCTCCATCTCTTGTGTTCTTGAGATGTCATGACCTTGATGTATCGCGGGCTTTGTTAATATAGTTGGATCATATGGTTTTTCCCCTCTCTATGTTGTTGTGAATTGAGTTTTCCCTTTGGGATTTTATTATTATCAGATTGAATACTTTAATGGATTTGAGAGCACTTGATATATGTCTTGCATATGAATACCCGTGGTGACAATGGGGTATCATATTGATTCCGTTGATATGTGTTTTGGCACTCAACTCGCAGATTCCCGAGGTTACATTGGGGTAATCTATGCATAGGGGTTGATGCACGTTCTTGTCTTTTGTTTCTCCGGTAGAAATCTTGGGTCACTCTTTGAGGTTCTTTGTGTTGGACTGAGTATTATGAATGTGAATTTGCTTTGGTGTTATTTTAGTACGAAATCTTGATAGATCAATTGGAAAGAATACCTTAGTGTTATTTTAGTACAAACTCTTGATAGATCGATCGGAAAGAATAACTTGGTGCTATTTTAGTAGGAACTCTTGGATAGATCGATCGGAAAAAATAGCTACAAAAAATTTCTTCTTATGTTCTCCGCTAGATAGGAACTCTGGAGTGATTCTTCATCGCACTTTGAGGGATGGTTATATGATCTAATTATATTAGCATTGTTGAGAGATTGCACTAGCGAAAGTACGGACCCTAGGCCTCATTTTCAAGCATTGCAATACTGTTTGTGCTCACTTTTGTTACTTGCTACCTTGCTGTTTTTTATTGTTACTATTACAAAAATCAATATCTAGTATTACTAGTACACTTGTATCACCATCTCTTCGCCGAACTAGTGCACCTATACAAATTAACATTGTATTTGGTGTGTCGGGGACACAAGAGACTTGTTATTATTTGGTTGCAGGGTTGTTTGAGAGAGACCACCTTCATCCTATGTCTCCCACGGCACATCTTCTTGAGGGAAAATAATAAAAAGTCATCCTACGTCTCTCACCATCTCTTCTTGACGTAAGGTTCTTTTATTATTTGGTACGATTATTATTTGGTTGCAGGGTTGCTACCGATGTAATAAACCTTAGGTCATCCACTTGAGGGAAAATTGCTACTGCCCTACAAAACTCTGCGCTTGGAGGCCCAACACAAGTCTATAAGAACAAGTTGTGTAGTAGACATCAAGCTCTTTTCTGGTGTCGTTGCCGGGGAGGTGAGTGCATCAAGGTATATCTATAGATCTTGCAATTGAATCTTTTAGTTTCTTGTTTTATCACTAGTTGGTTTATAAAAGAAAATTACATAAAAATGGAGTTGAGGTTGCATCATATTATAGGTCATTTTTATAATATATTTCTTGAAAATGATGGATCAGAAAATTGTGCTCAATAGTTATGTTTGGCACAAAATATTTGAATGATGAGCTTTTTTGCAATGTTGTTAGTATGATTATTTGAACATCCAAAATGCGAATGATGATTGCACAAGTCATGACAAGAATGTTTCTTATAAGCATGTCAATTTTTGTGGAGTGCATAAAGTTTGTCAAGACATGCCTTATAGGGAAAATAGCTTTTGTAAGAAGCATAAACATGATAGAGCCAATTCTTTGCTCAACGTGATAGATGAATTCGCTACAAAATTATGTTCTCTTTGTCCTATTACTTGTGATATTTGCAATAAACTTGGTCACCTTATGTAGGTGCAACAAACCCTGGGTCCGTTGCCCAGATTGTGCACAGGCATACGAACAAGATTGAAGCACCAACTTAAGTGAGAGATTGAGGGACCAAGAGATTTAAAGAACCAACATACAGCTCAGAGGGACCAAGATCAAGCTAGAGGAGCAATATATCGGCAAGAGTAGGGCCTCCCTTGCCGGGCAGGTGAGCCCGGCAAGGGGCGAGGCCACCACCAGAAGCAGGCAACCCAGGCACCCTACCAACCACTCAAGCATGACCCAAGTCATCAATCAGTGTAGTGTCAAGCCGCAGGGTGATTAAGTGGCAGCCATTCGCCACATAGCAGCCATTTCCTATAGAAGAAACCCACAGATGACACATGTCAAGCGATGCGTCAAGAGAACGGGCGCGGAGCTGGCAAGATAGCCCGGCAAGCCTTGCTAGGCAACCAGTGATGTGACACTAAGCGGTGCATTTAATGCACCCTGTCAGTCCATAGAGTTAGGTATGATAGCACTGTTCGCTATCATTTCAGTGGATAATGACTACTTTGCCATTGTGGTGAACCCTTGATCTATAATAGGAGGCCCATGGCACCCATAGGAAGGCTTGGAAAGTTGACGAACCCACACCCCCATACGCGCATAGTCGCTGCTGCTCTACGGTAACCCCTGCGGGGCAAGTGTATTGTGCTCCACCATCCCGATTCCACCATAAATCCACTAAAGCAGGAGTAGGGTCTTACGCCTCACTGCGGCCCAAACCTGGGTAAATTGCTTGCGTGCTCTCTCCCATGCTGCCGTGCGCTGGTCTGCTCTTTGTGCAACGCGATGTCCCCCTGCCGAACTAGAAAGGGGCTTCCTGGGCTCATAGGTGGCCATGGATATCCCGTGACACCTTAATTTCCAATGCATGCCTTTTCATGATCGAATCGTGTCCAAATATTTCAATAACTTGATCACCCTTGAACTTTATAATGAGCTTTGTCTATTTTTGGGGAGTGAAGAATTGACACATAAAAATAGTTGGTTTGAAGTATTCATTTTCACGGATGATACTGAAACTAAACTAGAGAATATATATATGTTTTGCATGGTAAATTGCAATTAGAATGCTTATATTGCCAACTATTGAAAGATGGGAAAACCAATAGAATATAAAAGAAATACTAATGAAAGGGTAAAGATTTCCACTTTCCCTCCTATTATCTCTCATGATGAAATAGGTGACGGGGAAGAGCTCCCTATTCAACCAATCTCATCAATAAGAAGCTTGAAAAAATTAATTAAACCCACACGTGATGCGGTGAAGAAGAAGAGAAGAAGAAAGAATAGAGGTAAAAAGGTATCTCTCCCAAATAGTGTTGCTCCTATTATTGTTGTGCCTCATGAAAATGAATAAAAAATAATTGTGGAGGATGATGCACTTGATGATGATATTGCTTCTATGTCTTATGGCACAATGTGCGAGAGAACTATTCATGATGATTTTGTTATGCCTATTGCTTGATGTGCTGATTATGATTGGGAAGATAATGATACTTCTTATAATCTTGAAAATCTTTTTGGCACCAACTTAGGAAATTATGATGATAGCAATTGTTATACCGTTGGTGCTATTCATACTATTAATGATGAGAATGATTATGCTTATGATATGCCAAGCCACAAGCTTGGGGATGCTATGTTTGATGAGAATGACATGTTTGAGAATTTATTTGCTGCAATTAATGTTTGCCCAATCTTACGGATGCTATGCTTTATTGAGATGATCTTTTTAGACCCCTTACTTTGAATGATCAAATTTGCTATGATGATTGCATGCCTCCTACTTATGATGATTATTGTGATGATACTTATGTTATAAAAAGTAGTGATAATTATTGTCCTAATTTTGAATATCCTTTTACTGAACATTACTCTCTTAATGTTGGAACAATTTTTAGTACTCGAGTTTCATATGATACTCCCACTATTGTGAATGAGAATAAAATTGCTTATATGGAGAGTAAAAAAATTTCTGTACTTTTGGATCATGAAAAGAATGTTTTATGTCATGGTTATATCGATGAATCTATTCATGAAGCTACTGAAAATTATTATGAGAGAGGAACTTATGATTCATGATGCTCTTGTTATGTTTCAATCCTTATCTTTTATACGAGCATCATAGAACTCATCATGCCTAGCTTAAAAGGCATTCAAGAAAAGCGCTTGTTGGGAGACAAACCAACACTTTTACCTACTATTTTTATGTGTTCACATGATTAGGCTACTGTATTATTCATGTTTTATTGCTTTTGTTTCAATAAAGTGCCAAGTAAGACCTTTGGGATGGTCTATGCTGATAATTGATTTGATCTTGCTGAAAAATAGAAACTTATGTGCTTAGGAAAATAGTTTTCATTTTTAACAGAGGAGTGATAAAATACTGAATCTTTTTGCAGAAGATTAATAGACAAATTTTCAAGGATTCCCTAATTTTTTAGAATTTATGGAGTACCAGAAGTATGGTTGGAGTACATATTACTACAGACTGTTCTGTTTTTGACAGATTCTGTTTTCAATGCATAGTTTGCTTGTTTTCTAGTTTCTATGGCTTACATTGCTCAATATAAATTGTGGAAATTATATGATATAGTAGGCATTGTGTGGAAACAATTATGAATCTTGTCTTTGATAGTACTAAAGTGAAATGGTTTGCTCTTTATCATACTAACCTATCTCATGAAGCTCTGTTAAGTTTTGTGTGATTGAAGTTTCCATGTTTTGGGTGACATGTTGATATGAGAGGAATTAAAGAGACACAAAAGCTCAAGCTTAATATTTCAAGAAGTCTCAAGCATCTAAGCTTGGGGATGCCCCGGTAGGCATCCTATAAGTTCGTATCGGTTGAGCCTAAGTTTTTGCTTCTTCACTTGAGTTGTACTACTATTGGAATGTCATTTTGTCTTGTTTTGCTTGCTGTTTTAATAAAATACTTATATGTGAATGTTTTAAATAAGAGAGAGTTCTCAAATAGCTACCCATTTACATAACTACTCGCTTGATCTTCACTTATATCTTTTTGGAGTAGCTTGTCATTTACTCTTGTGCTTCACTTATATCCTATGAGTAAATTGTTGAATGAATTGAATATCGTGAAGTTGCAATTATATCATGCCTAGTGGTAGCCTCACATTGGGTTTAGGAAGTGAAGTCTTTTGAAGCTTGACAATCACAATATTGGTCATATAAGCAATTCATGAATAATTAGTATAAGGAACAGAACTTTCACATGCAAATACACTATCTTGGAAATCTTTTGTGATTGTGAGCCCCCATCAAAATATTATATGCCAAAATTGTTGACGTTGGACAAGGAAGACAATGTAATGGTTTATGTTTGTTCATATTCACATAGAAGTTATATTGTCATAGATCCTTCAATATGTGGTGCTTGCCCCCCATCCTTGCTAGCCAAAAATTCCGCACCAAGTAGAGATACTACTTGTGCATCCAAAAACCCTTAAACCCAAATCTTATTTTCAAGAGTCCCCCATACCTACCTAAGGATTGAGCAAGATCCTTCAAGTAAGTTGTCATCGGTGCAATAAGGTAATAAAAATTGCTTCTATAAGTGTTAGATCATTTAGTGTAAGAGAAAATTGAGCGTTGTATGAACTTGTGATGGCAAAGAATAAAAGCAATAGACTACATAATAAAGGTTGCTATCATAAGGGGCAATGTAACGGGACGTTCTTTTGCACTAAGGGTTTGAGCATACAAAAAAATAAGTGCATGGCAACCGCTAGTTCCCTCTGCGAAGGGCCTATCTTTTACTTGTATGCATTTACTTTCATGCAAGATTCAAAGTTTTTCTCTCTATTCCTTTTTATTTTTCTCCTTTGGCAAGCATCATGTGGTGAGGAAAGATCTAGGCACATATATCCAGTTGGATATGGGTAGCATGAGTTATTAATGTTGACAACACCCTTGTGGTAAATACGTTGGGAGGCGAAATTATAAGCCCCTATCTTTCTATGTGTCCGATTGAAACGTTCTGCTCACATGTATGAAGTGAGTGTTAGCAATCATAGAATACTATATCATAGTTGAGTATGTGGAGCTCTTACTTAGACTCTGTTGAATAATTTGAATTGCAATTGCTTCGTGACTGAGAACATAGGTGGTTGAGTTTTAAGAGAATTCATTGTCTGAACCTTACCATGTGAATTGGTTGCTATTTTAACATGAGAAGTTTTATAAGAAAGAATTGTAGTTATGATGCTAGGAAAAGTGATTGAAATTGTCACTGATCAAACTTATGCACTTTGCTAGCATTCACATTTCATTAATTATTCCTGCTATCATTTACCTACTCGAGGACGAGTAGGAATTAAGCTTGGGGACGCTGATATATCTCCAACGTATCTATAATTTATGAAGTATTCATGCTGATATATTATCGTTCTTGGAAGTTCTACAATCATTTTATAGCAACTTTATTTCATTTTTTGTGACTAACCTATTCACCCAGCGCCCAATTCAAGTTGTTGTTTTTTGCTCGTTTTTTACATCGCAGGAAAGCAATATCAAACGGAGTCCAAAGACCGCGGAACTTTTGTGGATTTTTTATGGACTTGAAGACATCCATTGGGCCAAAGCAGAACCTGGGGGTGCCCCGAGGGGGGCACAACCAACCATGGCGCGCCTGGGATCCCAGGCACGCCCAAGTGGGTTGTGCCCACCTCGGTGGCCTCTCGAACCCCCTATTTGCCCTATAAATCATCAAATATTCCAAAAACCCTCAGGGTAACACTAGATCAGAAGTTCCGCCGCCGCAAGCCTCTGTAGCCATGAAAAAGGAATCTAGACCCCATGCCGGCACTCCACTAGAGGCGGAAATCATTACCGGTGGCCATCTTCATCATTCCGGGGGCCACCATGACGAGGAGGCAATAGTCCACCCTCGGGGCTGAGGGTTTGTACCAGTAGCTATGTGTTTAATCCCCCTCTCTCGTGTTCTTGAGATGTCACGATCTTGATGTGTCACGGGCTTTGTTAATATCATATGGTGTTTTCCCCTCTCTATCTTGTTGTGAATTGAGTTTTCCCTTTGAGATTTCGTTATTATCGGATTGAATACTTTAATGGATTTGAGAGCACTTAATATATGTCTTGCATATCAATACCCATGATAACAATGGGGTATCATATTGATTCACTTGATATTTGTTTTGGCACTCAACTCGCAGATTCTCGAGGTGACATTGGGGTAATCTATGCATAGGGGTTGACGCACGTTCTTGTCTTTTGTTTCTCTACTAGAAATCTTGGGGAACCCTCTGAGGTTATTTGTGTTGGGTTGAGTATTATGAATCTGAATTTTCTTTGGTGTTATTTTAGTATGAACTCTTGATAGATCGATCAGAAAGAATAACTTAGTGTTATTTTAGTACAAACTCTTGATGTTATTTTAGTACAAACTCTTGATAGATCGATTGGAAAGAATAACTTGGTCTTATTTTAGTAGGAACTCTTGGATAGATCGATGGGAAAAAATAGCTACAAAAAATTTCTTCTTATGTTCTCCACTAGATAGGAACTTTGGAGTGATTCTTCATCACACTTTGAGGGATGGTTATATAATCCAATCATATTAGCATTGTTGAGAGATTACACTAGCGAAAGTACGGACCCTAGGCCTCATTTTCAAGCATTGCAATGCCATTTGTGCTCACTTTTGTTACTTGATACCTTGCTGTTTTTATTGTTACTATTACAAAAATATATATCTACTATCATTACTACGCTTGTATCACCATCTCTTCGCAAAACTAGTGCAACTATACAAATTACCATTGTATTTGGTGTTTTGGGGACACAAGAGACCTTTTATTATTTAGTTGCAGGGTTGTTTGACAGAGACCATCTTCATCCTATGTCTCCCACGGATTGATAAACCATAGGTCATCCACTTGAGGAAAAATTACTACTGTCCTATGAAACTTTGCGCTTAGAGGCCCAACACAAGTCTACAAGAACAAGTTATGTAGTAAACATCAATCTCTTTTCTGGCGCCGTTCCCGGGGAGGTGAGTGCATCAAGGTATATCTTTAGATCTTGCAATCGAATCTTTTTTTTTCTTGTTTTATCACTAGTTTGGTTTATAAAAGAAAACTACATAAAACATGGAGTTGAGGTTGCATCATATTATTGATCATCTTTATAATATCTTTCTTGAAAATGATGGATCAGAAAATTGTGCTCAATTGTTAGAAGAAGAAGCCAATAAAATTTTTGTTACAAAATATTTGAATGATGAGCATGTTTGAAATGTTGTTAGTATGAATTCTTTGAACATCCAAAATGCTAATGATGATTGCACAAGTCATGACAAAATGTTTCTTATAAGCACGTCAATTTTTGTGGATTGCATAAAGTTTGTGAAGACGTGCCTTATAGGGAAGATAGATTTTGTAAGAAGCATAAACATGATAGAACCAATTCTTTGCTCAAAGTGATAGATGAATTCGCTACAAAATTATGTTCTCTTTGTCCTATTACTTGTGATCTTTGCAATCAAGTTGGTCACCTTAATTTCCCATGCATGCTTTTTCATGATCGAATCGTGTCCAAATATTGCAATAACTTGATCACCCTTGAACTCTATAATGAGCTTTGTCTATTTTTGGGGAGTGAAGAATTGACACATAAAAATAGTTGGTTTGAAGTATTCATTCTCACGGATGACACTGAAACTAAACTAGAGAATATCTATATGTTTTGCTTGGTAAATTGCAATGAGAATGCTTATATTGCCAACAATAGAAAGATGGGAAATCCAATATAATATAAAAGGAATACTAATGAAAGGGTAAAGATTACCACTTTCCCTCCTATTGTCTCTCATGATGAAATAGGTGACGAGGAGGAGCTCCCTATTCAACCAATCTCATCCATAAGAAGCTTGAAAAAATTAATTAAACCGACACGTGATGTGATGAAGAAGAAGAGAAGAATAAAGAATAGAGGTAAAAGGTATCTCTCCCAAATAGTGTTGCTCCTATTATTTTTGTGCCTCATGAAAATGAATCAAAATAAATTGTGGAGGACGATGCACTTGATGATGATATTGCTTCTATGTCTTATGGCACAATGTGCGAGAGCACTATTCATGATGATTTTGTTATGCCTATTGCTTGATGTGCTGATTATGATTGGGAAGATAATGAAACTTCTTATAATCTTGGAAATCTTTTGGCACTAACTTGGGAAATTATGATGATAGCAATTGTTATATCGTTGGTGCTATTCATACTATTAATGATGAGAATGATTATGCTTATGATATGCCAAGCCACAAGCTTGGGGAAGCTATGTTTGATGAGAAGGACATGTTCGAGAATTTATTTTCTACAATGTAGCGACCCGACCTCAAACCGTCAAGCCTCTGTGTATCTATGCCATCCCTGGATCGGTATGCTGGCACACACAGTACATCAATGTATATATCGAAGTGCAATCACATGTATAAATAACGTAAAAATGATATATACCTCATAAGTCTTAGTGGAAACAAACATAAGGGTGTGGAGTCCCATCAACGCCAACGGCAAGTTGAGTGTAGACCGTAACCCTACAACGTAACTCTTACTCGTCGTAGAAATTCCTGCAACATAAGACGTTGCAGCCATGTAGGTTAGTACATTGAATGTACTGGCAAGTCACATCATAAGAATAATGAACCTATTTGTACATGCAATTTGGCTGGTGGAACGCTCTAAGTTTGGTTTTGCATAAAGCTAATTTTTCCCTAGAATAAAAGATATTATTCTACCACTACTGTATAGCATAGGATGAGTTGGTAAACCCAACTCAATCCATTCCCAAAATTTCATTTGAAACCCAACTGTTTAATTAAGAGTGATGAGACCTCCCAACATTTCCACTACTAGATGCTCAAGTTGTCCGTAACCGGGGACATGGCTAATCGATTAGGTTTTAACACTCTATAGAGGTTTGCGCACTTTTCCCCACAAGACTCGATCGCCTCCCTTGAAGTTCTCGCACTGCCTGGCGTTTGAGAACAGGATGACCGAGACATAGTCTTTCAAAAGTATTCCCCCTTAACCCATGGATAGGCCGATACACCTACTCATTCTACATCTGCTAGCCCATCCCGGAAGGGGTCACACTAACTACTCAACTAAGCCAGAGCCCATATTGGCTTGTGACTGCACACGTAAGCTTCTAGGCATGAGAATACGATTGATCTCTTTGAGCCTGGGCGGCCGACCACTAGTGGTGCACCACCATGGATTAACCATGCATGCTCCCACCGTACTTCGGCACCATTCAAACCAAATACCGCCCAGGTAGTTCATTTACAAGTCTTGGACCCGCTTACTACTTTTTCACTCATGTCTCACCATGTTCGGTTCCCAAACCACGTCTACATTTAGCGAGGCAAAAATAAAATTACACGACGGTGACAAGGATGTATAGATCAGACCTACCTCAAATGAACTACTAGGTAATGGCATAGCCATCTGGCAACAATAAATCCTACCATGCAATCCTACCACAAAAGGACTAACTGCATAATATAAAACATAGGTAATTGGAAGAATGGTCAAATGTGAACTTGCCTGGTAATAGTTGATGAAGATTATATCGCTCTCAGAAATTTAATTAATAGAACTATTCGTCACATGGGGTTCAAAACTGTGATGTGATCTATCGTGCATATAAAGCATAGCACTCAAACTATCATGGACATATACTAATTGTGCGAAAAGTATCGTGACAATGGTCCAAGTGGTAGGGTTTGGCTACGGTGACACGGTGCAAAAAGAATCTCATCAATCAGAGCTACAGTTTAGGAGATATGGCCAGTTGAAGTTTGAATTCAAACCTGAATAAATTCAAATTTGAAACAGGCCAAAAGTTTTCAAAGTTGTTTCTCTAGATAAAGCTATTCGAGACGAACACTTTGCCACTGGTTTCATCGAATTTGGACCTACGGGTATAAAGTTGTGGCTATTCTAAATTTAGGGACTAATCTGCTAATTACAGGGACTAAACAGTGAAGAAAACTATCGCAAACAGGTCCCTGACACGTGGCAAATTCCTAGTGGCCGAAAGGTATTCGCCGCGTAGCTTATACAGCGGACGCTCGGACTTTAAGCAAAACAACGGCGGCGGCCTACTAAAAAATGACATCGGTTTAAAATAAAACTGCATGGTTAAACTAAAACCGCACGGTTAAATTAAAACCACGGTTAACCGATCTAAAAAACTAAACGGAAAGGGGGGTTAGCTCACGGTGGCAACGACGACGAACTGGAGATGGTGGCATAGGCGTCGGGCGGTGGACGGGGCGGCGGCTGCGGTGCTCCTTGGCGGCGGGGAAGATGACGGATGGGACGGGCGCGAGGTGGGCGGTCCAGTGGTGGTGACGGCGCGCGTCGGGGTGGCCGGGACATGTGGAGCGAAGGGCGGCGGCTCCGTGCTCCAGCGAGCACGCAGGTCATCGGGGCGGCGTCTCTGGCGAAACGTAGGGGCGACAAACATGTGAAACGGATGCGGTAGATCGAGAGAATGAGATTGATAGAGAGAGTGGAGGCTGGGGTGGTCTACGGGCAACAAAATCAACGGCGAGGTCCTCCAACTCCGGCGAGATCCGGCTGACGAAGGTGGCGCCTGTGATGTGCGAGAGGACGAGCGAATTGGCAGAACGGAGAGAGGGGGTCTTGGGGGTTTTATAGGCGCGGTCAGGAGCTCGGGGAGCGAAGGATAAGGCTTATCTCCGAGGGTGAGGTGCGGCAGTTGCGGGCAGTGAGCGCTGCAAGCTCATCTGAGCGGAGGAGGCAGGAGATTGGGGACGATGGGGCGGGGCCCATCTGGCAGCGGGCGCGGCATGTGAGCGAGGAGCGGGCGAGCGAGCGGTGGCTTTCGCAGGCGCGGGGTTGGGCCTTGGGCCATATGGCTGACCGGTTCGCCCCTAGGCCGAACACTGTTTCGGTCCAGGTGGTGCTTCTCTATTTTTTTTACAGAAAGAAAACTCCAACCAAGAGAAAATAAATAACAAATTACGTAGGCATATTATATACCAAAATGTTCAGAAAAATACCCCGAATAAGATGAACTATTTTTCAAGTTCAACTAAATTCCATAAAAATTCATAAAAGTCAAACCGTGCTACTATTGTATTTAAAATCAATAAAAAACATTTTTTAAATAGCAAAATGATTACAAATTTATTTTCTCCTCATTTTATATTTAAGGGAATCATTTTGCCCTTATTTCTATTTATTTATTTTGAGGAGAAAAATAATTTGGATATAAACCCAAATAACTCCCAATTGGATTTGAATTTGGAATTTCAAACAACTTCGAATGGAAATGAGTTTCAAATAACTTCAAAGTGACTTCCAAATTATTTCTTTGAAACTTCCAACTCTCTTTCTTCAAATATGAAGAAGTCATTTTATGAACTCATTGAGTTGCTTAAAGCTTCTAAATTTGAAATATTTCAAATGGAATTCAAATCATTTTCAAACCCTTTTTCATTTCATTAAATGGAACAAGTCATATTATCTTCACTCTAGGGTTTTGTGATGAGATTACTTTGAGTTCCTGGAGATCAAGAAAAATGCAACATGGAAGTTTTGGGGAAGTCCTTTTATTCCCTCCCATTCAACTTTCAAAAATAAAAATTATATTTCCACTCAATCTCACACCATCAATCACACAACAAACAAACAAACAATCACAATTATTTATTTAAAATAACATTCCAAAATTTCGAATTTTGGGATGTTACGTACAATTAATGTTTGCCCCAAGCTTGCAGATGATATGCTTAATGGAGATGATCTTTTTAGTCCCCTTACTTTGAATGATCAAATTTGCTATGATGATTGCATGCCTCCTACTTATGATGATTATTGTGATGATACTTACATTATAAAAAGTTGTGATAATTATTGTCATAATTTTGAATATCCTTTTACTGAACATTACTCCCTTAATGTGTGCCGGGGTGCTGATCCACGGGCACCTATGGGACCGGCGGGCCGGGTCCCTTTCGGTTCGGCGGGGGCGGAGATCGTGCAAAGAGCAAATCGAGGTGAAGCACGCGAGCGATTTACCCAGGTTCGGGCCGCACGGATGCGTAAAACCCTACTCCTGCTTTGTGGTTTTGTATTGATTTCTAGCTTGGGAGCGCGGAGTGCTACAGTACACACCAGCGGCCAGCAAGACCGAGCGTGAGTGTTCGAACCGGCTCCCCCCCTCTACGTTGCACACGGGCCTCCTTTTATATGCTCAAGGGGCTACCGACAGGTGGCAACGGAGGTAAAGGGCAAAAATGGAAAGGTGCTGTGGTAGGCACAGCTACCTGCTACAGTGTATCATACCTAACCCTGACGGCAGGGGACAAGGGTCTTAAATGCCCGTCTGTGTCGCCTAAACAGTGCGAAAAGGGACCGCCAGGGACGCCACCGTTCGCCACGATGGCGATCTTGTCAGCGCCGCTTGCCACCGCACGTCCCTAGCTGCACAGTCTTCCGCCACGTACGCCTGGAAGGTCCCCAGAGCGACACGTTGGTGGATGTGCTGGAGCGCGGGCGCGGAGAGGTGGCTTGCCGCGGCAAACGCCTTGCCGCGGTCGTTGTCTTGTCGCGTCCGGGAGCTTGTCGCTCACCGGGTCTTGCCGGAACGCGTGGTGCGCCGCGGCAAGTTCCTTGAAATGCCTTGAGTGGCCTTCCCGGCAAGCTCCTCTTGCCGGGGTCTTGTCTTCTTGACTTGGACACTTTGTTCTTGAATGGCTCCAAAGGAACCACGGAGGATCTTGGCGGTCACCCGGCAAGCCTTGCCGCGGGATGCTGCGACTGCCCGTGCACAAGTTCAGGATACTAGGGTACCCCTACTCTAGTACACCGACAGGAGCCCCCGGGCCTGGGCCATACACGGTGCCGAGCGCTGTTGGGCCAGGCCCAAAACAGGGCACGGGCACGCGCGGCCTAGGTTACGCCGTATCTCACTCCGTATCCACCGCGGCCTCCCCGAACGGCACTCGTTGAATGCGGCGTCGTGGGAGAGGTCGTGGGGGTTTCTTTATTCGGAAATGCGGAACGTCCGCCCCCTCCCCCTTTATAAGCAGGGGAAACAGGGGCAGTTGGCCCACTCGCCCGTTGCCGTTCCCAATCTCAGAAATCTCCGCCGCTCCCTTGCCTCCCCAAAGCTGAGAGAGAGAGCAGCGCTCCGCCCCCCATCGCCACTAGCACCACCAACGCCGTCGACCTCCTCCACTACTTCCGCCATGGCTCCAAAAGCCAACAAGGGGAAGACCGTGAAGACGACCGAGGCGCAGCGGCTCGCGGCGCTGCGGAAGGAGCGGTCCGTTTTCCCTCCCAAGCTCGGTGCGAAGGAGCTGAGGGAGAACTACTATCTGTTCTGGTCGGCGGAGACGCGCGCGCATCCGCGCACAAAGGTTCTCCCCGCCGCCGCTTGGAAGAAGGCTCCGAATGGGTACCCCTTCTTCACATTGTTCTTCTATTGCGGGCTCTGCCCGCCCTTCTCTGATTTCTTCTGCGACATCATGAACACCTATGGATTCCATCTCCTTGACTTCACCCCCAACGCCGTCCTGACAATGGCAGTTTTCGCACACCTCTGCGAAAACTTTGTCGGAGTCCTTCCCAACGTAGCCCTCTTCCGCCACTTTTTCATACCCCGAGTAGAGAGAGGAGAGCCTCTATCCGGCGGGATTGCCTGGATCTCAAGGCCCGGCAAGAAAGAGATCTATCTGGAGGGAGAATTCCGCGGCAAGTGGGAGGAGTGGAGAGCTGATTGGTGCTGGATTGACAAGGAGAGCCCGCAGCCATTTACCATCCGACGTCGAATCCTAGTAGCACGCGGCAGCGATTGGAGTGACATGGCTCCAGAGGACGCCAGGCTGAAGATTGCCGTCACCAGGATCCTGCGCCTGAGGCTTGCCGGGCTTACTGTTGGCGCTGTTGGCGCAGACTTCCTTCGCCGCCGCATCGCCCCCCTGCAGGAACGGGGGAGGCCCACTTGGGAGTTCAAGAATGCGGCGGACATCATGAGGCTACGGCCAGGCCTCAATTACAACTTCACAGTCCTGGAGCTCAACGCGATGCTGCAGGAGCTGTTCAAATATGACCCCCAGCATCCCGAGGTGTTCAGGTTGCCGGGGGGCGTCGTGCCTTTATGCAACAATTCCGCGCTCGACCGCATCCGTGCAATGATGCCGGAGTGCGACTCGCACGGGATTGTGCCAACTTGGCAGGAGCCTGCAGACGAGGTCGTGCAGCAATTCTTCGACGACATGGTGGAAGTGCCAATCTGCCTCGACGAGAAGGACGGCCTCACCCGCGACACCACGGATGCGGAGATGGCGCTCATCGCCACTAGGCTAGAGGAGGCAGCGGCAGCCGCAGCCGCGGGCGAGTTCGGGTTCACTGTGGAGGAGGCCGATGCAGCAGAAGCGGCAAGCCGTGCCAAGCGAGGGGAGCCTGCCGGCAAGAAGGGGCTTTCCGGGCAAGACACCGAGCCGAGCGAGCCCGCCAAGGACGCGAGTGGCTCGTTGCAAATCGACTCTTCTTCCACCTCGTCTTCAGACAGCCCACCAGAAGCAGAGCCTCCATCCCCACCAAGAAGGCGCCTCCGCAAGGTTGGTGATGTGGCGGAGCGGCAAGCGGGCCAACAGTCGCCACGCCGCGTGACACGCTCGACCACGGCAAACACCGTTGCCGCGGGAGCGCCTCATGCTACGACGGCAACTGGAGCGAAGTCTAGCCGGACCACCGCTTCAGTCCCTGCCGCTACTCATGCCGCGCCGACAGCCGGAGCGGGGTCGTCTCAGACCGCCGCCACTGCTCCTGCCAAGCGGCCAAGGGAAGCTTCTCCTCCGCCTCCTCACTCCGGGCGCGCGCCAGGCTTCGACTTCTCCGCGTTAAGCTCCAACGAGGAAGAAGAAGAAGAGTAAGCTTCTCTTGTTGTACTTGCATTTCTTCAACTCTTGCTGTTGGTCTTGTTTCTCACTTGCTTTTCCCTGAATCTGTTCCTCTTTAGGACTCTGGCCCAGAGAGCGGCAAAGAGAGCTAAGGCCCCGGTGATCATCATCGAGGACGAGCCCACTGTGACAACAGGTGGCGCGCCCGAGACAACCTTGTCGGAGCCGGCGACTTTCCTCCATGGCAGCCCCCAGCGTAAGTGTGTGAATTATTTCCCGCGGCGAGGCGCGTATGGGTACTTGTCTTTGCTGATATCTGCTTGTTGACTTGTGTAGGAGCCGAGCAGCCCCACCAAGAGCCAAGGGAGAATCCCCCGACAAGGGAGAATTCTCCGGAAAGGGAAGGCTTCCCGGTGAGGGAGAAGTCTCCGGCAAGGGAGGGTTCTCCGGCGAGGGACAGCGCCAGCGGCCCCCCGACCACGGAGACCACAACCGTAGAGCCTGGTGCAGGTACTCCCCTTGCTTCAAAACTTCTCTTGGATCCTTCTTTTCTTGATCTTTATGGGTTTCTGCTGGATTCTGTTTGACTCTCCTCCCCTTTTCCGGCTGTCAGATCCATCCGCTGTGGAGCAGATGGAGACAGAGGTCGCCGCCGATGAAGCAGCCGGTGCTGGAGACGCCACCGGCGCAGAGGCCGCCAAGGCTGACGCCGCAGCAACTGGCGAGGAATCTGGCAATCATACTGACGGCCCTGAGGCCGCAGGAGCGCCAGGCGCTACGCCGACCGCCGACCCATCCGCCGAAGCCGCAGCGCCAAGTTCCAAGGATCCCCAGCCGGGCGTTTATTTGAAGGCCGGCGGCGACGTCTTCATCAATCTTCCCTGGGCATCAAGCTCCAGAGCGCCGGTCGAGGGGGAGGTCTTCGACGGAGAAGTGCTCGCCTCCGCGGGGCTGAAGCTGGTCGACGCGCCAAGCAGCAGCAGCAATGAGCCCGAAGAAGAGCGGCTGCTGCACAGGTTGATGTCGCTCTACCGCACGCGACAAGCCAAGCTGGTGTCCCGCGAGGCGCTTGTCGCGAAGGCGGGAGCAGACATTGAGAAGCGCGCAGAAGAGCTCGGGGGTTTCCACCGGGAAGACCTCCGATCCCTGGCGGAGGAGCGGGAGCAGCTCGCTGAAGCGCGGAAGGTCTTTCTCCTCGAGAAGGCTGAAGCCGAAGAGCGCCAGCGACTTGCCGCTGTGAAGCTAGCCGCGGAAGAGGGCGAGCTGGCGCAGCGGAAGGTCAATCTCGATGCCCACGAGGAGGAGCTTGCCTCGCGCGGGGAGAAGCTTGGCGGATCCCTCAAGCAAGCGGAGGACGCTGCCGCCGCCACCGAGGCCGCCAAGGAGGAGTTGAAGACGAAGGTGGCGCGGCTGGAGGCCGATCTCTCCGAGAAGGGCAAGGAGCTCAGCGTCGCCAAGGCCTCCAACGTGGATCTTGAGTTGAAGCTAACCACTTTGACCAAGACTCTGGACAGCGCCAAGAAGTGGGAGGCGGCCTTGAAGGAGGAAATCAAGGCCGACAAGGCGCTGCTGGAGAGCGCTGCCACCACCCAGAAGACCTTTAGGGAGACTGTGACGCACTGGACGGAGAGTCTGGTGAACGCCGCCACAGATATCGACAAGGAGCTGGCGCAGCTGGGGATGGAAGATCTTGGGTATCCCTCCGACGACAACCTCCAGCCCAGCGCCAATCTCGTCCTATTCTTCAAGGGCGTGGCGACGGCCCTTCGGCGACTCCGAGAGAGGATCCCCAAGCAACTAGCTGACGAGTCGCGCGAGATCTGCGCAGGAGCCCTCGAGAAAGTGTTGATGAAGGTGGCCTTCCGCAATCCGGGCCTCTGCCTCACCAACATCCTCAGGTCCTTGCCGCCAGAAGCTAATCTGGAGGAGCTCAAGGCCCTTGTCGCACCCATTGTGGACAAGGTGAGCGGGATCAAGCAGGTCGATGGCGATCGCGTAGATTAGGCCGCTCATTTCTTCTTTTCTTGTCGCTGCCCATCATGTCATGAAAACAATCTGTTAGAGCTGCGACAAGCTATCTTTGTAATGTAACTTGATTGTGGGCAATGATTGCAACGTTACTCCCTTTACTTGATTCCTCCCTTTGTATGTTTTTGCCCTACGCTTTTAGGGAACTTGCCGGCGCAGGCACCTGAGCCACGAGCGCTGAGTGCGGAACGTCAGCAGCCTGCCGGCGGTGCCGCTACCGGCAAGAAACCTTGTCGCAACTAGTTGCAGCTCACTTAAGTTGCTGAGCGAACTCGAAACAAAGTAAGGGCGCTAGCGGCTCACTTAAGTTGCTGAGCAGACTCGAAGCAAAGTAAGGGCGCTAGCAGCTCACTTAAGTTGTTGAGCGGACTCGAAACAAAGTAGGGGCGCAACTAGCTATGAGTTGGTTCCTCCGCGCACAGGTTTCCCATACAAAGTGTGGTCGTTCAAGGGAGATAACTTAAAATTTAAAAAATTTGATTGCTCAAACTTTGGCAACTTAGCTTTTCTGTTGTTTGCTTCCCGGCAAGGAAAAACTTTCTTGAACGACGCCTGGCCCATACCATCCATCGTCTTCTCCTTTCCCCCCCGGCAAACTTGTGGGCAAGGGGAACCTTGCTTTCAAAAGGAAGAGGAGACAATACAGATATGGAGCTTTATGGCTCGTTATTGCTTACCGTGGAGTAGGTGCTGCACAAAGTGTCAGATCATATATGCCAGAAAATAGAAAGCATAAAATTGACAAAATGTGCGGAGCACCTGAGCTTTACTTATGCACGGGGTCTGCGCCCGGCTTTGTACAAAGGATTACATGCAACAGCGGCAAGACTTGTACAAAAGGTGGTTGCCGGAACAGGTTCCGACAACCGCGCCTTACGGGTAAAACTTACGAAGATGCTCAATGTTCCAGGAGTTGCTCACCGGAATGCCATCTTCGGTCTCAAGGCGGACAGCGCCAGGCCTAGTGACTCGTTTCACCCGGTAAGGGCCTTCCCACTTCGGCGTCAACTTGTTGGAATTCTTGGCGGACTGAACGCGCCGAAGAACAAGGTCGCCTTCCTCGAGACTTCTGGCGTTAACTTTGTGGCTATGGTAGCGGCGCAAAGCTTGCTGGTAGCGAGCAGCTCGCACAGCAGCCTGAAGACGGTCTTCCTCAAGGAGCAGCGCGTCATCTTGTCGCAGCCGCTCTTGCTCGAGCTCATCATAAGCGAGCACTCGAGGTGACCCGTATACGAGTTCCGTGGGGATAACTGCCTTTGCTCCATAGACTAGAGAAAAAGGTGTCTGTCCAGTGGCTCGATTTGGCGTCGTTCTGATCGACCAAAGAACCACCGGCAGCTCCTCGATCCAGTTTCTTCCGCACTTGTGCAGCCTGTCGAAAGTTCTGGTCTTGAGCCCGCGCAGCACTTCAGCATTTGCCCTCTCCGCTTGACCGTTGCTTCTCGGGTGAGCAACAGAAGCGAAGCAGACCTTGGCGCCAAGATCTTGGACGTACTGCGTGAAGGTGCGGCTCGTAAATTGCGTGCCGTTGTCGGTGATTATCCTGTTAGGGGTCCCGAAGCGGCAAACAATCGACCTGAAGAACTTGACTGTTGACTGTGCTGTCACCTTCCTCACTGGTTCCACTTCCGGCCACTTTGTGAACTTGTCGATTGCAACGTACAAGTACTCAAAGCCCCCAACAGCTCGGGGAAAGGGGCCGAGGATGTCAAGCCCCCAGACCGAGAATGGCCAGGATAAAGGGATCGTCTGGAGAGCATGAGCTGGTTGGTGTATCTGCTTGGAATGAAACTGACACGCTTCACACTTGGTTACTTGTGCAGTTGCATCCTGGAGGGCTGTTGGCCAGAAGAAACCTTGCCGGAAAGCTTTACCGACAAGTGCTCTTGCGCCAATGTGGTGACCACATATGCCTCCATGTATTTCTGCCAACAACTTTTGTCCATCTTCCCGGGGAATACACTTCAATTTCACACCGTTGAGTCTTCTTCTGTACAGTGTCTTGTCGACAAACTGGTACATACTTGACTGCCGGGATACTCTCTCCGCTTCTTCTTGCTCTTCGGGAAGTCCTCCTGTCTGAAGGAAATGGACAATCTGCTGTGCCCATGTTGGAGCTTGTGGCTCGACTACAAGGACTAAAGGCAAATCTGCTGCTGCGGGAACATCCGCTTCCACGACGAGAACCTGCGGCTCTGCCGGAGCTTGACGTTCCCCGACAAGCTTGCCAGAGCAAAACTTGTCGGGAGCTTCTGCTTCAACGGAACAAACCCTAGGGCTTGCCGGAGCATCTTGCTCCTCAGCGCTCTTGGTGTTGATCTTGGAGACTGCTACGGGAATATCCGCTTCTACGGCAAGAACCTGCAGCTCTGCCGGAGCGTGACGTTCCCCGGCAAGCTTGCCGGAGCAAAACTTGTCGGGAGCTCTTGCTTCAACGGAACAAACCCTAGGGTCTGCCGGAGCAGACTGCTCCTCAGCACTCTTGGCGTTGATCTTGGGGACCTTCTTGGCAGCGGCTTCGGGGAGCTCTGCCGGCAAATAGTCACCAGAAGCCAACTTCCTCTTCTTGCTCTGTCCAGTTGATGGCGTTACGGACGGCTGAGTCAGCTTGAGCACAAAGATCCCTGGTTCCACAGGTAACTTAAGTGCGGCACAATTTGACAGGCCATCTGCAATGGCGTTCTGAGCTCTTGGAACATGCTCCATTTGTAGGCCGTCAAAGTGTTCTTCTAGCTTTCTCACTTCGTCGACGTAAGCTTCCATCAACGGACTCTAATAACTCTTGTTTACTTGGCGAACGACAAGCTGTGAGTCACCCCTGACAATGAGCTTCTTGATCCCAAGGTCTGCCGCGATCCGGAGACCGGCAAGCAAGCCCTCATATTCTGCAGTATTGTTCGTTGCTTGCTCCTTGGGGAAGTGCATCTGGACTACGTACTTGAGGTGCTCACCGGTGGGTGCGACAAGCAGCACGCCAGCGCCGGCGCCTTGCAGCGAAAAGGCACCATCAAAGTACATCAGCCACTCTTTGCTTGCTTCCTTGTCGGGGATGCTCGTTTCTGGAATTTCTTCATCTGGTGTTGGCGTCCATTCTGCTATGAATTCTGCCAATGCTCTGCTCTGGATAGTTGAAGTGCTTTCAAACTTGAGGCCAAAGCTTGACAGTTCCAGTGCCCACTCAACAATCCTGCCTGTTGCTTCTGGATTCTGCAGTATCCTCTTCAGCGGAAAGCGAGTGACAACTGTGATCTCATGTGCTTGGAAGTAATGGCGCAGCTTTCTCGAGGCCATGAGAAGGCCAAAAAGCAATTTCTGCACACCAGAGTACCTTGACCTAGCCCCCTGCAGAAGGGAACTGACAAAGTAAACTGGGCGCTGCACCATCTTCTTGTGTATCTCGTCGTGTATCTGCGCAGATCCATCTTTGTCGGGACCAGAGCTTGTCGGGGAAGCTCCCTGCTTGTCGCTGGATGCGCTTGCCGCAGTTGCTGGCTCATCGTCTGCCTCCCTCTCTACTACTAACGCAGCACTAACCACTTGATTGGTTGCCGCTATGTACAGCAGCAACTTCTCTTGTGGCTTAGGTGTGACTAGTATTGGAGGGGAGGACAGGTATCTCTTCAGGTCTTGCAGCGCAGCCTCCGCTTCCGGAGTCCATTTCATTGGACCTGCCTTTTTTAATAATTTGAAAAACGGCAGGGCGCGCTCAGCAGACCGAGAGATAAACCTGCTGAGAGCAGCCACACAACCGGCAAGTTTCTGTACATCCTTGACGCGCTTTGGTGCTTCAATCTGCTCAATGGCCTTGATCTTGTCGGGATTGGCTTCAATTCCCCGCTGAGACACGAAGAACCCGAGAAGCTTGCCGGAGGGAACTCCAAACACACACTTCTCTGGGTTGAGCTTGAGGCTGATCTTGCACAGATTTGCAAAGGTCTCGTCTAAATCTTGAATCAGGGTTGCTCTGTCCTTGCTCTTGACCACTATATCATCCATGTAGGCTTCCACATTTCTGTGTATTTGTGGCTCAAGAGCAACATGGACTACTCTTGCAAATGTCGAACCAGCATTTTTTAATCCGAAAGGCATCCGTACGAAACAGTACATGCCACATGGAGTAATAAATGCGGTCTTCTCCTCATCCTCTTCTGCCATGAAGATCTGATGATATCCTGAGTATGCGTCAAGAAATGAAAGCAAATCACATCCGGCGGTGGAGTCAACAATTTGGTCAATGCGCGGCAAAGGAAATGGGTCTTTGGGACAAGCTTTGTTAACATCGGTGAAATCGATACAAAGTCTCCATTTCCCATTTGCCTTGCGCACGACTACAGGATTGGCCAACCACGTGGGATGGAGCACTCCTCTGACAAGGCCTGCTGCTTCCAGTTTCTTGATCTCTTCTGCAATGAATTCTTGGCGCTCCACTGCCTGCTTCCTGACTTTCTGCTTGACGGGCCGCGCATGGGGACAAACGGAAAGGTGGTGCTCAATTACCTTCCTGGGAACACCGGGGATGTCAGACGGTTGCCATGCAAACACGTCGACATTCACCCACAGGAAAGCAACGAGCGCGCTTTCCTATTTAGGGTCGAGCGTGGCACTGATGGTGAAGGTACCACCAGTGCCGTCCTCCTTGGCGGATACCTTCTTCGTCTCTGGCGGAGCTGCCATCGTCTTCTTGCACTTGCTGGTGGAGCTCGATGGTGCGTCCTCGACGGCAGCGCAGCACTCCGAAGAGGTGCGCTTGCCGGATTGGGCATCAGAACTCTTGCCGGACTTGGTCTTCTTCCCCCCGGGAGCTTCAGCGGCAAGTGGATTGTGATCTACCGTGGCTGCTGCTTCCCGGTAGATCTTGTCGGCACAGATAAGAGCATCCTTCTTGTCATCGGGGACAGAAATGACGCTTATCGGGCCTGGCATATTCAGCATGTTATATGCGTAGTGAGAGGCTGCCATGAACTTGGCGAGTGCTGGACGGCCAAGTATCCCATTGTAAGGCAATGGAATATCGGCAACGTCGAATGTGACCTTCTCAGTCCTGAAGTTTAGCTTGCTGCCAAATGTTACCGGCAGCGTGACCTTCCCCTTCGGCTTGCTCCTTCCCGGATTGATTCCTTGGAATGTGCCGGTTTCTTCAAGCTCGCTGTCGGGGATCTGGAGTTTTTGGAGTACAGCGGAGGAGATCAGGTTTAAGCCAGCCCCGCCGTCAACTAGCATCTTGGTGACCTTGAGGTTGCGGATAGTTGGTGAAACCAACATCGGCAAACACCCGACCGCAGTTGTGCGATCAGGGTGGTCCTCAATGTCAAAGATGATAGGCGTGCTGGACCATTTCAGAAGTTTGCGCGATTCGACAGGTGGTTCCGCTGCATTGACTTCCCGCACCCACTGCTTGAGTTGGCGGTGTGAAGTGTGCAGGGAAGCGCCGCCGTCAACGCACAAGACCTCTGTGGCTTTCTGAAACTCCTGCTCACTGGTCTCGACATCATCCATGTCTTCGTCGTCGTCGTCTTCATCGTTGTCGCGGCCGCGGGGAGGTCTGTCTCCTTGCCGCTGCTTGGCCTTACCGCGGCGTCCTCCTCGGCCGGCGCGCTTCTTGCCAGATTCTGCAGCGCCACCTTGGGCCCTCTCCTTGTCTCGCCGCTCGTACTCAGCCTTTTGCTGCTGGACAAGCTGCTCGACCTTTTTGCAGCTCTAGAGGTCATGGCCCTTGGTGCGGTGAATCTTGCAGTATTGCTTGTCGGAGCCGTCCTGCTTGTCGGCGGCTGCCACAGCCTGGCAGTTGGCGCACGCGGCAATCTCCTTGCCGGAGCTACCAACTTTGGCCTTCTTGGCGCCACCTTCGTTGCCGGGCTGCTCAACGACTAGCACCTCTTTGCCTTTCTTCTTCCTGTTCCGCCGCCGGTTTTTCTTTGCCGGGGCAATATCCTCACTGTCAGATCCTTCTGCTTCCGTCTTCTCTCCGGGGAGTCTCCTCCCTTCCTCAGCGCGTGCACACTTGTTGGCCAGGGCATATAACTCACTGATGTCTCTGATCCTGCACATCGCCATCTCCTCCTGCATCCTGCAGTTACGCACGTTCTGATGAAACGCGATGATGACCGCGGCGGGGTGGACGTCTGGGATGTTGTACTGTACACGGCTGAACCTCTGAATATACTTGCGCAGGGGCTCTCCTTCCTTCTGGACGAGCAGATGAAGATCACTCTCTTGGCCATGAGGTTTGTGGCCGCCTGTAAAGGCGCCGACAAACTGATGGCATAGATCAGCCCAGGAGGATATGGAGTTGTCCGGCAAGTGCATGAGCCAGGACCTGACGTCGGGCTTGAGCACCAACGGGAAGTAGTTGGCAAGGATCTTGTCGTCCCGCCCCCCAGCAGCCTGCACCGCGATGGTGTAGATGCTGAGGAACCCCGACGGATGCGACTTGCCGTCGTACTTCTCTGGTACATCTGGTTTGAAATTCTTCGTACTGGGCCACTGGACTTGCCGCAGCTCGCGAGTGAACACAGGGCAACCTACCGCGTACGGCAAGTCACCTGGTTCCCCTGGCGCATGCATGTCAACAGAGGGCCCAGCGCGCTGGTCTGATTGACGCCGCTCTTCTCTCCGGCGCTCGATGCGAGTACGAGCGTCTTCTTGTTGTCGTTCTTGAAGAACTTGGCGCTGATCGCGACGAGTTCGCGGATCTGACGACGCGGTGGAGTCACTGTCGAGGTGGACCCGGCGAGTCGGCGATCTTGGCCTTCGGGGTGGAGAGTGCACAGTAGTTGCACCCCCACCAGTCTTGTCGTCTCTGGCTCGTGCCTGGCTGGCTTGCCGCGGCTGAGACGTGCTCGGCTGCCGTGGAGTGTCGCCATTGGCGAAGCCGATGAGACTCTGGATAGTGGCCCTCCAGTCATCGATCTTGTGCGCCGCTGGAGGGTAGTCTAGGAGCAGCTGAGCTCGCGCCAGAGCTTCTGCTGCGGTGGCGGGTGGCGGTGGCGAACGGTGCGAGGAGCGGGATATGCTCGGACTTCTAACTACGTTAGAAGGAGAAGTATCTCATCCAGGCGACCATGTCTCGCTCGCGCCAGCAGGTTGACGTGCATGGTGGTCCTGAGCGCTCCGAGATCCACCAGCTCGATCTTGATCTAGCGAACGCATGGCACCGTGAGTACCATGACGCTGTCGGTCCCGCGCCTCCTGAGATGGGCGCGGTGCATGCACGGACGCCGAGGTCTTGGAGTGCGCCCGGTCATTGTGGGAGCCGGCTACGCCGCCGATGGGCAGCGCAGCCTTGTCCTGGGACCTGGCAGCACCGTGAGTTCCCTCGTCGACGTGTGTCCTTCCGCCGGCGCCTGCCCCACCAACCGTTTGCTCCGGCGGTGGCTGGCTCGGCGCGGACGGAGCAGCTGCCTCCGAAACTTTCTTCTTCGGCGGCATGTTGATGAAGATGATGAAGATCTAGCTCGCGAGAACGCCGGATCTGGTTCACACAACTTCAACGCCCCCTACCTGGCGCGCCAAAGATGCCGGGGTGCTGATCCACGGGCACCTATGGGACCGGCGGGCCGGGTCCCTTTCGGTTCAGCGGGGGTGGAGATCGTGCAAAGAGCAAATCGAGGCGAAGC
Organism: Triticum urartu; assembly: GCF_056163025.1. Classification (NCBI taxonomy): domain Eukaryota; kingdom Viridiplantae; phylum Streptophyta; class Magnoliopsida; order Poales; family Poaceae; genus Triticum; species Triticum urartu. The sequence goes on along the minus strand of NC_141876.1, from coordinate 254,152,137 downwards.
ACGCGAGCGATTTACCCAGGTTCGGGCCGCACGGATGCGTAAAACCCTACTCCTGCTTTGTGGTTTTGTATTGATTTCTAGCTCCGGAGCGCGGAGTGCTACAGTACACACCAGCGGCCAGCAAGACTGAGCGTGAGTGTTCGAACTGGCTCCCCCCCTCTACGTTGCACACGGGCCTCCTTTTATATGCTCAAGGGGCTACCGACAGGTGGCAACGGAGGTAAAGGGCAAAAATGGAAAGGTGTTGTGGTAGGCACAGCTACCTGCTATAGTGTATCATACCTAACCCTGACGGCAGGGGACAAGGGTCTTAAATGCCCGTCTGTGTCGCCTAAACAGTGCGAAAAGGGACCGCCAGGGACGCCACCGTTCGCCACGATGGCGATCTTGTCAGCGCCGCTTGCCACCGCACGTCCCTAGCTGCACAGTCTTCCGCCACGTACGCCTGGAAGGACCCCAGAGCGACACGTTGGTGGATGTGCTGGAGCGCGGGCGCGGAGAGGTGGCTTGCCGCGGCAAACGCCTTGCCGCGGTCGTTGTCTTGTCGCGTCCGGGAGCTTGTCGCTCACCGGGTCTTGCCGGAACGCGTGGTGCGCCACGGCAAGTTCCTTGAAATGCCTTGAGTGGCCTTCCCGGCAAGCTCCTCTTGCCGGGGTCTTGTCTTCTTGACTTGGACACTTTGTTCTTGAATGGCTCCAAAGGAACCACGGAGGATCTTGGCGGTCACCCGGCAAGCCTTGCCGCGGGATGCTGCAACTGCCCGTGCACAAGTTCGGGATACTAGGGTACCCCTACTCTAGTACACCAACAATGTGGGAACAATTTTTAGTATTCGAGTTTCATATGATACTCCCACTATTGTGAATGAGAATAAAATTGCTTATATGGAGAATAATAAATTTCCTATGCTTTTGGCTTGTAAAAAGAATGTTTTATGTCATGGTTATATCGACGGATCTAGTCATGATGCTACTGAAAATTATTATAAGAGAGGAACTTTTGATTCATGATGCTCTTGTTATGTTTCAATCCTTAACTTTTTTATACGAGCATCATTGAACTCATCATGCCTAGCTTAAAAGGCATTTAATAAAAGCGCTTGTTAGGAGACAACCCAGCACTTTTACCTACTATTTTTATTTGTTCACATGATTAGGCTACTGTATTATTCATGTTTTATTCCTTTTTTTTTATAAAGTGCCAAGTAAAACCTTTGGGATGGTTCATGGTGATTGTTGATTTGATCTTACTGAAAAACAGAAACTTTTGCGTTCAGGAAAATAATTCTCGTTTTTAATAGGAGCGTGATAAAATACTAATTCTTCTTTCAGAAGATTAATAGACAAATTACCCATGCTTTCCTAATTTTTTAGAGTTTTTGGTGTAACATAAGTATGGTTTGATTACAGATTACTACAGACTATTCTGTTTTTGACACATTCTATTTTCAATGCATAGTTTGCTTGTTTTCTAGTTTGTATGGCTTCTATTACTCAATATAAATTATGGAAATGATATGCTACAGTAGGCATTGTGTGGAAACAATTATGAATCTTGTCTTCTACGGTACCAAAGTGAAATGGTTTGCTCTTTACCATACTAACCTATCTCATGAAGTTCCGTTAAGTTTTGTGTGATTAAAGTTGTCAAGTTTTAGGCGAGATGTCGATATGAGAGGAATTAAGGAGACACAAAAGCTCAAGCCTGGGGATGCCCAAGGCACCCCAAGATAGTATTTCAAGAAGTCTAAGTTTTTGCTTCTTCACTTGAGTTGTGTTATTCTTGGAATGTCATTTTGTCTTCTTTTGCATGCTATTTTAATAAAATAATTAGATCTGAAAGTTTTAAATAAGAGAGAGTCCTCAAATAGCTACTCATTTATATAACTACTCGCTTGATCATCACTTATATCTTTTCGGAGTAGCTTGTCATTTACTCTTGTGCTTCACTTATATCCTATGAGTAAATTGTTGAATGAATTGAACATCATGAAGTTGAAATTATATCATGTCTGGTGGTAGCTTCACATTGGGTTTAGGAAGTGAAATCTTTTGAAGCTTGACAATCGGAATATTGGTCATACAAGCAATTCATGAATAATTAGTATAAGGAAGAGAACTTTCACATGAAAATACACTATCTTGGAAATCTTTTGTGGTTGGGAGCCCCCATCAAAATATTATATGCCAAAATTGGTGATGTTGGAAAAGGAGGACAACATAATGGTTTATGTTTGTTCATATTCACATAGAAGTTATATTGTCATAGATCCTACAACATGTGGTGCTTGCCCCCTATCCATGCTAGCTAAAAATTCCGCACCAAGTAGAGATACTATTTGTGCATCCAAAAACCCTTAAACCCAAATCTTATTTGCAAGAGTCCACCATACCTACCTCGGGGTTGAGCAAGATCCTTCAAGTAAGTTGTCATCGGTGCAATAAGGCAATAAAAATTCCTTCTAAAAGTGTTACATAATTTAGTGTAAGAGAAAATTGGGCATTGTATGAACTTGTGATGGCAAAGAATAAAAGCGACAAACTGCATAATAAGGTTGCTATCATAAGGGGCAATATAGTGTGATGTTCTTTTGCACTAAGGGGTTGATCATACAAACAAATAAGCACATGGCAACCTCTACCTCCCTCTACTAAGTGTCTATCTTTTACTTTTATGCATTTACTTTCATGCAAGAGTCAAAGTTTTTCTCTTTGTTCCTTTTATTTTTCTCTTTTGGGCAAGCATCATGTGGTGAGGAAAGATCTAGGCACATATATCTAGTTGGATATGGGTAGCATGAGTTATTATTGTTGACATCACCCTTGAGTTGAATACGTTGGGAGGCGAAATTATAAGCCCCTATCTTTCAATGTGTCTGGTTGAAATGTTTTTCTCATGTGTATGCGGTGAGTGTTAGCAATCATAGAAGACTATATGATGGTTGAGTATGTGGAGCTCTTACTTAGACTCTGTTGAATAAGTTGAATTGCAATTGCTTGGTGAATGAGAACATAGCTTGTTGAGTTTTAAGAAAATTCATTGTATGAACCTTAACATGTGAATTGGTTGCTACTTTAACATGAGAAGTTTTATAGGAAAAAACTGCTACTATGATGCTAGGAAAAGTGATTGAAATTTTCATTGATCAAACTTATGCACTTTTCTAGCATTCACACTTCATAAATTATTTCTTTTATCATTTACCTACTCAATGACGAGTAGGAATTAAGCTTGGGGATGTTCATACATCTCGAACGTATCTATAATTTATGAAGTATTCATGCTGATATATTATCATTCCTGGATGTTTTACAATCATTTTATAGCAACTTTATATCATTTTTTGGGACTAACCTATTGACCCAGTGCCCAGTGCCAGATGCTGTTTTTTGCTTGTTTTTACATCGCAGGAACTCAATATCAAATGGAGTCCAAACACCGCGAAACTTTTTGTGGATTTTTTATGGACTAGAAGACATCCATTGGGCCAAAGTAGCACCTGGGGTGCCTCGAGGGGGGCAGAACCCACCAGGGCACGCCTGTGGGCCCAAGTGCGCCCAGGTGGGTTGTGCCCACCTCGGTTGCCTCCCACACCCCCTCTTCGGCCTATAAATCATCAAATATTCCAAAAACCCTCGGGGTAACCCTATATCAGAAGTTCCGCCTCCGCAAGCCTCTGTAGCCATGAAAAACCAATATAGACCCCATTCCGGCACTCCGACGGAGGGGGAAATCATCACCGGTGGACATCTTCATCATCCCGGCGGCCACCATGATGAGGAGGGGGTAGTCCACCCTCGGGGCTGAGGGTTTGTACCAGTAGCTATGTGTTTAATCTCCCTCTCTCATGTTCTTAAGATGTGACGATCTTGATGTATCGCGGGCTTTGTTAATATAGTTGGATCATATGGTGTTTTACCCTCTCTATCTTGTTGTGAATTGAGTTTTCCCTTTGAGATTTCGTTATTATCGGATTGAATACTTTAATGGATTTGAGAGCACTTGATATATATATGTCTTGCATATGTATACCTGGTGACAACGGGGTATCATATTGATTCACTTGATATGTGTTTTGGCACTCAACCCGCGGATTCCCGAGGTGACATTGGGGTAATCTATGCATAGGGGTTGATGCACGTTCTTGTCTATTGTTTCTCTGGTAGAAATCTTGGGGCACTCTTTGAGGTTCTTTGTGTTGGATTGAGTATTATGAATCTGAATTTGCTTTGGTGTTATTTTAGTACGGACTCTTGATAGATCGATCGGAAAGAATAACTTAGTGTTATTTTAGTAAGAACTCTTGATAGATCGATCAGAAAGAATAACTTGGTGTTATTTTAGTACGAACTCTTGGATAGATCGATCGGAAAGAATAGCTACAAACAATTTCTTCTTATGTTCTCCGCTAGATAGGAACTTTGGAGTGGTTCTTCATCACATTTTGAGGGATGGTTACATGATCCAATTATATTAGCATTGTTGAGAGATCGCACTAGCGAAAGTACGGACCTTAGGCCTCATTTTCAAGCATTGCAATACCATTTGTACTCACTTTTGTTACTTGCTAACTTGCTGTTTTTTATTGTTACTATTACAAAAATCAATATCTACTATCATTACTACGCTTGTATCACCATCTCTTGGCCGAACTAGTGCACCTATGCAAATTACCATAGTATTTGGTGCGTTGGGGACACAAGAGACTTTTATTATTTTGTTGCAGGTTTGTTTGAGAGAGACCATCTTCATCCTACGTCTCCCACGGATTGAGAAACCTTAGTTCATCCACTTGAGGGAAAATTGCTATTGTCCTACAAAACTCTGTGCTTGGAGGCCCAACACAAGTCTACAAGAACAAGTTGTGTAGTAGACATCAGCTTCCACCACTTATCGCCGCTTACACGACATGTACTCGGCAACCTTCAAGTGGAATCCCAACGTGGGTGTTGGTCATGACCTGACTAACCACTCAAGTCTCTAGTCCAGGTTTATCGCCTATTTGGGTTCCATCCGCAAGGAGATCCGGCCGGGGTTTTCTCCACCTACGGCCCCAAAAGATGTGTATAGAGTTCCCGAGTCACCAAACTAGCGACTCGATACACCGGGCCACGTACCTGCCGCATCACAGCCCATCCCTAGGGTCAGCGCTGCGCACAGCCTCCGGTATAGTACAAACACCAGAAACTAGTTGCAACTCCTGGACCCAGATCATGGCAGTTAATAAGTCAAGAGAGCTTGGAGCGCCCAGAGCCCAATGTGTGGTAGTAACTGATCTTGGATCACATACACGGAACTCAGTTCTTTGGGACGGTTCCAATGAAACATGGCCTCTCACCGATACCTTTACCAAAACATGTTCAACACTTCACACTCATTACTGGATGTCAGATTTCGGGCTCTGCAGACCCTGGATAGATTTGAACTCTGGGGTGCGTGCGAAGAACTCAACCTTCTCAGAGTGCCTACTCCTCAATCTCGTAGCCTAGCTCAATCAACAGGAAGGAAATGAGACAAGGCAATTTACCCAGGTTCGGGCCACCTTGCGGTGTAAAACACTACTCCTGCTTTGGGGTGGATTAGCCTCGAGGTGGGCTAAGGATGAACTAGTACAGTCGGAGAACAACCTCAGGAGGTGTGTTCTTGAGATGGTGAGGGAGAGGATGATCTGAATGATCCATTCATCCCCTTGCATGGTGGTGGCTGGGCTATCTTTATAGTGGCCTTGGTCCTCTTCCCCCCAAAATGTAGGCAGGAAGGGATCCCACAACGGCCAAATTCGAAGGGAGACAACTAGTACATCTTATCCTAATGAAAGGTGGTCTTCTCCTACAAAGCTTCTGGTTGTGATGCTGTGGTGGGCTCGGTGATGACCTCTGTCCTACCGTTCTGGCGGTCTTGGTCTTGTTGCATGAGAATGGAAACCATTGGCTGATTCCTAAGGACTCTGCGCATGCGCTTGCCTCCTTAGCACCAAACATGAAACTGCTGTACTGCACCCGCCGGCGCCCGCCTGGCCTAGGCCATCATGGCTTGCGTCATCCGAACCACACAAGGTGGAGGCTTGCATAGAGATCGCTACTCCTCAGGAGCCAGCCTGAGGAGGCTGCTCCATTCTGGAGGTCTTGGTGTCGTCTGCCTCGCAAGGCTCGGCCCCTCGCGAGGGTCTTGAGTTGTCAATGATGAATGTGGGTCGTACTAGGTTGTTGATGGAGCCACGCCATGGGGCGCAGGCAGGCAAGTCTGGGTACCCCCGTTCCCAGAACGCCGACAGTAGCCCCCGGGCCCAAGGCGCGCTCAAACTTGGCTTCGAGGCGAAGCCAAAGGGCAAGGGCGGAGCGCCACGGGCCCTAACCGCATGTGGCCTCGGTCGACGTGTGGCGCTTGATGGGACATGGGCGTCTCCGCTTCCCCACGCTGCCTCGGCAACCGTTCGACTTGACTAAAGCATGATGCATGCAGAAAGATCATCATTACCGGGGATCTGGAGGCTGGCTATTGGCCTCCCTCTAGCTATAAATGGGGAGAGGGGCGGAGCCCCTCTTGCCCATCTCCATCTTCTCGTTGTCCGCTTCCTCTTCTCCTTCCTTGTCTCGTTGTCTCACCGAAGTGCTCATGGCACCGACAAGGAAGTTCTCCGCCGCAGAGAAGAGGAAGGCCCCCAAGGAGGGACCAGATTCGCCGCCACCCAAGAGGGGCCACGGACGTCCCCGCAAGTACGTTGGGACCCCGGCGGTGGCCCCTCAGGGGCACAGGCACACTTCCCTAAGAGAGGGCGCTGCCTCCTACGGTCGCGGCGGGAGACGTCGAGGACGAGGCAGCTCCTGCGACGGGGGAAGGTGTGCCGTGGTCACCCGGCCTCCTCGATCACGCTTCCCGTCGGCGGGCACATTCCCGGAGTTTGTCGTGTGGTCGGAGAGGCCAGCTGGCACCTGGCTCCCTCTCCCGTGCTTCTTTGTCGGTGCGCTGACAACCGCGGGGCTTGATGGCCTCTGGCTGCAGGCTGACGGCTGCTCCGGCAGGGCCTCCTGGGCGGGTGTCGAAGTCACCGCCGTGGGCAATGTATCCTTGACCCGCGGTTGGCAAGCGTTCGCCCGCGCGCGAGGCCTGGGCGGGAGGTGCACTCTCCACTTCAAGTACGATGGCCTCACGACCCTCTACGTGAGGGTGTTTGGGGGAGACAGCCACCGCGCGGGGTGCTGCCCCGAGGATGGCAACAACGATGATGAGCTTGGCCTTGGCGATGGCCGCGACGATGACGAGGGTGAGCTTTCCCTTGGCGACGGCCGCGCCACCTCCAGCAGTGGCGGCTCCCCTTCCGGTGAGAAGAACTCGAAACTCTAAGGGACTAGACGCTAAGACCAGTAACTCGACACGATGATGCAACCACAAATTCAACAAAGCAATACTCTAAAAAGACTACGCAAACGCTCAGATCGGTTCGGATATGATGAACTAACCTATTTTTTTGGCTTTTTCGTGAACTATAGGTATGAAGAACAGACTCGACCTAAAATACGAAAAAATGTAAAATCTCACCCAGCAACTTGGAAATATGATACCACTTGATAGAGGCAAAGGTGTCCCGTCTTTCGATGAGATGGTGGCTATCATTTTGGAGGAAGTCGACTTTGACGATCTGACTACGAACGTGAGAGGACGTCGCGCCTTAGCAATCGCTAAACCAACTCCGAGAGGTTATTGACCATGCAGGAGCATGATCCACCTGACCACGAAGGTCTGTTTCCTGCAGGCAAACGAAGAACAAGCAAGAAACTGAGATTGCAATCTGGATTTTGCAAATATAAGAGGAAAGCTTTATTGATCAAGGTGGGGTTCTATGACACCTTTGTCTAGTTGTTGAACACAAACGAAGTATGCGAAGTTGCAGCTATGGTGAACTTTAATCTAAACAAAACCCAAAGTCTAAATGATGCCCTAAGTGCTGTATATATGGAGGAAGAGGGGGGAATTTCATGGCCCTTGGAGGAGGGGTACGAAACCAACCCTAACTCTTGTTTCCCCACACATTCGGACTCTAAAAACAGTCTATACATAAGTATTTCGAAAATACATGGGCTTGGCCCAATAATAAGGCGACGCAGGACCTAGAATAGCCTCTGGACGAAATTTATGAAGTGGCATCTTGTATATTTCGTCCAAGGCTTCATGCACTCCTTATGGTGGCTTCAAAGTCCTGAAATCATCACGTGTAACTCCGTTCTTGATCCCCTTGCACATGCCATCATCTCCATGCTTGGTCTTGCTCCAGTGTTCATCCCTCTTATCCAAGCTAGGCCCTTCACTTGTAATCAAAACAAATGTATCCAATTGTCAGGACCCCGATTCCAAGTCTCATCGATCTAGCCGGTAACACCTCATATCACCTTGCGGCCTCACGCACGGTATTCCTACGGGTGTCGCCTTACCATGGCCCGGGACCGTTTGCGCCTTTTGGCTCACGTATATGATAGTGTCGGTAGCATCCATATGACAGAGAAGCCGGGCCGACATGACTAGTCATGAACCCAAAGTGGGACTAACTTATGGAGACATGCATACATGAATCAACATCGAGCGTGTCCGTCAGCAACGTGCGAATCCGGGCTGTAGCACTGGGCTAACAGGACTCCGGTGAACCGGGCTTTAGCAGGCTAGGCAGGACTCCGGATATCACCGCGTGACATTTCCCCGAAGGGACAGACACATGAAATAAGTGAATCACATGCCGGCCAGTCAAGTGTTCCGGAGTAGTAGTGCTGGGCTAGCAGGACTCCGGTGAACCGGGCTGTAGCGGACTACTATGGCTCATGGAAGCACAAGACTACATTTCCCCATAAGAGAGGCTACCAAGGATAAACAACTAGGTTGTCGGATCCCACACATACCAAGCATTTCAATCATACACACAATATGCTCGATATGTGTAAATACAACATGGCATCGCAACAAAACTCTATGACTCAAAGTATTTATACATTAGGCTCCGAGCATACAAGTCAAAGCACATGCGGAAGCTTAACATGTCTGAGTACAGACATCTACAAATGAAAAAGGCTGAGAAGCCTAACTATCTACCAGATCCTGCCGAGGGCACAAGATCGTAGCTGAGGTATCGAGCTAAACGTCGAAGTCCACACGGGACTACTAGCGAGACTAACATCTCTCTGCAAAACATAAAATAGGAAAACGTCAGGGCTCAAACAATTCCTACTCATGCTAGTGGGTTTCATCTATTTACTATGGCAATGACATGTCATGCAGAGGAAAGGGGTTCAGCTACCGCAGCATGTAACAGTTGAAACGTTGTTGTCCTAATGCAGTAAAAGAGAGCAGGAGCGAGAGAGTGGGATTGTATCGGAATGACCAAGGGGGTTTTGCTTTCCTAGCACTTCTGAAGATGATATAGCTCTTCATCGGTGTCATCGAACTCATCGCCGAAACATACACCTACCGAGGGGGAACAACCACCGGCAAACAAGAGGAAACACAATCAATGCAATGCAACAATATGATGCATGATCATGGCATGGCAATATGATGTGATTTGGCCTAATGCAAGTAGCAACACAATTAAGTGTAGTTGGTTTGAACCCAAGGTTCAAATTCGAACTCCACATATGGTTATTTAAATGCCATTCATTTGATTTGTCCTAAACAGTAGCTATAAGTTGTTCTAACATGCATGAAAATGGTACAAATGGATAGATTGGATTTTTCTGATCATTTTTCATATATAATTTATCTTATTTGGAGTTACGGTTGAAATTCTATGATTTTTAGAAGTTTTAACTATTTTCTGGAATTTTCTAAACCTTTTCTGATTTATTCAAATTTTAGAAAATAGTTACAGCGTCAGCATGACATCAAGATGACGTCATCAGGTCAACACAGCTGACCGGGGTCAAACCTGAGTTGTGGGTCCCACATTCCATGTCACTGTGCTGATTAGGTTTAGATTTAAACTAATCCAAAACTTAACAGGGGTTGGCCCCAACTATCATGGACCCAGGGGGTCATTAGGTTAGTGCCTAATGGCGTTTTTTCCGGAGTTAGGCCGCCGGCCATGGACAGATGCAGCGGGGGTGCTCGGGAATCGCCCACAGGGCTCGGTTCGAGGTGTGCTTGGGCTCGTTGGACAGCCCTCGCTGGCGCGCGTCGAACGGTGGTGGTGGCCGGGCCTGTGGTTGCCGGAACCGACGACGGCGAGCTCGTGAGCGGCGGCCGGAGCCCGGGTGCGGTCTGGTTCGGCGCTGCTGCTCACAAACGAGCGAGCTGAGGCGTTGGGGGTGCTCTACGGGTCGCGGCAAGCACAACGGGTGCACGCCCGTGACCAAATGGTCACCGGGGCTTCGCCGGCGACGAGCCCGTGCGGCGGTGGCTGCTATTAGCAAGGGGGCGGCGGCTACGACAATCAAACGGAGGCGGGGTTAGGGGGAAATGACCGGGGGCTCGCAGTGGTTGCAACGAGGGCCTTGGTGACCTCAGGGAGGGGCTGGTGACATTGGAAGGTCGCCGGCGATCTCGGGGCAGAGGCGGCGAAGATGGCGGTGCAGAGGGTGATGCTGGGCGGACGGCATCGCGTGAGTTGACGGAGAGGCGGGGGAGATGGAGGCGGAGCCCGTGGACAGTACGAGGAGACGAGGGAAGCACGATGGCTGCGGCTTTACGACGGCGCGGCTGCGTCAGCCATGGCGGGGTGAGGCGAGGGAGAGGAGCAGGGGGGAGTGAGGATGTCGGCCCAATCCAGACGGCAGCGGGGCAGGCCGAAGCGGCGTCGACGTGGCCTGGGGAAGCAGGCAGGCAGGAGGCGTGGAGGCACGGCTGTGCGCGCGCCGGCCACACGCCTGGCCGACTAGCGCCAGGAGGACGAGACGCTGATGGGCTGGGCCGCCAGCAAAATTAGCATGCCGGCTGTTGAGCGCCAGGTAAGTGGGGCTGCCGCTATAGGTAAGTGGCCTAGGTGGTTTTCTCCCTTTCTTTTCCTATTTCTGTTTTGTTTCCTATTTTGTTCTGTTTGTTTGATTTGGTTTAACTGCCAAATCAGTTTATAAACTTCTGAAATTCAATATGTGGACCTAGGGAACTAGTCCAGAGCCACATACAAACTTTCAAAATTATTGGACCCATATTTCATATATAACAAATATAAGTCCAATGCAAATAATTATTAGATTAACTCAAATTCCTAAACTAAATATTTCTGACATTCCAAAAATACTGGTTTGAATTTTACCTCTTGCCAATATTTTCACAGAATAACAGGAACAATTTCTTGGACTTATTTGAGAAAATTTTAATGTTGATCATTTTTAAAATGTTTCTCAGGCTTTGAAAATTCCCTCAATTCAAATTCCTTGAATTTTAAAAACATGCATGGATGCTCACAAATGCAATTAATTACAAGAAAGATCTAGGGACGTGACACCAATTTAGGCAGAATCATATTCTCATGAACATTAGAATCATTACCGAGAAACGGAAGTACCTGATAATTTAATTGGCATGTGCGAGCTCTAGTAATTGGTCCAGTATGTATAGCAGCAGGGGTTGTGGGTGTAACAATGGTATTGATGTCCTCACCACTCAGGGGCGACCTCAGGAGACTTCGGGGCGTGTACATCCCCAACTGATTAATACGTGAGAGTGTCATGAGTGGAGACCTTCATAGGTGTGGGGCCTTGCTTCATGGGTAGAACTTCCGGAGGTGCTGGATGTTCCAGGCGTTTTGAATGAGGATCCCAAACCTGTCTCTCCAAACGCACGGCGCCAGACCTGGAGACACGGGCGATCCTAAACGGGCCCTCCCACATGGGCGAGAGCTTGTGCAGCCCTTCCCTGGAGAGCACCCGCCTCAGGACGAGATCACCCACCTCGAGCGTCCTGGAGCGGACACTGCGGCAGTGGTACCGGCGCAGTGCATGCTGGTACCTCGCAGCTTCGAGCGAGGCACGGTGGCAACATTCCTCCCCCAGCACGAGGTCCATCCCCCATGACGCGTCCTGGTGTGCCTCATCAAACGCCAAGAACCACGCAGAGCGATGCCTGACCTCATGAGGGAGAACCGCTTTGGCTTCGTAGACGAGGAAGACTAGAGTCTCGCCTGTCGGCTTGGTCACGGTGGTGCGGATGGACCACAGCATGGACTGGAGCTCAACAATCTAGCCCCTGTCGTAGGCCTCGAGCTTCTTCTCAAAGGTCCTTGCCTTGAGGCCCCTCGGGACCTCTGCGTTGGCACGCTCAGCCTGGCCGTTGCTCCGGGGGTGTTCCACCAAGGCATAGCATATCTGCGTTCCAAGGTTAGCACAGTATGTTTTGAAAAGGTTGCTGGTGAACTGTGAGCCATTGTCGGTGAGGATGCGATTTGGAACCTTGAATCGGCTCACAAGAACCTTGATGAACTTGACGGCTGACCCGGGCGGGATGGTGCGGACGGCCTCCACCTCCGCCCACCTGGGGAAATTTCCGATGGCGACGTAGAGGTAGCGGTAGCCTCCGGGCAATTGTGGAAACGGGCCTAGGATGTCTAGCCCCCAGACCACAAACGGCCATGAGAGCAGGATGGTCTGGAGGCTCTGGGCAGGCTGGTGGATCTGCTTGGCATGAAACTGGCAAGCCTCACAGGATCTTACCAGATCGGTAGCATCATTAAGCACCGTGGTCTAGTAGAAACCGCTGCGGAACGCCTTGCCCACGAGAGTGCGCGATGAAGAGTGATGCCCGCAGTCCCCGCCATGTATGTCAGCCAACAGCTCGCATGCCTGCTCCCTGGAGATGCATTGTAGAGAGACATCGTTTGCCCGTCTTCGACAGAGCTCGGCGTCCTAGATGCAGTACGCGGTGGCCTGGCGAGCCACACGCTCTGCGCCTTCCTCCTTCTCCGTTAGGGTACCTTGGAGCAGGTACGCCTTGAAATCCTTGGTCCAGCACCCCTCCTGAGGTTCAAGCGCGAGGAGCAGGAGGGCTCCCGAGGTCGGGCCGCAAGCTGGGGCACCTGAGAGGGGCGCTGGGGGGAGCTCCTCCTATGGCGACGCTGGTTCCATTGCAGGGGGAGCTGCTGATGGCTTGAAGAGCCTCTCCTTGAAGATGCCAGGCTCCTGAGGCAAGCACCGAGACGCCCTCTTGGTGATGTCGTCCGCCTCCTTGTTCGTGCCGCGTGGCACATGCTGCAATTCCAGGCCCAAGAATTGTTTCTCAATTTTGCGTAATTCCTCGAGGTATGCCCACATGTGCTCGTCCTTCGGCTTGTACGCTTTGTTGGAGAAGTTGACGAGGAGCTGGGAGTTGCCCCTAATGGTGAGGCGCCTTATTCCTAACGCCGCCACAGCCTTGAGGCCGGCGATCAGGCCTTCGTATTCTGTGATGTTGTTGGAGACCGTCTCGCTCTGCTGGAAGCAGAGCTGCATGGCGTCAGCCCCTGCGCCCTGTCGTCCGAATGCACCATCGAAGTACTTGATCCAGCCATCTAGTGCTTCGCTTCCCGGCGAGAGGGAGCGGTCCTCACCCATTTCCGGGTCGGGAACGTTGGTCCATTCTGCCATGTAGTTGGTGAGGGCCGCACCCTTGATGACCCTGGTGGTGCTGAACTCCAACTGGAACGTCTGCAGTTTGATGTTCCATTCGGCGACCCTCCCTGTGGCATTAGGGCTCCGGAGCACCGTCTCCAAAGGTAAGATGAGATGACCTTGATGGGTGGCCTTGGAAGTAGTGGCGCGGCTTTTGCAAGGCGACGAGGAGCACGATCAGGAGCTTTTGTGGCATGGGATAGCGTGCCCACGCATCACGTAGCACCATGCCGGCGAAGTATATCAGGTGCTCGACGAGGGCAGGGGCGTTGGCGGAGTCTTGCGCCCCCTGATGCTGAGGGTTCCCAGGGCCTTCGTCGTCTGTCAGGGTAGCTGTGGCCTCAGGAGCCCTGTCCTTAGGAGTCTCATTGCCTGGAGGATTGATTGGAACCTCAGGAGCGTCGTTGACTGGCGGGGCGGCGAAGGCCTCAGGAGCACCGTCCTGAGGCCACAGCGCCCCAACCAGGCGTGAGGTGCTTCCCCGCAAGCCCTGGATCGGGTGTTCGTCCCGAACCTCCACCATCACTGCGCTGGCAGAGTGAGGTGTGGTGGCCAGGTATAGCACCAAGGGCTCAAGGGGGTACGGTGCTACCATCACTGGTGGGCTGGTGAGGTACCTCTTGAGGTCTTGGAAGGCAGCGCCAGCCTCTGGAGTCCACTTGAACGAGCCTTTCTTCTTCATAGACCTGACCTAGAAGCCCTACCCAAGGACACTGCCCTAGTGTGCAATCCACTCGACCAGTTATTCCACTCGGATACCCCAATTCCACTTGACCAAGATAGAGTCACTCGACCATATGAAGAATCACTTGGAGTACAGAAGATCTAAAGCCACCCCAGGATGGCAACGGTCAGGCGTTCACTCCGTAGTCTTAAAGGTCATTAATAGTCATTCATAGCAAGCGTTACCAGTAATGCCCCTGTATTAACTTACATTGAACCGTGTGTAACTGAGGGCTAGAGGGGTCTGTCGCACTCTATATAAGCCACCCCCTCCTCTGGCACAAGGGTCCGCACCCCCTGTAACTCACACGCATATTCCAGTGACAAGCCTCAGGGCATCGAGATGTAGGGCTCTTACCTCCTCTGGGAGAGGCCTGAACTCGTAAAACTTGTGTGTACAACCTCGCCATAGCTAGGGCCTTGCCTCCTCCTTCGTACCCCCTATTCTTACTGTCAGACTTAATCCCATGACAGGTGGCGCCCACCATGGGGCAGGCATCTTAGCAACATCCGGTGAGGTTGCAGTTTTTGCGATCTCCATCAACATGGTTTCCGATGGAGGTTTGGCTTTGGGCCACCAGATCCGTCACGGCGTGCTCATCTTCATCGCCGACGACTCCGCCTGGCTCCAAGAAGCCCCCCTCGACGTCGAGGCCCTTCCCACCCGTGGGGCGGCGCGTTTCCACGCGAGTGCCTGCGGTGTCCTCCTGCGGCAGCTGTGGACCCAGTATCGGCCGGCCCCGCGGCATCTGCTCTCCCCGCAGTACGCCCCCGCAAGTGGTCTGGTCGGTCGCAGCTCCAGCGGTGGGTAAAGCACGCGGTGGCTCGCCAGTCGGCCACCCCTCAAGTTGTAGCTATCAATCCTAATGAATCTCTCTACGGACCATTCGACTGGTTCCGCTGACACTCTTTCCGAGTGTGGAAGCAGCAACCCTGCGGTGGAAGTCCTCATGGTCGACTCGCCTCGTAGCCCACCCGGCTTCCGTCGCAGCGGCGGCGGCAATGGCGGTGGCGGCCCATCGCGTGGTCACAATGAATATCATCCCGAAGCCCTCACTTTGGAGCAGAGGGAAGAGTTGCATCATCGCAACATGGAGGCACTCCATACCCCCATTAGTGGGGAGACCTCTAAGGCTCGGGCATTGGAAGCTGCGCACCTGGGTACCTTAGCTGAGCGCGCGCGTCTGGAAAATCTCCAACACTCACTCGATGAACGTGCGCGTCAATAGATCCCTGAATCCAGTCGACAGTCACGATAGTTTTTTCCACCCGAACCTCATGTATACTGCACTCCAATCTAGAATCTTACAGGCGCAACACGCATAGCAGAATCAATTCAGCCTTCTCGTTTAGAAGCTGGCAGAGGTTTGATGCAGATCCGAGCGCTGCTTTGGGCAGCAAGGGAACAAAACTTGGTTGTTTCATAGTCGCACAACAGGATCCATAGTAGGTCTGTGGTTGGAGACACAGTTCGGTCAGCGCATATCCCGAGATCTCCTCCATGGCGTGAGGATCATGGTCACCTCCAAGATCAGTATCTGGGTCGGGGCCATAGGCAGTATGATCATCCGTATCCCCGTGATGACCACCGTCGAGTGCCTACACCCCCTCTGAGGGGCGGATCATACGCGCCCCGACGGTATAATGATAGGCGCCCATATGGTGATGAGCAGAGGACTCCGGTCGACCCGAGAGAGCCTGGCTTCAATGCGAGGTCGCTCCTCATACAAGGTTTGGTCGACAGAGGCCAGGCGCACAGAGAAGGAGAAGACAGAGACCGTCCGACTGGTAGCAGAGCATTTGTTTCTGGCCCCGAGTGTTTCAGTAGAGCCATCTGAGCTGCTGAGATCCCTCCCAACTTCAGATTGGCAACGGGCGTGAGTAAGTTCACCGGTGAATCGAAGCCTGACACATGGTTGGAAGATTACCGAGTGGCAGTGCAGATTGGTGGAGGCAACGATGATGTAGCCATGAAGCACCTCCCACTGATGCTTGAGGGTTCGACCAGAGCTTGGTTAAATCAGTTGGCCCCAGGAAGTATTTTCTATTGGGAAAGAGTTAGCTCGAGTGTTTATCAAAATATTCGCGGGCACCTGCAAGAGACCCGCTAGGCTGACTGAATTGCAGCACTGTGTTCAGAAGCCGAATGAGACTTTGAGAGATTTCATCTAGAGATGGATTACCCTTCATCATACGGTTGAAAATGTGTCAGAACATCAGGCAGTGTGCACCTTTAAAGAGGGCGTCCGATACAGAGAGCTCAACCTAAAATTCGGTCGGTCCGGACACATGTCTCTGGCCCGAATGGTGGAATAGCCACTCGGTATGCTAACGGCGAAGAGGAAGACCGACTCCGTGGTGGAAAAGGAAAACCAGTCGCCCAAGACACCGCGGGAGGAAATTCCGGTCGGAAGCAAAAACACAAAGCTGAAGTGGCAGGTCCCGCTGAAGCCACAGTTCTGAACCAAGGCAAGTTCAAACAGAAGCCTAGGGAGCTGTGGACGCCCAAAAATGTGAAGGACCAGTGTGGTAATGACGTCCTAGATTTATCGTGTCACATACACACGAAGAAAGATGAGGAGGATAACCCGATTTTACCCAAGCATACCGCTCGGCGGTGTTGACTCCTGATTTAGCAGTTCTGAGAGGGTCCGCCCCCAGAGAAGGACTCTGATAAAGAAGAGGAGAAGGAAGAAGATGATGGTTACCCCAATGTCAATGCTACTTTGGTGATTTTTGCTGACATCGGGAGCAAAAGTCGATTGAAAGTTATCAACGGAGAAGTAAACATGGTTGCTCCTACAACTACGACGTACTTGAAGTGGTCGAAAACTCCCAATTCATTCGACAAGTCCGATCACCAAGCACATGTTTCTACCCCCGGGTGGCAAGCATTGGTGGTCGACCCAGCCGTCGGGGGCACCTGACTGACCAAGTTTCTCATGGATGGTGGCAGTGGATTGAACATTCTCTATGCTAAGACCCTCCGAGGGATGGGCATTCCGATGTCCAAGCTCAATGAGAGCAACATGCGATTCCATTGAGTCATCCTAGGAAACAAAGCAGATTCACTCGGTCAGATCACCCTTGATGTGGTTTTCGGTGATTCAAAGAATATCACAAGGAGAACTTGACATTTGAGGTGGTAGATTTCCACGGTGCATATCATGCAATTCTGGGCATAACTGCATATGCTCGTTTCATGGCTCGACCGTGTTACGTATATATTAAGTTGAAGATGGCAGGGCCTAGAGGAGTGATCACTGTCATAGGGAATTGGCAAAGAACAAAGGAATGTCTTCGGAAAGGCTCAAAGATTGCTGACGAGCAGATGGCAGCAGTAGAGATGGAAGAATATAAGAAGAATGCAGATCCGAGTGATTTGTTGCGAGCTAAGAATCCTACTTCAAAGTCCGCATTTCAGTCGGCTGGAGAAACAAAGCCTATCAACATTCACCCGGAAGACCCCAATGATGCTCTGACTCACATCTCAACAACACTCGATAGTATATAGGAAGAAGCGCTCATCCGGTTCCTCCATGAGAACTGGGACATCTTCGCATGCAAACCATCTGACATGTCGGGTGTACCCAGGGGACTGGCTGAGCACAATTTGCGTGTCGACCCGAAAGAAAAATCTGTCAAGGAGCAGCTCCATTGTTCTACCGTGGAGAAGAGGAAGGCAATTGGCGAAGAGGTGGCTCGGCTCTTGGCAGCTGAGTTTATCCGCGAGATATACCACTCCGAGTGGCTCACCAATGTCATCATGGTCTCTAGGAAAGATGATTCACTTTGTATGTGTATTGACTTCAAGCACATCAATTGGGCCTGCCCAAAAGATCATTTCCCTCTGCCCCGCATCGATCAGATTGTCAACTCGACTGCGGGGTGTAAGCGTTTATCCTTTTTAGATGCCTATTCCGAGTACCACCAGATCCGTCTGTATGGGCCCAATGAAATAAAAATGGCCTTCATCACCCCTTTAGGGTGTTTTTGCTATATCACCATGCCTTTTGGTCTCAAGAATGATGGCGCCACGTTCATGCGCATGATTCAAAATTGCCTGCTCACTCAAATCAGTCAGAACATGGAAGCCTACATGGACGACATTGTGGTCAAGTCGCGCAAGAGTTCCGACCTGCTGACTGACCTTGTTGAAACCTTTGCTAGCTTAAGAATATATGATATCAAGCTCAACCCATTGAAGTGCACATTCGGAGTCCCGGAGGAAAGTTACTCGGTTTTCTCGTTTCCGAACAAGGGATCGACGCAAACCCAGAGAAGATTGGAGCAATTCTCTGAATGAAACACATTGCACGTGTGCATGATGTTCGGAAGCTTACAGGTTGTTTGGCTGCATTGAGTTGATTCATTTCTCGTCTCAGTGAAAAGGCACTACCTCTTTACCAACTGATGAAAAAGTCTGATAAGTTCGAGTGGACCCCTGAAGCTGAAGCAGCGTTTGTAGAGCTCAAAGCCCTGCTTTCCACCCAGCCGGTGCTTGCTGCCCCAGTCAGCAAAGAGCCTCTACTGCTGTATATTGCTGCCACTGGACAAGTTGTCAGCACAATGCTCATAGTCGAGCGGGAAGAAGAAGGCAAAGCCTACAAAGTTCAACGCCATGTGTACTATATTTCCGAAGTCTTGACTCCGTCCAAACAAAGGTATCCGCATTATCAGAAGCCTATCTACGGGATTTATTTGACCACGAAGAAAGTTGCACATTACTTCGCGGACCACTCGGTTCAGTCTTTAGCGACGCCCCATTATCAGAAATATTGAACAAACGAGATGCAACTGGTCGAGTGGCCAAATGGTCAATTGAACTTCTTCCTTTGGATATCAAGTTTGAAGCAAAAAAGGCGATTAAGTCTCAGGCAATAGCATATTTTCTGGCCTAGTGGATTGAGCAGCAGCAGCCGACTCGGGTTCACTCGGAACATTGGACTATGTTCTTTGATGGTTCTAAGATGTTGAACAGTTCTGGTGCTGGAGTGATTCTGATATCCCCTAGAGGTGAAAATCTCAGTTGTATCCTCTAGATTCACTTTGACTCCTCAATTAATGAAGCTGAGTACGAGGCACTTCTATATGGGTTGCGTATGGCCATCTTACTCGGTGTCCGTCGCCTGATGGTCTACGGCAACTCAGATTTGGTAGTAAATCAGGTAATGAAGGAGTGGGACATCAAGAGCCCTACCATGACGTCTTACTGCAATGCAGCAAGGAAATTAGAGAAGATGTTCAAAGGGTTGGAACTCCATCACATACCCCAACTCAAGAATCAACCGGCCGACGATCTCACGAAGATAGGTTCCACTCAGAAGCCTATTCCCAGTAATGTGTTCTTGGAGCATCTCCACACTCCGTCAGTTTAAGAGGATCCCTTTACGGAGGAGCCCCCGCAACCGATAAGTTCAACCAATCTGACTGAGATTGAAGTTCCAGCAGTAGTCGACTTGATCATGGAGGTTTTAGCGATCACTCCCGATTGGATGGTGCCATATATTGCCTATCCACTCAGGTAGGAGCTCCCAGAGGATGAAGATGAGGCCTGCCAGATCATCCGCAGATCCAAAGCCTTCATGGTGATAAGTGGATAACTTTACAGAGAAAGTGTTACCGGAGTAGCTCACCGTGGCATCTACCTAGAAGAAGGTCGACTGATCCTAATGAGATCCACTCGGGGGGCCTATGGTCACCACGTGTCCTCTCGGACCATTCTGGCCAAAGCATACCGAGCGATATTCTACTGGCCACGAGCGAATGAGATGGCTAAGGATACAATCAACAAGTGCGAAGGCTGCCAGTTTTACTCAAACATGTCTCACTAGCCTGCATCTGCCTTGAAGACCATTCCACTTGTCTGGCCATTTGCAGTTTGGGGGTTGGACATGGTTGTACCTTTCAAGACTGGCGGAAGCGGCTTCACTCATTTTCTCGTAGCAATCAACAAGTTCACCAAGTGGATCGAGGCCAAGCCTATCAAGAATCTTGACTCAAGCACGACCATTGGTTTCATCAGAGAGTTGATATTCAGATATGGAGTCTCTCACAACATTATCATAGATAACGGCTCCAACTTTGATTCTGATGAGTTTTGAGCATTCTGTGCTTGCCAAGGCACTCGGGTCGATTACGCACCCGTTGCGCACCAGCAGTCGAATGGACAGGCCGAAAGAGAAAATGGCTTAATCCTACAAGGGCTGAAACCCCGTTTGATGCGTGATCTCAAGCATGCAGTTGGGGCTTGGATAACTGAATTACCACCTATCTTATGGGGATTGAGAACGACTCCTAACCGGTTGACTGATTGAACCCCTTTCTTCATGGTATATGGCGCTGAAGCCGTACTCCCGAGTGATTTGTTGCACAATGCCCCCCGAGTGGAACTCTTCTCAGAAGATGAGGTAGAACAGGCACGCCAGGACGTCGTTGATCTCCTAGAAGAAGAACGAGAGATGGCTCTGATCCGGTCGACCATCTATAAACAAGACCTGCGTCGATTCCATTCCCGAAATATGAGAGGTCGAGCATTTCAGGAAGGAGACCTTGTGCTCCGAGTGCACTAGAAATGACCCCACAAGCTCGCTCCGGCCTAGGAAGGGCCCTTCATCATCTCCAAGGTGCTCCACAACGGGGCGTACTACCTTTACAACGTAGCCAAGAAAGAAGACGGATCTGCTCCGCCGCTTTTATACCTAAACACTCAGATTGTCAAGTTGTAATAAGAGTCCTTCATATTGTGTATCAAAGACATGATTTCCGCAGTATGTGAATGATTATCTCTGCATAAACTTGTTTGTTCAAATCCCCCAGTGGGTGTCTTAGCTGCAAACCCGGTTCGCCTAAGTTTCAAAAAACACTCCGAGTGAAGAGCAACCCTATCACTCAGGGGCTTAGCTGCGACCCCATACTCGCCTAAGTTTCAAAAAACACTCAGAGTGAAGAGCAACCTCACACTCAGGGGGCTTAGCCGCGATCCTGTACTCTCCTAAGTTTCAAAAAACACTCCGAGTTAAGAGCAACCCTCTCACTCAGGGGCTTAGGTGCCACCCTGTACTCGCCTAAGTTTTAAAAAACACTCCGAGTGAAGAGCAACCCTCTCACTCAGGGGCTTAGTTGTGATCCCGCACTCGCCTGAGTTTCATAAAACGCTCCGAGTGAAGAGCAACCCTCTCACTCGGGGACTTAGCTGCGATCCCGTACTCGCCTAAGTTTCAAAAAAAAACACTCCAAGTGAAGAACAACCCTCTCACTCAGGCTTAGCTACGATCCTATACTCGCCTAAGTTTCAAAAAACACTCCGTGTGAAGAGTAAACCTCTCACTCAGGGGCTTAGCTGCAATCCCATACTCGCCTAAGTTTCAAAACACACTCCGAGTGAAGAGCAACCCTCTCACTCGGGGGCTTAGCTGCGATCCCGTACTCACCTAAGTTACAAAATATACTCCGAGTGAAGAGAAACCCTCTCACTCAGAGGCTCGGCCATGCACCCTAAGCTGCGCCAGAAGTACAACGTCTGGTTGCGCTCTGAGCTGTGCCACAAGTACAACATATGGTTGCGCTCTGAGTTGCGCCACAAGTACAATATATGGCTGCACTCTAAGCTGTGCCACAAGTACAATGTATGGTTGCACTCAGAGCTGCACCATAAGTACAATGTCTATTCCGAGTGAAGAGCGATCCTCTCACTCAGAGATCCAACTGCAATTCTAAATTAGCTCGAGTCAAGTTATCTGAAGATAATAAAGACAAAGCGACTGCATTCAAAAGAAGCAACCAAGTTCAGATAAATCTAGCAAGGTTCAGGATCACCAGCGGAAGTACTTGAGCACCAAGCCCGAAGAAGTTTAAAGATTACAGAATCACTCGGCATTCTGAGGCAAATGAAGTCAAGATATCAAGTTTTTCACTCGGTAGGAGGAGGACTCACTGGCTCGACGAAGCTGTCCAAATCAATTTCGTCCGAGATACGAGTGGTTGCATCGATGAAGGTCTCCATGAAAGATTGGAATTGAAGCTTCTTGGTGTTGGCAACCTTGATAGCCACCAGTTTCTCTTCCTTGACTTCCTTACAATGGACGCGGACGAGTGATAAAGCCATGTCAGCACCGCAATAGGCAGCTAACTTCTTCCATGCCTGCACTCGCTCTGGCATGCTATTGAGTCGAGTCATCAGTGACTCGTGATCGTTCAGAAGCACATCCTCTTGCCATAACTCCGTGTTGATCTGGGACTACGCGATCTTCAGTTGAGCAACGTAATATAAGACACTAGCGAGGCATGATTCCAGTCGCAGTAATTTCATCGCAACTTCGTCCTTGATGGGCGAGTTGATAGGATCCAAACCTTTCTTGATCCGCCTAGTTTCTTCCTCGAAGTTCTGACAGAATTTTGCATGCACAAAAAAGTAATGAATTTGTAGTTGCATGGTGAACAAGTTTTGTGCAATCCGTTGGATAAAGAAAAATACCTTCAAGCATGAGGAACATCTTCTTGGCAAGACCTCCCAGATAAGTTTCTAGTTCGTCTCTCTTCCGAGTGAGAGCATCAACTTTGTCAGCCAAGGCCACCTTCTCCTCCTTCAGATGCACGACTTATTTCTTCACTTCATCAACAGTAGTTTTCAACTTGGCATTCTCTTCTTCCAACTTTCCTACTGAAGCCAGCTTCTTGTCAGCAACTTCTGTCATCTCCCGCACCGTCTTCTCCGCCGCTGCAAGGTCAAGGTCCTTCTACTCCAGAGTCTGCTTCATTTTATCTAGAGAAATAACATTCTCCATACGAGCTTGGAGTTGACGGTTTTCACTATGCACATCTGTTCGAGTGGAATCACTCGGTTCAAAGCATGAAAGGAAAAAAGATCACAAGGCGAGCAGTCGACAAATTGTTACCTCCCATGGTAGCAGCTTCATCCTGGGCTTTCTTCAAGTTCTTCTTGGTCAATTCCAGATCGATGTTGAGTTCGATCTGCTTCTTCTCCAAATCAGCAAATTTGGTTCCAATCTCACAAGATTTCTGCAATCAACAACAAGACACGTCAATCGACAGAAACAAAGATCAGTCACTTCCGAGTGATAAAATGCAAAAAAGAGAGTTCTAAGACTATTGCCGAATCAAACATTCAACAGCAGTCTCATGGACTACACCCAGTGGGTGCACATGGCGTGCCCCCACTGGTTCGATTTCCCACTTGACATGGTCTGTCCAGCACGAGTGGAAGGAGTAAAAAAGAGAAAGTTTAAGACCACTATCAACTGCCAGCAGTCAACAGTGGTCTCGGGGACTACACCTAATGGGTGCACATAGCGTGCCCCCACTAGACCAAGAATTCACTCGACATGACCTGTCTAATTCAAGTGAAAAGAGTTGCAAACAGCTACATGACACACACACCCAATGGGTGTACAACTAGGTGTACATATACAAAGTGCAAACACATGATAGATGCACATAAGGTTCCAAAAAGCTCATCCACGGACATCTTACGAATAATAAAGCAACAGTTTTTGAGCAGCTTATACTAAACAGAGCAAAGATCAAGCTAAAAGCTGATCAGAAATCAACTTACAATCCCACTTACTCAGACATTGGTTTGAAGGGCAGAGCTGGCATGATAGGCAGCCTTGCTTGTTTCATACACCACCTTCATTCGGTCCATCATTAAGCCTGCCTGGATCATGGCTTCCTTGGCAGCGCCTACTTGGTCCTCCGGGACATGATGAGCAACAAAAAGAGGGGTTGTTGGAACAAACAAGGTAGCCGAAGGAGCTGAAGCTTGAAGTTGCACAGTCAGAGTAGGGGCATGAGCAGTCGACGCCGAGGGCTGCTCAGTCGACAAAGGATCAACAAAAGAAATAGAAGTCCGAACTAGATCACCAAGTTGATGAATGACTGGTTCAAATGCTGATGTCGAGTGAGACGCTTTGCTGGTAGGCACCCTCTTGCTCAGAGTCCTACCCCTCCTCCCTGTATCCCTTTGTGGCACTTCTTCATCATCGTCATCGTCTGGAAGTTGGATAACATTTGTTGGCACTGCAAAACACTCGACCGTAAGAGTTCAGTCGACCATCAAAACAGTTGGCGAAGTAAGATCTTGGGTGTGGAGCCGTGCTTGCCCAAGAAGTGGTCGCGTCTGCGGTTTCCGCGTTATCCTACTCTTTGTGAATATCCATGGACGTCCCAAAAGTAGCAGCGCTGAAAGATCCTAACTTCACTCGGTCAAACAAAGAAAGAAGTTCCCAATCAAAACGAAGACAAAGAGAAGAAACAAAAACACTTACGCAAAGGCAACAAGAACATCCACCTTGATCTTGGGCAAGGCCTTCCGGGGCTTCGGTGGGTAAACCTTGGGATGCTTCACGACCTTCTCCATTGGCTATGGAGTCGAGGTCCAAGTGCGCTTCGGAACTTTTGTACCAAGTGGAGCTGTTTTGCCGCGCCCGCCCACAGGATCCTGCGACTGTTTGGAACGACGCTCTTAGTGGGGTGGCGAGTC
The DNA here is from genome assembly GCF_056163025.1 of Triticum urartu. Lineage (NCBI taxonomy): Eukaryota > Viridiplantae > Streptophyta > Magnoliopsida > Poales > Poaceae > Triticum > Triticum urartu. The sequence continues at coordinate 254,127,348 of NC_141876.1, read as the reverse complement.
AACCTCCTCGCCACTGCTCGAGTCCTCGTCATCCTCATCACTGTCATCTATGTACTCCCATTCGGCACTGTCAGCATCACTCTCCGCTCCCTCTTGGAGCTGCTCCCCGTTTGGCATTGAATACATCTTGGTATAAATCTGTAAGCCATAAGCTAGAAGTATAAGTCGAATTCGGGAGCAATTGCAAATCGGAAGAAGAAAACACTCAGTATTTTGAGCCTACCTCTTCCGGCTCATGTTCGGCGTCGAATGGCAGAACCCTCCTGGACCCCTGGGGGTTATCTTTGTTCCTAGTAGTGCTCTGCAGCCACTGAGCCACCATATCCTCGGCGACCTCCTCTGGGTGGACCCGAGCGGTGTCTCCTGGGCCCGAGTACATCCACATTGGATGATCACGGGCTTGAAGAGGCTGGATACGTCGATTGAGGAACACCTCCAATAGATCCATGCCAGTCACACCCTCCCAGACTAGGTTAATTACTTGGTCGACTAAAAGGGACACCTCGCCTTTCTCCTCTGGGGTCACAATTAGTGAAGAAGGTTGACAGAGTAACTGCATAGTGAAAGGGGGGAGACTGGTCAACCAACCAGGAGTCGGGACGAATTTGTAGTAGAACCAGGTCGACTGCCATCCTCGGACTGACTCGGGAAGGGTCATGAAAGGAAAAGCACTTCTACCCCTAGTTTGAATCAGTTGGATCATGGGTTCCGGCAAACCCTTGAGGTTCGAACACAGGGGTGCGCACGAAGATCTCTCTCTCTCTCTCTCTCTTTCTCTCGCTCACTCTCACAACAATCTCTAGGCCTAGCTCGCTGAACCCAAGGAACAAGAGACACGAGGGTTTATACTAGTTCAGGCCACCATTGTGGTGTAATACCCTATTCTAGTGTGGTGCGGTGGATTGCCTTGGAGGCTGAGGATGAACTAGTACAGTGGACGATCAGCCTCCTGAGGTGAGGTGTTCTTGAGCTTGATGAGCTGGTGAGATGGCCTTGGTGGAGTGGATCCGATCCAAGATGAGCCGATCCTTTGCTACGACGGTGGCTAGCCCTATTTATAGAGGCCCTAGTCCTCTTCCCAAATGTTTAGGCGGGAAGGGATCCCACAACGGCTAATTTCGATGGGGGACAACTAGTACAAGCCATCCTGACAAAAGGTGGTCTTCGCCTGCCAAAGGCTCTAGTGGTGATGTAGTTGTGGGCTCCACGGTGACCTCTGTCCTGCTGGTCTTGGTCGTGTTGCACCAATATGGAAACCTTTGCATGATGCCTCGGGACTCCTCGCCTGCGCTTGCCCCTTTAGCACCAAAGAGGAAACAAGTACTCTACGCCCGCTGGCGCCCGCTTGACCTTGGTTATCATGGCTCACGTCATGTGAACCTTGTGAGGTGCCCCTTGCATAGATATCTCCGCTCCTCAGGAGCCAACCTAGTGAGGCCGCCCCTAAGGAGGTCTTGTGTCGTCCGCCTCGCGAGGGTCTTGTTGTTGATGAAGATAGGCTATACCAGGCCGCTGGATGTGCCACGCCCTGGGCCACAGGCAGGCAAGTTTGGGTACCCCCGTTCCCAGGACGTCGACAGTAGCCCCTGGGCCCAAGGCACGCTCGGACTTGGCTTCGAGGCAAAGCCAAGGGTCAAGTGCGGAGCACCGCAGGCCCCAATAGCCCGTGGCCTTGATTGACGCGTGGCGGTTGATGGGACGAGGGCACCTCCACATTCCCACGCTGCCTCGGCAACTGCCCGACTTGATGAGACCCTACTGCATGCAGAAGAAAATCATCATTACCTTAGATCGTGGAGGCCGGCTGAAAGTGCAACTATCCTTGGGTGGTTTTGGTAATTCCTAACAACATATAGCTCATTGAGCTAATACTATTTCAAGATAAATATTTCAGGAAAGCTCAATGATTGGCATGGCATGGATTAGAAATGTGGACCCCTCAAAATGCTAAGGACAAAAGATTGGCTCAAGCTCTAAAGCTCAAGACTCTACATTTTACCTTTTAGTGATCCAAGATCGCATTGAGTCTATAGGAAAATCCAATACTATTAAAAGAGGATGAGGTGTTGCTTAATTGGTTACTTTCTCAAAGTGCTTAGTGATATGCTCCAAAACCCTCAACCACTTTCTCATATCCACATATGTCCCAAACCAAAAGTCAAACTTGGCCCCACCGAAACTTTCCAGCCGGCGCCTGTCACACCCTAGCTAGTTCATGCATTAGAGTGCTTGCATCATGTTTAAATTTTCTAGAAAGATGAAATGGGGATGACAGAACCCCCAGCACCCCCTTAAACCAACTAGGGTTTACTAAAATTGGTTTCAATGAACCCAAAATGCCCTTCACAAAATGTTCATCATTTCTGGTTTGGGCTAAAACCCTTGGCAAAAATGGTGCACTCTTTTCTAGGACATTCTGGATTTTTTGGATTAAATCATAAGTATTTGAATTTGGGCATTTAAATACTATAAAATATTTTAAATGCCCAAATAATTCTGGATTTAAGTGAGGGCTGTTAGGAATAATCCCAACAGAGCCCACAATTATTTTCAGGATTTTTGGAAACGTTTTAGTATTTCTATGGAAGCCCTAAAGTTAGAGAATAAATAAAAAAGAAAACAGAAAGCAGAAAGAGAAAGGCTTACCTGGAAGCCCACCAGCCGGCCCACCTACTGGCCCAGCCCACCTCCTGCGCCAGCGAGCTGCTTGCACTCGCCGGCACAGGCAAGCAGCTGCTCGACGGCGAGCATAGCATGCGTGCCACGCAGCTGCCCGCCGCCTCGCCGCTCCGCTCGTCGAGCTGTCGACGTGGGACGAACCCCCTCTCTCTCCCCGACCTCGCAGACACTCGCTCTCCCCTCTGGCTCCTCTCTCTCGCCCTCCCCGACATCGCCCGAGACGTCACCGTCGCCGCTGCTCGCCGTAGCCGCGTCCAACGCCGTCCCCGCGCCCTCTCACCGTGTCCGGACGGTTCGCCGTCGTCGACTACGTCGACCAGCCGAGCTGCACGACGCCGGAGCCCCTGCATCGTCCCTGCCACCGTCGTCTTCAACCTTCGGCCGCCGTCGATCATCGTCGTCAATCCGCCACACCCGAGCTTCCCCGAGCACACTGACCCTCCCTGCGGCTTCCCTGTGAGCTGCTGAACCTCCCCGTGCTTTCCGTTTCGCCCCTAGAATACCGTAGACGCCGCGCCTCTTGTGCCCGAATGCGCCGCCGCCTAACCACGTCGCTGGCGATGCTCCGGTGACCATTTGGTCACAGGCTTGTGCCCGTCACACTCCCCGCGCTGCGTAGATGCGGTAGGCGCTTTCGCCGCATCGCCTAGGCCACTGCAGCCACGCACACGAGCTGACTCGAGCTTCGGCCTCCGCCAAGCTCGTCGCCAGCGATGCTCCGGCCACTCCCCAGCAAAGCCATCACCACGGTTGGATGCGGGCGAGCACCAGCTGCCCGTGGCTGCTCTCCGCGCATCAAATGGTTCCCTGTGGGCGATTCTCGCAGCGCGCCGCCGCGTCTGGCCTCGCCGGCGGCTAAACGCCGGCGGGCTTTGACCCGCTGACCGGCGAGGTTGACTCTGCTCACACGGGTTGAACTCCCCCTCTATCTCACTGACATGCAGGCCCCGCCAGACTAATTACTCTGTTAGTGCTAACTAACTAGGTTAGTTTAATTAGTATAGTCACTGACTAGTGGGCCCTGCCCAGTTAATTAGGCTAACTAAACGTAGTTAGTGCACAGAGTCACTGACCAGTGGGCCCCACTGGTCATGTTTGACTGTCCCCTGGCGCCTTTGACTCGCTGACGTCATAGTGACGCAATTATTCATTTTCTGGATTTATTTTTATATAGGAAATTCTAGAAAATAGCCTAAACTTCTAAAAATCATAGAAAATCAACCATAGCTCCAAATCAAACAAATTATATATGAAAAATGATTAGAAAAATTCAATCTATCCATCTGTAATGGTTTCATCCATGACAAAACACTTTAACCTTGCTGTTTAGGTGAAACAAGCTAATACACTTATTATGCATAAGAGCTTAAGATTTCATTTGAATCTTTGATTCAAATGGAGCCATTTCAACTTGTTTCACATTGCATTAGGCAGGACACATCATTTTGCCATGTCATAGCATGCATCATATTGTTGCATATTGCCATGTGTTGATTATGTTCTGTGTGTCCTTCGTGGTAGGTTCTTCCTCCGAGGATATCTCCGAGTATCCAACTAAAGGGCAGTACCCTACTACCACTCCATCAGGCAAGCAGCCCCATTGATCATATCGATACAATCCCATGTTCTCGCCTTTGCTCTCATTTACTTCATTAAGACAACAACGTTTCAAATTGCTGTGTGCTACAGTAGTTGAACCCTTATCCTCTGCATGACCTGTCATTGCCACAGTAACTAGATGAAACCCACTAGCATGTGTAGGAGTTGATTGAGCCATGTATGTGTTTCCTACCTTGCTATGCCTGCTATGCTTAGCGTTGTGTCAGGTCTGGTTCATCTGGGTGATGGGCTAGAGTGAAATGATTATGTAGGTAATGTGAGGGATGTGTTGAACATGTTTTGGTAAAGGTATCGATGAGAGGCCATGTAGGAGTACATGGTGGGTTGTTTCATTGAGGCCGTCCATAAGAACTGAGATTTGTATGCGTGATTTAAGATTCAGCTACTACCATACATTGGGCCCTGAAATATGACCCCGCTCGACTTACTGACCCCTCTCGTCCTCTGTCCAGGAGTTGCAACTAGTTTCTGGTGTTTGTAGGTTATGTGTTGGCGGCCGTGCGTAGCGCTGACCCTAGGGGTGGGCTATGATGCGGTAGATACACCATGGCACGGTGTACCGAGTCGCCCGTTTGGTGTCTCGGGAACCCCGCACACATCGTTTGGGGCCGTTGAGGACACCCCGGCCGGATTTCCTTGCGGATGGAACCCGAATAGGCAATAAACCTGGACTAGAGACTTGTGCGGTTAGTCAGGTTGTGGTCTACACCCACGTCGGCTTTCGCTTGAAGTCTGCCGAGCACATGTCGTGTGCAGACGCTAAGTGGTGGAAACATGTGTGACGAAGTACACCCCTGCAGGGTATAAAACTATTCGAATAGCTGCGTCCGCGGTAAAGGACTACCTGGTTGCCTATACAATTCATAGACAAGTTAATGGTTACTACTAAAAGACTCAAGATAAGTGTGAGTACCGAGGATGGCTCTCTCGTAGGATGCCGAGGGAGGATCCCCGGTGGAGTATTGTGTTGGTGATTAGTGGACTCGTGTGCGAAAACTATTTTACTAGTGGTGTCTCATAGGATAGCTTAGCCAAGAGTCAAAGCTGGCTTGCTGCAATAACTCCACCACCTTGAGAATGAGCATGTATTGTAGGTTCTGATGTAAGACTTGCTGAGTACCTTTGTACTCATGTTTGCTTTAATTACTGCTTTCAGACGACAACACCGCCCCCTCCGATGGGTTTTATGTATATCTCGACGTCGATGAGTGACTTGCCACCCGGTGGTGATCCTGGCCATGGAGGGCCCTATGTAGATAGACAGGCTTCGAGAAGCCTTCTTTCTTTCTAGTGTCTGTACTCAAACTATTTGCTTCCGCATGTGCTTGTATGCTTGTATGACTTGAGTGTCGGGTCATGTGACCCCTACCTGTATGAACATATTATGTTTGGCTCTCTGGAGCCTTTAAATAAAGTACTTGAGTTGTAGAGTTTTGTTGTGATGCCATGTTGTATTTGCACATATCGGGCATATTGTGTGTATGATTGAAATGCTTGGTATGTGTGGGATCCGACAATCTAGTTGTTTATCCTTGGCAGCCTTTCTTATGGGGAAATGTATTCTAGTTCTCCTCGAGCCATAGTAGTCCGCTACAGCCCGGTTCACCGGAGTCCTGCTAGCCCGGCACTACTGCTGAGGACACTTGACTGGCTGACATGTGTTTCACTTCGTTCCTATGTCTGTCCCTTCGGGGAAATGTCACACCGTGACTTCCGGAGTCCTGCCTAGCCTGCTACAGCCGGGTTCCCCGGAGTCCTGTTAGCCCAGTGCTACAGCCCGGATTCACTCGCTGATGACCGACATGCTCGATGTGATTCATGTATGCCTGTCTCCATAGGTCTGTGCCGCTTTGGGTTCACGACTAGCCATGTCGGCCCGGGTTCTCTATCATATGGATGCTAGCGACACTATCATATACATGAGCCAAAAGCGCAAACGGTCCCGGGCCATGGTAAGGCGACACCCGTGGGGATACCGTGCGTGAGGCCACAATGTGATATGAGGTCTTACCGACTAGATCGATGTGACTTGGAATCGGGGTCCTGACAGCACCATCGAGTTCAGTTGACATAGCCACTGCCACAAAACCCTAGTCACTTTGGTCTAATTGATAGGGATCACGGTCTCACCGAGATGGGATTGCAAACTCTCTGTTTTCCTTCGTAACGTTTTGGTCTAACTGAGATGAGCGATCGGTCCCATCGAGTTCACGATCCAAACTCTTGGTTTCCCCTTCGTAACATTTCGGTCCAACCGAGATGAGCGAATCGGTCCCACTGAGTTTGCCTGACCAACTCTCTGGTTAGCTTATTACCAAAATCGGTCCCACCGAGTTTGTGTAATTAGTATCACCGAGATTACGTTATGACCTAAACCTAATGAAATCGGTCCCACCGAGTTGACATGTCGGTCCCACCGAAAAACCTAACATTCACATTTTGAACTGAATCGGTCCGACCGAGTTTCACGGATCGGTCTCACCGAGTTTGGTAAATTGTGTGTAATGGTTAGATTTTGTGTGGAGGCTATATATACCCCTCCACCCACTCTTCATTCATGGAGAGAGCCATCAGAACATGCCTACACTTCCAACTTACATTTTCTGAGAGAGAACCACCTACACTTGTGTTGAGATCAAGATCTTCCATTCCAACCACATAAATCTTGATTTCTAGCCATCCCCAAGTTGCTTTCCACTCAAATCATCTTTCCACCAAATCCAAATCTGAGAGAGAGAGTTGAGTGTTGGGGATACTATCATTTGAAGCACAAGAGCAAGGAGTTCATCATCAACACACCATCTATTACCTTTTGGAGAGTGGTGTCTCCTAGATTGGTTAGGTGTCACTTGCGAGCCTCTGTCAAGATTGTGGAGTTGAACCAAGGATTTTGTACGGGCAAGGAGATTGCCGACTTCGTGAAGATCTACCCTAGTGAGGCAAGTCCTTCGTGGGCGATGGCCATGGTGGGATAGACAAGGTTGCTTCTTCGCGGACCCTTCGTGGGTGGAGCCTTCCGTGGACTCGCGCAACCGTTACCCTTCGTGGGTTGAAGTCTCCATCAACGTGGATGTAATATAGCACCACCTATCGGAACCACGCCAAAAATCTCCGTGTCTACATTGCATTTTATCCCTCCAAACTCCTCCCTTTACCTTCATGTGCAATGTTTTACATTCCGCTGCTATACTCTTAGACTTGCATGTGTAGGTTATTTAACTGACTAGTGCGAAGTTGCTAAAATCTGCCAAGACTTAAAATTGGGAAAAGGCTAGATTTTTATTTGTTCAAGTAGTCGAATCACCCCCCCCCCTCTAGACATACTTTCGATCCTACACCGGCGGTTGGCCTCCCACTGGCTATAAATGAGGAAGGGGTGGAGCCCAAGTTGCTCATTTCTTCCTCCATTCCTCTTGCTTCTTCGTCCTCCTCTTGTCTGCAACACCCATGGTGCCAATACGGAGGTTCTCCGCCGCCGAGAAGGGGAGAACCCCCCGTGAAGAACTTGGGCCACTCCCACAGAATAAGGGGCCGGTCCGCTCCCGCGACATCGTCATGAGGCCGGAGGTGACGAGGCCTTGGTATGAGCAGCCTCCCCCGGGCTACCTGCTGCCCTTGTACGCTCGGGAAGATGGCTCCGGAGGATGAGGCAGCGATCGACGCCCCTCGCGCCATGGCCTCAGTGGCTGTGCAGTGGTAGCGCGCGCCACCGCCCCGCGAACCTACGCAGGGCTCCTCGCGAGAACTCGTGGTGTGGTCTGCGATGCCACTGCACACGTGGATTTGGTTCCCGCCGTTATTCACCGAAGAGATGCCGCCAAGGGGGCCACTCGAGTTGTGGCTGCAGCACGCCGGGTGCGATACCCCAGTGACGGGAGAAGAGGTCGAGGTCATCTCCCCATGCAAGATCTTCATGACCCGTGGATGGGGTGAGGTCGCTCGTGTCTGTCATGCGGAGGGGGCACTCACCATCCATTTCGAGTACGACGGCGCCTCCATGCTGTTCTTCAAGGTCTTCGACAAGGAGGGCAGTCGCCTAGAATGCTGCCCGGGAGGCGGCCGTCAGGACGGTGCGGCGGCAGGCACTCAGCCCGCCCTTGGACCTACCGACAGCTCCTCCAATAGCTATGGCGGCTCCTGGGAGTCCAGCGACTCTCCCGAGCCTGATGAGACTCCGGAGATGAGCGATGATAGCTACGTGCCCCCGAGCTCCCGTCGTGCCCAGAGCGCGGCGGCGGCGTCTGCTCGTTGTCATCGTTGATCATGATGGGGTTGGCGCCGGCCCCTCGTGGCCCACTGTTGATGATGGCACCGACGGTGATGCCTGTAGATATGACCTCTAGAAACCTTCTTCTTTTGTTCCCTGCGAGAGATCGAGACGAACCCCGTGGGGGAATGTAAAGACTCTGTAGCGCATTTTGCAGCAATGTTACTCCTATTATGAAATTAGTGACTGTGCGTCTTGCTTCGGCTTAGTCCCCCCTTTTCAACCTTGTGGTAGCTTAGTGCTCTACGCCGACAGGTCCCAGTCCCCAGGTAGGCTTCATCCATCGCTGGTATGCCAAGTCGCGATGCCGTGGTCAAGGCCAGGAGGTGAGACGCCCGAGGTCCGGTGAGAGCTCCCGAGGCGCGATGCTCAAGAGGTCCCCTTTAGCGTGCAAGCAACTACCTGGAGGCAGGAGAGGAAGGTGTTGTCGCCGTAGCAAGGCTGCAAGAGGTGGAAACCCCGCGTCACAATGCTGGGCTGGCTTGAGTGCGTGACTTATCTTGGTGATCCTTGGTCGATTCCTTGCATAGCTCCCGATTCATGCGTCAATGGCTATAGTGTAGCTTGGTTAGGCTCGCGCTGGCTTCCCCCTATTTTTCACGCTCTTCTGTGTGCTCTGCGTCCTCGGGTCCCAGCCCTCAAGCGATCTCAGCCGCTGCTGGTATGCCAGGTCGCGATGCCGTGGTCAAGGCCAGGGGGTGAGGGCTGGAGAGCCAGTAAGAGCTCCTGAGTCGCGATGCTCAGGAGCCCCCCTTTAACGCGCAAGAGAATTGCGTGAAAAAGGTAGGAGCCTGCGGTGCCACCCGCTATCAACCTTTGGAGGTTCCTGCAGGTTAGCGCGAAGGAGGAATACAGGTCGCAAGAAGATGAAGGCACTGAGGGCCTGGTGAGGTGACGTGCGTGGGGCATGTCGTGAGCCAGAGCTCGACCGCTCAGATTTGTTAGCGTTGTAGGGACGGACCCGAATACAAGCGTCGTGCCCAGCAAGAGTAGCCCCCATTGCGGGATGAGCAGGGGGCCGATCGGCAATGCGGACGGCTGCTGTGGATAATAGGCAAGCAGGTGATAATCATGAAATGACCCAAGCAATGGAGCAGGTTAGCTTAGCTAGATGCAAGAACGATACATGCCACTGGGACGGACCCGAGTGGCCTGGGGATGATGCAGCCCGAGAGGCGCTACCGACAGAGTAAGCTAAAGATGCAAAAGGATACACGTCACGGGGCAGACCCGTGCGACTTGGGGATAATGTTGCCCCTGGGGCGCCCCCAACTGAATGAACTGGAAAGAGTCACCTGATACCGTGCTGGAGTGGTGTCAAGGTAGCTGAATACGCGTGCCTAAGAGGTTGCTCCTCACGAGCCGCCAGGGTCCTGAGCCTTAGGGGGCTCCGTAGGCCAGGTGGCTCGTGAGGAACTGTCGTGATCTCCTCCAGGACGGCATGATGCCTAGCCTCTTGAGCCACCAGAATGCTCCGCAGGTGGCGCTGGAAGGTGACATCCGCGTTCGACAAGCCAAACGACATGCAAACGTGGCTGTGAGGTGGACCCTCGCACCATCCAACGAGTGAAGAACAGATACGTCCCTGAGATGTGGCCCTATTGAGTCTTGGAATGTCGACGCAGATGCGCAGCCCACCATCCTCGCCAAGATGGGGGGCTGCACCGGGTGGTGGGCGGCGGTCGCCGCGTATGGTCCTTGCCTCTTGAATCTCCTCGATCGCCTTGGTGATGAACTCCTGAGTACTGGGCGCTCCGCGCCTTGTGCCCTCTTGAGGGAAACATGCAATGAAGCACGCCTCCACGTGGTGCCCGAGCGCCTCCCTCGTGACGTTGGCTAGGTCAGAGGCCCTCCAAAAGAGAGCCCCTGAGCCCGGCCTGAGGAGGGCGCCGGGCGCGCCTTCCTATGCAAGGGAAGGAGGCGCCCCATCTACGGGCGCAGGTCCTGAGGTGGTGCTGCTAGAAACGCCGCCCACCTGAGGTCCTCAGCGGAGTAGTTGCTTCTTCTTCTTGGGGTTTGCCTCGGGAGGGTGTGGGGTGTCTTCATTGTCAGGGTCATCAGCCGCCGGAGCATGGTAAGCATGCTCGAGGGAGCACACCGCATCTCTTTCCTCATAGGCGACCGAGATGACGCCGCCACTCCCTGGCATTTTGAGGACGTTGTAGCCGTGGTCGGTCACAGCCATAAACATGGCCAAGGCTGGATATCCAAGGATAGCGTTGTACGGCCGACGGATGTGGGCAACATCGAAGTCGATGAGCTCGGTGCGGGAGTTTTCACGCTGGCCGAAGGTGACAGGGAGGCGGACCTTCCCTATCGGGGTGGTGGAGCCATTGGTGACTCCTGAGAAAGGCTTGGTAGGCTGTAGCTGATGGTATGGCACCTGAAGGCTGTCGAATGTCTCGATGGACAGGACATTGAGCCCCGCGCTACCGTCGACGAGGGTCTTGTTGACTTGAACGTTGTTGATGACGGGTGAGCAGAGCATTGCGAGGGCGCCAGCAGTTGCTGCGCACTTGAGATGGTCCGCCGAGCTGAAGGTGATGGCGCACTTGGACCACCTGAGCGGGTGCATGGCCTCGAGCCTAGGAAGGGCCACATTCACCTCGCAAGCAAACTGCTTGAAGACACGCTGAGAGGCTGGGGCTTGAGCACCACCCAAGATACAGGCGATGGCACGCAGTTCCTGGAAGCCCCCAGCCCCTCGTCCTGATGGTGGTCATCGTTTCCCCTTGGCGGTGGTGGTAGTAGAGGGGGGCCTACGTTGCCCTGAGGACGATCCTCACGAGGCTGATCTCTCCAGGCGCCCTCGCGAGGCGGGTCCTGCCAGCGGTCCTCATGAGGCCGGTCGCGCCACTCCTGGCGACAGCCATAGTCATCCCAGCACCCTCCACTTCGTCCTCCTCCTCAGTCGTAGCCCCGGTCGCTGCGCTCGGGGCGTCGATCGAAGCGCCCATCGCGAGTGGCCCTGAGCTCCTGACAATCGCTGGTGTTGTGGCTGTGGATGTTGTGGAAGGTGCAGAACGGACGGTTGGCCTTGGATGACTTGGGGTGGTCGCGGCCGCGCTTCATCTCCGGCTCTGCCGCAAGCACAACAGCCCCCTTGCGCTTCACGTCTTCAATCTTGGCCTTCTTGTCCTCCTGGACAGCAGCTGCGAGCTCGAGGAGGGAGAGGCGCCCTTCCTCAGCCCTTGCGCACTTGGTTGCCATGTTGAACATCTCCAGGGCCGTGCACAGGTCCTCGTGCATGGTGAGCTCCTCCTTCATCTTGACGTCGCAGACGCCATCAGAGAACGCGCAGATGATGGCCTCATCCATCACCTTGGGAATCTTGAGGCGGACGCTGTTGAAATGCTGGACATACTTCTTCAAGGTCTCCCCTGGTTGTTGCTTGATACGCTGCAGGTCCCCAGCGGTAGGCAGGCGGTCGCGAGTGCCCTAGAAGTTGGCGATGAAATGCCCGCGCATCTTGCCCTAGGAGGACATCGATCCCGCGGGCAAGTTCAGGAGCCATGAGTGTGTGCCATCCTTGGGGGCCATGGGAAACCAATTCGCCATGACCTTCTCGTCTCCGTTGGCTGTGTCGATGCTTAGCTCGTAGAGCTGCAAGAACTCCACGGGGTCGGGGGTGCCGTCGTAGCACGGAGGCAGGTCTGGCTTGAACTTGCCGGGCCAGACGACGCTGCACGGCTTGGGAGTGAAGGCACGGCAGCCTGTAGTAGTCACCGGAGCTCATTGTGGTGGTGGAGCCTGGTCTTGGTACCTGTGCCGCCACCATGCGTGGCGCACGGTCTTGACGTGGTGGTGCAGGGAGTGCAGGAGCATTTTCTTGTGGCCAAAGGACCTCCTGGCAGCTTCCTTCTTCGTGCGCGGGCACCCGGCGTGGTGGATCATCCCGCGGGACCGCGCGTCTTGGTGTGGGAGCGCCAGCTTGAGGCGGAGGTGGAGGAGGCGCTCCCTGGGCTACGTCGCCCGCGGCTAGAGGTGGGCGAGGCAGCGAGAGGGACAGTGCAGGAGAGCCCCCAGCGGCACTGACAAGCTCGGTGATGCGGTCCAACCAGTCGTCGTAGAGGTCGTCGATCGGGCGATAACGCAGGAGCTCGCGTGCCATGAGCAGCGCGGCCTGCGTGTTCGTGGGCGCGCGACGAGCGTGGGACGACGAGCCAGCTGGCGTTGGTGACAGGGTGGCGGTGCGTTCATCCCGCCACACGGATGGGTGCAGCGATGAGGCATGCTGCTCATTCCCTGTCGGGCCAGTGGCGGCGTTGGCAGTGGGTGACGGAGAACGGCGGGGAGGTCCGCCAATGGGCGCCATCTGAGCGACGCGGGCGGCGAGGGCTGCCCGATGCTCAGCACGGGCTCGGCGAGCATCAGACATGGATCCGGTGGAGCAGTGGAGCACGGATCGACGGAGGGAAAGCTTCAGCGCACCCCTACCTGGCGCGCCAAATGTTGGATCGTGGCTTCCGGCAAACCCTTGAGGTTTGAACACTGGGGTGCGCACGAAGATCTCTCTCTCTCTCTCTCGCTCACTCTCACAACGATCTCTAGGCCTAGCTCGCCGAACCCAAGGAACAAGAGACACAAGGGTTTATACTGGTTCGGGCCACCGTTGTGGTGTAATACCCTAGTCAAGTGTGGTGTGGTGGATTGCCTTGTAGGCTGAGGATGAACTAGTACAGTGGACGAACAGCCTCCTAAGGAGAGGTGTTCTTGAGCTTGATGAGCTGGTGAGACGACCTTCGTGGAGTGGATTCGATCCAAGATGAGCCAATCCTTTGGTACGATGGTGGGTTGCCCTATTTATAGTGGCCCTGATCCTCTTCCCAAATGTTTAGGCGTGAAGGGATCCCGCAACGGCAAATTTCGAAGGGGGGCAACTAGTACAAGCTATCCTGACAAAAGATGGTCTTCACCTGCCAAAGGCTCTGGTGGTGATGTAGTTGTGGGCTCCGCGGTGACCTCCATCATGCCGTCCTGCTGGTCTTGGTCTTGTTGCACCAATATGGAAACCTTTGTCTGACGCCTCGGGACTCCTCACATGTGCTTTCCCCTTTAGCACCAAAGAGGAAACAAGTACTCTGCGCCCATTGGCGCCCGCCTGGCCTTGGTTTTCATGGTTCACGTCACGTGAACCTGGTGAGGTGCCCCTTGCATAGATATCTCCGCTCCTCGCGAGCCAGCCTAGTGAGGCCGCCCCTGAGGAGGTCTTTTGTTGTCCGCCTCGCAAGGCTTGGACCCTCACGAGGGTCTTGATTGGTTGTTCATGAAGATGGGCTGAACCAGGCCGCTGGATGAGCCACGCCCTGGGTCGCACGCAGGCAAGTCTAGGTACCCCCGTTCCCAGGACGCCGACAGAATTCCTAAACCCCCGCACATCTGGATCATGTGTCTTTTCGTCAGTCGAATTTGCTTTCTTCGCCATTGGAGAACGGCAAGTAAAGATGTGTTTGAATAGACCCCAGTGTGGTTGGCAGCCTAGGAAGTTTTTGCACAAAGAGATGTACGCAGCAAGATATGTGATTGTGACGCCCCGAGACCAATGCGCCAGGTGTCTTCCAGTTATTCGCTGTTGTTGCCATGTCATGCACTTGCGTGTTTCATATTGCTATGTCATCACGTGCATAGCATCATCATGTTTTCAAAACATGCATCTGTCCGGGTTCGCCAGTTCTCCCCGTTGTCCGTTCTGAGCCAAGACACACTCGCACGCACCCACGGCATGTCCGAAATATTATTTTATAAGTGGCCGGAAAATATTCTCGGAATCGGATGAGAGTTGGTGTGCGGTCTAGTTATGCTGTGAGTAGGCCGCCTGCCAAGTTTCATCGCATTCAGAATCCGTTTGATGCCCCAACAGATAACTATAGCGACAATATAATCGGTCAAACGTCGGACATTTCCGGTATCCAGAAACATGTGTCGGGCTGCCCATCATCCTCTCTTCTCAGCCCGCTAGTCCATTTGCACAACCCATCATCACCCACCTGAACTCCCCCTCTCGTCGGAGCCATCGGATCGTCAACGGAGGGTCCGGAAACCCCACAAATCCCCCAAACCCTAACCCTGCCTATAAAAGGAGACCCCCCTTCCAATTCTGGACATTCCTTCCTCCCCTCCTTGTTTTCCACGTCCCCCAACCCGCAGCCGCCGCCCCTACCTCCACTTCCATGCCCGTCCAACCTCCTCGCCGCCACTTGGTGCGCTGCCAACGGCCAGCCACAGCCAGCGCCGGCGCCCCGACCAACCAAGCGCCTCCACGTCTCCCTGCCTCCCTCCACCTCCCGCAGGGCCTGCTGAAGCCCATCTCAGGCTCGCCCCGGGCCGGATCTGGGCCCAGACGAGCCTGGTCACGCCCCCACAGGCGCCTTCTCCACCGCCGCTTGTCGGCCTAGCCGGAGCACGCCAACCCCTCTGCCGTCAAGCTCATGCACCCCGAACCCGGATGCTCCACGTCGCCCGCGAGCTCCCTTCCTCGCAGCACCCGCCCGAGCCGTGCCTCACTGTCGCCCGCGTACGGTGACCGGACCTCGCCGGAGAACGCTGCTCTATCCTAGATATCCTTCACCGGTGTCGCCACCTACCAAGCTCCACAACGAGGTCTCGCGTCGCTGCTGGATTTCTACCGTGCCACCGCTGGGAGCTCCTCGCCGACCACCTGCTCTAGATCCACCGCTCCACGTCTTTCCCCCCGTCGTCGTCGTTGGTCGTCGCCGCCCTTGCCTCCCCTCGGGAGGAGGGAGAGGACGAGCGCACCCATGCTGGGCCCCCTCCCTCACACGCGCGTGGGCCGGCCTCGCCCCGGCCCAGCAGCGCCCTGGCCTGCTTCCCCTCCGACTTGGGCCATGGCCAGGGTGAGCAGTGCCCAGCCCCCTCCTGTGTAAGTTGGGCCAGCCAGTTTCAGCGCAGCTCTGTTTTTTTGGTCAGCGGATTTATCTATTTTCAGAGAAACTACATATTTACAGTTTGGCCCTTCATCTTCATGCATATAACAACTCATTAACCGTGCATCGGATTAAAATGGTTTAAATATGTAACTTGCTTAGATTTTATCTAGTTTCATAATATGTTGCTTCCATCCATGTCTAAAATGTTTAATTTGCTGTTTGTTTAAATTTTCTTAAATAACTTGTAAAAATGTTTTATTTCATAACTAAATAACTATAACTCCAATTTTAATAAACTTTATATGTAAATGGGGTAGAAAAATGCCTAGTTTAACATGGTGCACTCTTCTTGCATGTTTAAGAACTCTAAAATTGTGTTTAGGGAAGAACAGTACCAAATTCATAATATGCACATGGGGATTTTGCGGAATTGTTGTTTGTTGTTCCGGCCTCATTTAAACTTGTCTAGATAGGTAGTTTTCATATGCTTCACCTCTTGCCATGTTAATAAAAATTTAATATTGTTGGGTACATAAACGTGATCGAACTAAATAACTTGAATGTGGTGTTCCGTCAATATGCAACGGTGTTGCATATTGAGCTCCACTTAATTTGTAGTATTGTTTGTTGCACTTTGCCATGCCATGCATATTTAAACCGGACATGCATCATACTTGATTGTGCATCATGCCATGTTTATGTGATGGCTGTTTACTATGTTGCTTGCTTCTTTCTGGGTTGCTTCTCTCGTTAGCTTCAGTTTCGTTCCGGAGCTGTGAGGATCCGTTCGACTACGTCCGGTTGTCTTCTTCATGGACTCGTTCTTCTTCCTTGCAGGATCTCAGGCAAGATGACCATACCCTCGAAATCACTTCTATCTTTGCTTGCTAGTTGTTCGTTCTATCGCTATGTCGTGCTACCTACCACTTGTTTATCATGCCTCCCATATTGCCATGTCAAGCCTCTAACCCACCTTCCTAGCAAACCGTTGTTTGGCTATGCTACCACTTTTGCTCATCCCCTCTTATAGCGTCGTTAGTTGTAGGTGAAGTTGAAGTTTGTTCCATGTGGGAACATGGATATGTTGGGATATCACAATATTTCTTATTTTAATTAATGCATCTATATACTTGGTAAAGGGTGGAAGGCTTGGCCTTATGCCTGGCATTTTGTACCACTCTTGCCGCCTTAATTTCCGTCATACCATTGTTATGTTCCTTGATTTTGCGTTCCTTACGCGGTTGGGTGTTATGGGAACCCCTTGGCAGTTCGCTTTGAATAAAACTCCTCCAACAAGGCCCAAGCTTGGTTTTACATTTTCCTAACAACCTATTACCTTTTCCTTGGGTCGGCCAACCCGAGGGTCATCTTTATTTTAACCCACCCCCCCCCCCCCCCCGGCTAGTGCTTCTCTAAGTGTTGGTCTGAACCGGGCAACCTGCGGGGCCACCTCAGGGCAACTTGAGGGCTGGTTTTACTCGTAGCTTGACCTATCCGGTGTGCCCTGAGAACGAGATACGTGCGAATCCTATCGGGATTGTCGGCACATCAGGCGGCTTTGTTGATCTTGTTTTACCATTGTCGAAACGTCTTGTAACCAGGATTCCGAGACTGATCGGGTCTTCTTGGGAGAAGGAATATCCTTCGTTGACCGTGAGAGCTTGTGATGGGCTAAGTTGGGACACCCCTGCCGGGTTTAAACTTTAGAGAGCCGTGCCCGCAGTTATGTGGCAGATGGGAATTTGTTAATGTCCGGTTATGGAGAGCTTAACACTTGACTTAATTAAAATGCATCAACCGCGTGTGTAGCCATGATGGTCTCTTTTCGGCGGAGTCCGGGAAGTGAACATGGTTCTTGTGTTATGGTTGTGCGTAAGTAGTTTCAAGATCACTTCTTGATCACTTCTAGCTTCACGACCGTTGTGTTGCTTATCTTCTCGCTCTTGTTTGCATATGTTAGCCACCATATTTGCTTAGTGCTTCCTGCAGCTCCACCTCATTACCCTATCCTACCTATAAGCTTAAATAGTCTTGATCTTGTGGGTGTGAGATTGCTGAGTCCTCGTGACTCACGGATACTTCCAAACAGTTGCAGGTGCCGATGATACCAGTGCAGGTGGCACAACCGAGCTCATGTGGGAGCTCGATGAAGATCTTGATCGTTGCTATGTGTCTTTTTTGGTTGATCAGTAGTGGATCCCAGTTGGGACGATCGGGGATCTAGCATTTGGGGTTGTCTTCTTTTATTTTGGTTCCATAGTCGGACCTTGATTGTACTCTGGATGATGTATGTTTAACTTGTTATTTGTGTGAAGTGGCGATTGAAAGCCAACTCTTTATCCCGTTCTTATTCAGTACATGGTATTGTGTGGAGATTACCCCACTTGTGACTAAACCACCATGCGGTTATGCCTCTAAGTCGTGCCTCGACACATGGGAGATATAGCCGCATCGTGGGTGTTACAAGTTGGTAATCAGAGCCATCCCTGACTTAGGAGCCCCTTGCTTGATCGAATCGCTGACGTTGTTGAGTCTAGAACAAAGTGTTTTGAGTCTTAGGATTATATATATCGGAGAGTAGGATTCTTTTTACTCCTCAGTCCCTTCGTCGCTCTGGTGAGGACTGCTGACATAGAAGTTTTGACTTTTCTCTCCTCAAATTTCACAAAAAAACTTAGGATCACGCGGGTATCTTGGAATCGTTCTGATAGTCTTGTGACGAGAACATTGTTCTTGGTGCCTCCTTACATTTAGGGATTGTGGCAGTGTCCCGGGGATTTGAGCTCCGAGGTGTTGTCGTCACAATTTTATCGTTGTCGTTCGGTGTCGGTGGGAACGACACCTATGGGATCACAAGAATCCCTACTACGGTTGCGGGGCGCGGGGTCATGAGAAGAGCGGATCAAACAGATAGCACACGGTTCGTTTATCCAGGTTCGGGCCGCGAGGATGCGTAAAACCCTACTCCTGCTTTGGTGGATTGTATATTTGTGTTCTTGAGCTAGCTATGGGGCGTGAGGAGCTCCAAAAAGCCGAATCCTCCTCTTGGTCGCCTCGGGCCTCCTTTTGTAGGAAAGGGGATGCCACAGTGGCACACAGGAGGTGGAAAGGGTACAGTGATGCGAGGTTATGCCTCGCATTACATGACAAGGCGCATTTAATGCGTCTTGCCTAGGTGTCCTTGCTTTATCGGGGACGGGGGAGAGCCCTGTATCATCCGTCGCTGCTCCCTCTCGTGTCAACACGTGCCCTGGCCAGCGGCGCCCGCGGTGCCATGTAGGCAGGCAGGCAGCTGAGGTGGCGCAGTGGTGGGTCTCCACGAAGATCCGCATGCCGCCACGCAGGTACCTGCCCAGCTGGTTGGGTCGGCAGCTGCATGCGAACGACGGTGGAGGTTTGACTGGCGTGGGCCTGATGGTGGCCCTACGGGTGTTCTTGGCAAGGGCCTTGCCTGGGCCCTGGCAAGGGTCTTGCCGTGGCGCCTGCTGTCATCCCCGGCAAGGCTCTTGCCGGGGGCCTTGTGGTCCTCCTTGTCTGGGATCCCGCCAAGGATCATCATCTTCTAAAGGGTGTATCTGATCTTGAATGTCTTCACAAAGATCTGGATGCCACCACGGGGATGTCTCCCGAATCCTTGCCCCATGGGGGCAGTGGACTCAAGGGTGACTCACTCCGTAGGTGTGGGGCGAGCTGCCACGGCAAGGGTCTTGCCGGGTTTGCTAAAACCGCCTCCCGGCAAGGATCTTGCCGGGGGGAGTCTGCTTCGTCTCGTTTGCTCTTTGTGGGCTTGGTCTTGGCGTCGTTCTGCTTCTCTCGAGCTTCGGCCTTACCTTGGCTCACCTCCCTTGCCTTGCTCTTTGTGGGCTTGGTCTTGGCGTCGTTCTGCTTCTCTCAAGCTTCGGCCTTACCTTGGCTCACCTCCCTTGCCTTGCTCAGTGTGGTGGTGCCCGTGGCTCAGACTGCCCATGCACAGTTATAGGGGTACAAAAAGTGTACCCCTCTTTTTGTACACCGACAGGAGCCCCCGGGCCTGGGCCACACATAAGCGCAATGCGTTGTTTGGGCTAGGCCCAAAAACGGTGCGCGGGCAGGCGGGGCGGTTTTTACCGTGGTAAGTCTCTTCGCGCGCTGTCCCGCGCATGGCGCAGCGTGGGGAGGCGTGTGTGACGTGGGCGGCATGCGTGGGGTTGGTTCCCGTAGGCATGCGTCACGTCATAGTAAATGTGAAAGGAGGCGGCCCGTTGTTTTCCCCCATAAGAAAGGAATAACCGCGGGCGCGCTTCTCACTTTCTCCTCTTTCCTCGTGCTTTTTCCAATCTCAGAGCCGTCGTTTCCTCTCTTCCTTCCTTCCTAAGCTTCCGCCGTCGCCCGCCGTCGTCGCTTCGCCATCCCCCTTCCTCAGCCCTCTGAACTTCTTGGTCGCCATGGCTCCCAAATTCGCCAAGGGCAAGGGGGTGGCTAAGGGCGCCGGGACGGTGGAGCCGCCGAAGAGCGCGCTGTCGGGGGACCGGACGAAGTCTGCCTTCTTCTTCCCCTCGATAGTTGATGTTCAAGAGCTCCGGGCCTCCTTCAAGCCCCTATGGGGAGTGAAGACGGGGGGAGAGGATTAGGGACACCCGGCGACGCGCGTCATTCCTGCCGCTTGCACTGATCCTGCCCCAAATCGGTACCCCTTCTTCGTTGATTACTTTTCTTGCGGGTTATGCCCCCCTTTCTCCGATTTCTTCTGCGACGTTATGCGCACCTTCGGCTTTCAACTCTTGTATTTTACTCCGAATGTGGTGGCGTGCATGGCTTTCTTCGCGCATCTTTGCGAAGGCTTTGCCGGGGTGCAGCCCAACACGACGCTCTTCCGCCATTACTTCTTCCCTCGAATCCAGCCGGGAGGAGCCGTCTCCGGTTGCATCACCTGGATCCCAAGATCCAAGGGGGCGTACCCGGACGGTGCCGTGAAGGAGAGGTGGGAGGAATGGCGTGGCCGGTGGTGCTGGATTGAGGATGAAAACCCGCCGGAATTCTGCAAGGTCCGCCGAGTGCCGCCGGTCCGTGGCAGCGATTGGAGCGCAGGCTCACCGTCGCCACCACCAGGATTCTCCGGCTCACCCAGGCCGGACTCACCCTTGAGATGATCGGGGCGGACTTCATTTGCCGCCGAATCGCCCCGTTGCACAGCAAGGGGAGGCCAGCTTGGCTCTTTACGAACCCGGCTGACATTATGCGACTCCGCCCCGGCCTCGATCACAACTTCACAGTGCTGGCGCATGCCCACTTCTGCCCGCGGCTTTTCCAGCTTGATGTGGGTCGCGATGGCAAGGTCGAGCGGACCGGCAAGGCCGCGAGGGCTGCCGCAAAGGCTGGCAAGGCCCTCAAGGGGCCATTTTGCAAGCTGCCAGCGGGGGTGGTCCCGTTGTGCAACAATTCACGTCAATCCGAGATCATCGCCATGATGCCGGACTGTAATGCGCACGGCCCTGTCCCAAGCTGGGAGGAGCCGAAGGACGAGGATGTGCAGCAATTCTTCGACACCCTGATCGAGGTGTTCGTCAATGCCGACGCCGAGCGGTGGCTTATCATGGACACCACCTAGGCAGAGCTGGACTACATCGCCACTAGGGCGAGGGAGGCACAGCTTGCCATGGAGGCCGGCAACGCCGGGGGCGTGGAGGACAAGGCCGCAACAGCAGCGTGGGAAGAGGAGCTCACCCGGTGGGCGTCGGCCTCCGGGGAGGTCAGCAGCGCCAACATTGGATCTCCGCTCGTCGAAGACGCGGCCGACGAGTCGTCGAAGGAGCAGGAGGACGTGGCGGCGGGCTCGACGCCAACCAGGGGAAGAGGGAGAGTCCCGCGGCGGGCTGGCTCCGGTGAGCCGGTCCGGCCCGGCAGGGCTACGCGGCCTCAATTGACCCTGGAGGGGTCTGGGCGCCACACGGGGCCACGGCAGCGAAGAGGCTGACGAAGGCCACCGAGAAGAAGAAGACAACAGCCCCTTCCTCATCTGGGCGCGCACAAGCCCCGCCGTCTTCGCCTCCTCCGGGAGATGTCGACTCGGATGTTGACGCGGGGGTCACTTTTGATCTCGGGCCTCTCAGCCCGAAGAGGAAGAGGAAAGCGGTGGAAGAGGAGGGGGTGGATGACGAGTAAGTACTCTGTTCCTTACTGTCATTTCCATTCCTCTGAATTAAGCCACCCATCTTGATCCGTTTTTGCTTTTGCAGGGATGCAGAGACATTGGCCCAAAGGGTGAAGAGGGCGAAGGCCTCGGCGAGCAGTCAGCCCCCAGCTGGGGCTTCAAGGACGCCACTGGTGGTGTTGAGCAGCCCGGACAGCAGCCCGCGGCACAGCCCCCAGCGTAAGTTCATCACCCTCTTCTTACTCGACATGTGGTATGCATCCGATGCTATGATGCTGACCTTGCCGAGTTTGCAGGAGGGGAGCGGCAGCAGGAGGAGCCACAGAGGGCTACTCCTAACACACCACTCCCATCGACTACGCCGCCGCAGGGGGCGTCCCCGGCAAGGGCATCAGGCACGGAGCCCACACCCATGGAGGAAGAGGGGAACTTGGGCACTGGTGGCTCTGCCACGGTGCCAAATGCTGGCGTAGAGGGGACTTCTGCTTCACAGCCTGGCACTGGTGAGTCGCCTGTCCTTCGTCTCTGTTTTTCCCTTATTCTTTTCTTGGCTTCCATGCTCCCATTACTACCTTGACCCTCCTTCAACAGGTATAGAGGACGTGGATACCGTTGCTGGGAACATTGCTGAGGATGCCGCCAAGGACGCTGCCGAGGTCGCCGCTGATGAGGCCGCCAAGGATGCTGCCGAGGACACCGCGGCGGGGGCCGCCTAGGCGACCGGGGAGGCTTCTGCCGAGGGCGCCAACGGTGGGCCTGCCAGGGAAGCCGGCAAGGCCACCGCTGAGGAAGAGGCGGTTGATGATCAGCCTCCCTCCTCCTCTACCTCGGGCCCCGGCAGGTATCTGAAGGTGGGCGACGATCTTTTCGTCCACCTCCCAGGGGCGTCAAGTTCCCAGGCGCCCGCCGAAGGGGAAGTCTTTGACAGCGAGGTGCTTGCCGCCACCGGGCTTGAGGTTGTCGCTGAGCCTGGCGTTGGCGGTGACGGTTCTCCGGAAGAGCAGCTTTTCCGCGCTATGGGGGCCAACTTCCGAAAAGTCCAGCCGCTCTACCGTGTCCGTCTGGACAAGGTTAAGTCCAGGATGGCAACGGTGGACCAGGCTGAGGTGGATTTCAAGGCGCGCATTGTTGAGACGAAGACCTGGTTCCACCAGACTCGCAAGGAGCAGAGGGCCCTTCAGGAGGAATTGGCCAAGTGCAACGTCGAGCTCACCATGAATATGGCTGACATCGAGAAGGCCCAGGAATAGGCGGCGAACTTGGCTGTCGCGGCCGAGGCCGTCCGGAACCAGCATCAAGCCGCACTGGATTCCCAGGAAGAGGACCTCACCGCGCGTGAGGTGAAGCTTGCCGCAGCGCTCCGTGGCAAGGATGAGGAGCTCGAGGCCCTTGTCGCGCGGCAGACTCGCGAGCTGGAGCAGAGGCACAAGGAGGCACTCGATGCCCAAGCTCTGGCCCATGCCGGCAAGGTAAGGGAGTTGGAGGTGGTGCAGGACGAGCTGAAGGAGCAGGCCCTCAAGCTATCTAACGAGAAGAGCACGCTCAACAGCGCCTTGGTGGAGGCGCAAGGAGCGGTCATCAGCAGGGCTGGGGAGCTCTCCGAAGCGCAAAACTCCGTTAGAGATCTCAAGCTGAAGCTGGAGGATCTCGAGAAGATGCTGTCGGAGAGCAGGGCTCGGGAGGAGACCTTGACCAGGAGCCTGGAGGAGGAGAAGCAGCTGCGGGCAAACGAGGCCGCCTCCCACCAAGATTATGTGGCGGGCGAGAACAGATGGATCAGCCGTCTGGAGGAGGTCGCCGACAGGGTCACCTCGCAGTTGGCCACCATGGGGATGCCAAACGTGAGGTACGCCCCTGAGCGCAGCGGGACCATCAACACCAAGTTGACCCTGTTCTTCGAGGGCATCCTCGGAGCCTTGGCTTATCTTCACTCCAATCGAGCGGCCACGTTGGCTGGGGAAGCTTGGCGACTTTGCCGGGGGGTCATGACCAAGGTCCTCACCAAGATGGCATACTAGAATCCCGACCTCGACTTCGGTGCCACGATGGATAGCTTGCCGGAGGGTGTTGACCTCACGGTGCTCCAGGAGCGCATCAAGCCCGTCATCAGTAGCATCGACGAAATCAAGAGGGTGGAAGGCCAGCGCCGGGATTAGGCATCCCGTTCTTCACCACCGCTATAGGTTCACGACCAAGACAAATTTCATCTTTAGTTAGAACCGCAGCAATGATGTGATGTAATATAACTTTGCAGTACTTTTAATTTCATGCACGTTATTTCCCCGTTCAATTCCTCTTTGTATGTGCGCCCTACGCCGATTGGGTAGGCTCGCCAGCGCGGAAGCCCCTAACGGCGTTTTGGGGACGGATCCCCATGGGTCTGCTGGGTACACGTGCTGCCGGACGAGCCACCTTTCCGTTCCAAACGTGGCCGCTCGAACTGTCGAGCTTGACTCGAGTCATAATCGAGAGCGTTGTTGGTCGCGGAAGGCTACTTTGCCATTCTCGACGCAGCCGCTTGAGCTGTTGAGCGGACTCGAAACAGGGCAAGGGCGTTGCCGATCGTGGGAGAGCCCCCTGGCGTGCAGGTTTCTCATACAAAGGTGTGACATCTCCGGGGGGAATAACCTCATATAAAAAGGATAGAACAAATAAGGGTTCAGTGCAACTTAGCTTCTGTTTGTAGTCACTCGAGCGTTGATCTTCCGGCCTCCATCCTTCTCCAAGAGCCACGAAGACGAAGGAGTGCTGAGCCGATTGCTAGAGCCGATTCTCACAACTGCGCCCCCTACCTACCGCGCCAAAGATGTCGGTGGGAACGACACCTATGGGATCACAAGAATCCCTACTACGGTTGCGGGGCGCGGGGTCGTGAGAAGAGCGGATCAAACAGATAGCACACAGTTCGTTTATCCAGGTTCGGGCCGCGAGGATGCGTAAAACCCTACTCCTGCTTTGGTGGATTGTATATTTGTGTTCTTGAGCTAGCTATGGGGCGTGAGGAGCTCCAAAAAGCCGAATCCTCCTCCTGGTCGCCTCGGGCCTCCTTTTGTAGGAAAGGGGTTGCCACAGTGGCACACAGGAGGTGGAAAGGGTACAGTGATGCGAGGTTATCCCTCGCATTACATGACAAGGTGCATTTAATGCGTCTTGCCCAGGTGTCCTTGCTTTATCGGGGACGGAGGAGAGCCCTGTCTCGTCCGTCGCCGCTCCCTCTCGTGTCGACACGCGCCCTGGCTAGCGGCGCCCGCGGTGCCATGTAGGCAAGCAGGCAGCTGAGGTGGTGCAGTGGTGGGTCTCCACAAAGATCCGCATGCCGCCACGCAGGTGCCTGCCTAGCTAGTTGGGTCGGCAGCTGCATGCGAACGGCAGTGGAGGTTTGACTGGCGTGGGCCTGATGGTGGCCCTACCGGTGTTCTTGGCAAGGGCCTTGCCGGGGCCCCGACAAGGGTCTTGCCGTGGTGCCTGCTGTCATCCCCGGCAAGGCTCTTGCCGGGGGCCTTGTGGTCCTCCTTGGCTGGGATCCCGCCAAGGATCATCATCTTCTAAAGGGTGTATCTGATCTTGAATGTCTTCACAAAGATCTGCATGCCACCACAGGGATGTCTCCCGAATCCTTGCCCCATGGGGGCAGTGGACTCAAGGGTGACTCACTCCGTAGGTGTGGGCCGAGCTGCCACGGCAAGGGTCTTGCCGGGTTTGCTAAAACCACCTCCCGGCAAGGATCTTGCCGGGGGGGGGAGTCCGCTTCGTCTCCTTTACTCTTTGTGGGCTTGGTCTTGGCGTCGTTCTGCTTCTCTCGAGCTTTGGCCTTACCTTGGCTCACCTCCCTTGCCTTGCTCAGTGTGGTGGTGCCCGTGGCTCAGACTGCCAGTGCACAGTTATAGGGGTACAAAAAGTGTACCCCTCTTTTTGTACACCGACATTCTGGAATATCTGCGTTTGCCGACATCGAAAATCTCTATTATGCAGTTGTTGGTGAGATAACCTCGACGCCACCCAGTACTTGGGTGGGAGTTTGGGAGTATTGCCATAACTAATATAACAGATGCTTTTCGAAGGTTGAGGTACATGGTTTCTGAAGGTTTCTTGGTTATGTGTTGAAGGATTGATACAGCTGGATGTAGGAATTATTAGTTTGGGTGAGATATTATGCTTCCCCTGTATCCCCAACACCTTATTGCATAACCAGAAAGTTTCAGGAGTTTATAAGTGGGAATTCAAGTAGCTCCTAGAATATCTTTCCGACAGATGCATGATATGGGATTGGGTAAATCTCTATCATATGTATTTTTTCTGGCTTATTTTGCAAGCCAATCCTTTGTTTTGTTTTGAGTTGTGGTATTCGAGTTGCTTTAATGTGAAGTTGATGTAGAGTAGAACCCTAAACGCCCGGTCTTTCATGAAAGGAGCGGAATCTCGCGATGAACACAAAGAACACAAAGGGGGAAATGAGATAAACACAAGGGGAAACACAAGATGAACACTCAAACTAACAAGAACAAGTCACAAAGTGTTAGATCCTCGGATACATAGGGTTCACACGGTACACAATCAACCAAGGACGATACACGGGTAGCCGGTCTTCTCCGTGAGGAGGTCTTGATGTTCTTCCCTAAAGAGGGGTCTTGAATCCCCTTGAAGGATCTTCTCCGGTGGAGGCTCGAATCTCCGTGGAGAAGGTATCCAAGTGGATGAGCAAAGCTCTCACACAAACATGAGCTAAACCTTTGCTAACCCTGGTACAGAGCTAAGGGACAAGTATATATAGTCCAAGTGGTAAGTTGGGGGATACATGGGGTGAAACCCCTTTCACTGCGCATAGGCATGGCAGTAGTACCAGTCATGGGGGCAGTTCTACCGCTGGGTGCTCAGGTACTGGTTCCTGGAGGTGCTTCCGGATGTGCTCAGCGGTTGTACCAGTGCTTGGGGCGGTTGTACCGGTCAGGTGTCTGTTACGGGGATAAACCGGTGCTGCACCGGCCTTGCACCGCTCGATCACAGAAGCTTGGCTGGTTGTTGGGCGGTGGTTGAGTGTTTGCACCGCTTGTGGGCCTTCGGTAGTAGTACCGCTTGGTGTGGGCGGTAGTACCGCTCGGGCTGTAGCAGCTGGCTCTCCTTCCCTTGCTCCCGCGCACACTTGGCCTTGGTCCTTAGGCTCTCCATGATCTCCTCGGATGGACCTTGTGTCCAATGGCGTATGCTTGAGGTCTCAACATGTGGGCACTAGGGGCTTGGGGAGAAGTCGTAGTGTACATGGGGATGATCATAGGATGCTCCGCATCATCTCCCCTCTCTTGGGAAAGTTTTGACCTCGGGTCGAAAACCTCATCACCATGGAAACGATTGTCGTGGACAGACTTGTACTTGGATGGAGTGGAAGATGTTGCGCAATCCAAGTACTCCATGGTGTCGCCGGAGTGGTATACATGCAAAAAGAGCAAACAAAAACGACACTCGGAAATACAATGGTTAGAGCACACAAAGTGTCCATCATGTAAGAATGAGTCCGTGCAACAAGACTGAACATGACAAGGTGCATGAAGCTTATCCAAAAGAGATGGAATGGTATGCAAAGCATTCATGGGAGCAAAAGCATTCATTGCGCACACAAAGGTGTTGTGAATATGATCAATGCAACCACGGTGCAAAATGATGTCATAGAGGGACGGTTTATCAATAGCATGAATAAGGCAATGGATGCTCAAGATGAGTATGTGATCATGCAATTGATGATGGGCAATATGATCATGGTATATCACAACAAATTTGCTAAGGAAATGCACAAGCTCATATAGCATGGATGACATGGGAAAACAAGATGCAACAAGGCAATCATAATATGAGTCAATCCATGCATAAGATGCAAATTTGTCATGTGTGTGAGATGTCCAATGAGCATGACATGTATGAGCACAATCAACAAATATGGAGGTGTTGGTGTACCAATTCTCGATGTCGTGGCGTGGGTGGAGGTTCGAAGGTGGTTTCAATAAGTCTGAGCGCTCCTCAATGTGACGGTCCATAGAGCCAATCTTCAATGTCGCTCCTCCGTTCGCGAGATGTACCATGTACATAATAAGAAGGAAACATCAGTGAAAGAGTGACCCATCCAATATGCATATTTGAGGATGGCTCAAAGGGAATGAGTTCACCTTTATGAGGATGTCGAAAATGTTGGTGTTGTGCATCATGTACGCCTTCACATGACCAAGGTGTTTCATGATGGTGCCACCTTGTGAATCCTTCAAAATGAAAGAACATGACAAACACTCAGAAGAATAAATGAGGTTAGTGAAAATGCAACACCTATCATTCGAATGGTGAGATACCCAACAAGTGTATGCATCATGCGCATCATAAGAAAGGACAAGGGAGCATTTCATAGTATGGAGGCATATGATGCGAGAACAACCAAATACAATAGGCTCAATCAAATAAGCATGCATCACAAGTAAGGTGTCCAAGTCTCCAAGATCAATAAGCATATATGCAACAATTGGAGGCAAGCGACAACGAACAAGATGTATCATGTGAGAGGCACGAGCGTATATGTCATCAACCCAAGAAAGCGAGTAAGAGTTGAACATGGGTGATGCGGCAAAGCAAGCAATCATGGTGATCAAGTCAAGCAAGCTAGTAGTGCGAAGATGCAACATACTAGAAGGAATCATGGCAAGCATGTCATGGGTGCAAATAGTGTGCATGAATAATTCACATGACATAGCACAAGCATGAAAGGAGGATATGAGCAAAATAGCATCAATATCTTGAGGCACATGATAAACATGGCAATAGCAACAAGGATCTCCACCAAGCATGCAAATACACATAGGAGTAGCATAATGGTGAATCATGGGTAGATGCAAGCAAGGGTCACAATTGCATGGCAAAGGCATAGAAGCAAGCATAGCATGCAAAGTGAACATGGTAAAATGAGCAAGAAGCGAGAAGCGGTATATAGCCCATAGCCGTGTGAGATCCAAGTGAGAGAGATGCGCGAAGGGAATGGTGGTAAGGATAGTCCACGGGATCCCAAGTCATCTTTGCTCTCAAGAGCTCGTTTCGTCAACTCCTGGGATTGAGAGGTTGACGAGTATACGTGAGTACCTACACAAAATGAAGACAAGGAGAAAATTGTGTGTGTGTGGTAGCTGTACACATCGTCCATCATGATGCGCACGTGCTTGTGTTGGTTATCACAAAATATCCAATGCTCAAATAAATGAGATTCGTGATATCGAAACATGGCATCCATGATGATAGGTTTGGTGTTATGTATAGCATAATGGAGACTCAAAGGATGTAATGCATCATGGGAAATATCTAGAGCATTGTGAGGAATGGTATGCATATGGTGCACACAAGGGATGCAATCATGTGATACACCATAATTTTCATGGCATGGCATATGAGATGAATTGTGAAAATTGTGCAAAGGAAGCATAGCAATATCATCACATGAAAAACAAAAGCCAATGACCTCGTCATCTATGCCGTAAGTGCAAATGGGATTTATGTGGGGCGTGCATAGTCACTATGTTGAGATTGAAATGATGCAATATGGGATATCTCACTCATAGCATATGACAAGGTTAATGGATTGTCAAACATGATGTGACCAAAAGAATTTTCACATGATATCCTATGGAGCATAGCATCACAACTAGGAAAATCAACATGCTCGTCATCATATTTATCATAAATAGGTAAGTCATGACATGAAGATGTGGCACTAGCATGAAGCATGGGTATAGGTGTGTCAACATCATGCAAGCAATCATTCAAAAAATAGTCCATTAGTGGGACAAGACAAGCACCATCACCTATGTTACCTTTGGAGCATCGCTCATGTGTTGTAGGTGAGGTGTCGAGGACTAAGTCGTGGTCATCTTCATCATGATGGAACCATGTGGGGGGTGTAGCATCGTCCACCATGGCCATCATCATCTCCATTGGAGGTATGGACTCGTCGAGGATAGGTGTGTCATCATGTAGGAGACCTAGCACCAAAGAAGAAAACACACTAGGAGTAGAGGTTAAGTCGTTAGAAATCAAAGTGGCCTCACATGCCGTGTCAACTACCTCACTCAATAAGTGTTGTGGCTCACTCACTCCCTCTCGGATGCTCTTACTCATATGGTTGGTGGAGTCACTCAAATGGCTCTCAACCTCACATAGGATGTGTGGCTAGTGGTGGTCACACTCATCCTCTCATAGGAAATGCTCTCAATGTCACGTGTGGTGGAGTCACTCATGTCACTCATGTGGTGGTGGCTCTCCTCACATGGCAATTGGGGCATCTCATCACATGTCGTTGTCGGAGAGATGTTGGTGCAAATGTCTCCATGCTCAATCATGTCGTGGTCGTAGCCGTGGGTGAAGGCCGAAGATGGCACATCATCACTCTCCTCGAAGACCAAAGATAAGGTCTCATGAGCGGTCTCGTAGCTTGACTCGGAGTATGAGTCCAATATGGGCGCCGTCTTAATGTTGTTGAAGAGGTTCCTGCTCGTCGCCGTGGTCGAAGGGGATGGCCCTTGCTCGACCTTCTTGTCGTCATCTTTTTGTTGGAGGCCCAAATGATGTGGCACCTCGTAGCTCGTCTCCATGATCGAAGGGAAATTCCCATGCTCGGCCATCTTCCTTGAGGGGCTTCCGAAGATGGAAGTGTCTCCCTCGCTCGTAGTTGGTCGCCTTGTAGTTGAAGATGTTGATGTAGGCGAACTCATGGGAGGTAGGTGAAGATGCCGTACGTACGAATGCGAAGATGCCTTGATAGCACTTGTCAAAGATGCTGAAGTGGTTGTTGTAGCCGTAGCGTGCTCTTGGTGGTGCTTGTCTCGCGGTCTTCTCTTGTGGTCATGAAGTTTGGACTTGGCATGAAGTAGGGCTTGTTGGAACTTGTAGGTAGGCGCATCTCGAGCATCTTAATGTTGATGGTGGCGTTGTCGCACTTGAGCTCGTAGTAGATGTCGTTCGTCGTCGTCGTGCACATGTTGCTTGGAGGTGACTTGCCCTTCATGACGAGGTGGATCACGAACGTGATGGTGGTCTCCATGGAGATGTGGACATGGACGACTTGCGCTTACATCTTGTTTGCGCTATGAAGACTTGTGACTTGAATGTCGCCGCCTTGAGGATGATGAAGGGGAAGTAGACTTGATCAAGGCCCGAATCTCCTCCATCCTTGCATCTTGCTCCTCCTTTTGTGCGGAAAGCTTGTTGTCGATGTAGTCCCTTTTCCTCGCTTCGGAGTGGCGAATGTCGATGGAGAGGTTCTTGATACGCTCTCGCAATCTTGATTGTGCGCCTTGCATTTTTTGTTGTAGATCGAAGATTGACGCTTTGGTGATGTAGTTGTTCACGCCGTCGTTGTTGTGGAAGACCGGAGATGAAATGCATTGCCTATCCATCACAAGATTCAAGCCAATATGGGTGGGAGAAAGAGAAGAATGAATACCAAATGTACCATGACCGAAGTTGAAGTGGATCAATGATCACTCCAATGTGGACACGGAAATAGCACAATTGGTACCAATTCTTGTCGGTTTCTCACACCTACACAAGTAAGGCTTATGGTGGAGCTCGATGAGGATAGTGGCACAAATATTTAATGCAAAATGTTAGCAAGAGTCAATAATGTTGAAAGAGATTCACAAATTCGCAAGTGTAACAAGTAGACCAATAGCAATATGGGTGGCTCACGGAAACACACACACACGGATAGATAAATGGGGTCGTGCAACCAAGGATGAGCACAAAATGTGGAATCCACGGAAAACGCTCGTGTTGCACAACTCAAGAGAGACGCTAGCACGATTGCTCAGTAGGCGGATACGGCACCTGTGCACAACCTATAAGATGCAAAATGTATGAACTTCTATCCCAAGTATGCTATATATGTATGATGTTCCAGTGGTATGATCCAAGATGATCTTATATGCAATGTGGTATGATGCTATGGCACTTGCTTACAAGTTTCTTTGCTCTTTTTCTTTTGCTTAAAAGCTTTATTCTTTTTTTGTACGTATGGCCACTTTTGCACAATGCACAAACCAAGATAGCTATTGTGTATATGTGGGAACAAACTTGAGGCACACGGGATGAATACTCAAATGATATGGTATGTATGGAATGTATGGTGTAGATCACTAATGTCCACAAGTAACATTGCCAGCAATACTCAAATGGCTAGTCTCGATAGGCAAGTAACACAAAATGGGCTAAGGGTTATCAAAGCAATGGCAAGGGAATATACAATGGAGGGATACCACGATACCAAGATGATATGGAGGTTACCGTCCTTGGCAATGATGAGTGGCGGTGATCTTGATGACGATACCAAGATGATGGAGACTCGTCCCTAAGTAGCTGAAACACCTTAGGAAACGGAAAAACCACGAACTCAAAATATCAAATGTCAAATGGTGGTAGAGGGAATGCGGTGGTGATTTTGTGGAAGCTCAATGGAATTGTGGAATGGCAATGATGGGTTGTGGAGTACGCAATGCAGAAGTCGAGGGTAAGGTGGTGGACTATACATGGTGTCAGAGTTGGAAGCACGGTCCCTAAGTAGCCAAAACAACTTAGGAGACACAACTCACAACACAAACAAAATTGGGTTAAGTTGGGTGGTGGGAGTGTATAGTGATCAAGCCTATGTGGAACTGGTGGTGGTGGTTGATGAGGAAGCAACCATCCCTAAGTAGCCGAAATACCTTAGGAGACTCGAATCGCTACTCAAGCAACCACAAATGATATGGGGAACAAAATTGGTTAGGTTGCGGAAGGCTATGTTGGTTTTGCGAACGATGTGGTGGAAGCCCTAGGCAAAGATGCCAAAGTTCCAAAAAGTTGATGGAGTCAAAAGGTGTTGGAACCTATGTAGATGGATGGAGGATGTCAATAGCTACTCAACGAGCTAAAGAACGTGAAAGTTATGGTCAAAACTGTCAATCAACCGAGGCTGAAACTGGGAGGGGTGGTTGTACCGCTTGGGTGGGCAGTTGTACCGCTACTGGAGCGTCCTAGGGTTCCAGTTTTAGCTTGCAGAAGTATCAGGTTATGGGGGAGCGGTTGTACCTCCTCAGGGGGCGGTTGTACCACTGGTGTTGGGAAAAATTCTCAGATCTGGATCGAGGATGAACTTGGGGCAGAAATGGATGATCTCGGGGGCAAAATTTGATGGATTTCGTGAATGGAAGGTGGGGAAACTTGGGGAGATGCTAGATCCACTCAAAACCAAGCAAATCCATGGATCAAAATCAACAAAACTTCCTCAAACCAACAAATCACAAAAAAAATTGGGGCTATTTCTGGTGGGGATTTTTGAAGTTGGGAAAGAACACAACAAAATTAGGCTAGAAAACAACAAGGGGAGCCTCCGAAATCGTGATCAACGTGGCTCATGGTACGAAGATGATGTAGGGTAGAACCCTAATCCCCCGATCTTTCACGAAAGGAGCGGAATCCCACGATGAACACGAAGAACACAAAGGGGGAAATGAGTGAAACACAAGGGGAAACACAAGAGGAACACGCAAACTAACAAGAACAAGTCACAAAATGGTAGATCCTCGGATACATATGGTTCACACGGTACACAATCAACCAAGGACGATACACGGATAGCCGGTCTTCTCCGTGTGGAGGTCTTGATGTTCTTCCCTAAAGAGGGGTCTTGAATCCGCTTGAAGGAACTTCTCCGGTGGAGGCTCGAATCTCCGTGGAGAAGGTAACCAAGTGGATGAGCAAAGCTCTCACACAAACATGAGCTAAACCTTTGCTAACCCTAGTATAGAGCTAAGGGACAAGTATATATAGTCCAAGGGGTAAGTTGGGGGATACATCGGGTGAAACCCCTTTCACTGCGCACGGGCAGGGCGGTAGTACCGGTCATGGGGGCGGTTGTACCGCTGGGCGCTCAGGTACTGGTTCCTGGAGGTGCTTCCGGATGTGCTCAGCGGTTGTACCGGTGCTTGGGGTGGTTGTATCGGTCAGGTGTCTGTTACGGGGATAAACCGGTGCTGCACCGGCATTGCACCACTTGATCACAGAAGCTTGGTCGGTTGTTGGGTGGTGGTTGAGCGGTTGCAGCTTGTGGGCCTTCAGCGGTAGTACCGCTTGGTGTGGGCGGTAGTACCACTCGGGCTGTAGCAGCTGGCCCTCCTTCCCTTGCTCCCACGCACACTTGGCCTTGGTCCTTAGGCTCTCCATGATCTCCTCGGATGGACCTTGTGTCCAATGGCTTATGCTTGAGGTCTCAACATGTGGGCACTAGGGGCTTGGGGAGAAGTCGTGGTGTACATGGGGATGATCATAGGATGCTCCGCATCACAAGTGTTGATTCCATACCTTCCCTAAGTGGTGTTTGAATACCAATCCTTCTTGGTAATCGAGATTGTCATGTCAATCCTTTTGAACCGGCGTGTTTCTCTTCATGTGGTCCGATCATTTTCAATATTTGCTAGATCAATTCTAAGATTTTCTCAACGGTATCCATTCCATCTACCCCAAGTTGCCTTTGTTTTCCCGCCCTCCCACCCTTTCTGTTCTTCAAGGACTCATATATCTTAATGAAGTATCCATTTTATTCAATTGAAGTCTCTTCATTCTTTTCAATCAATGTTCTTAACCGGTGGTTCTCATGAAGATGCTCTACTAGTTCATCATTATTCGTTCTCTTTCTTCTCCGGTGGATTCAAAGTCAAGCTTTGTCGATCATATCCATTCCTCCTTTCAAATGTCTTCTCATGCCGGTGCACCTCTTAATCATCCACTTCTCGCTATTCAATTGTTCCGGAGTGCTGAAGATATCTCAGAAGATTCACGTTTCCATTCTCGATCCGTTCAAGTTATTTTGAGGTTGTTATGTCATTCAAGCCATTTAATTCAACCGGCGCATTCTCTCTTTTAAATCGGTCAACGGTGTTTCTCGTGAGTGGGCCCTAACCCATAGGTATTTTCCCAGGATCTTACCTGACTCTTCTTTTTCCGGAGTTATTCTCAAATTCATTTCAAAGTTTGACGTAAGAATGAATTGTCATCAGTCAAATGTCTTTCTAATTTTCAAAAAAAATTCAAAAAAATCTTCGGCACTAGATCTTTCAAAAAAAATTCATCGTTGGTTCAACCTTTCTAATTTTCATCCCGGAGTATCTCAACAATTCATGGTGGTCTTTCTCATCGTCATTCTCTGCATTTGAAGACCGAAGAAGAGTTTCTCTTCAATCTTATCCATTCTCTCGAAGATTCGTGGTTCTAGCTTCATGATATCCTCTCATAATTGTATTCGATTGTGAGAATTCTTTTCACCCTTCTGGAGCAATTCAGGAGTCTTTTCAGTTTGATTCTCCGAAGGCCATCATTCGGGGTTTATTCATTCTCAGCTTTTAGCTCTCATTCTCTAAATCTTACCGGTGCATCGCTCAAGTATTCTCTAATCGGCTCGTGATCTATTCGTTCTCATGTATCATATTCCCTCAAGTATCTTCATTCGTTCTCCAATTCTTCTCGGTGCATTGTGCCTTTAATACTTTCATTTTTAATTCTTGCGGTGGTTTTTTCAAGAGTTCTCTTCCTTGGTTATCATATCAATTCATTCGTTCTTTCTAATCCTACCGGTAGATCGTTGAAGACTTTTCTCAAGTTTGCGCTATATCTCTCTTAATCTTGTCTACGAGAATAAGTAGTATTCCAAATCCGTTGCTTGTCATCAAGCTAAATTGGTAAAGGATATGCATAATGTAATTCTTATTCTTCTTTCACCCAAGTGATTAATTCCTTCCTTCGGAGTTTGTTCATGATGAATAAATTCTTGATTTCAATTGTTTCATCTTTTCTTTTCCCGGAGTTCCAAGCTCTCATCATCACGAAGATCCATCTACATCATTGCAAGGCTTCTCCCAGAGTTCTTTTCAACTTTCCATTCGTTTGATCATTCTTTTATTACCGGAGTTCTCACGATGGCTCAACTTGGTGGTTCGTCAAGGATTCTTCTCATTCTTCAATTGTTCTTCAAGATTTCTCTTGAAGTTATGATCCGCCAAGCTATACTCAAAATTAAACAAGGTGTTCAACACATGTCTTGTTTTGAGGAGTTCAAGCCGTCTTCATCTTGCATTCCAAAGTGCAATTCTTTCTATCTTATCTTTTGAGGTGGTGTTATGTCATTTTGATAGCTCCCTTCATGTTTCATGATTCACAAGTTGGCCGAAATGACATATTTTAAACTCATCATTTTCAATTCATTCAAGAGAGCCTTTGCAACCCATCAATCTCTTCATTGGAATTATCTTGGGTTATATTTCACCTAAAGCCTTCCCTAAGGATTGTTGCTATCTATGGTGATCATAAATGACCCAAGTTCTTCATTTATCCTCCCGGTGAAATAAGTTTCCCGTCTCCTTGTTGATATCAATCCATTCTATTGTTTTCCGTTAGTGGCAGAATTTCGCCTCAATCTTTAGAAGTTCTCCATAAGCCCACTACAAGCTTATCCTTTCGTTGTTGGTTTTCCAACAACTCCATAATAACCTTCTTGGAAGGGTGCTTTCCAAGATCATTTGTGGAAGAGGTTGGCATTTTTCTTCTCCATTCTTTTATTCCAATGATATATCTTCTATTCTTCCTTCCGGAGGCATTGTGATGTCGCTCTCTTCACTCATCATCTCGGACGGTGAGGATAGTGTTCTTTTCATGCTTATCCATTTCCAACCGGAGTGTCATTCCCTCTTTTCAAGTTCTTCCCATTCTGTCAACTTTTGCTTTCCTTCTAAATTGGAGTGTTGTCTAAAATCTTTCTTACCCATTGTGTCATTCTTTCAATAGTTCTGGAGGCAGTGTGTTGTTGATTTCGTCAAGTATCATCCAATCTTCCCAAGTTCATGTTCAATTCCTTCCATTTACAGTCGGAGTGCTGTCCAAATTATACCATTCTTATTCCTTCTCTATCTTGTTTTAACCAGAGTGGTTTCAATATATATCTTGTCACTTAACCTCTAGGTTCTCGTAATGTTCCTTGTTCCTCTTATCTAACGGATAGTTTTCAACTTGGATCATCTTCGTTGTATTCTTTCTTTCAATTTGTTTAACCTCGCAAGGTTCTATGGTTTCACTCATTTGTCAAAGAAGCAATTAGTTTTACCTCTTCTCTTCCTCTTCCATTTCTCTCTGGTGCCATCCTTAGATCTCAGGACAAGATCCTCTTGTAGTGGTGGAGTGTTGTGACGCCCCGAGAGCGATGCGCCAGGTGTCTTCCAGATATTCGCTGTTGTTGTCATGTCATTCTCTTGCGTGTTGCATCTTGCTATCTCATCATGTGCATAGCATCATCATGTTTTCAAAACTTGCATCTGTCCGGGTTCCCCAGTTCTTCCCGTTGTCCATTCTAAGCCCAGACAGACTCGCACGCGCTCGCGGCATGTCCGAAATATTATTTTATAAGTGACCGGAAAATGTTCTCGGAATGGGATGAGAGTTGGCGTGCGGTCTTTCTATGTTGTGGGTAGGCCGCCTGCCAAGTTTCATCGCATTCGGAATCCATTTGATGCCCCAATGGATAACTATAGCAACAATATAATCGGTCAAACGTCGAACGTTTCCGGTATCCGGAAACATGTGCTGGGCTGCCCATCTTCCTCTCTTCTCTGCCCACTAGTCCACTTGCACAACCCATCATCACCCACCTGAACTCCCCCTCTTGTCGGAGCCGTAGGATCGTCAACAGAGGGTCCGAAAACCCCACAAATCCCCTCAAACCCTAACCCTGCCTATAAAATGAGACCCCCCTTCCAATTCTAGACATTCCATCCTCCCCTCCTTGTTTTCCATGCCCCCCAACCCGCAGCCACCACCTCCACCTTCTGGCCGTAACCCCCACCTCCATTTCCCTGCCCGGCCAACCTCCTCGCCGCCACTTGGCGCGCTGCCAACGGCCAGCCGACGCCAGCGCCCTGACCAACTGGGCGCCTCCACGTCTCCCTGCCTCCCTCCACCTCCCGTAGGGTCCGCTAAAGCCCATCTCAGGCCCGCCCCGGGATGGATCTGGGCCCGGACGAGCCTGGCCGCACCCCCACAGGCGCTTGCTCCGCCGCCGCTCGTCGACCTCGCCAGAGCACACCGCCCCCTCCGCCGTCATGCGCCCCAGACCCAGATGCTCCGCGCCACCTGCGCGCTCCCTGCCTCGCAGTACCAGCCCAAGCCGCACCTCGTTGTCACCCGCATACGGTGCCCGGGCCTCGCCGAAGAATGCCGCTCCGACCTGGATCACTTTCGCCGGTGCGGCCGCCTACCAAGCTCCCCACTGAGTTCGTCGCGCCGCTGCCGGATTTCTCCCGCGCCACCGCCCGGAGCTCCTCGCCGAACACCTGCTCCAGATCCACCGCTCCGCATCTTTCCCCGTGCTCGCCGCCGGCCGTTGTCGCCGTTGGTCGTTGCCGCCCTTGCCTCCCCTCGGGCGGAGGGACAGGACGAGCGCACCCCTGCTGGGCTGCCTCCCTCGCACACGCGTGGGCCGGCCTCGCCCTGGCCCAGCAGCGCCCCGGCCTGCTTCCCCTTCGACTTGGGTCATGGCCAGGGTGAGCAGTGCCCAGCCCCCTCCTGCGTAAGTTGGGACAGCCAGTTTCAGCCCAGCTCTATTTTTTTCGTCAGTGGATTTATCTATTTCTAGAGAAACTACAAATTTATAGTTTGGCCCTTCATCTTCATGCATCTAAGAACTCATTAACCATGCATCGGATTAAAATGGTTTAAATATGTAACTTGCTTAGATTTTCATCTAGTTTCATAATATGTTGCTTCCATCCATGTTTAAAATGCTTAAAATGTTGTTTGTTTAAATTTTCTTAAATAACTTCTAAAAATGTTTATTTCATAACTAAATAACCGTAACTCCAATTTTAATAAACTTTATATGTAAATAGGGTAGAAAATGCCTACTTTAACATGGTGCACTCTTCTTGCATGTTTAACAACTCTAAAATTGTGTTTAGGGAAGAACAATACCAAATTCATAATATGCACATGGGGATTTTCCAGAATTGTTATTTTTTGTTCCGGCCTCATTTAAACTTGTCTAGATAGGTAATTTTCATATGCTTCACCTCTTGCCATGTTAATAAAAATTTAATATTGTTGGGTACATAAACGAGATCGAACTAAATAACTTGAATGTGGTGTTCCATCAATATGCAATGGAGTTGCATATTGAGCTCCACTTAATTTGTAGTATTGTTTGTTGCACTTTGCCATGCCATGCATATTTAAACCGGACATGCATCATACTTGATTGTGCATCATGACATGTTTATGTGATTGTTGTTTACTATGTTGCTTGATTCTTTCCGGGCTGCTTCTCTCGTTAGCTTAGGTTTTGTTCCGGAGTTGTGAGGATCCGTTCGACTACGTCCGGTTGTCTTCTTCATGGACTCGTTCTTCTTCCTTGCGGGATCTCAGGCAAGATGACCGTACCCTCGAAACCACTACTATCTTTGCTTGCTTGTTGTTCGTCCTATCACTATGTCATGCTACCTACCACTTGTTTATCATGCCTCCCATATTGCCATGTCAAGCCTCTAACCCACCTTCCTAGCAAACCATTGTTTGGTTGTGTTACCGCTTTTGCTCAGCACCTCTTAGAGCGTTGTTAGTTGCTGGTGAAGTTGAAGTTTGTTCCATGTGGGAACATGGATATGTTGGGATATCATAAAATTTCTTATTCTAACTAATGCTTCTATATACTTGGTAAAGGGTGGAAGGCTCGGTCTTATGCCTGGTGTTTTGTTCCACTCTTGCCGCCTTAGTTTCCGTCATACCGGTGTTATGTTCCTTGATTTTGTGTTCCTTACGCGGTTGGTTGTTATGGGAACCCCTTGACAGTTTGCTTTGAATAAAACACCTCCAGCAAGGCCCAATATTGGTTTTACATTTTCCTAACAACCTATAACCTTTTCCTTGGATCGGCCAACCCGAGGGTCATCTTTATTTTAACCCCCCGGGCAACCTGCGGGGCCACCTCGGGGCAACTTGAGGGCTGGTTTTACTCGTAGCTTGACCTATCCGGTGTTCCCTGAGAACGAGATATGTGCGACTCCTATCGGGATTGTCGGCACATCGGGCGGCTTTGCTGGTCTTGTTTTACCATTGTCGCAATGTCTTATAACCGTGATTCCGAGGCTGATCGGGTCCTCCCAGGAGAAGGAATATCCTTCGTTGACCGTGAGAGCTTGTGATGGGCTAAGTTGGGACACCCATGCAGGGTTTAAAATTTTGAGAGCCATGCCCGTGGTTATGTGGCAGATGGGAATTTGTTAATGTCCGGTTGTAGAGAACTTGACACTTGACTTAATTAAAATGCATCAACCGCGTGTGTAGCCATGATGGTCTCTTTTCGGCCGAGTCCGGGAAGTGAACACGGTTCTTGTGTTATGGTTGTGCGTAACTAGTTTCAGGATCACTTCTTGATCACTTCTAGCTTCACGACCGTTGCGTTGCTTCTCTTCTCCTCTTATTTGCGTATGTGAGCTACCATATTTGCTTAGTGCTCGCTGCAGCTCCACCTCATTACCCTATCCTACCCATAAGCTTAAATAGTCTTGATCTCGCGGGTGTGAGATTACTGAGTCCTCTTGACTCATGGATACTTCCAAACAGTTGTAGGTGCCGATGATACCAGTGCAGGTGGCGCAGCAAGCTCAAGTGGGAGCTCGATGAAGATCTTGATCGTTGTTATGTGTCTTTTCTGGTTGATTAGTAGTCGAGCCCAGTTGGGACGATCGGGGATCTAGCATTTGGGTTATCTTCTTTTATTTTGGTTCCGTAGTCGGACCTTGATTGTACTTTGGATGATGTATGTTTAACTTGTTATTTGTGTGAAGTGGCGATTGTAAGCCAACTCTTTATCCCTTTCTTATTCAGTACATGGGATTGTGTGAAGATTACCCCAGTTGCGACTAAACCACCATGCAGTTATGCCTCTAAGTCGTGCCTCGACACGTGGGAGATATAGCCACATCGTGGGTATTACAGTGATTGTGTTGGGGGAGGATGGTGAATCTAATCACCGAAAAAGTTCAAGAAACCCTGAAAGAACGGATGCGGGGGAAGGGAAATACCTCGATCGACGTGGGTGGTGAGGAGGACACACTCACCCTCGCGCGGCTGGGCTCAGATTCCCCCTCTGGCAACCTCCAAGATCTATCAACGATCATGCCGTCTGCGGCGAGCCTCTCCAAATCCTCCATCTCAACGGTGGAGCGGATCCAGTCCCCCTGGATCCAACCAGGTGACAGACGGGACTGCGATGATGATCGCCGAGCTGTCTTCTTGCCTTTCGCCGCTGGCTTCTTTGGACGCTCCATAGTAACGGTCTTCGCCTTCCCTATGGCGGCGGAAATGCGAGCAGGGCAGGCGGAAGCATCGAGAGTAGAGAGATGGGCGGTGGAGAAGCAAGGATAAAATGACCGAATGAGGTGCGTTGTGCATTGCATCGGCCCGAGTACTCTTTTTAGGGCTGCTTCCGAGTGGCTGATCGGTGGGCCCAAGCGATCTTGTCACATCCTGCAACATGCGCTTGCTCGAATACGTGGCCAAAAAAGTGGCATGGAGATCGATGCATCCCTGTCTTTTTGCTCCATTTACTGTGGCACGCTCCGTCCCGCGCGCTTCTCCAAATTTTTGAATTCCGTGAGATCCGCGAACCGCAGGATAACCAGTAGCATAGAAGGTTTCACACTCTAATTCACTTGAAGATTACCAGCGTAATTCACTTGACGACCTCGGAGTCGATCAAGGCGACTGATGCAAGGTTGAAGTTCCAGTACGATTTCCAGACTCCAACGAAATACCTCTAAAGCATGGAATCAAGTCAGAACCAACTTCAACCCTTCTTCATGCGGTCCTCAATCCATTCGGGGGCTAATGATAATGACATGTACCTAGGGTGGGTTCATAGACCTAACCTAGATGCCCTACCCATGGACACTGCCCTAGAGTCAAAGACATTCAAAGTATGACAAAAGATACCGACTGAAATCACCTTGGAGTGCAATCCACTCGACCAGCTATTCCAGTCGGATACCCCAATTCCACTCGACCAAGATAGAGTCACTCGACCATACAAAGAATCACTCGGAGTACAGAAGATCTAAAGCCAGCCCAGGATGGCAACGGTCAAGCGTTCACTCTGTAGTCTTAAAGGTCATTGATAGTCATTCATAGCAGGCGTTACCAGTAACGCCCCTGTCTTAACTTACATTGAACCATGTGTAACTGAGTGCTGGAGGAGTCTAGCGCACTCTATATAAGCCACCCCCTCCTCTGGCACAAGGGTTCGCACCCCTATAACTCACACGCATATTCCAGTCGACAAGCCTCAGGGCACCGATACGTAGGGCTGTTACTCCTCCGAGAGGGGCCTGAACTCGTAAAACTCGTGTGTACAATCTCATCGTAGCTAGGGCCTTGCCTCCTCCTTCATACCCCCTACTCTTATTGTCAGACTTACTCCCATGACACGTGCTCCCCCAACTTGAAGATAAAGCGCCCGAGCAAGGTTACGCAGCCCGCCAGCTTCTGCATCTCAATGAGGGTCTGCGGCGGGCTCATCCTTTCTATGGCCTTGACCTTCTCCGGGTTGGCCTCGACCCCCTGTGCGACACCAGGAAGCCCAGCAATTTGCCAAATGGAACCCCAAACACACATTTTTCTTTGTTCGGCCGCAGTTTGACCGCGTGCAGGCTGGCGAAGGTCTCCTCCAGGTCTTCGATGAGAGTTCTCGCCTCCCGAGATTTCACCACTATGTCTTCCACGTATGCCTCGGCGTTCCTCCCGAGATGCTGCCCTAGGGCGATGTGCATCAACCGTTGGAATGTCGTTCCCACGTTGTGCAGCCCAAACGGCATGCAGGTATAGCAGTATACCCCGCACGGGGTTACAAAGGCGGTCTTCTCGACATCTTGCACCGCCATCTTGATTTGGTGATAGCCCAAGAAGGCATCCAGGAAGCATAGTAGATAGCATTCAGTGGTGGAGTCGACGATTTGGTTGATGCGCGGAAGCGGGAAAGGGTCTTGAGGGCAGAACTTTTTGAGGTTGGTGAAATCAACACACATGTGCTCCTTCCCGCCCTTCTTGGGGACGATGACTGGGTTCACGAGCCAGTCCGGGTGCCACACTTCCTGAATGGCACCAGCCTCCAACAGCCTGTGGGTCTCCTAAGTGATGAACGACTGCTTCTCCGGAGCTTGTCATCGTGCCTTCTGCTTCACTAGTTGCGCGTTGGGGCACACCATCAAGTGGTGCTCGATTAATCCACATGGAACCCCGACCAGATCTGCCGCCTCCCATGCCAACACATCCTTGTTCACATGTAGGAAACTAACCAGCGCCTCCTCTTGGTCCGGAGCAAAGCCGTGAAGGAAATATGCCCTAGAGGCAATAATAAAGTTATTATTTTATATTTCCTTATATCATGAGAAATGTTTATATTCATGCTAGAATTGTATTAACAAGAAACTTGATACATGTGTGAATACATAGACAAAACAAAGTGTCCCTAGTATGCCTCTACTTGACTAGCTCGTTAATCAAAGATGGTTAAGTTTCCTCACCATAGACATGTGTTATCATTTGATGAACAGGCTCACATCATTAGGAGAATGATGTGATGGACAATACCCATTCGTTAGCTTAGCATAATGACCGTTAAGTTTTATTGCTATTGCTCTCTTCATGACTTATACATATTCCTTTGACTATGAGATTATGCAACTCCCGAATGGGCCATAGGGGAGAGGCAGGGCAGCCCACAAGGAGGTCGCCCCCCATGGGTAGTCCGAATTAGACAAGGGGAGGGGGTGCGGCCCCCCTTTCCTTCTCCCTCTCCCTCTCCTTCCCCGTTTCCACCTCCGGTAAAAGGAAGGGGGGCTCGAATTGGACTTGGAGTCCTAGTAGGACTCCTCCCCCATGGGGGCACGCCTAGGACGGCCTCCTGCCTCTCCCTCCTTTATATATGAGGGCGCGGGGGAACCTCTAAGCACATCAATTGTTCTTAGCTGTGTGCGGTGCCCCCTCCACCATTTACTCCTCCGGTCATATTGTCGTAGTGCTTAGGCGAAGCCCTGTGTGGATCACATCACCATCACCGTCACCATGCCGTCGCGCTAACGAAACTCTCCCTCGACACTTTGCTGGATCAAGAGTTTGAGGAACGTCATCGAGCTGAACATGTGCAAAACTCGGAGGTGCCGTACGTTTGGTGCTTGATCGGTTGAATCGAGAAGACGTTCGATTGCATCAACCGCGTTAAGCTAATGCTTCTGCTTTCGGTCTACAAGGGTACATGGACACACTCTCCCCTTCTTGTTGCTATGCATCCCCTAGATAGATCTTGCGTGATCGTAGGCAATTTTTTGAAATGCATGCTATGTTCCCCAACGGTGGCATCCGAGCCAAGTCTATGCGTAGATGTTATGCACGAGTAGAACACAAAGAGTTGTGGGCGATCATAGTCATACTGCTTACCACCAATGTCTTATTTTGATTCATCGGTATCGTAGGATGAAGTGGCCCGGACCAAGCTTACACGACCACGTTCATGAGACTGGTTCCACCGACAGACATGTAACTTGTTTTGCATAAAGGTGGCTGGTGGGTGTCTGTTTCTCCAACTTTAGT
The DNA here is from genome assembly GCF_056163025.1 of Triticum urartu. Lineage (NCBI taxonomy): Eukaryota > Viridiplantae > Streptophyta > Magnoliopsida > Poales > Poaceae > Triticum > Triticum urartu. Next base: position 254,083,088 of record NC_141876.1, on the reverse strand, counting down.
TGAATCAAATTTGACTATGGCCGGTCCTTGTTGAAGGTTAAAACAACAAACTTGATGAAACATTGTTGTGGTTTTGATGCGTAGGTAAGAACGGTTCTTACTAGAAGCCCATAGCAGCCACGTAAAACTTGCAACAACAAAGTAGAGGACATCTAACTTGTTTTTGCAGGGCATGTTGTGATGTGATATGGTCCAGACATGATGTGATATACGTTGTTGTATGAGATGATCATGTTTTGTAAAAAGTTACCGGCAACTGGCAGGAGCCTTATGGTTGTCACTTTATTGTATGAAATGTAATCGCCATCTAATTGCTTTACTTTATCACTATGCATTAGTGATAGTTGTAGAAGCAATAGTTGGTGAGATGACCATGACGCTACGGTGGAGATCAAGGTGTCAAGCCAGTGAAGATGGAGATCATGATGGTACTTTGGAGGTGGAGATCAAAGGCACAAGATGATGATGGCCATATCATGTCACATATTTTGATTGCATGTGATGTTTATCTTTTATGCATCTTATTTTGCTTAGTACGGCAATAGCATTATGAGATGATCCATTACTAAAGTTTCAATTTATAAGTGTTCTCCTTGAGTATGCACCGTTGCGACAGTCCGTCGTGCCGAGACACCATGTGATGATTGGGTGTGATAAGCTCTACGTTCACATACAACAGGTGCAGGACAGTTTTGCACATGCGGAATACTCGGGTTAAACTTGACGAGCCTAGCATGTACAAACATGGCCTCGGAACACTGGAGACCAAAAGGTTGAACGTGAATCATATAATAGATATGATCAACATAGAGATGTTCACCATTGAGGACTACTCCATCTCACGTGATGATTGGATATGGTTTAGTTGATATGGATCACGTGATCATTTAGATGACTTGAGGGATGTCTATCTAAGTGGGAGTTCTTAACTAATATGATTAATTGAACTTAATTTATCATGAACTTAGTCCTGATAGTATTAATTGACTTGAGGGATGTCTATCTATGTTATAGATCAATAGCTCGCGTATAGCTCCCCTGTTTTATTTTTGATATGTTCCTAGAGAAAACTAAGTTGAAAGATGATAGTAGAAATGATGCGGACTGGGTCTGTGATCTGAGGATTATCCTCGTTGCTGCACAGAAGAATTATGTCCTTGATGCACCGCTAGGTGACAGACCTATTGCAGGAGCAGATGCAGACGTTATGAACGTTTGACAAGCTTGGTATGATGACTACTTGATAGTTTAGTGCACCATGCTTTATAGCTTAGAACTGGGACTTCAAAAACATTTTGAACGCCATGGAGCATATGAGATGTTCCAGTAGCTGAAATTGGTATTTCAGACTCATGCCCGTGTCGAGAGGTATGAGACCTCTGACAAGTAATTTTCCTACAAGATGGAGGAGAATAGCTCAGCTAGTGAGCATGTGCTTAGAATGTCTGGGTACTACAATCACTTGAATCAAGTGGGAGTTAATCTTCCAAATAAGATAGTGATTCACAGAGTTCTCTAGTCACTATCACCAAGTTACTAGAACTTCGTGATGAACTATAATATGCAAGGGATGACCAAAATGATTTCCAAGTTCTTCGCGTTGCTGAAATCAGCGAAGGTAGAAATCAAGAAAGAGCATCAAGTGTTGATGGTTAACAAGACCACTACTTTCACGAAAAGAGGGCAAGGGAAAGATAGGGAACTTCAAGAAGAATGGCAAGCAAGTTGCCACTCCCGTGAAGAAGCCCAAAATTGGACCTAAGCCTGAAACTGAGTGCTTCTACTGCAAAGGGAATGGTCACTGGAAACGGAACTGCCCCAAATGCTTGGCAGATAAGAAGGATGGCAAAGTGAACAAAGGTATATTTGATATACATGTTACTGATGTGTACTTTACTAGTGTTCATAGTAGCCCCTGGGTATTTGATACCGGTTCAGTCGCTAAGATCAGTAACTCGAAACAGGAGTTACAAAATTAACAGAGACTAGTTGAGGGCGAAGTGACGATGTGTGTTGGAAGTGATTCCAAGATTGATAAGATCACCATCGCACAGTCCCTCTACCTTAGGGATTAGTGTTTGACCTAAATAAATGTTATTTGGTATTGCGTTGAGCATGAATATGGTTGGATCATGTTTATTGCAATACGATTATTCATGTAAGTCAAAGAATAATTGTTATTCTGTTTAGATGAATAAAACCTTCTATGGTCATACACTCAATATAAATGGTTTATTGCATCTCGATCATAGTGAGACACATATTCATAATATTGATGCCAAAAGATACAAAGCTGATAATGATAGTGCAACATACTTGTGGCACTGCCGATTAGGTCATATTGGTGTAAAGCGCATGAAGAAACTCCATGCGGATGGACTTTTGGAATCACTTGATTATGAATCATTTGATACTTGCGAACCATGCCTCATGGGAAAGATGACTAAAACTCGGTTCTCCGGAACAATGGAAACAACAACTGACTTATTGGAATTAATACATACCAATGTATGCGGTCCGATGAGTGTTGAGGCTCGCAGCGGGTATCGTTATTTCCTGACCTTCACAGATGATTTGAGCAGATATGGGTATATATACTTGATGAAACACAAGTCTGAAACATTTGAAAAGTTCAATGAATTTCATAGTGAAGTGGAAAATCACCTTAACAAGAAAATAAAGTTTCTACGATCAGAATGCGGAGGCGAATATTTAAGTTACGAGTTTGGTCTTTGTCGTTGTCAAAACCGGTGGATCTCGGGTAGGGGGTCCCGAACTATGCGTCTAAGGCGGATTGTAACAGGAGGCGGGGGACACAATGTTTACTCAGGTTCGGGCCCTCTCGATAGAGGTAATACCCTACTTCCTGCTTGATTGATCTTGATGATATGAGTGTTACAAGAGTTGATCTACCACAAGATCGTAGAGGCTAAACCATAGAAGCTAGCCTATGATTATGATTGTTGTTGTCCTACGAACTAAACCCTCCAGTTTATATAGACACCGGAGGGGGCTAGGGTTACACAGAGTCGGTTACAAGGGAGGAGATCTACATATCCGAATTGCCAAGTTTGCCTTCCAAGCAAAAGAGAGTCCCACCCATACATGGGACGAAGTCTTCAATCTAGTATCTTCATAGTCCAACAGTCCGGCCAAAGGATATAGTCCGGCTGTTCGGGGACCTCCTAATCCAGGACTCCCTCAGTAGCCCCTGAACAAGGCTTCAATGACGATGAGTCCGGCGCGCAGATTTCTTCGGCATTGCAAGGCGGGTTCTTCTCCAAATTCTGAATACATGTCGAGTAGTGTTCGGCTTCCCATGAATGTTGCACTCCTTGGCTTCTGCGCCTAATAATGGCTATCCTCCACGTGTTGAGCGAATGCGAGAAGTCGGGGCATTTTTACACTTGCCACCCTAACCATGTGATTGAATCGTCTATTTAAAGAGATGGGGATCCTCAGATCCAGATCACACCATCCTCCCGTAGCGAGTATCCATCGGAGCACGCCCAGAAAAGTCCATCCCATCATGGCCGGCCATCGCAGCTCCTCCTCTCGCTCCCGTAGCCCTAAGCCAAGCAATTGGAAGAAGTGTTCCGTCCCCCACATCCAATTAGTAGAGTTACAGACCCAGGGGTTTCTCCCTCCAGTGTATATGGTCCCCGTTCGAGCCAGACTTGCCACTTACAACGGCGGGGAGCAAGCGGAGAGCTTTCCTAACCCATCCATGGGGGAGCGGGTATGCCTTGTCCCTTACTCATTAAGGGGGATTGGATTTCCAATCCATCCGTTCCTCCGCGGGCTCCTGGAGTTCTACGGCCTCCAGCTGCATAACTTTACTCCCGCCTCCATATTACACATCGCTGGCTACGTCGCCCTTTGCGAGCTGTTTATGGGCTGCGAAGCTCATTTCGAGCTATGGAAGAGAATATTCTGCCTCGTACCCCGTACACAGGAGGGGTCAATATATCAAGTGGGCGGAGCCGAGAAATGGCGCATCGCTGGGACCGAATACCTGTCCGGTACTCCGAAGAAGACATCCGAAGACTGGCCTTCAGAGTGGTTTTATATGGAGGACGTGCCCCTTCCGGACCCTATTCGGATGGGCCTTCCTGAGTTCAATAACGCCCCTTTGATGAAACATCACAGCTGGCGCCCTCGAAGCCCCCAGGAGGAAGATAACAGAGAGGTCCTTTACCTGATGGGCCGGATAAAAACGCTGGCCACATCAGGATTGACAATAATGGAGGTTATGTCAATATGTATAATGCGGGGGGTGCAGCCACTACAATATCGGGGGCAACCCATGTGGCAATTTAATGGAGAAGACGATGCCACCCGTTGTGGTCGTAAGGGACCGGACTCCGTTGCTGCTCTAGCGATAATACTATCCAATTTATATAAAGGAGAGGAAGAGGAGTTCATCCGCATTAAGCCACGGGATGGATTCTCCATGTACAACCCCCCAAACTAGGTGAGCCGCTACTTTGTACTCCAGACCTTCCCGCATTCTTCGTCATAAGTATTTACCTTGTTATTTCATAGCAGGAACTGCAAAAGGCTGTGAGGGAGGTCCACAGCCCGTCTCCACAACGAGAGGACCCTGACTGGGCCCTCGACCCCGGACTCGAAGAAGATCTGGACACATTTGTGGAGCTCATCGACAGGACGTTCTATCAGTTAAGCTGCAACGGTGCCTTGGTGGCTATCATAGCCTATTATCCTGGACTGCTCCCTGCATCGCATGTAAGTAAAACCGGAGTCCCAACTTCTGACAAGGATCCCTTTTTTCGCAATTCAACTACCGCACACATGTGGTGTCTTACAAGGAAGGCCCTCAGGGCGCCATGCCAAACCCGCAGTGACTCACCAACAAGGGGCACCGAAGCCGGGTAGGCTTAAAAGGAAGGCAGTCAGGAATGAGACGCCATCGCAGAGGTATGAAAAAGAACCCCACTCCGTGGTTGTCGTCTTTTAAAATATAATAACATACATGGTTCCTGAGAGGAAAAACGCTCGCCGGGCCATATCCGGAGAGCCTGCTGGCCAAGCCTCCACCAGCCGGGCTCCAGAGCCGGACTTAGAGGCAGACGCTAACGTGGGGCCAACACTGGATGTTCATCCTACAGAGGATGCGGATAGGCTGCCCGCTACGAATTCCGAAGTGGAGAGTGCCATGAATCACATGCGTCGCCGGGCCGTACTCTGCGACGCTTGTTTCTCTCAAGAGGTGTTCGATGCCTTCAACTCAGGAGACGCGTACATCCGAGCTGCTCAAAATGGTCTTGCCTGAGCCACGGACCAGTATGTAAAGGATATACGGGTAAGAAAATCTAATAATTATGTATATCAGTAGCCCCTGAGACTTGAAACAGTTGGCACAACTGATTTAAGGATCATTGTTTGCGTAGGTTCTTACGGAGAAGAATACCCAGTTGTCTCAAGAGCTGGAGGAGTGCAAAGCCCGGCTACGGGCCGCACTTGCCGCAATGAAGGAGTCTGAGAAGGCCCCATATGGTGACCCTTGTTTCTATCTAAAAGAATGACATGTACCAGTTAGTATTCGGCATGCATGCAAATCTAACAATAGATTATGCAGATGATCCCGGAGTGAATCCGGAGGTCGTGCAAGGGAATGAGAAACATTCTCAACGATAGCTAAAGGCTGGCGAGCGCGTGCTTACGCAGGTTAGGCGGGAGAAAAACGATCTCCAAGATACCAATACCCGGCTGGGCGTTGAACTGAAAGATGTTCGGGCCCGGATTGCTGACTCCGTAAAGGAGAATAAGAGGCTTTGATGTGGCATTTTTAGTAAGTGCTTGAACTAACTTCTATAGAGTTCGGCTAAGAAACCGGCTAACAGAGTTATATCTGTAGGTATGCTGACGGGTCGTCCCGCAGAGGAGATGCCTGGGTCTGTGAGTGATCTTCTGCCAGAGCTCTCACAACTGCATGAACAAGTTCGGTCGGTGATGCAGGGCATTGCCCAAGCCTTGTGGCCATCCGCCTCCCTGCCAGGAGGCATGGGGGAGCTTGTAGAGATTCTCAAGGGAGCGTGGCGGCGCTTCCGATTATGGAAGATATCAGTCTGCCGACAAGGTGCAACGGAAGCCTGGGCCATGGTGGAGACGCGATATACCAAGGCTGACACGAACCACATGGCTGAGGTCGGACCTGTGGGGTCTGATGGGAAAGAGATCCCCATCAGTTTGGCGTATGACCAGGTGAAATTAGCCGCAAAGTATTCCCAACGGGATTGTAGGCTAAACAGCCTGTTGGATGGTATAGAAGAAGAATTTAGTCAGTCTAAGTGACTATGTACTTCAAGTGACATATAGAAGTAAATCATTTGTCATGGCGGACCTTTTCGCTTCGACCTCCGGACTCGACAGTCCGGAGTGTATCCGAATACCTGCTCAGTTATGTAAAAACCGGGGTACGCGTGGAAACTAGGCGTAGGGGTCATAAGTGCTTGAACAGACAAGTACCCAACTAGCTATGTTATATTACATGGATAGTAAGAAACATCTTCCAGGGAGAATAGTTCCGTTAAGGGTTCCTTTCCCTGAGTACGCATGCATTAATGTTCATGTCTGAACTGCGAAAAGAGACGCAGGATATAAACATCTGGGGGCATGTATTACAATAAATAAAAGTCATCTTTTGTTCACCGACCGAATATTCCCATAAGAACGCTAGCTTTCGGCTTCACCCAGTCTGAGGTACACATCCGGCTGACCCGGCAGTAACAATCGCAGAGGTGCTCCCCTTATGCCCTAGCCGAATTAACGGGAACGTAGGGCATAAACACAAGAGCCAGGCAACCCAGCTTGGCCAAAACTTAAGTCATATCGATGCATATAATGGCGAAGAAAAGGTACATGTGGAAAAGTAACACATGTGCGGGGGGCATAGAGCCCGGAACATAGTTATATTAAGCTTCTATATAAGAAGCCCCCAGTTATAATGAGCACGCCTAGCGTGTCAAGATTGTGTAGTCAAGACACATTTTAACCTTTTGAGGCCGTGAAGAAAAAGGGAAGAAGGAAAGAAAGAAAAGACAGATAACAGATAACGGATATATAAAAAATTGATGGAGGTAAGGAGACGAACACAGAGTCCGGCACTAGGCGTAGAACCTTCGGAGTCTGGCTGCATTCCATGGGTTTGGCTCGAGTCGATTGTCCGATGCATCCCGCAGAAGGTACGCTCCACCGGTCAGAACTTTGTCAATAACGAAGGGACCTTCCCATTTGGGCTTGATCTTGTTCTTTTTCTTCTCCGGTAGGCGTACAACGAGTTTGCTAACGTTATAAGTTTTGGCCTGTACTTCTCTACTTTGATACCGCCGAGCCTGTTGCTGATAGAATGCGGAGCGGGCTCTTGCCACGTTACGCTCCTCCTCCAGGGCGTCCAAACTGTCCTGCCGATCAAGCTCGGCTTCTTTCTCTTCATACATGCGCACTCAAGGTGAGTCATGAATGATGTCGCAGGGCAGTACCGCCTCTGCGCCGTACATCATAAAGAACAGTGTGTATCCGGTAGTGCGATTCGGCATGGTCCGCAGCCCCATAGTACGGAGTCAAGCTCCTCCACCCAGTGCGTATCTGATTCCTTCAAGGATCACACTAATCTGGGTTTAATGCCGCTCATGATAAGACCATTTTCTCGCTCGACTTGACCGTTAGTTTGTGGGTGATAGACAGAGGCATAATCAAGCTTAATGCCCATGTTGTTGCACCAAGTTTTTACATCGTCGGCTGTAAAGTTTGAGCCATTATCGGTGATGATGCTGTGGGGGACGCCGTAATGGTGTACAACCCCGGATATGAAGTCTATCACTGGTCTGTACTCGGCCGCTTTAACTGGTTTGGCTTCTATCCATTTGGTGAATTTATCCACCATGACCAATAGGTATTTTTTCTTATGGCTTCCCCTTTAAGGGGTCCGACCATATCAAGCCCCCAGACCACAAAGGGCAAAGTAATGGGGATTGTTTGGAGAGCAGTAGATGGCATATGGCTTTGGTTTGCAAAAAGCTGGCATCCGACGCAACATTCAATGAGGTCCTGTGCGTCTGCTCGGTCCGTCGGCCAGTAAAAACCTGTACGGAAGGCCTTGCTTACAATGGCCCGAGCTGCGGCATGGTGGCCATCAAGTCCAGCATGAATTTCTGCCAAAAGTTGTCGTCCATCCTCTTCGGAGATGCACCTTTGAAGTACTCCGGTAGCGCTTTTCTTATAAAGCTCTCTGATACGTCTCCGTCGTATCTATAATTTTTGATTGTTCCATGCCAATATTATTCAACTTTCATATACTTTTTGGCAACTTTTTATATTATTTTTGGGACTAACATATTGATCTAGTGCCCAGTGCCAGTTCATGTCTGTTGCATGTTTTTGGTTTTGCAAAATATCCATATCAAACGGAGTCCAAACGGGATAAAACGGACGGAGCTTATTTTTGGAAAATATGGAAAATTCGGAAGGAAAATCAACGCGAACCAGTGCCCGAGGTGGTCACGAGGCAGGGCGCCCCCCCCTTTAGGGCGCGCCCCCTACCCTCGTGAGTTCACCGTAAGGCGCTTGATGCTCTTCTTTTGCCGCAATAAATCTAATATTCGGAAAAAAATCACGGCGAAGGTTTCAGGCCAATCGGAGTTACGGATCTCCATATATATACGAAATAGTGAAACAGAGCCATAAGAGAATGCAGAAACAAGGAGAGACAGAGAGACAGATCCAATCTCGGAGGGGCTCTCGCCGCTCCCACGCCATGGAGGCCATGGACCAGAGGGGAAACCCTTCTCCCATCTAGGGAGGAGGTCAAGGAAGAAGAAGAAGGAGGGGGCTCTCTCCCCCTCGCTTCCGGTGGCACCGGAGTGCCACCGGGGGCCATCATCATCACCGCGATCTTCACCAACAACTTCACCGCCATCATCACCAACTCTTCCCCCCTCTATCCAGTGGTGTAACCTCTCTCTTACCCGCTGTAATCTCTACTTAAACATGGTGCTCAACGCTATATATTATTTCCCAATGATGTATGGCTATCCTATGATGTTTGAGTAGATCTGTTTTGTCCTAATGGCTATTTGATGATCGTGATTGGTTTGAGTTGTATGTTTTATTATTGGTGTTGTCCTATGGTGCTCTCTGTGTCGCGCAAGTGTGAGGGATTCCCGCTGTAGGGTTTGCAATATGCTTATGATTTGCTTATGGTGGGTGGCGTGAGTGACAGAAGCACAAACCCGAGTAAGTAGGTTGTTTGCGTATGGGATAAAGGGGACTTGATACTTTAATGCTATGGTTGGGTTTTACCTTAATGAATCTTTAGTAGTTGCGGATACTTGCTAGAGTTCCAATCATCAGTGCTTATGATCCAAGTAGAGAAAGTATGTTAGCTTATGCCTCTCCCTCAAATAAAATTGCAATAATGATTACCGGTCTAGTTATCGATTGCGTAGGGACAAATAACTTTCTCGTAACAACAAGCTCTCTACTAAAACTAATTTAGTTGGGTCTTACCTAAAGAACCCCTAGTCTTTATTTATGTGCTCTTTACTTTCTTGCAAGCTTACCCAAAAACACCTACAAAGTACTTCTAGTTTTATTCTTGTTCTAGGTAAAGCGAACGTCAAGCGTGCGTAGAGTTGTATCGGTGGTCGATAGAACTTGAGGGAATATTTGTTCTACCTTTAGCTCCTCGTTGGGTTCGACACTCTTACTTATCGAAATAGGCTACAATTGATCCCCTATACTTGTGGGTTATCAAGACCTTTTTCCGGCGCCGTTGCCGGGGAGCAATAGCGTGGGGTGAATATTCTCGTGTGTGCTTGTTTGCTTTATCACTAAGTAATTTTTATTTGTTGTTCTTAGTTGTTTCCTATCTTTAGTTATGGGTAGGAAACGCAAAATACCAAAAAAATTAGTTGTACCTACTGAACCAATGGTTGAAGAACCAATCAAAATCTATCACACTGCTGAAGCTTATTACTTGGATCATCTTCGATCCCTATGTGCTCGTGCTAAAACCCCAACTAGCTTAGTTGAGGGCAAATCTTTAGATGAGCATGCTTGTTATGTGCGACACTGTATATCTCAAAAAGGGAAACTTTTACAGCATAAAATTAATACTATGCAATGCTATGCTTGGAATTCATGCTATTATTATGATTTTACTTGTAGTTCTGAAAACCCTAAGAAACACCTTCCCTACCAATGTGAGTTTAGTGATAATGGAATCGTATCTTCGTATGCTAAAGGTGCTTATAGTTACTATGATGTTCAACAAATTAAAGAATTTGTTGCTTTTAAGGATGCTTATGAAATTGCTTCGTTGATTGAAAAGTATGATGCTACTCTTTACAAATCTGAAAATTTTGCCATACTTGAATATTGTTATGAGAATTATGCTTCTAATGCCTATGTTAAACAATATATTGAGGAGTACTCCGCTGCCCAAGAAGAAACTAATATTTTGCAGGAGTCTATGGAAGAAGAAATTGATGAAACTGTGAGCTCATTGGATGAAAAAGATGATGAGGGGAGCGAAGAACAAAAGGAGGAAGAGCGGATTAGCTACCCGTGCCCACCTTCTAATGAGAGTAACTCTTCAACTCATACATTGTTTAAATTCCCTTCGTGCTTACCGAAGGATGATTGCTATGATGACTGTTATGATCCCATTGATTCTCTTGAAATATCCCTTTTTGATGATGCTTGCTATGCTTGTGGCCAAGATGCCAATATGAATGATGCTTATGGAGATGAACTTTCTATAGTTCCTTATGTTAAACATGAAATTGTTGCTATTGCACCCACGCATGATAGTCCTATTATCTTTTTGAATTCTCCCGATTACACTATATCAGAGAAGTTTGCTTTTATTAAGGATTATATTGATGGGTTGCCTTTTACCGTTGCACATGACGATTTTGATGAATATAATATGCATGTGCTTGCTTCTCCTACTTGCAATTATTATGAGAGAGGAACTATATCTCCACCTCTCTATGTTTCCAATATGATAAAATTGCAAGAAACTGTTTATACTATGCATTGGCCTTTACTTTGTGTGCATGAATTGTTCTTTTATGACATGCCGATGCATAGGAAGAGAGTTAGACTTCATCATTACATGATATATGTTACCTTGTGCTCACCACTAAATTACAAATCATTGTTGATTCAAATTGGCTTTGATATACCTTAGGATCCGGGTGGATTCACTACTTGAGCACTATATGCCTAGCTTAATGGCTTTAAAGAAAGCGTTGCCTGGGAGACAACCCGGAAGTTTTAGAGAGTCATTTATTTCTGTTGAGTGCTTTCATATAGTTTAAAAACAACAAAAATAAAGAGGGGAACCCAAAGCTTTTTCAAAAAGAAAAGCGAAAGTGAGAGAGACAAGCATTGTTGAAGTGGGAGCTAGCCTTGAACTTTGTTCATGCTCATGGAAACTTTGTGAATCTTGATTACAGAAATTTTTCAATAAAAATAAATATCCCCTTGTACAATTCCATTGTATTATAAAAATAATGTGCCAAGGTTTGCCTTTAGGATGTTTACATTTGCTTGATGGTTTGTACGGTGCAGGACAGAAACTTTGGCTGTAGTGCGCGATTTTACATTTTTAGCTGGAACGTCAAATGGTTCTGATTCTTTTTGAACTGTCTTCCTATACAAATTTTTTATTTTTCCTAATTTTGGTAGAATTTTCAAATATCAGAAGTATGGTTAATGTTCATATTATTACAGAGTGTTCTGTTTTAGACAGATTCTGTTTTTGATGCATAGTTTGCTTGTTTTGATTACACTATCAATTTATATCAGTGGATTAAGCCATGAAAAAGTTATATTACAGTAGACACAATGCAAAAACAAAATATGAATTGGTTTGCAACAGTACTTAGAGTAGTGATTTGCTTTATTATACTAACGGATCTTACTGAGTTTTCTGTTGAAGTTTTGTGTGGATGAAGTGTTCGATGATTGAGAAGGTCTCGATGTGAGAAGAAGGAAGAGAGGCAAGAGCTCAAGCTTGGGGATGCCCGAGGCACCCCAAGTAAATATTCAAGGAGACTCAAGCGTCTAAGCTTGGGTATGCTGGGGAGGCATCCCCTCTTTCTTCAACAAATATCGGTATGTTTTCGGATTCGTTTCGTTCATGCGATATGTGCAAATCTTGGAGCGTCTTTTGCATTTAGTTTTCATTTTTATTTTATGAACCATGCTGGTATGAGATAGTCCTTGGTTGATTTATAGAATGCTCTTTGCACTTCACTTATATCTTTTGAGTATGGCTTTATAGAATGCTTCATGTGCTTCACTTATATCATTTGAAGTTTGGATTGCCTGTTTCTCTTTACATAGACAACCGCCATTTGTAGAATGCTCTTTTGCTTCACTTATATTTGTTAGAGCACGAGCATATCTTTTGTAAACTCTCTTGCTTCACTTATATCTATTTAGAGAGATGACAGGAACTGGTCATTCACATGGTTAGTCATAAAATCCTACATAAACTTGTAGATCGCTGAATATGATATGTTTGATTCCTTGCAATAGTTTTGCGATATAAAGATGGTGATATTAGAGTCATGCTAGTCGATTAATTGTGAAATTGAGAAATACTTGTGTTGAGATTTGCAAGTCCCGTAGCATGCACGTATGGTGAACCGTTATGTAACGAAGTCGGAGCATGAGGTGTTTATTGATTGTCTTCCTTATGAGTGGCGGTCGGGGACGAGCGATGGTCTTTTCCTACCAATCTATCCCCCTAGGAGCATGTGCGTAGTACTTTGTTTCTATGACTAATAGATTTTTGCAATAAGTATGTGAGTTCTTTATGACTAATGTTGAGTCCATGGATTATACGTACTCTCACCGTTCCATCAATGCTAGCCTCTCTAGTACCGCGCAACTATCTCTGGTACCATAAACCCACCATATACCTTCCTCAAAATAGCCACCATACCTACCTATCATGGCATTTCCATAGCCATTCCAAGATATATTGCCATGCAACTTCCATCATCATCATATACATGACTTGAGCATTTATTGTCATATTGCTTTGCATGATCGTAAGATAGCTAGCATGATGTTTTCATGGCTTGTCCGTTTTTTGATGTCATTGCTACGCTAGATCATTGCACATCCCGGTATACCGCCGGAGGCATTCATATAGAGTCATACTTTGTTCTAGATATCCAGTTGTAATATTGAGTTGTAAGTAAATAAAAGTGTAATGATCATCATTATTATAGCATTGCCCAAAAAAAAGAGAGTCCAAAGAAGCCTAAAAAAGGGGGGCAAAGAAGCTGGCAAAAAAAGAAAAAAAAGAAAAAGGGGAAATGTTACCATCCTTTTACCACACTTGTGCTTCAAAGTAGCACCGTGTTCTTCATATAGAGAGTCTCTTGAGTTATCACTTTCATATACTAGTGGGAATTTTCATTATAGAACTTGGCTTGTATATTCCAATGATGGGATTCCTCAAATGCCCTAGGTCTTCATGAGCAAGCAAGTTGGATGCACACCCACTTAGTTTCAGTTTGAGCTTTCATATACTTATAGCTCTAGTGCATCCGTTGCATGGCAATCCCTACTCATCACATTGATATCTATTAATGGGCATCTCCATAGCCCGTTGATACGCCTAGTTGATGTGAGACTTTCTCCTTTTTTGTCTTCTCCACATAACCCCCACCATCATATTCTATTCCACCTATAGTGCTATGTCCATGGCTCACGCTCATGTATTGCGTGAAAGTTGAAAAGGTTTGAGAACGTCAAAAGTATGAAACAATTTCTTGGCTTGTCATCGGGGTTGTGCATGATGTGAATGCTTTGTGTGGTGAAGATGGAGCATAGCCAGACTATATGATTTTGTAGGGATGAGTTTTCTTTGGCTATGTTATTTCAATAAGACATAATTGCTTGGTTGGTATGCTTGAAGTATTATTATTTTTATGTCAAAGGATAGATTATTGCTTTGAATCACTCGTGTCTTAATATTCATGCCATGATTAGACATATGATCAAGATTATCCTAGGTAGCATTCCACATCAAAAATTATCTTTTTTATCATTTACCTACTCGAAGACGAGCAGGAATTAAGCTTGGGGATGCTGATACATCTCTGTCGTATCTATAATTTTTGATTGTTCCATGCCAATATTATTCAACTTTCATATACTTTTTGGCAACTTTTTATATTATTTTTGGGACTAACATATTGATCCAGTGCCCAGTGCCAGTTCCTGTCTGTTGCATGTTTTTGGTTTCGCAGAATATCCATATCAAATGGAGTCCAAACGGGATAAAAACGGATGGAGCTTATTTTTGGAAAATATGGAAAATTCGGAAGGAAAATCAACGCGAACCAGTGCCCGAGGTGGTCACGAGGCAGGGGGGCACCCCCTCTTAGGGCGCGCCCCTACCCTCGTGAGCCCACCGTAAGGCGGTTGATGCTCTTCTTTTGCCGCAAGAAAGCTAATATTCGGAAAAAAAATCACGGCGAAGGTTTCAGGCCAATTGGAGTTATGGATCTCCATATATATACGAAACGGGAAACAGAGCCAGAAGAGAACGCAGAAATAGGGAGAGACATAGAGATAGATCCAATCTCGAAGGGGCTCTCGCCCTTCCCACGCCATGGAGGCCATGGACCAGAGGGGAAACCCTTCTCCCATCTAGGGAGGAGGTCAAGGAAGAAGAAGAAGGAGGAGGGGGCTCTCTCCCCCTCGCTTCCGGTGGCACCGGAGTGCCACCGGGGGTCATCATCATCACTTCGATCTTCACCAACAACTTCACCGCCATCATCACCAACTCTTCCCCACTCTATGCAGTGGTGTAACATCTCTCTTACCCGCTGTAATCTCTACTTAAACATGGTGCTCAATGCTATATATTATTTCCCAATGATGTATGGCTATCCTATGATGTTTGAGTAGATCTGTTTTGTCCTAATGGCTATTTGATGATCGTGCTTGGTTTGAGTTGCATGTTTTATTATTTGTGTTGTCCTATGGTGCTCTCCGTGTCGCGCAAGCGTGAGGGATACCCACTGTAGGGTTTGCAATATGCTTATGATTTTCTTATGGTGGGTGGCGTGAGTGACAGAAGCACAGACCCCAGTAAGTAGGTTGTTTGCATATGGGATAAAGGGGACTTCATACTTTAATGCTATGGTTGGGTTTTATCTTAATTAAGCTTTAGTAGTTGCGGATGCTTGCTAGAGTTCCAATCATAAGTGCATATGATCCAAGTAGAGAAAGTATGTTAGCTTATGCCTCTCCCTCAAATAAAATTGCAATAATGATTACCGGTCTAGTTATCGATTGCGTAGGGACAAATAACTTTCTCGTAACAACAAGCTCTCTACTAAAACTAATTTAGTTGTGTCTTTACCTAAACAGCCCCTAGTCTTTATTTATGTGCTCTTTACATTCTTGCAAGCTTACCCAAAAACACCTACAAAGTACTTCTAGTTTTATACTTGTTCTAGGTAAAGCGAACATCAAGCGTGCGTAGAGTTGTATCGGTGGTCGATAGAACTTGAGGGAATATTTGTTCTACCTTTAGCTCCTCGTTGGTTTCGACACTCTTACTTATCGAAAGAGGCTACAATTGATCCCCTATACTTGTGGGTTATCACTCTCCCTCGTGGACCTTGTAGGCTTTGGACCGCCACACAATGCAACGTGCCTCTTTTGGGTCATCAGGGAGTTCTTCCCTAGTTAGGTAAGCCAAGAAGGGTTCTGTCCACGGGGCGATGACAGCCATAATCACGTGGGCCGAAGGTGTTATTTCTGTGGCAGAGCCTCCGATTACGTCAGAGTGTTCGGGGTCTGGTGTTGTGGCCGGATCCGGATTGTTTTTGCCGGTCTCCCCTTCCCACACCACGGATGGCTTAAACAGCCTTTCCAATAAGATATTAGGTCGGACAGGGTCGCGCTTAGCGCCAATGCGGGCGAGGATATCCGCCGCTTGATTGTTTTCTCGGACCACATGGTGGAATTCGAGGCCCTTGAACCGAGCTGACATTTTGAGGACGGTGTTGCGGTAAGCCGCCATTTTTGGGTCCTTGGCGTCAAAGTCCCCATTTATTTGAGATATTGCGAGGTTCAAACCCCCCGCACCTCTAGGAGTTGAATGCCCATGGAGACTGCCATCCGGAGACCATGCAACAGGGCCTCATATTCTGCTGCATTGTTGGAGTCTGTGTATAATATTTGGAGTACGTATTGGACTGTATCTCCGGTGGGGGATGTCAAGACGACGCCTGCCCCCAGACCAGCCAGCATCTTAGAGCCATCAAAGTGCATGACCCAATTGGAGTACGCGCCGTACTCTTTACGGAGTTCGGCTTTCGTCCATTCGACGACGAAATCAGCCAGTACTTGCGACTTAATGGCTCGCCGTGGTTTATATGTTATGTCGAACGGGAGGAGCTCGATAGCCCATTTAGCAATCCGGCCCGTGGCATCGCGGTTATTTATTATGTCATTGAGTGGTACTTCAGAGGCCACCGTAATTGAACACTCTTGAAAGTAGTGTCATAGTTTCCGGGATGCCATGAAGACCGCGTATGCTATCTATTGATCATGTGGGTACCGTGATTTGCATGGAGTGAGGACGGTGGATACGTAGTATATCAGATTTTGAAGTGGGAACTTATGTCCGTCTATCTCTCGTTCGACGACGAGCACTGCGCTTACAACTTGGTGTGTTGCCGCTATATATGACAGCATTGGTTCGCCGACATTTGGCGCGGCCAATATTGGGTTGGTGGCCAATACGGCTTTTATTTCTTCCAATCCGGCCGTGGCCGCATACGTCCACTCAAAGTGTTTGGTGCATCGAAGAAGGCGATAAAGAGGTAGTGCCTTTTCTCTTAATCGGGAGATAAAGCGGCTTAAGGCAGCCATGCATCCAGTTAACTTCTGGATTTGCTTGAGGTCTGTTGGGATAGCCAACTATGACAAAGCTCGGATTTTAGCCGGATTTGCTTCAATTCCTCTATTGGAGACGATGAAGCCCAAGAGCTTTCCGGCAGGCACGCCGAAAACGCATTTTTTCGGATTGAGCTTGATGTCATATGTTCGGAGATTGTCGAACATGAGCCTCAAGTCGTCCATTAAGGATTCGACGTGTCTTGTTTTAATGCCACATCATCTACGTATGCCTCCACTGTTTTGCCGATTTTTGTTTCCAGGCATGTCTGAATCATGCGTTGATAGGTTGCACCAGCATTTTTGAGCCCGAAAGGCATGGTGTTAAAACAGAAGGGGCCGTATGGAGTGATGAATGCCGTTGCGGCTTGATCGGAGTATGAGTCGTGTCCTGTGGTAGCATCGATAATTTGATCGATGTGGGGGAGGGGGAAGGGATCCTTGGGGCAAGCCTTGTTAAGGTCCTTGAAATCGACACATAGGCGCCAGGATTTGTCCTTCTTTGGTACCATCACCAGGTTTGCTAGCTAGTCCGGATGTTTTATTTCTCTAATGAATTCAGCCTCGAGTAACTTGGCTAGCTCCTCTCCCATGGCTTGTCTCTTAGGCTCAGAGAAACGCCGAAGAGTCTGCTTGACCGGCTTGAACCCCTTTAGAATGTTAAGGCTATGCTCGGCCAGCCTGCGTGGGATTCCTGGCATGTCTGAAGGATGCCAGGCGAAAATGTCCCAATTCTCGCGCAAGAACTCCCGCAGTGCGGCGTCTGTTGTGGGGTTCAGGTGTGCCCCGATGGATGTTGTTTTTGTAGGGTCCATTGGGTGGACCTAGAATTTGACTATTTCATCCGCTGGTTTAAAAGAGGTGGACTTGGGTCTTTTGTCGAGTATCACGTCGTCCCTGTCCACCATGGAGCGCAGCGCAGTTAGTTCTTCGGCTGCAAGGGCTTCGGATAACGCCTCGAGGGCTAGTGCGACGGTTTTATTTTCGGTGCGGAGTGCTATGTCTGGATCGCTAGCCAGAGTGATGATTCCATTGGGCCCGGGCATTTTGAGCTTCATGTACCCGTAATGGGGTATAGCTTCGAAGATCGTGAATGTGTCCCGCCCTAAAAGGGTGTGGTATCCACTACTGAACGGGGCCACTTGGAATGTGATTTCTTCGGACCTATAATTCTCCGGCGTGTCGAATATCACATCTAGTGTGATTTTTCCCGCACACTGTGCCTCTCGACTAGGGATGATTCCTCTAAAGGTCATGCTGCTTTGCTCAATGCAGCTCTTGTCTATTACCATTTTGCTAAGAGTTTCCTCGTAGATGAGGTTTAATCCACTGCCACCGTCCATGAGCACTTTAGTAAGCCGGAAGCCGTCCAATTGGACTGGGGACCAAAGCGGGTGGTGCTCGGGCTGTTCGGAATTGAGGTTCGTCACTGGCATTGAAGGTTATGGCCGTGCCATTCCTTGGATTTATTGCTGCAAAGTGGCAGACTTCGGCAAGGCTGTGGAGTGTTCGCTTGCGCCTATTATTCGAGGCGAAGGTCTCGAAGACAGTCAATACTGTATTGTTATTTTCCACGGGATGGTGCTATGTTGTATTGTTGATGAGGATATCCTCGCTGCTCTTGGCCACCTGCCGGAGTATCCAACATGCTCTAAGGTTGTGTGTTGGCATGGTATCCGCTGTACTGTGAATTTTGCATGGCCCATTGAGCCATCCCTCCAATACAGTTCTACACCCTGTAGTGGGCTTTTGTTTCTTTGTAATTGGATCGGGTGACTTACGAGATTACACCCTTTTAGTTCGGACGGGGGGTTTAGTGAGAGCCAGAGGGTCCCAGGATTTTGTTTGGGTTTTCCAAGCGCTCCCCATCGCACATTACTTCCGTACTATGGCCACCAAGTCAGCAAAGTGTGCTATGTCACGGTGACTTATGGCGTTGAGGATTCCCTTGTCCGTGCAATTTTTGCAAAAGAATGAAATTGCGTCTTCCTCGCGACAGTCCTTGACCTTGCTCATTACAAGGAGGAATCTGGCCCAACAGTGATGTACTATCTCTTGGAGCTCTTGTCTAATGTGGGAAAGATCACTTGAGTCTGGGTGGGTGGGCAGATTTAGGTCCAAACCCTGACCCGATCTGAGACCTAGGGGCGGAGGAGTTTCCGAGCTTGGCAGTTTGGAGTCCGTATGTTGACCAATAGTTCTGGCCCGCTGTCTGATTCTGGGTTCGAAGCTTGGGCCATGTCCTCCCATGGACGGGTATCCGGCTCGGAGAGCTCGGGAATCCGGACATAGTTTGTCCTCAAAATAGAGGAAGAATTGCTACATTGCTCCTCCACCACCGCTATCTGATGGGTGACCGGCGGAGAGTTAATCTCCCTTTGGTCGGGTTTAAGCCCAATCCGATCATAGTCCGTTGCGACTCCTAGGGCGGCGATGCGATCCAAGAGCTCGTTCAAGGAAGAGAGCTCTGTTGGATCCATCTGCTCGACAAATCCTGAGCCGACGTGGAGGCTGTTTTTGATGACCCGAGAAGTCATCATTGGCGCGACGGCCGAACGGGCGGTCATGACGAAGCTGCCAAGTCGGAGAGTTTGGCCTACAGCCAGGGCTCCCGTGAGGTAATGTTGTCCTTGACAACAAGAAGAGCCATCAAGCCTTATCGTGGTGGCACAGTGGAATTCTCAATGAAAGCACCAATGTCGGTGTCAAAACCGGCGGATCTCGGGTAGGGGGTCCCGAACTGTGAGTCTAAGGCGGATGGTAACAGGAGGCGGGGGACACAATGTTTTCCCAGGTTCGGGCCCTCTCGATGGAGGTAATACCCTACTTCCTGCTTGATTGATCTTGATGATATGAGTATTACAAGAGTTGATTTACCACGAGACCGTAGAGGCTAAACCCTAGAATCTAGCCTATGATTATGATTGTTGTTGTCCTACGGACTAAACCCTCTGATTTATATAGACATCGGAGGGGGCTAGGGTTACACAGAGTCGGTCACAAGGGAGGAGATCTACATATCTGAATTGCCAAGTTTGCCTTCCACGCAAAGGAGAGGCCCACCCGGACACGGGACGAAGTCTTCAATCTTGTATCGTCATAGTCCAACAGTCCGGCCAAAGGATATAGTCCGGCTGTCCGGGGACTCCCTAATCCAGGACTCCCTCAGTCTTCATTTAAAACAATGTGGAATAGTTTCGCAACTCACGCCACCTGGAACACCACAGCGTAATGGTGTGTCCGAACGTCATAACCGTACTTTATTAGATATGGTGCGATCTATGATGTCTCTTACCGATTGACCACTATCATTTTGGGGTTATGCATTAGACACAGCTGCATTCATGTTAAATAGGTCATCATCTAAATCCGTTGAGATGACACCGTATGAAATATGGTTTGGCAAGAAACCTAAGCTATCGTTTCTTAAAGTTTGGGGTTGCAATGCTTATGTGAAAAAGTTTCAAACTGATAAGCTCGAACCCAAATCGGAGAAGTGCGTCTTCATAGGATAACCAAAAGAAATTGTTGGGTACACCTTCTATCACAAATCCGAAGGTAAGATCTTTATTACTAAGAATGGATCCTTTCTAGAGAAGGTGTTTCTCTCGAAAGAAGTGAGTGGGAGGAAAGTAGAACTTGATGAGGTAATTGTACCTTCTCTTGAATTGGAAAGTACTTCATCGCAGAAAACTGTTCCCGTGATGCCTACACCAATCAGTGAGGAAGCTAATGATGCTGATCATGAAACTTCAGATCAATTTGCTATGAAACCTCGTAGGTCAACCAGAGTACGTTCCGCACCAGAGTGGTACGGTAATCCCGTTCTTGAAGTCATGTTACTAGACCATGACAAACCTATGAACTATGAGGAAACAATGATGAGCCCAGGTTCTGATAAATGGCTTGAGGCCATGAAATCCGAGATAGGATCCGTGCATGAGAACAAAGTGTGGACTTTGTTGACTTGCCCGATGATCGGCGAGCCATAGAAAACAAATGGATCTTCAAGAAGAAGACTGACGATGATGGTAATCTTACTATCTAAAAAGCTCGACTTGTTGCAAAAGGTTTTTGACAAGTTCCAGGTGTTCACTACGATGAGATTTTCTCACTTGTAGCGATGCTTAAGTCTGCCCAAATCATGTTAGCAATTGTCGTATTTTATAAAATCTGGCAAATGGATGTCAAAACTACATTCCTAAATGGATTTCTTAAAGAAGAGTTGTATATGATGCAACCAGAAGGTTTTGTCGATCCTAAAGGTGCTAACAAAGTGTGCAAGATCCAGCAATCCATCTATGGACTGGTGCAAGCATCTCGAAGTTGGAATATACGCTTTGATAAGGTGATCAAAGCATATGGTTTTATACAAACTTATGGTGAAGCATGTATTTACAAGAAAGTGAGTGAGAGCTCTGTGGTATTTCTGATATTATATATGGATGACATATTGTTGATCACGAATGATATAGAATTTCTGAATAGCATAAAAGGATACTTGAATAAGATTTTTTTCTATAAAAGACCTCGGTGAAGCTATTTATATATTGAGAATCAAGGTCTATAGAGATAGATCAAGACGCTTGATAGGACTTTCACAAAGCACATACCTAGATAAGATTTTGAAGGAGTTCAAAATGGATCAGTCAAAGAAAGGATTCTTACCTGTGTTTCAAGGTGTGAAGTTGAGTACAACTCAAAACCCGACCACAACACAATATAGAGAGAGAATGAAAGTCATTCCCTATGCTTCAATGATAGGTTCTATAAAGTATGCCATGTTGTATACCAGACCTATTGTGTACCTTGCCATGAGTTTGGCAAAGGGGTACAATATTGATCCAGGAGTAGATCACTGAACAACGGTCAAAATTATCCTTAGAGGACTAAGGAAATATTTCTCGGTTATGGAGGTGATAAAGAGTCCATCATAAAGAGTTACATCGATGCAAGCTTTAACACCGATCTGGATGACTCTGATTCTCAATCTGGATACATATTGAAAGTGGGAGCAATTAGCTAGAGTAGCTCCATGTAGAGCATTGTAGACATACAAATTGGCTAAATACATACGGATCTAAATGTGGTAGACCCGTTGGCTAAACTTCTCTCACAAGCAAAACATGATCACAACTTAGTACTCTTTGGGTGTTAATCACATAGCGATGTGAACTAGATTATTGACTCTAGTAAACCCTTTGGGTGTTGGTCACATGGAGGTGTGAACTATGGGTGTTAATCACATGGTGATGTGAACTATTGGTGTTAAATCACATGGCGATGTGAACTAGATTATTGACTCTAGCGCAAGTGGGAGAATGAAGGAAATATGCCCTAGAGGCAATAATAAAGTTGTTATTTTATATTTCCTTATATCATAATAAATGTTTATTATTCATGATAGAATTGTATTAACCGGCAACTTGATACATGTGTGAATACATAGACAAAACAAAGTGTCCCTAGTATGCCTCTACTTGACTAGCTCGTTAATCAAAGATGGTTAAGTTTCCTGACCATAGACATGTGTTGTCATTTGATGAACGGGATCACATCATTAGGAGAATGATGTGATGGAAAAGACCCATTTGTTAGCTTAGCACAATGATCATTAAATTTTACTGCTATTGCTTTCTTCATGACTTATACATATTCCTTTGACTATGAGATTATGCAACTCTTGAATACCGGAGGAATACCTTGTGTGCTATGAAATGTTACAACGTAACTAGGTGATTATAAAGATGCTCTGCAGGTATCTCCGAAGGTGTTTGTTGGGTTGGCATAGATCGAGATTAGGATTTTTCACTCCGAGTATCAGAGAGGTATCTTTGGGCCCTCTCGGTAATGCACATCATGATAAGCCTGGCAAGATATCTGACTAATGAGTTGGTTACGGGAGGATGCATTATAGAACGAGTAAAGAGACTTGCCGGTAACGAGATTGAACTAGGTATGAAGATACCGATGATCAAATCTCGGGCAAGTAACATACCGATGACAAAGGGAATAATGTATGTTGTCATTACGGTTTGACCGATAAAGATCTTCATAGAATATGTAGGAACCAATATGAGCATCCAGGTTCCGCTGTTGGTTATTGACCAGAGAGGTGTCTCGGTCATGTCTACATAGTTCTCGAACCCGTAGGGTCTGCGCGCTTAACGTTCAATGACGATTTGTATTATGAGTTATCTGTTTTGGTGACCGAAGATTGTTCATAGTCCCAGATGAGATCATGAAAATGACGAGGAGTCTCGAAATGGTCGAGAGGTAAAGATTGATATATTGAACGATAGTATTCGGACACCGGAATGGTTCCGGAGCCTTTCGGGAATTTATCGGAGTATCGGGGGGTTACCGGACCCCCCCCCCCGGGAAGTAATGGGTCATATGGGTCATAGGGGAGAGGCAGCGCAGCCCACAAGGAGGTGGCACCCCCCATGGGGAGTCCGAATTGGACAAGGGGAAGGGTGCGGCCCCCCTTTCCTTCTCCCTCTCCCTCTCCTTCCCCCTTTCCCCCTCCGGTAAAAGGAAGGGGGTCCTAATTGGACTTGGAGTCCTAGTAGGACTCCTACACCCTTGGGGGCGTGCCTAGGCCGGCCTCCTCCCTCTCCTTCCTTTATATAACGGGTCGGTGGGGCACCTCTAAGCACATCAATTATTCTTAGCCGTGTGCGGTGCCCCCCTCCACCATTTACTCCGCCAGTCATATTGTCGTAGTGCTTAGGCGAAGCCCTGCGTGGATCACATCACCGTCACCATGCCGTCGTGCTGACGAAACTCTCCCTCGACACTTTGCTGGATCAAGAGGTCGAGGGACGTCATCGAGCTAAATGTGTGCAGAACTCGGAGGTGTCGTACGTTCGGTGCTTGATCGGTTGAATCAAGAAGACGTTCGACTACATCAACCACGTTAAGCTAATGCTTCTGCTTTCGGTCTATGAGGGTACGTGGACACACTCTCCCCTTCTCATTGCTATGCATCTCCTAGATAGATCTTGCATGATTGTAGGGATTTTTTTGAAATTGCATGCTATGTTCCCCAACAGGCCGACGCCTATGGTGAAGGTGGAGCCTGATGCCCCGTCCTCGTCGATTGGCACATGCTTCGTCTCGGCCGGTCTTGAGAGAACAACTGCTTCTTCTTTCATGGTGCAGCCCCCGGGGCCTCCGTGGCTCCCTCCTTGCTTGGCAGCACGACCGCCGCGGGTTTGAAGGCGTGCTTGAGGGCCGAGAGCTCATCCTTGGTGTCCCCCGCCACGGTGAGGACGCCGCTACTTCCCGGCATCTTCATGAGATTGTAACCAAGCCGAGTTGCCGCCATGAACTTGGCCAAGACCGGGTACCCGAGGATGGCGTTGTACGGTAGGCCGATGCGGACGATGTCGAAGTCAATGAGATCGGTGCGGTAGTTGTCGCGGGTGCCGAAGGTGACGGGTAGGTGGATCTGCCCTAGGGGACAGATGGAGTCGTCGATGACTCCAGAGAAAGGCTTGGTGGGGAGGAGTCGGCCATGGGGCACGTGAAGTAGGCCAAATGCTTCCACGGAGAGGACATTGAGGCCGGCGCCGCCGTCAATGAGGGTCCTGGTGATGACCACGTTGCAGATGGTGGGGGTGTAGAGCATCGGGAGCGTGCCGGCACCGGCCGTGGTTGCGGGGTGGTCCCTTGAGTCGAAGGTGAGGCCGGTCATAGGCGCCGCCCATCCTGGTGGTGCTCCTTGCTGAACGTGGGTGGCGCTCACTTGGCAAAAGAACTGCTTGACATGGCGGCCTGAAGCCGGCGCCTATGAGACGCCGAGGAGGGTCGTGTTGTCGTGAGATGCTGGCACTGCGAAGCGTGTGATAAAGAGGCCGCGCAGCTCCTCCCAGGAGGCCATTGAAGACTCCCGCAAGCCCATAAGCTAGGCGCGCGGCATGCACGTAAGGGCCATGGGTACCTAGTTAGCCATGGCCTTGTCATCACCACTGGCCACCAAAATAGCCTTCGCGTATTCCCGGAGAAACCCCGCCAGGTCCGCCGTGCCGTCATAACGAGGCGGCAGCTCCGACCTAAACTTGGGGGGCCACTGCACCCGCCGCAAGGCGGGGGTGAAAGCTCTGAGACCCATGGCCCTCCCGAATGCGTTCGTCTGTCCGGTCAGTGGAGCGAGGCTCATGGAGGGGCGAATCTTCGATGCACCCCGACCTGGCGCGCCAAATGTCGGATTTCAGGCTCCGCAGACCCTGGATAGATTCGAACTCTGGGGTGCTTACAAAGAATTCAACCTCCTTAGAGTGCCTACTCGCTGATCTCACAGCCTAGCTCAATGAACAAGAAGGAAATGAGATGCAGTTTACCCAGGTTCGGGCCACCATGTGGTGTAACATCAGGAGGTGGATTAGCCTCGAGGTCAGCTGAGGATGAACTAGTATAGTGGGAGAATAACATCAGGAGGTGTGTTCTTGAGCTGGTGAGGGAGAGGATGATCTGAATGATCCATCTGTCCCCTTGCATGGTGGTGGCTGGGCTATCTTTATAGTGGCCTTGGTCCTCTTCCCCCAAAATGTAGGCGGGAAGGGATCCCACAACGACCAAATTCAAAGGGAGACAACTAGTACATCTTATCCTGACAAAAGGTGGTCTTTGCCTGCAAAGTTTCTGGTTGTGATGCCATGGTGTGCTCGGTGATGACCTCCGTCCCGCCATCCAGGCAGTCTTGGTCTTGTTGCATGAGAATGGAAACCTTTGGCTGATTCCTCGGGACTTCGCGCCTGCACTTGCCTCCTTAGCACCAAAGAGGAAATTGTTGTACTGCGCCCGCTGGCGCCCGCCTAGCCTTGGTTGTCATGGCTTGCATCATCCGAACCTCACGAGGTGGAGGCTTGCATAAATATCTCCGCTCCTTAGGAGCCAGCCTGAGGAGGCCGCTCCTTCTGGAAGTCTTGGTGTCATCTGCCTCACGAGGCTCGGCCCCTCGCGAGGGTCTTGAGTTGTCGGTGATGAAGGTGGTCCATACCAGGCTGTTAATGGAGACTCGCTATGGGCCGCAGGCAGGCAAGTCTAGGTACTCCGTTCCCAGAACACCGACACTAGACACAACCATTTCACTCCAATCCACCCAGATGATGCAGACCTGACACAACTCTAAGCATAGCAGGCATAGCATGGTAGGAACACAACATGGCTCAATCAACTCCTACACATGCTAGTGGGTTTCATCTAGTTACTGTGGCAAAGACATATCATGCAGAGGAAGGGGTCCACCTAGCGCAACACACAGCAGTTTGATACATTGTTGTCTTAGTGCAGTAAATGAGAGCAAGAGCGATAAGATGGGATTGTATCGAGATGATCAATGGGGGTCCTTGCCTGGCAGGGTGGTGGAAGGGTACTTCCCTTTGCTTGGATACTCACAGATATCGTCGGGTGCAGGACCTACCACGGGGATCACACCGGTAACACAATCAATACATGGCAATATGCAAAAATATGATGCATGCACATACCATGGCAAAATGAGTGTGTTGAGCTAATGCAACTAAAACCATGAGGGGTTTGAGTCAATTTGAACCAAGGGTTCAAATTCAAACTCAAGTTACGAATTTATAATGTGCATTATCATGTTTTGATCTAAACAGCAAGGTTAAGTTGCCTTTTCATGCATGAACCCAGTACCAATGGATAGATTGGATTTTTCTAATCATTTTTCATATATAAATCTTTTCATTCTGAGCTATAGATTATTTTCTATGATTTTTTGAAGTTTAAACCCTTTTTGGAATTTCTGATTAAATAGAATTAAAATAATTCCAGAAAAGGAATTACCGCGTCAGCATGACGTCGGCGAGTCAATGGGGTGGTCCAAGTCAAACTGACCAGTGGGTCCCGCGTGTCAGTGACTAACTAAACTAACCTAACTTAATTAACACTAACCTAGGTTAATTAGAAGGGTGGGCCCCACCTAACCCAGGGAAGGTTAAACCCCTTGTCAACCGAGGCTAACTCGCCAGCGGCTCGATGCCGGCGAAGCCAGACGCGGTGGCGAGGTGCGGGATTCCACCTCCGGCGACCAAATGGTCGGTGGAGGGCATCTACGGTGCACGAGGGCAAGAACGGAGAGGGGGAGAAGGGTCAATGGCTCATGGCTATTCGGGCGAGGCGAACAGCGAGCTCAGGGATGGGCTGGAGACATTGTGGGGTCGCCGGCGATCTCAGCGGCCGAGCGGGGAAGAAGTCGATGGGGCGGCAATGAAGGGCAAACGAGCACTCGGGGCTCAGTCGAGATGAAGTGGCAGACAACGGCGGAGATTGTGGGAAGCACGGGGGAGCATGGTGGGCGCGGCTATGGCAGCAGCGAGCCCGCGGCTGCGTCGGCCATGGCGGGGAGAGGGCGAGAGAGAGGAGCAGGGGGAGTGAGGAGTACAGGCGGTCGAGGCGGTGCCGAGGAGAAGACGCGAGGCATCGCGGTGGCCAGGCAGCCTGGTGGCGTGGCGCCCACGTGCGCGCCATGCGCTGTCCCTCCTCTGTCTACTGCCAGAGGTAGGGGGTGACTGGCACAGGCCACGTGGGCTGGCCCGGTCAGGTAAGTGGCCTAGGGCCTTCTCTCTCTCTCTTTTCTATTTTTCTTTTTCTTTTCTGTTATTTATTATTTTGATTTAGCAAAAATGTCAAACCATTAAATAAAATAGCTGAAAATATTTATGGGCACCTCTGAGATTATTTCCAGCAGCCCTTAAACATATCCAGAATTATTTGGACATTTAATAATATTTATAGCATTTAAATGTCCAAATTCAACTACTTACGAATTAATTCAAAGATCCAAAGTGACCTAGAAAAATGTGCACCATTTTTGGCAGAGGTTCTGGACCAATTCAAAAATAATGAAATTTTTTTAAGGGCATTTCAGGTTCATTGAAAACTATTTTAGTAAACCCTGGTTGATTTAAGTGGTGCTAGGGGTTTATGTCATCCCCATTTCAAGTTCCGGGAAAATTTAAACATGATGCATCACCCAAGCTAGTCCTAATGCAAGTGCTAACTAGGGTTGTGACAGTTGGCCTTGGGCCTCAGTGAAGCCTTCGGAATGAGGGCGATGCCTGCGGAGAGGGAGTGGTCTTCTCCATGTCTTCGGGGGTTTCTTGTGGAGTCTCAAGCCCTGGAGTAGTGACTTGAGCTGGTGGATTGCATGGAATGACTTCATGGAGAGGGGTGTTGGGGTGTTGCTCTTCCCAGAAATCATCTTGAGTGATTAGCGTCATGCGACCGCCAATGCTAGTCTATTCACTGCTCGTGGGAGCAGGCGATGCTATCGGTTTCTGCATTATCTGGGGAACTTGAGGAAGGACTTCATCATCAACAACATTGTCTTCACGACCAATGTCTTCAGCTACGATGGTGTCAGCAGCTAGGATCTCTTCAGACTCAGGAGCCTCTGTGGTGGTAGGCTCATAGACAACAAGACGATGTTCGCAGTTGGAGGAGGCTGGTAAGGCAACAGAGATGGGCTCAACTAGAAGAGGCTCTATAAGCATCTAGTGCCACCCCTAGTTAGTTTTGGAAGATTCACGACAAACGTGGTTGAGGGACTAATGTGTTTGTGAGAATTGCAGGATAACACAGGTAGAAGTCCCTCATTGATTCGGTTTACCTACCAGAGATGACCCCTAAAAATGTATGAAGACATTGAATACAATGGTAGTTCGTGAAGACATTCATGTTGAAGATAATGATGTGTCAAGACATTCATGTGATGACTATGGAGTGCGAAGACATAGTTTCTTTCGTACTTTCATTTTCTTCTTTCTTGAGTCATAGGAATCACCGAACTGTTAAGTGGGGTCCAAGTGAACAAAGTCAGAAGACTGACATGATGCACAACCAAAATCCTATGTCTTCAAGCGAAGACAATGAGAGAAAATCTTATCCAGAGTTGGAAGAGTCAGCTTTGCTTGTAGCCCAAGCCAAGCTGTCGCATGTGTTTGAAATCCGCCAGTTGGACACGTGTCGGTTCCTTGGTGACCCAGGGTCATTTCAGACAAATCATGTCGGGTTGCCTGCTGGCTATAAATAGCCCACCCTCCACCATAAATTGGTGGCTGCTCAGAGTTAGTGCATGACTTTTGTCGTTTGAGAGCAACCCACCTCCGAAGTCTTTAACAGAGAGAATCCTTGCGAGGACAAAGCCCAAACACCCAGAGGCAAAGAGTGTTAGGCATCACTGAAGTCTTTCTGTCCGCTTGACCTAAAGACTTATTACACTTGAGGACTATGCATCTTCCAGTTGGTTAGGCGTCGTGTTCTGAGGATCCAAGAGTCATTGTGGATCTTCGGTGAACGAAGTCATTGAAGGTTTGGAAGTCTACCTTGAAGACTTACCAGGGTGATTAGGCGAGGACTAAGTGTCCTTAGCTCAAGGGGAATAAGGTGAAGGCGCGGTCTTCTGAGTTCAATCTGAGCCTCCCTAACCAGACATACAGTTGTCACAGCAACTGGAACTGGTCTACCAGATACTTGTCTTCGTCAGGCTACTGGTTCTATCACTTCACCTTTTACTTTTTGTTTAACTTCGTGAAGTCATTGCTTGTAATTCCTGTTTGACTTTGTAGTGTGAACACATTCTCACTGATTGCATATTTAGCTTCATACTATCTTCCTATTCTCTTCCACTCTACCTAGATGCTATTTGACTTTGTGTTTACTCAGTACTATTTCCTAGAGTATGGCTTGGCTAGTGTAGTTTATCTTCTGCTACATATAGTGTAGGTTGTATTTGATTGCCTATCTTTGAAGACATTGCCTGTCTAGAAGACTTTCATAAAAATTGCCTATTCACCCCCCCTAGTTAATAACTAGCACATTCAATTGGTATCAAAGCAAGGTGCTCCCTTGTTCTATGTGATTTGGTTTAACCACCTGGAGTATTAGCTATGTCGACTACAGGGATAATCAAAGTCTCCGCTGCGTACCCCATCTTCGATGGCACTGATTATCCCTACTGGAAGAATAAGATGCGCATTCATCTTGAAGCCATTGACATCAACCTTTGGTATGTCGTTAAGACTGACATTCCCAAAGTTGGTGAAGGCATCATCTCTGCTGATGCTAAGAGATTCACCCAACCGCACTCAACCACCAAGAACATTACCTGTGGTCATCTGACCAAAGGGCAGTATGGCCGTGTGAGTGCTCTGGAAACTACGAAGCTGGTCTGCGACTGGCTGTCGATGGTCAACGAAGGCATCTCAACCCAGATAGACTCAAGAACAAATGTTCTTCATAATATCTTCAATCGATTCAAGAGGAATGACAATGAGAATGTCCAGCTCACTTTCGACTGCCTCACTGATATCACAAGTGAGCTTCACGCACTTGGCGCCACTGAAATAACCAAGCATGAAATAGTGAAGAAGCTATTGAGATTGCTTGATAGCTCATTTGACACTTTGGCCTTGATGATCCAAGAATGCCCTGACTTCAGAGATCTCAATCCATCGGACATACTTGAGAGGCTCAACACACATGAATTCCAGCTATCTAAGAACAGAGATATCTATGGTCCCTATTACAGCCGATCTCGTGCCTTGAAGGCAAAGGTTGTATCTTCATCTAAAGAATCTAACTGCAGTTCTGATGATCCTGAAGACATTGGCAAATATCTAGCAATGCTCGTGAGAAAGTTCCAAAAGTTCTCCAAGAAGAATCACTTTGGAAAGTCTTCAAGATCCAGCTCCAAGAATGATGAGGCTTCCACTCGTGACTACAAGAAGAGAACATGCCACAAATGCAAGAAGCCAGGCCACTACATATCTGAATGTCCTAAGTGGGACAAGGAAGCAAAGAAAAAGAAGAAGAGCAAGGAATATGACTCCGACGACAAGAAGAAGAAGAAATCCTCAAAGTCTTCTTCAAATTCTTCATCCAAGTCTTCATCCAACAAGAAGAGCTCATCTGTCAAGGCACGTGATTTCATTGGGAAGGAAATGGATTCAGTGGAGGAGTCTGCTTCTAAGGAGGTAGAGTCTGAGGGGGAGTCTATTCAGGCATGGTAAGCCTGGCTCTATCTTCAGCATTAGTCGCCAAGTCCATCTTCAACACTGAAGATAATGGTCCCGATGCCAACGCTGAAGAGAATGATGATGATGATTCTTCTCCCACCTACTGCTTCATGGCATGAGGTGCCAAGGTAAACTCTCGCGATGCTTACTTTCAGACCTCCGGTGAAGATGACTCTGAATGTGAATCCAAACCCAGTTATAAGACTCTTGCTAAATGTAACACCCACGATGCGGCTATATCTCCCATGTGTCGGAGCATGACTTAGAGGCATAACCACATAGTAGGCATGTCGCAAGAGCGGTAATCTTTACACATCCCATGTACTGAATAAGAAAGGGATAAAGAGTTGGCTTACAATCACCACTTCACACAATACATAAATATAGCATTACATCATCTAGAATACAATAAAGGTCCGACTACGGAACCAAATAAAGAAAGACCACCCCTAATGCGAAAGATCCCCGATTGCCCCGACTGGGCTCCACTACTGATCAACTGGAAACGAAACAAGACTACGATCAAGATCTTCATCAAGCTCCCACTTGAGCTCAGTTGCGTCACCTGCACTAGTATCATCGGCACCTGTAACTGTTTTGGAAGTATCTGTGAGTCACGAGGACTCAGAAATCTCACACCCTCGCGATCAAGACTATTTAAGCTTATGGGTAGGAAAAGGTAGTGAGGTGGAGCTGCAGCAAGCACTAGCATATATGGTGGGTAACTTACGCAAATGAGAGCGAGAAGAGAAGCAAAGCACGGTCGATAAACTATCATGATCAAGAAGTGATCCTGAAACTACTTAGGTTCAAGCATAACACGAGACCGTGTTCACTTCCCGGACTCTGCCGAAAAGAGACCATCACGGCTACACACGCGGTTGATGCATTTTAAATTAAGTTAAGTGTCAGGTTTTCTACAACCGGATATTAACAAATTCCCATCTGCCCATAACCACGGGCACAACTTTCGAAAGTTCAAAACCATACAGGGGTGTCCCAACTTAGCCCATCACAAGCTCTCACAGTCAACGAAGGATATTCCTTCTCCCAGGAAGACCCGATCAGACTCGGAATCCCGGTTACAAGACATTTCGACAATGGTAAAACAAGACCAGCAAAGCCGCCCGAATGTGCCAACAAATCCCGACAGGAGCTACACATATCTCGTTCTCAGGGCACACCGGATGGGCAAGACGCCGGGTTGGCATAGACCCTGGTTGCCCAGGGGGCGTCAGACATTGCCCAGTTTGGACCAACACTTAGAGAAGCACTGGCCCGGGGGTTTAAAATAAAGATGACACTTGAGTCTGCAGAACCCAAGGGAAAAAGGCTTAGGTGGCAAATGGTAAAACCAAGGTTGGGCCTTGCTGGAGGAGTATTATTCAAAGCGAACTGTCAAGGGGTTCCCATTATAACCCAACCACGTAAGGAACGCAAAATCAAGGAACATAACACCGGTATGACAGAAACTAGGGCGGCAAGAGTGGAACAAAACACCAGGCATAAGGCCGAGCCTTCCACCCTTACCAAGTATATAGATGCATTAAAGTAAACAAGATATAATAATAATGATATCCCAAACGATATCCATGTTCCAACATGGAACAAACTCCATCTTCACCCTCAACTAGCAACACTATAAGAGGGGCTGAGCAAAGCGGTAACATAGCCAAACAACGGTTTGATAGGACAAGGTGGGTTAGAGGCTTGACATGGCAATATGGGAGGCATTATATAGCAAGTGGTAGGTATCGCGGCACAGCAAAAGAGCGAGCAACTAGCAAACAAACATAGAAGTGATTTCGAGGGAATGGTCATCTTGCCTACAAAGTTCTCCGAGTTGACGAAAGCTTGATCCTCGTAAGCATACTCAACGGGTTCCTCGATCACGAACTCGTCTCTCGGCTCTACCCAAAGGAAGAACACAAGAAAAGGACCAACAATCAATCACAGTGCAATGCAAAAGGAACATGATGCAAAACATGGCATGATATGCGGGATGTGATATGCAATGCATATGCGTGCTCCGGAAGGAAAAGATTGATCAAGGCATCAACTTGGAAAAGCAAGTGTTCCACTAGAAAGATGAGTTGATTTCGGTCGAAATCGATATAAAGATCACCGGAATCGGATGCACGGTTTGCAAATGGCAAGCAAAACAAGAATGGCACAATTCTGCGATTAACAGCACGATGCCATCTAGAATGCAACAAGACACTAAGCTAATGCACCCTAACATAGCAACAAAGCACATTGCAGTGATCTACTCAAGATGCTTGACAAAAGATGTACACTGAGCTATGGCTAAATCACAAAAGAGCAGGTTCAAACAAGCATGGCAAAAGTGCAAAAGATATTAGCATCACAGACTTAGTGAAAATACTAACATGTCAGGAATTAACATGAGGAAGGAATGTTTAGAGAAAGATAACAACATGCTACAGGATCATATCGTAGCAAACACAGGCATGGCATGAATCTACTCAAAGTATATAACAAAAGTCCCTTACTGACCATAAGCCAAAAAGGATCAGAAGATATGATGGCACCCATGTAAACATAGCAAGTTTCGTTAACAGAATCAGACTTAGCAGAAAACTGGACATGGCATAAACAGAGTTATGAAGTCATGTTTGCGAGCTCGATGCACTCAACACAAGGCATTGCATGACAAACTAAGCATACTACCAGCAAAAAGACATGATCAAGAAGCTAACCATGGCAAGAACAATCTCATAGCATGCATGGATCAACTACAACAACCTTGGCAAAATTGATTAACGCGTAAACAATCTGCCAGGAACATTTTATAGCAAAAGTAGAGCAAGATTGAGTCATGCTAGGGCACTACATAAATGCAACCAGGGACATGGATGGATAGAGCATAACCATATGCTCAAATCATCCTTACTGAACATAGTCAAAAGAAGCATGGATCTCTCTGTAGCAACATGAATACATGGCATAAAAATAACAGTAGGGAAATGACTTAGTGAAATTCTAAGTCCCTGAAATCAGCAATATCATGAGAGCTACTTTGCATGCTTGTGCTAGTCACCAGATTGATCACCAAAATACATGGCATACACCCCTGTAAAGATGGCATGGCATAGCCCAAAACACATGTAGAGCTCATGCCCATATGCAGCACACAAAAATCATGGCAAAAATGAGAAATGCTCAAGATCTGTTAAGAAAAAGGAACTAACATTATGAAGCACTCTTGCATCAACGATTTGGGCATCAAAATGGACTCAAACAAGCATGGTACAATGGAACAACATGAAGAGCACATCCAGATGAACATTTTGATATATCATGCATGCACAATAGAGCTACGATGACAGAGTTATGATGCAATGAGCAGGGACTGAAAATAACGCAGAAAAATGACTTGGTGGATTTGTGGACCTCGGGTGAACAGTCTTCAACGGGGCGGTTTTAGATCTGGATCAGGCGGCGCGGTTCATGAGGATGGCCGGTTCGCCGGAGAAGGACGCCAGAGATGGAGGGGACGACGGCCGGAGTACGGAGGAGAGCGGGGCGAGGTCGAGGTGGCCGGAGCGGGGCGCGGCGGATGGTGGCGGGGGACGGCGCGGGCGGCAGCGGCCGGAGTGGGAGCCGGGGTGGGGAGCGGCGCCGCCGCGGTGGTGGCGCTCGGCCGGCGAGGACGCGGTCGCGGGTGGCTCAGGGAGCCTGCGGCGAGCGGCGGCGCGGGGCAGCGCTCGCGGGTGGTGGCGGCAACCGGATGGGCCCCGCGGGCCTGGCACGCTAGGAGGAGAGAGAGGGCGACGTGGCGGCGGCGGATTCGTTGGGGACGGCGGGACGGACATGTCCGGCGCGGGGGCGGACGTGTCCGTCGGCGCGAGGAGGTGGGATCTAGGGTTCATCCGCGAAAATTTCGGAGGAGATCACATATTTATAGGTAGAGGGAGCTAGGAGAGTCCAAATGAGGTGTGGTTTTCGGCCACGCGATCGTGATCGAACGGACAAGTGGATGGAGGGAGTTTGGATGGGTTTATGGGCTGACTTGGAGGGGTGTTGGGCTGCAACACTCACGAGGCCTTTATGGTTGCCAGGTTAACCGTGGGAGTATCAAACGAACTCCAAATGGCACGAAACTTGACAGGCGGTCTACCGGTGGTGTACCAAGGCCTCTTGGCAAATCTTGGTCCATTCCGAGAAATTTAAACACCCGCTCACGAAAAGAGGCAAAAGGGGAACGCCGGAGGACGTAGGAGTGTCGGATCGCGAAACGGACAACAGGGAAAATGCTCGGATGGATGAGACAAACACGTATGCAAATGCGATGCACATGATGACATGATATGAAATGCATGACAAACAAACAAATGACAAGGAAACAACAGCGAATAAGTGGAAGACACCTAGCGCAACGGTGTCGGGGCGGTACACTAAAATTGCAACTGAACAACAAACATGCATGGAAAAGATTCAAAAATTGCTAGACAAAAGCGATGACATGTTGGATGAGGAAATGAATCGAACTCAGTCCTTAATCAAAGACATCAAAAATCTTCGCATTAAGTAAGAGGAACTTGAAAGTCATCATGAAACCCTCTCAGGTACTCATGAGAAGCTTTCCTATTATTATCTTCAAAGGAAGCAAGATCTAGAGAAATTGAGAGCGTGTCATGAAGATCTTCAGAAGGAAAATGATTCACTACTCGCTCAACAGATCAGTTCCGCTCCGAAAGATTTTGTACCACCTTGCTTAAAATGTCTTGAGTGTGATAATGCTACCTCTGTTGCTAAATGTTCTACTGCTTCTGAAGTTACACTGTCTTCTACTGATGATGTGGTAACTAACCCCTCTTCTGAGGATACCACTATTTTTGCTGATGAGAATGCCAGGTTGAAGACATTGCTAGAAACAGGCATGTACAAAAGCCTCAAAGGGCATCAGACACTATGTCATGTCCTCAAGAAATAGTTTCTGAACCGAAACCTAGGAAAGAGGGTGTTGGTTTTGAGAGGAAAATGAATGTTGACGGTTCTTACTGGAAGCCTGAGAAGTACCCCCAAAACCACATGGGTTGCTACAAAAGGTCCTTCAGTGGATCCATCCACCTTATCTGGGTTCAGTTGTGCTAACCCTATTATCATTGACGAGGCATTTGACTCAAACTATAAACTGTTCAAGAATAAGAACGGTGAAGTGTTTGCCTGGTTTATTAGAACTAACTACGGGAATGGGTCACCTATGAAGAAGATCTGGGTTCCCAAAAGCCGTCTTGAGAAGCTTCCCATGAATGTCATCATGACACCACCAGGGGAGAAGAAAAACCCCATATCAAAGGATTCATATGGCCCAAAGACTTCATATAGACGGAGGACCTCACAAGGTCACCCTAACGCCAGTGTTTTGCAAGGAAACTATCATCAAACTCATGAGTATGAGCGTGTTTCTTCAAACCGCTATGTTCACAAAACAAAGAATTTTTCTGCATATTCTTCTGAGTACTATTCACCCCCTGCAAAACTACTTGCTAGGGCTCCAAAGCCAAAGTTCTTAGATGCTGCACTTAGACTCATTGCATCTAAGCCACCCCTTAAGTTGTGGGTGGTTAAGAAGAATTAACTTCTCTTGCAGGGTCAGTTCTCCAGCCAAAAATCATTCACAATGCTGGGGACCCAAAACATCTTGTGGGACACAAGATAAAATGCCAAAATGGTCTTACCATTTATTTCGTCGCTAGATTTCTTGATGAACATCCCATCTTAACATCCAAGAATCTTAACTTTGATAGTATGCTTGTTCGTCAAATATTTATGCTTCACAATACTCTAGGAGAAGCCTATCCTACTAACTGCATTGTAGGGTACAACTCTGAAAGCTACTGAATGGATTATGGATAGTGGATGCACTAATCACATGACTGGTGATCGAAGTCTTCTCATGGATTCTACTCTTCGACCATCTACTAAAAGCCATATCACATTAACTGACACTGGTAAAAGCAATGTATTGGGCTTAGGTAGAGTTGCTAACTCAAATGATCAACACATGGATAAAGTGATGCTTGTTGAATCCCTTGGATACAACTTAATGTCTATCTTAATGCCTTGTCATCTTAACATGATTGTGTTATTTGGAGAATATCGTTGCCTTGTGCTTATGGATTTTGACAAATCTCTAGTATTCGAAGGTTATCGAAGAGGTGATCTGTATATGGTAGATTTCTCCGCAGGACCACAGCTTATCGTATATCTTCTAGCAAAAACGTCAGAGTGTTGGCTTTGGCATCGAAGGCTAGGGCATGCGGGCATGAGGAATTTGCACACTCTCGTGAAGAAGAGGCACATCATTGGCATTGAGGGCATCAAGTTCAAGAAGGATCATCTATGTGGTGCTTGCGAAGCCGGGAAGATGACTAGGGCAAAACATCCCTCGAAGACAATCATGATGACATCACATCCCTTCGAGTTGTTACACATGGACTTATTTGGTCCTACTCACTACTCCACCCTTACTACCACTTCACATCTCTATGGCTTCATCATTGTTGATGATTATTCAAGATATACATGGGTGCACATAATCCTCTACAAGACTGAAGTGCAGGATGTCTTCAGACGATTTGCCAATCGCACCATGACTAACCATGGCATCAAGATCAAGCACATCAGGAGTCATAATGGCACGGAATTCAAGAACACTTGCCTCGACACTTATCTTGATACGCTAGGCATCACTCATGAGCTCTCTGCTCCATACACACCTTAGCAGAATGGCATCGTGGAGCGCAAGAACATGACCCTTATTGAGATGGATTGTACGATGCTTGATGAGTACAAGACTCCAAGAAATTTTTGGCCTGAAGCCATTGATACTGTATTCCATATGGTCAACAAAGTTTATCTGCACAAATTTTTCAAGAAGACATCCTATGAACTACTCACTGGTAAGGAGCCAAACGTGAGCTATTTCAAAGTCTTCGGTGCTAGGTGCTGGATCAAGGATCCACATCACACTTCCAAATTTGCACCAAAAGCACATGAAGGTTTTATGCTTGGTTATGGAAAGGATTCGCACACCTACAGAGTCTTCAACCTCTTTCACTATAAAGTGGTTGAAAGTTTGGATATGCGGTTCGATGAGACTAGCGGCTCGCAAAGAGAGCACCTGCCAAATGTGCTAGGTGAAGCTTCTCCTAGTGAATCTATGAAGCTAATGGGAACTAGAGAAATCATATCCACCGAGGAACAGGCTGGAAGAGGAAATTGTCATTCTAGCTCCTACTCAACGCGAAGACAATGCTGAGCCTGAAAGCAATGCTGAAGATGCAGACAATGATCAACAACAGCAAAATATTTGCCCCATTCCTCCTCGGGTTACTAATGTAGTTCGGATTGAGAAGATTCATGATAGCATCAATGCACATGATCATCTTACTCTTTCAATAGCTACGCAACTAGCAAACTTCTGTGGGCACTTTGCATTCGTCTCCATAATTGAACCCAAGAAAGTTGATGAAGCCTTCATGGAACCTGAATGGTTTCAATCTATGCAAGAAGAGCTTCAACAATTTGAGCTCAACAATGTTTGGGAGCTAGTCAAACGTCCTGATCCTCGCTAGCACAACATCGTTGGCACCAAATGGATCTATCGCAACAAGCAAGATGAGCATGGACAAGTTGTCAGAAACAAAGCTCGTCTCGTTGCTCAAGGTTACACATAAGTCAAGGGAATTTACTTTGATGAAACATTTGCTCCTATTGCCAGCCTGTGTTAACCACAACCACATCCTCCTGTATCAAATGGATGTGAAGATAAAGCACATTCGGATCTGTCATCACTTTCTCAGAGACCATGTGTTGAAGGAATACATTGATATCATTCACGTCAACACTGAAGAGCAATTGGCAGATATCTTCACAAAGCCCTTGGATTAGAAAAGGTTTTGCAAGATGTGGTGTGAGCTAAATATCTTAGAATCCTCGAATGTCCTATGAATGTACACACATCCTAACGCTTATGCATATAGATGACTTAGGTGCGCAACACACAAAGTAACGTATGTCTTCAATTCATGAAGACTTACACTTTGACTGTGAATACATTAATGTGGAAATTGACTTCGGAGCGCCATGATAATTGTGCACCATGTCTGGGTCTAATACTTCCTACACGGTGGGTAATGCCACCACTGATTTTTCTTGAAGATTTTTGTTTGGCGTCATACTGCATTATCTTCAAAGTTGGTTTGTCTTCAACAATGTTGATTTGGATCTTATTGTTGTATATATATGTTCTATCCTCTACAACATTCACTTATAGCTATGTCTTCAAGTTGCCATCTTCTGCACTAAGTGAATGCGATCGGACCCTTACCCCGTCTGTGCTTGTCTCTCCTACTCTCTCTAAATCTTCATATGTGTTCTATTAACACATGTCGATTGTCTTCACTGTGTCCTCGTCAGTCGAAGAGCAAGAGATAAACATTTAAAAGGCTTTTATTATTCTTATCCTTTTGCCTAAATCCGGAGAAGTCGGAACGACCACCCGACAAACCAGGCGCGTGTGGGGTCGTGGAACAACACCTAAGTTGTTGCATGCATGCCACGTGTAGCTCAAATGTGAACCGCCAGGGGTAGCTATGCAATTACACTGCACCACCTCTTCCTTATAAGCACCCAGCCTCATGTGGTCATTAAAACTTACTTCCATCACTCTCTCGCTCAAACCCTGGCGTCGTCACTAGTTTCCGTCGTCACCGGAGATGAAGCACTTCACTGCCGCGACTTCTCCATCATCGTCGTGAACAGAGTGAGAAAACATAGGATTTGTCTTCGTGTTTACTCAGTACTATTTCCTAGACTATGGCTTGGCTAGTGTAGTTTATCTTCCACTGCATACCATGTAGGTCATATTTGATTGTCTGTCTTCGAAGACATTGCCTGTCTTGAAGACTTTCATAAAAATTTCCTATTCACCCCCTCTACTCGATAACTAGCAATTTCAGGTCTGTTACTGGTTGGGTTGTTCGAACCTCACGCTCTCAGCCGGTGCTTCTCAGGGACGTGA
Source organism: Triticum urartu (assembly GCF_056163025.1). Lineage (NCBI taxonomy): Eukaryota > Viridiplantae > Streptophyta > Magnoliopsida > Poales > Poaceae > Triticum > Triticum urartu. Next base: position 254,043,029 of record NC_141876.1, on the reverse strand, counting down.
AGAAATACTCAGTCCCTCCTCCATAGACAACATCAGTTTGTCCATCCTCATGAGCTATTTCTTTACCTCGGTGACCTCTATGCAGATGCTCTCCACCTCTGCGTGGATGTTGTCCACCTTGTCGTACAAATTTTCCATATTCAGCTTCATGGTTGCAACTTCGGCTGCGTCAGCCTTGTCGTCTCCCTTCAATTTTGCCGTCAGAACTGAGATTTTACTCCAAAATTTTACCACAAGGACGAGTCTTGGAACCCTCGCTCAATCTCAGATCCCTGCCGCCACTGGTAGTGCACATCCCGGGTCACAAAAATTTACCACCAGAGAGGAGTCTCGGTCGCAAACGCGCCTTCGCTACTCGAGTGCACTTGAACTTGTCTACCGCCGTCGATACATCGCCCAAGATCTATGCCGCGACCGAGGAACGTTGACATTTGATACCGATTTATCAGATCCTATAGTGGATTAAACAACTAAGAACAAGATACACCCTAATTCAAACGACAATGAACTCCCGATTTGGATACCCTTCTATAAATCGGGGATAAGAACCAGGGTTCTCAGTTTACTCAATACATTGGACGCCTTCTCCCTCGCATGCATGTGAGACATAAAGGAGCTTACAACTAAGGGGAAAGGAGAAGAAAGAAAATAGTGACTAGCCGGTAATTAAGTACTCCCGCTGTCTCTATGTTCAATTTTGAATTGCAAAAAGGCTTTATATTTAGAGACACGGGTAGTAACTCTTTAGGGTAAATGGTTGGTGGTTCAATCTGGACCGTCCATATCATATCTTCGCTCTTGACCATTGGATCTTCATTACTGTTGCTGAATCGGCATAGACTAGATAACTAAATTGTGACGCCCCTGATTCAATCATACACGCAAACATGTACGATCAAGATCAGGGACTCACGGGAAGATATCACAACACAACTCTAAACATAAATAAAGTCCTACAAACATCATATTACAAGCCAGGGGCCTCGAGGGCTTGAATGCAAGTGCTCGAACATAAACGAGTCAACAGAAGCAACAATATTTTGGTACAGATATAAGTAAAACAAGTTGCCATAAGATGGCTAGCACAAACAAGGATACAGATCGAAGAGCCACAGGCCTCCTGCCTGGGATCCTCCTAACTACTCCTGGTCGGCGACAGCCTGAACGTAGTAGTAGGTACCCCCGGTGTAGTAGGGGTCATCACCGACGGTGGCATCTGGCTCCTGGTCTCCAACGTCTTATTGTAGCAACCGGGTATCAAAGGGGAAAAGGGGGAAGAAAATCAATCATGAGTACTCATCCAAAGTACTCGCATGCAAGGATCTACACTACATATGCATTGGTATCAATGAAATGGGTAGTATCTGTGGACTGAACTGCAGAATGCCAGAATAAGAGGGGGAGAAGCTAGTCCTATCGAAGACTATGCTTCTGGCAGCCACCATCTTGAAGCATATAGAAGAGAGTAGCCGGTAAGTTCACCAAGTAACAACGTATAGCATAATCCTACCCAGCGATCCTCCCCTCATCGCCCTGTGGGAAAGCGATCACCGAGTTGTATCTGGCACTTGAAAGGGTGAGTTTTATTAAGTATCTAGTTCTAGTTGTCATGAGGTGGAAATACAACTCCAGGTCATCACGTTACCGTGGACACGGCTATTCGAATAGATCAATCTTCCCTGCAGGGGTGCACCACATTTCCCAACACGCTCGATACCTTTGGCCGGACACACTTTCCTGGGTCATGCCCGGCCTCGGAAGATCAACATGTTGCAGCCCTACCTAGGCCTAATAGAGAGGTCAACACGCCGGTCTAAATCCTAAGCGCACAGGGGTCTTGGGCCCATCGCCCTTTGCACTTGTCGACGTTCTGGGAACCAGGGTACCAAGACTTGCCTGCCTGCGGCCCATGACGTGGCTCCATGAACGGCCTCGTACAGCCCATCTACAAGAACATCAAGAAAAGACCCTTGCGAGGGGCCAAGCCTCGTGAGGCGGATGACACAAAGACATCCGGAGGGAGCGGCCTCTCCAGGCGGCCTCCTGTGGAGTGGAGATTTCTATGCAGGCACCCAACCTCATGAGGTTGTGATGACACAAGCCATGACGACCAGGTCCAGGCGGGCGCTAGCGGGTGCTGAGGAGGTAGTTTCCTCTTTGGTACTAAGGAGGCAAGCGCAGGCGTGGGGTCCCGAGGACTTAGGCAAATGTTTCCATTCCCTTGCAACAAGACCAAGACCGTCAGGACGGTAGAACGGATGCCATCGCTGAGCCCGCCATAGTGTCATGACCAGAAGCTTTGCAGGTGAAGACCACCTTTCGTCAGGATAAGATGTACTACTTGTCCCCTTTAAAATTGGCCACTGTGGGATCCCTTCCCGCCTACGTTTTGGGGGAAGAGGACCGAGGCCACTATAAGTATAGGTTAGCCACAACCATAGCGGGGGCGCAACCTCATTGACTCATTCCCCCACCAGGGCAGACCTCGCGAGGTTGTTCATCCCTTGTACTAGTTCATCCTCAGCCCCTCGTGAGGCCAATCCACCACAAAGCAGGAGTAGGGTTTTACATGGCAAGGTGGCCCAAACCTAGGTAAACTACCGCTCCCATCTTCTTCCTTGTTCATCGGGCTAGGCCGTGGGGCGACGAGCTGGTTGGCTAGATAGGTTGAGTCCTTTGCACACGCCCTAGAGTTTGAACCTTTCTTGGGTCTATGGAGCCCTGAATCTGACATTTGGCGCGCCAGGTTGTGCGTGTCGAAGCTCTGCCTCTCTCATCAGCGGCGCTGCACCCACACTACGTGCCTCCCATGGTGGGCGCCGCTCCACCCGCTGGGCCGCCGGGTGACATTCGGAGATATCATGGGCCGCTGGGCCTTTTCCTTGCCTTGCGGCAGGTGCGGTGGCTACAAAAGTTCAGGCCGGCACTTCCCCCGCGGTACGACAACACGGGGACCCCGCTGAGTTCCTCCAGTTCTATGAGCTGAGCATCAAGGCGGCAGATGGCAACGATAAAGCCATGGCAAACTGGCTCCCCATGGCTCTCATGGGCGAACCATGCTCCTGGATGCTTAACCTCCTGGAGTCTTCGGTGGCCTCCTTGGAGGAGTTTCATGATGTGTTCATCATACGCTTCGTGGCACCGGCACCCCATGTTGTTGCGGCCATTCTCGACGGGTCACGGGTGCCAGCCTCGAGCCGCCACATCAAGCAGCTCCTTCGGTAGGTGGGGGCCACCCAGCCATGGTAGGGGGCTCCTCCAGGCTGGGCACTTCCCGAGACCGACATCATCTTCGACTCCAGGCATCACCCCAAGACTACGGTCGGCACCGGCGCACTCCCCATGCTCTGCACGCCCACCATCGGCAATGTTGTAGTCACCAGGACCCACATCGACGATGGTGCTGGCCTCAACATCCTCTCCGTGGAAGCCTTCGACCAGCTCCAAGTACCTTACGACCAGCTCGCCCCCACCAAACCCTTCTCAGGGGTGGTCGACAGCTCCACCGTTCCTCTAGGCGGATCTGCCTCCCCATCACCTTTGGCACGTGCTACAACTACCACACCGAGCTCATCGACTTCGACGTCGCCCGCATCGGCCTCCCGTACAACACCATCCTTGGGTATCCGGCCCTTGCCAAGTTCATGGCAGCGACAGACCCCGGCTACAACATCATCAAGATGCCTGGGAGTAGCGGCGTCCTCACGTTGACGAAGGACACTGAGGGCGCACTCCTGGCCCTCAAGCTCACCTTCAAGGCCACAGCAGCTGCGCAACCTGGCGCCAAAGGCGCTCCAAAGACCCCAGAAGCCATTCCCACAAAGAAGAAACAATTGTTCTCTCAGGACCGGGCCGAGACGAAGAAGGTGCCACTCGACGACGTGGGCTCGGGCCCCACCTTCACCATAGGCGCCGGCCTCCCCCCGGACCAGGAAGAAGCGCTTGTCCGCTTGCTCCATGTGAACATGGATGTGTTTGGATGGGAAGTGACGGACCTGGTTGGTGTCCCACGAGATCTAATTGAGCACCATTTGATGGTGAGCCTCGATGCACGCCTGGTGAAGCAGAAGGCATGGCAGCAAGCCCCGGAGAAGCAGTTGTTCATCATCTAGGAGGTCCACAAGCTGCAAAAAGCCGGTGTCATTCAGGAGGTGCGGCACCAGGATTGGCTGGCCAACCTGGTCACTGTCCCCAAGAAGGGCGGAAAGGAGCGCATGTGCATCGACTTCACGAGCCTCAACAAAGCTTGCCCTCAGGACCCTTTCCCTCTTCCGCGCATCGACCAGATCATCGACTCCACCATCGAGTGCGACAAGTTGTGCTTCCTGGACGCCTTCTCGGACTACCACCAGATCAAGATGGCAGTACAAGACATCTAGAAGACGGCCTTCCTCTCCCCGTGCGAGGTGTACTACTACACCTGCATGCCTTTTGGCTGCACAACGTCGGTGCAACCTTTGAGCGATTGATGCACATCACCCTGGGCTAGCAACTCGGGAGGAACACCGAGGCTTACATTGAAGACATAGTGGTAAAGTCGCGGGAGGCAAGAACCCTTGTCGAAGATCTGGAAGAGACATTCGCCAACCTGCGCAAGGTAAACCTGTGGCTCAATCCGGAGAAGCGCGTGTTCGGCATCCCGTCTGGCAAGCTGCTGGGTCTCCTGGTGTCGCACAGAGGGATCGATGTTAACCCAGAGAAGATCAAGGCAATAGAGAGAATGAGCCCGCCATAGACCCTCAAGGAAATGCAGAAGCTCACGGACTATGTGACCTTGTTCGGTTTCAAGGGCTCTTGCACGTGATCGAGTCATGGGTCTGGTAGGCACTTGATGAGACTATGGTAGGTCCATGGGGATGACCTTGGGATGCTCCACATCATCTCCCCTCCCTTGGGGAAGATCCGTCCTCGGATCAAAATCTTCATCACCATGGAAGGGAGAGAGATCTTTGACGTTGAAGATGTCGCTCACGTTGTACTTGTCGCGCGGGAGGTCTATCTTGTAAGCGTTGTCGTTGTAGCGTGCAAGCACCTTGAAGGGTCCATCCGCTCGTGGTCGAAGCTTGGATTTGCGTTCTTGTGGTAAACGGTCCTTGCGAAGGTGTAGCCACACTCGATCACCAATGTTGAAGACCATAGGTTGCTTGTTGAAGTTGAGCTTGGTCGCAAGGCGTTGAACTTGGCGCTCGATGGTGTTTCTTGTATCTTCATGCATCTTTTTGAGATGTGTCACACGCGCACTTGCGTCCAAATTGATGTGCTCTTGGAGTGGTAGAGGAAGAATGTCCAATGGTGACAATGGGTTGAATCCATAAACGACCTCGAAAGGCGACTTGCCGGTTGTTGAGTGTCTTGCTCGGTTGTAGGCAAACTCGGCGATAGGTAGGCACTCCTCCCACTCCTTGATGTTCTTCTTGATGAGTACTCGAAGTAGAGCGGAGAGTGTGCGGTTTGTCACCTCTGTTTGGCCGTCTGTTTGAGGATGGTACGCCGTGGAGAAGAGTAGCTTGACTCCAAGCTTGGCGCATAGGGTCTTCCAACAGTAGCTAAGGAACTTGACGTCGCGGTCTGAGACAATTGTCTTTGGCACACCATGGAGTTGCAATATTTCCCTACAAAAGAGATTAGCAACATGTGAAGCATCGTCTATCTTGTGACAAGGAATAAAATGTGCCATTTTGGAGAAACGGTCCACAACAACAAATATAGAATCTTTCCCATTGCGAGTTTTTGGCAAACCAAGTACAAAGTCCATGCTTATGTCCTCCCAAGGTTGGTATGGAATTGGTAAAGGCATATAGAGACCATGAGATTGAGCTTTGGACTTAGCTTTGTGTCATGTCGAACATCGGTTGGTGAAGCGATTGACGTCCCGAAACATCTTTGGCCAAAAGTATCTCTTCGAGAGCATGGCGAACGTCTTGTTGCGTCCGAAATGTCCCATTAAGCCTCCTCCATGTGATTCCTGCAAAAGCAACAAACGAAGGGATGACTTGGGGATGCAAAGTTTGTTAGCTCGCATAAGATAGCCGTCTTTGATGTAATAGCTTTCCCATGATGTATTCGACAAACACTTGGTATAAGGAGTGGCAAAAGTGTCAGCATGCTCATAAAATTCTTTGATATGCTCGAAGCCAATGACATCTAACTCAAGTTGCGTGACTAGCATGCATATGCGGGAAAGAGCATCCGCGACGATGTTTTCTTTACCCTTGATGTACTTGATGACATAGGGAAAAGACTCAATGAATTCACTCCATTTAGCATGACGCTTGTTCAACTTAGTTTGACCCTTGAGATACTTGAGGGTCTCATGATCGGTATGAATGATAAACTCATGGGGACGAAGGTAATGTTCCCATTCATGTAAAAAGCGGACTAAAGCATATAGCTCTTTATCATAGAGGGGATAGTTGAGTTGCGCTCTGGAAATTTTCTCACTAAAGTAAGCTATGGGGCGCTTCTCTTGCGTTAACACACCTCCTATGCCATTACCGCTAGCATCGCAATGAATCTCAAAAGGCTTGTCAAAGTTGAGTAAAGCAAGCATGGGAGCATGAGTAAGCAAATTCTTAAGCTCATTGAATGCGGTATCTTGGGATGGTCCCCAAATAAACGGTGCATTCTTCTTGCTCAAAGCATGCAAAGGCGAAGCAATGGTGTTAAAATCCTTCACAAAGCGATGATAGAAACCCGCAAGACCAAGAAAACTATGCACTTGATGCAAGTTGGTTGGTTGCGGCCAAGTCTTAATAGCATTGATCTTGGACTCATCTACATGAACACCCTTAGAAGAGACCACAAAACCTAAGAAAACGAGCTTATCAACACCAAAAAGGCATTTCTCCATATTAGCATAGAGACGCTCTTTCCTAAGAGTTTGCAAAACGGTGCAGACATGGGTGACATGCTCGTGGATAGATTTGCTAAACACAAGAATGTCATCGAAGTAAACCACAACAAATATACCAATGTAAGGGCGAAAGACATGATTCATAAGGCGCATAAAAGTGCCCGGAGCTTCCGAGAGACCCATAGGCATGACTAACCACTCATACAAACCAAACTTGGTTTTGAATGCGATTTTCCATTCATCACCCTCTTGTATGTAGATTTGATAGTAACCACTCTCAAGATCAATTTTGGAAAATATAGTGGCACCACTAAGCTCATCTAGCATATAATCTAGGCGTGGAATGGGATACCTATAACGAACGGTGATAGCATTGATAGGTATACAATCGGAGCACATGCGAAAGCTACCATCACGTTTTGGCACAAGAATGACCGGTACGGCACAAGGGCTCAAACTTTCACCCACATGACCATGGTCTATGAGATGCTTTACTTGCCTTTGAATTTCTTTAGTTTCTTAGGGGTTGACGCGGTAGGGAGCTTTGTTCGGAAGCGGTGCTCCGGGGATGAGGTCGATGCGGTGCTCAATGCCTCGTAGTGGAGGTAGTCCCGGAGGTAGCTCATCGGGGAAAACATCTTAAAATTCCTGCAAAAGAGAAGATAACACTGGAGGAAGAGTGTGAGAAGTGTTAGTTTGTGGTGTATTGTCCTTGCACACGAGGACGTAGTGTAGGACACTAGATGGGTTCTCACACACTTCTCTCATCTCACGTTTGGTGGCAAATATAACTAGGTTCTTGTTTTCGCTCATCGTGGAGGCACTCAATTTGGGCTTGTGGCGCTCACTCTCTTTTTGGTGGCTCACTCTCTCACCATTCTCTCCATGATGGGTGGCTTGCTTATCGGCGATCACTTGGCTTGGAGACATGGATCGTAACACAAACTCCTTTCCTTGCATATTGAAGCTATAGTGGTTTGGACGCCCATTGTGGACGACTCCTCTATCGAATTGCCATGGTCGTCCAAGGAGAAGATGGCAAACGGTCATTGGGATGACATCACACTCCAAGGTGTCTTCATAGGCGCCGATTTTGAAGGAGACTTGTACTCGGTGCTCTACTTGGATAGTGCCGGAGTCACTAAGCCATTGCACTTTGTATGTATGTGGATGCTTCGTCTTGGGCAATTGGATCTTGGAGCAAATTTCTTCACTTGCGAGATTGTGACAACTCCCTCCATCGATGATGACATTGACGAATCATCCATTGATGCCGGCCTTGGTGTGGAATATGGTGCATCTTTGGTCTTCTTCTTGGTGATGTTGGAGAGTCAAGACTTTGTAGACAACAAGTGCGGGACTTGAGTCTTCATCACAAAAGACTTGTTCTTCTTCATTGTTCACTTGGCGGTGCATGGCGACTTGCTCAAGGGCTTCCATTTCTCCTTCGCTCATGGAATCATAAGTGCCATCGTCGTTGAAGATCATAGTGCGCTTGTTGGTGCACTCATAGGACTTGTGGCCTCGTCCTCTGCAAGTGAAACAGTTGAAGGAACTCATCTTGACGGTCTCATCGGTAGGGGTTGATGATGATGAAGCTCTCGGCTTGAAGTTGCTTGTAGTAGGCGAAGCTTTCTTGGAAGTCAACTTGTCGATGTTGGAAGTAGACGGTCTTGTAGTCGGTGTTGGAGTCGTTGAAGCTTGGTTATTGGAGAAGCCGTAGGACTTGGATGAGAACTTGGCATACTTGAAATCATCTTGCACTTGGCGTTCCGCTTTGGTAGCTTGGTGCACGAGCTCCATGAGATTTGAGTAGGGTTGGAAGTCGGCGATCTTCTTGATAGGATGATTGAGTCCATTCAAGAAACGTGCCATAGTTTGCTCATCATCTTCCGTCACATTGGCTCTTATCATTGCAATCTCCATCTCCTTATAGTATTCTTCAACGCTCTTGGTTCCTTGCTTGAGTTGTTGGAGTTTCTTGAAGAGGTCGCGGTTGTAGTAGGTAGGCACGAAGCATGCTCTCATTACATCCTTCATTTGTGCCCAAGAAGTGATTGGTGGATCACCTCTTGCCTCGCGGCGTTCAATGACTTGTTCCCACCAAATGAGGACATAGTCTTGGAACTCAAGGGATGCCATCGCGATCTTCTTCTCTTCTTCATAATTGTGCAAACGGAAGATCTTGTCAACTTTCAATGCCCATGGAAGGTATTCTTCGGGGTCGTTGCTTCCATTGAACATGGGCATGGTGAAATTGAGCTTGCCGTAGCGTTGCTCTTCATTGTGTTGGGGTCGGGGATGATCATGCCCATGTTGTAGATGATTGTCCAACTCGTGGTGCTCTTGACGCGGAGGGTTGTCAACCTCGTGTTTCTCTTGTCGCGGAGGATTCCCATTGTTTTCATGCTCTTGGTGAACTTGATGGTCTTGGCGAGCTTGTGGAGGAACGCGTCGAACTCGAGGGGGAACTAGACGATGCAGGCGAGCTTTAAATCGTCGTTCATGAAGTTCTTCGCGAAGTGCTTCCTCTTGTTCATGTTCTTGTCGGCCTCGGTCGGCAACGGCTCAACTTGCATCACATAGAGCTTGTTCCGCCTCAAGTGCTTGAGCGTCACGGAGTTGTTATTCTTGACATTGAGCCTCGGCATTTTGTGCATTTTGGTGTAGACGCGCGCGTTCTTCCTCTTCATGTTGGCGTTGTTTTGGTCGTTCTCGAGCTAGCTCAAAGGCTTCTTCGGCTTGACGTCATCGGCGCTCTTGAGAGTCGGTGTCCCGAAGCGGATTGAGGTTTGCTTGATGGTAGGTGCGCGCGGCTGGATGAAGAGTGTTCGATGTCGATGTACTTGAGTCGGAATGGCGACTTGAACGGCTCCTTCTTGAAGTGGAAGAAGAGCAGTTGAGCAACAAGGCGCGAATCTCGTCCATCCTTGCATCATTCTCTTGCTTATGATCGTCGAGCTTGTGGTCGAAGTAGTCCCTTGTACGTTGCTCAAAAAGTCGCAAGTCGGCGGCAAGGTTGTCGATGCGTTCACTCATAGCTTGTTGCTCTTGATGCAAAGCACGTTGTGCACCAAAGAGGTGACTCTTGGTGACGAAGGAGGTCATGTCATCGTCTTGTTCCATGAAGAGTGGGTTGGTAGAAGTACTTGGCCTATCCGTCATTCCAAGACAAGTGTGAGTGGTAGAAAGAGAAGAACGAATACCAAATGTACCTTGACCGAAGTTGAAAGTGAATCTATGATCACTCCAATGTAGGACAAGGAAATAGCCCAGTTGGTACAAATTCTCGTCGGTTTCTCACACCTACACAAGTAAAAGCTTATGGCGGAGCTTGGTTAGGATGGTGGCACAATATTTAATGTGAATGTAAGCAAGATTCAATAATGTTGGAGAAGATTCGCAAGATGCAATGTAACAAGTAGACCAAGCATATACGGTACACGGAAACACACACGCAAAAAGATAAGTGGGGTTGTGCAACCAAGGGTGAGCCAAAATGTGGAATCCACAAAAATGCTCTTGTTGCACAACACTAGAGAGACGCTAGCACGATTGCACGATAGGCGGATACAAGAACTTGTGCACAACCTACTTAGCAAAAATGCAACGACTTCTATCCCAAATATGTTTTCTGCAAGGTGTTGCTATGATATGATCCAACATGATCGAGTATGACAATCTTAATGTTGTAAGATGCTATGGTTCTTGTTTAAAAGCTCTTTGCTTATCTTTCCTCTTTGCTTAAAATCTTGGTTGGCTCTTTGATGTTTGAGCTCTTTTCTCATGCAATGCTTGACGAACCAAGATAGCAAGTGAGTATGTGATGACAACTTTGTGACACAAGAGATTATACCAATATAGGCACCAATGATGTATGTATGTATGCTATGGGAAGTATGATCACTAAAGTGCACAAGTCTCGTTGCCGGAAATACTCAATGGCTAGTCTCGATGGGTAAGCAACGCAAAGGAGTAAGGCGATGATGGCTATCAATGTAATGGCAAGAGTGATATGTCCAATATCAATATGAAGTTACCGGTCATGCTTCCGGTATGGTGTCAAAATGGAGGCACGAATACCAAGTCGTAGTCGAGGTGGTCGTTGTTGATGACGCGTCCGGGGCGAAGATGAGCGGCGGTGATGTCCATGTCGAATCGTACCTAGATAGCTGAAACACAAAAGGATACGGTACCGCAACTCAAATTCTCAAAACCAAAGGCGACCAAAATCGTCGGAGTAGGTAGCGGTTAAGTGGTGGTGTGGGTTGGGATATTGGAACGGTTTGCGGAAGTTGGAGGTGGTGTAGTGCATGATGTGGTGAAAGTAGCGGTCGTCCGGAAGTGGACGGATGTCCGGTCGCCGGTCGTCCGGTGCTTCCTGGGTCGCCGGACGTCCGGTGAAGTGATGGTCGTCCGGTGGTCGGGGTCAACGCGAAATTCCAGATCCGGTAGGCGGTTTTGGGCGGAATATGGGGAATTTGGGAGGGATTTCGAGGTGGAGATGGTGGGGGAAAGGCGAGATCCACTTGCAACACAACAAATTCACAGATCAAAACCAACAAAACATCATCAAACTCACAAAACACAAGAAAAATTTTTGGGGCTATTTTTGTGGGGATTTTCGGATTGGGACGAAAAACAACAAAATCAAGCTAGAAAAACGAAGAGGGGGCTCCGAAATCATGATCAACCTTGCTCATGATACCAAGATGATGTAGGGTGGGAGACCCTAATCGCCTGATCTTTCATGAAAGGAGCGGATCCCGGGGAAAACACGAAGAACACGAGGATGAACGGAAGGAAAACACAAGAGCAAATCACTAAACCGACATGAATAAGTCACACATGGGCTAGATCCTCGAGTACATAGGACGATACACGAATCCACGGACAACTAGGGACGATACACGGTAACCAGTTCTTCTCCATGAGGAGGTCTTGAATCCACAAGGGGATCTTCCCTTGAAAAGGGGTCTTGAAGCCAAGGTGGATCTTCTCCGAAGAGGGGCCGCGGTCTCTCTCGTGGAGTAGATCCGATATGGATGAGCAACGCTCTATCTCTCAAATGAGCTAAACCAATGCTAACCCTAGCTAGGATGAATGGGGGGTCTATTTATAGTCTAAGTGCAAATGGGGGCGAAGTGAAGGGGTACATGGGCCTCGGGCCCGAACACTGTGCGCAGACAGGTACTGGACGTCCACTGGGGATCGGTCGTCCGGTGTCTCAGGAGCTGCCGAACGTCCGGTGTCCTCCGGTCGTCCACTGGTTCCGCTCTGTGATGGGGTGCCAGACGTCCAGAGGCTCCGGACTTCCGCTGACTTCGGCTCGGGTGCGATCGCGCCGGTCGTCCGATCGGGGCCGGACGTCCGCACATTGGCCTCAGGTGCAGGGGCACCGGTCGTCCGGTCTAGACTAGACATCCGCTGGCTGGGGCTCGGCTGACGCTTCAGGCGCTGGACGTCCGGTCCCGGCCGGTCGTCCGGTGGCTGGGACTTTTCCTGCAGCCCTTCTTCTCCGTCTTCTCGTCCATCTTCCTCTTCTTCTTGTCCTTGCTCCTTAGCTTCTCCATTGTACCTGAGTATGCACAAGGTATCCATATGAGGTAGTACCCATGCTTCATGTGCATCGAAGTGGAATTGTGAGAGGAGAGATGTCATCTCGGTTTCAAGGGCTCTTGCACGTGATCGAGTCATGGGTCCGGTAGGCACTTGATGAGACGATGTTAGGTCCATGGGGATGACCTTGGGATTCTCTGCATCATAGACAAGAGGGAGTCACGACACGAGCCCCAGAAGCCTGGAATCTTCAAGGAACGGCTCTTCAAGCCATCGGCGCCCCCCCCACTACAGGCCCGACGCTGCTTCAGGAGGAACCCCCCATGCCCCCCTCCTCGGGCGCTCCAGCCTGCGGTCTGACCTACGGAGCCCAGCTGCTCCTAGCGCTCGAACCTCAGGAGGGGTGTTGGACCGAGGAGTTCAAGGCGTACCTGCTCCGAGGCATATTGCTAGAGAAGGAGGAAGACGCATAACGCGTGGCCCGTCAGGCCACCGCTTACTGCTTGCAGGATGGCAAGCTCTACCGAAGGCGCCCAAACGATGTCTCGCTGTGGTGCATCTCCAAGGAGCAGGGGTGCGAGCTGCTGGCTGACATCCACAGCAGGGATTGTGGGCATCACTCCTCGTCACGCACTGTAACACCCTATATTTTGCCCTTTTTCCTTTGATTTTCTTGGATTTCTTGATTTGATTTGATTTTCTGTGGCTATGTGGTTCTAAAACTTGGGAAGATCATGTCTTCCTAGGTTTTATAGTGGCTTGTCATCCTCATCATCAACCCAAGATCATGTCATTTTCATCCTTGACCTAATCCAATATTGTTTTTATTGGGAATATTCCTTTTTTCTATTAAAGGAATAACCCTTTAAACCCTAGGTTGTGAAGCAACCTATATTTATGTCACTCCCAAAATTTCCAAATAATTTTCATAAATTGTTTGGGTCATATATTCCACAAATATGTAAAAATCCTTCCTTGGCATCATCAAAGATAATTCACAAATATTCCTTTTCTGATTCTGCCCTAAGTGGTGGTTTGAGAAGGAAGTGTCATTTATCTTTGCTTGATTGATCCTAAACTTATTGGACATCTTTTTATATCCATATCATTGCCCCATGCCAAAATTCAACTCAATTTGCCTAGTAAATATTCCTGAGCAATTTTGCAAAGTTCCTGTCTAAGGGAAGTGATTGTGAAGGAAGTACTAGCTAGATATATCCAAATGAGTTGAAATTTTGCAAGGTCCTTCATATGATGAAATCATGACTTGCCACCAAATTTGAGCTCATGTAACTCACCAGATTTTCAGTTTGTGAAGCAACTATATTTTATATTGCTTCATTTAAGCTGAAAATGTTTCAGGGCATTTTCCTATCCATATCAAGTCCCTCCACCTAGTTTTGGCCCAGTTCATTGAACCATTTGCCCTGTGCAATTTTTCCAAGTTTCTGATCAAAATGAAGCTTTGTGCAGCAAGTGGCATTTTGGTATTTCCAAATGACATGAAACTTTTACAGAAGCTTCATATGATCATATAACCCATCTATGCCAATTTTCAGCTCAATCCAAGCTAGTATGTGAGTGCTACTTCAAAGTTTGCTATTCTGGTCAGTATGGCACTTTGCACTACAAATACTAACTAAACTCGTCGGTATGAGCTGAAACCTTGCCATCTTACTCACCTTAGTGAAGGATAAACCCAGTAAAATCTCAATCTAATCCTACCAACCAATCCTCTGTAGATGGCATCAAACACCTTGTTGTTCATATGTTTTGGCCCTCCTGCTTTTCTCTTATTTGCCCTTGGACAAAGTTGTTACCGCCTTTGAACTAAGGGCAGCAGGGTCTATCTACCACACATGATGCGGCCGATCAGATGGCACCGTGTATGCCAGTTCACATGTTGACCACGGGTCACGACCAGCCAAACGCGCGCTTTGGAGTGTTCCCGCCCCTGTTATCATCCGTTCACTTGTCGTCTCGACATCAATTCGTGTCTAGTAGCTCACCCGTGCTCATATGCATCAACTTAAGTCGCTACCCCGCCCTGAATCACTGTGGTGTGGTCGCCGTCGTCGCGCCCGTGACATGTCCAGCCTCTGCTCCGCCGTTGTTTTCAAGCTGGAGCTCTCTAGAGCATCCCCGAGCCCTCCCCGGGCCTATAAATAGGTGTCTGAGGTTCTTCCGCGGCTCTCAAGCCTCTCCCCCACCTCTCTAGCCCACCGTAGTTGCCCCAATCTCGCCAAATCTCGCCTGAGTTCGCCTCGGTCATCACCGGCCTCCATTGTTTCTAGCCACCACAGTCCTCCTCTCCTCCTCCCGACCTGTCCTATGCGTTCCTCTCCTCCTGTAGGTTCGCCCCACCCCCTCTCCCCTCGCCGGAGTAGCTCGCACCACCAAAGATCATCGTCGGCCGCCTACCTCTGTAGTCCTCACAACGAAAGTATGCCTCCACTTAAAACACCTGGGCGAATCCACCACACATAAAAGTTTGCCCGTTATCTGCCTGCTTGGTTGCTTCTACTTTCATTGTTTCAGTTACGATCTTGGATTAATGTTCACCTTCATGCTATGTTCCGATGCATCATGTTATCTTGCTAGTATTGGTTTTCATGTCATGCTTGGTAGTAGTAGTACATGCCAGTAGTAGTGATGTTCATCCTGATGCATGTTTACCATTGCTCCAAGACGCCTAGCTTAGGATCCCTACTACGAGATATGCCAGATATAGAACTGACATTGATGCTTTCATTGAGAGCCTGCTAGCAGTCGCCACGGTTCAATGGGAATTCGGATCGTCTCCGGCGTGATCTACGCATCAGAGCCAAGCTTTATGGTCGATGTCGGCATCTTTGTCGCCGGCTCGACTGGTCACCTCAAGTGGACCGAGGACTGCGCTCCACGTCAGATCATCAGGATCAGACGGACACTTTCATCATCATCAGCTGAAATCTCAACCGACATCATGGAGAAGTTGTCCATGGAGCCTGGGGGCTCATCGTCAATATTGCCCTCGTGCGATCACACAGTTTTTTATGTACAACAGACTTGTTTTCACTGCCACCATCTCCTCGGAAGTCGATTTGACGAACCCTTTCGTGTAATTGTGCGGAATTGAGTATACAACAACCCTGTAAAATTTCGTCAACTTTCGATGGAGGAATCTCTGGCAATCCATGATATACCGAAGGCCTGTCGAGTCTGGAAGGGAATCAGGACGAGTTTAGGGCGTGGTCTCCAGAGCCTAGCTCGGAAGTTATTTGGAAGATCCAACCATTCATCTTCTGTGGACTTTCCATATCTACCACCTCTCAAAATTTTAGCTCGATCCGACTGTTCAAACTCCGGGAACCTTCCGATTAGTGCATCACTTTTCGGATCTGTTTTCTGCACGAATACAAATCCGGTCTGAGTTCATCTTTCTTCATCAATGAGATATTGGACAACCTTTTTGGAAGAATTTCTTTCTAGGATATTGTGTTTTGTTTCCGAACACATGCTCGCAAATTTTGCTCCTTTTCAAAGATAATCTTCACCGCCGCGCCGGTGTCAAACCAGTCCTTGCTCCACGTCTGCCGACCTGCGCTGGACAGATCGCCGCTTCATCGAGCTGAGCCTAACCTTATCGGATCATCAACCCGGCAAGTTGAACAAGAGTTCGCCATCACGAAGGCTAAATCATCACTAACACCAACGCCCCATGGATTGCACAGGTCAGGCGCGCCGACATCGCCGCTCGGTCACTTCATCAATCCGGCATTGACAACGTCACAAGTTATGACCAGTGTTGGCATGGCTGAGCCATAGCTTCTTCAAACCAATGTCTGCCATGCTGAACCTCTTCAATACCTCGGTTGGCACGGCGGCTGCAACGTCACCTTACCGACCTGCTCCGTCACGTCGGCTGGACTGGGAGCTTCTCCATCTCTTCATCAACCTACTCTGGAGACTTCGGCGTCACCAGCCGACCAGCTTCGTCACGTTAGCTGGACCAGGGGCTTCGCCTTGCCGCGTCCCAGCCGAGCATGCGCACATAACATCAAGCTAGCGCTGGCACTAGTACCATTACTAGATGCAAATCCATGAACGCCCGCGTGTGTATCTTTGGATTGCTACAACAAATAAACCAGGTGCTATTATTCCTACTAATTTTTTGCTTGCATGGGTTTATTTTTCCCAAGGAATATTACTCTGGTTTGTTCCATCCTCTGTACACAGGACTGTCAAATGCTGGCTGCATTAACGATGGTTGCGTGATGGTTTGCTCAGGTTCCTATCCGCAATTCGGCGAACGCCGCATAGGGAACTAGGACCATCCTGCGAATTTAGGCTTTGTCACGCCGACGCCCCGCATCGACATTGGCTTCGACGCCAGGCCACATCTCTTTAAAAAATATTTTGTGTAAATTAATTATGCAAGGATTTTTACATATTCATATTATTATACTTTGGACTTCACTATTTTACATGTGTAGGTAATCGACTTCGACTGCTTCACACGTTCACTTCGGCAAGCCGATGACGTCGTCCCAATCGGCATAAATCGGCTCGCGTTATTGATACGTCCATTTTGCATCATGCTTTTATATCGATATTTATTGCATTATGGGCTGTTATTACACATTATGTCACAATACTTATGCCTATTCTCTCTTATTTTACAAGGTTTACATAAAGAGGGAGAATGTCGGCAGCTGGGATTCTGGGATAGAAAAAGAGCAAATATTAGAGACCTATTCTGCATAGCTCCAAAAGTCCTGAAACTTCAGGGAAGACGTTTTCAGAATATATAAAAAATACTCAGCGGAAGAAGTTCACCAGGGGGGCCACACCCTGCCCACTAGGGTGGGGGCGCGCCCTACCCCCTTGGGCGCGCCCCCTACCTCGTGGGCCCCTTGGTGGCCCTCTGGTGGCCATCTTCTACTATATGAAGTCTTTCGATGGGAAAAAATCATAAGCCATCTTCTTGGACGAAACTCCGCCGCCACGAGGCGGAACCTTGGCGCAACCAATCTAGGGCTCCAGCAAAGCTGTTCTGCCGGGGAAACTTCCCTCCGGGAGGGAGAAATCATCGCCATCGTCATCACCAACGCTCCTCTCATCGGGAGAGGGCAATCTCCACCAACATCTTCATCAGCACCATCTCCTCTCAAAAC
Organism: Triticum urartu; assembly: GCF_056163025.1. Taxonomy (NCBI): domain Eukaryota; kingdom Viridiplantae; phylum Streptophyta; class Magnoliopsida; order Poales; family Poaceae; genus Triticum; species Triticum urartu. The sequence continues at coordinate 254,025,461 of NC_141876.1, read as the reverse complement.
CCTAGTGCATCTCTTGTATCCAATTCTTGTCTCCAAGTCTGGGATTGGTGCTACTAGGCTGTTAGTAGTGTTAATTACCCCTTGTAGATGATGCTAGTTGGTTTATTTGGTGGAAGATTATATGTTCAGATCCTATATGCATATTAATACCCCTCTGATTATGAACATGAATATGCTTTGTGAGTAGTTACGTTTGTTCCTGAGGACATGGGAGAAGACTTGCTATTAGTAGTCATGTGAAATTGGTATTCGTTCGATATTTTGATGAGATGTATGTTGTCTCTCCTCTAGTGGTCTTATGTGAACGTCGACTACATAACACTTCACCATTATTTGGGCCTAGAGGAAGGCATTGGGAAGTGATAAGTAGATGATGGGTTGCTAGAGTGACAGAAGCTTAAACCCTAGTTTATGCGTTGCTTCGTAAGGGGCTGATTTGGATCCATATGTTTCATGCTATGGTTAGGTTTACCTTAATACTTTTGTTGTAGTTGCGGATGCTTGCAATAGAGGTTAATCATAAGTGGGATGCTTGTCCAAGTAAGGGCAGCACCCAAGCACCGGTCCACCCACATACCAAATTATCAAAGTACCGAACGCGAATCATACGAACGTGATGAAAACTAGCTTGACGATATTCCCATGTGTCCTCGGGAGCGCTTTTCTCTATATAAGAGTTTGTCCAAGCTTGTCCTTTGCTACAAAAAGGATTGGGCCACCTTGCTGCACTTTATTTACTTTTGTTACTTGTTGCTCCTTACAAATTATTCTATCACAAAACTATCTGTTACCACTTATTTCAGTACTTGCAGAGAATACCTTGCTGGAAAGCGCTTATCATTTCCTTCTACTCCTCGTTGGGTTCGACAGTCTTACTTATAAAGGACTACGATAGATCCCCTTTACTTGTGGGTCATCAAGACTCTTTTCTGGCGCCGTTGCCGGGGAGTGAAGTGCCTTTGGTAGGTGGAATTTGGTAAGGAAAATTTTATATAGTGTGCTAACATTTACTGTCACTTTTTACTATGGAAAGTAATCCTCTTAGGGGCTTGTTCGGGGTATCTTCACCCCGACCAGTAGAGCAAAGAGTTGCTCCTCAACCTACTGAACCTACTGAAAATGAAAATGTATGCTTTGAAATTCCTTCGGGTACGATAGAAAAACTGCTAGCTAATCCTTTTGTAGGAGATGGAACAAAGCATCCCGATGAGCACTTAATATATGTGGATGAAGTTTGTGGATTATTTAAGCTTGCAGGTGTACCCGGAGATGTTGTTAAGAAGAAGGTCTTCCCTTTATCTTTGAAGGGAGATGCATCGACATGGTATAGGCTATGTGATGATATGGGGTCATGGAATTACAAACGATTGAAATTGGAATTTCATCAGAAGTTTTATCCTATGCATCTTGTTCATCGTGATCGCAATTATATATATAATTTTTGGCCTCACGAAGGAGAAAGCATCGCTCAAGCTTGGGGGAGGCTTAAATCAATGTTATATTCATGCCCCAATCATGAGCTCTCAAGAGATATGATTATTCAAAATTTTTATGCTCGGCTTTCTGATAGCATTCGCACCATGCTTGATACTTCTTGTGATGGCTCTTTTATGATGAAGACTATTGAATTCAAATGGGATTTATTGGAAAGAATTAAACGCAACTCTGAAGATTGGGACCTCGACAAAGGTAAGGAGTTAAGTATGACACCTAGGTTTGATTGTGTTAAATCTTTTATGGATACCGATGTTTTCCATAAATTTAGCACTAAATATGGACTTGACTCTGAGATAGTAGCTTCTTTCTGTGAATCTTTTGCTACTTATGTTGATCTCCCCAAGGAGAAGTGGTTTAAATATCATCCTCTCATATAAGTAAAAGTAGCTGCACCTATTAAAGTTGAAGAAAAGATTGTCACTTATAATGATCCCATTGTCCCTACTTCTTATGTTGAGAAACCACCTTTCCCTGTTAGGATAAAGGATCATGCTAAAGCTTCAACTGTGGTTCGTAAAAGCAATATTAAAACTTATACACCTTCTGAGCAAATTAAAGTTGAACCTAATATTGCTATTGTTAAAGATCTCTTGGCTGATAATATTGATGGGCATGTTATTTATTTCTGTGATGAAACTGCTAGAATTGCTAAACCTTGTGCTAAAGATAAACCTAGACCTATGGTAGGCATGCCTGTTATTTCGGTTAAAATAGGAGATCATTGTTATCATGGTTTATGTGATATGGGTGCCAGTGCTAGTGCAATACCTATTAGCCTATATAGAGAAATTATGCATCATATTGCACATGTTGAGTTAGAAGATATTGATGTCACAATTAAACTTGCCAATAGAGATACTATTTCACCAATGGGAATTGTTAGAGATGTTGAAGTCTTGTGTGGGAAAACTAAATATCCTGCTGATTTTCTTGTTCTTGGTTCCTCATAAGATAGCTTTTGTCCCATTATATTTGGTAGACCCTTCTTGAACACTATTGATGCTACCATAGATTGCAAAAGGGATGTTGTTACTATCGGTTTAGATGATATGACTCATGAATTAAATTTCTCTAAATTTAGTAGACAACACCGTGAAGAGAATTACCTAGTAAGGATGAAATTATTGGTCTTGCTTCTATTGCCGTACCTCCTAGAGATCCTTTATAACAATATTTGCTAGACCATGAAAATGATATGTTTATGAATGAAAGAAGGGAAATAGATGAAGTATTCTTTAAACAGGAACCTATTCTGAAACACAATTTGCCTGTTGAAATCCTAGGGGATCCTCCTCCACCCAAGGGTGATCCCGTGTTTGAGCTTAAACCGTTGCCTGATACTCTTAAATATGCTTATCTTGATGAGAAAAAGATATATCATGTTATTATTAGTGCTAACCTTTCAGAGCATGAGGAAGAGAGATTATTGAAAACTCTGAAGAAGCACCGTGCTGCTATTGGGTATACTCTTGATGATCTTAAGGGCATTAGTCCCACTCTATGTCAACATAAAATAAATTTGGAAGAAGATGCTAAACCAGTTCGTGATCATCAATGACGGCTGAATCCTAAAATGAAAGAACTGGTAAGAAAGGAAATACTAAAGCTCCTTGAGGCAGGTATAATCTGTCCTGTTGCTAATAGTCAGTGGGTAAGTTATGTCCATTGTTTCCCTAAGAAGGGAGGTATTACTGTCGTTCCTAATGATAAAGATGAATTGATTCCTCAAAGAATTATTACATGTTATAGGATCGTAATTGATTTCCGCAAATTAAATAAGGCCACTAAAAAGGATCATTACTCCTTACCTTTTATCAATCAAATGCTAGAAAGATTATCCAAACATACACATTTTTGCTTTCTAGATGGTTATTCTGGTTTCTCTCAAATACCTATGTCAGCCAAAGATCAATCAAAGACTACTTTTACTTGCCCTTTTGGTACTTTTGCTTATAGACGTATGCCTTTTGGTTTATGTAATGCACATGCTACCTTTCAAAGATGCATGATGGCTATATTCTCTGACTTTTGTGAAACGATTTGTGAGGTTTTCATGGATGATTTATCCGTCTATGGATCTTCTTTTGATGATTGCTTGAGCAACCTTGATCGAGTTTTGCAGAGATGTGAAGAAACTAATCTTGTCTTGAATTGGGAAAAATGCCATTTTATGGTTAATGAAGGTATTGCCTTGGGGCACAAAGTTTCTGAAAGAGGTATTGAGGTTGATAAAGCCAAGGTTGATGCTATTGAGAAGATGCCATGTCCCAATGACATCAAAGGTATAAGAAGTTTCCTTGGTCATGCCGGATTTTATAGGAGGTTCATTAAGGACTTCTCAAAAATTTCTCGGCCTCTGACTAATTTATTACAAAAAGATATATCATTTGTCTTTGATGATGATTGTGTAGAAGCATTTGAAATACTTAAGAAAGCATTGATCTCTGCACCTATTGTTCAGCCACCTGATTGGAATTTACGCTTTGAATTATGTGTGATGCTAGTGATTATGTTGTAGGTGTTGTTTTAGGGCAAAGAGTTGATAAGAAATTAAACGTTATTCAATATGCTAGTAAAACCCTAGACAGTGCCCAAACAAATTATGCTACTACTGAAAAAGAATTCTTAGCAGTTGTATTTGCTTGTGATAAGTTCAGACCTTATATTGTTGATTCTAAAGTAACTATTCACACAGATCATGCTGCTATTAAATATCTCATGGAAAAGAAAGATGCTAAACCTAGACTTATTAGATGGGTTCTCTTACTACAAGAATTTGACTTGCGTATTGTTGATAGAAAGGGAGCTGAGAAGCCCGTTGCAGACAACTTGTCTAGGTTAGAAAATGTGCTTGATGACCCACTACCTATTGATGATAGCTTTCCTGATGAGCAATTAAATGTTATAAATGCTTCTCATGCTGCTCCATGGTATGCTTATTATGCTAATTACATTGTTTCTAAGTTTATACCACCTAGTTTCACATACTAGCAAAAGAAAAGGTTCTTCTATGATTTGAGGCATTACTTTTGGGATGACCCACATCTTTATAAAGAAGGAGTAGATGGTGTTATTAGACGTTGTGTACCTGAGCATGAACAGGAACAGATCCTACGCAAGTGTCACTCTGAAGCTTATGGAGGACACCATGCTAGAGATAGGACTGCACATAAGGTATTGCAATCTGGTTTCTATTGGCCTACTCTCTTTAAGGATGCCCGTAAGTTTGTCTTATCATGTGATGAATGTCAAAGAATTGGTAATATTAGTAGACGTCAAGAAATGTCTATGAATTATTCACTTGTTATTGAACCATTTGATGTTTGGGGCTTTGACTATATGGGGCCTTTTCCTTCCTCTAATGGATATACACATATTTTTGTTGCTGTTGATTACGTTACTAAGTGGGTAGAAGCCATTCCAACTAGTAGTGCTGATCATAACACTTCTATTAAAATGCTTAAAGAAGTTATTTTCCAAGATTTGGAGTCCCTAGATATTTAATGACTGATGGTGGTTCACATTTTATTCATGGTGCTTTCCATAAAATGCTTGTTAAGTATGATGTTAATCATAGAATTGCATCCCCTTATCACCCTCAGTCTAGTGGTCAAGTATAATTGAGTAATAGAGAGCTCAAATTAATTTTGCAAAAGACTGTTAATAGATCTAGAAAGAATTGGTCCAAGAAACTTGATGATGCATTATGGGCCTATAGAACTGCATATAAAAATCCTATGCATATGTCTCCGTATAAAATGGTTTATGGAAAAGCATGTCACTTACCTCTCGAACTAGAACACAAGGCATATTGGGCTATTAAAGAGATCAACTATGATTTTAAACTTTCCGGTGAGAAGAGGTTATTTGATATTAGCTCACTCGATGAATGGAGAACCCAAGCCTACGAAAATGCCAAGTTGTTTAAAGAAAAAGTTAAAAGATGGCATGATAAAAGGATACAAAAGCATGAGTTTAATGTAGGTGATTATGTATTGCTATACGACTCTCGTTTAAGATTTTTTGTAGGAAAACTTCTGTCTAAATGGTAAGGTCCTTACGTTATCGAGGAGGTCTATCGTTCCGGTGCTATAAAAATCAACAACTTCAAAGGCACAAATCCGAAGGTGGTGAATGGTCAAAGAATCAAACATTATATCTCAGGTAATCCCATGAATGTTGAAACCAATGTTATTGAAACCGTAACCCCGGAGGAATACATAAGGGACACTTTCCGGAACGTTTTAGACTCCGAAAAGGAATAGGTATGTGGTATGGTAAGTAAACCGACTCCAAAACAATTTTTAAGGCAATATTTCTCCGTTTTGGAATATTTAGAAAAATAGAAAAATAAGAAGCAGTCCGGGAAGGACACGAGGCCTCCACGAGGGTGGAGGGCGCGCCCTACCCTACTGGGCGCGCCCCCTACCTCGTTGGCACCTCGTGCATTCTCCAGACTCCGTTTTCTTGCACAATACGTATTTTCGTCGGTAAAAATTTATTATATAATCTCCCAGAGGTTTTGACTCCCGTATCACGCAAAAATCTCATGTTTTGTTTCGAGCTGTTGCTGCTGCAGATTAGAGCAATATGTCTTCGCAAGAGTCAGTCAGGGAGAGCCGGGTGTCTCATCTGGCACTGAGATCAATGACAAACAACAATCTTGACCTCTTTGGGCCAGCCACGGAGGAAGAGATGGAGGCTGACTTGAAGAGGATAGATGCCATGGAAGAGGATCAAGAAGTCACTTCCCACTTCCGAGCTGGATTCACAATGGGAGAACTACAGAGCTCGGCTATTCCAAACTCGGTTATCCTTTCCAATGTTAGATTTCTTTCTTATGAGAATATGAAAAAGAGTGTTACTAGTTCTCCCACAGCTATGCAGCACCCTTGGGTGCAGGGAGCTTTGGCTATTACAGGAAAACTCCAAAAGGAAATAATGGACCTCAAGCAGCAAATCAATAAGCTCGAGGAGGAGAATCGTATCCTGAGGGGCATCATCGCCAAGAATATCACATCACCATCCCCGAAAAGAGAGACATAATCACATGGGTATGGGCACTCCCCTTGGCAATTGCCAAGCTTGGGGGAGTGCCCCGGTATCGTATCACCATCACTTTATCTTTACCATTTTTCTTGGTTCGATCCTTTTGGTAATATCTTGATCTAGTAGAATAAAAGTTCTTAGTATGATCTAGTTGTGAGTTTTGCTTTATAATTCCTGTATGTAATCGAGTCCATGAGTTATATATAATAAAGATTAGTGTTGAGTCAAGGGCTTGATTATTTTGCCATGATCCTAAGGGAATAAAAGAAAAGAGAAAGAAATAAAAAGAAACATATAGATCATATGGATCTTATGGAGATTAATGATCTCACATAGAAAAAGTATGATGAATAAAAGTTGTTGAGATATGACATGCTAAATATGACATATAAATATACTATCTTGGACATCTTTTATGATTGTGAGCACTCATTAAAATATGACATGCTAAAGAGTTGACGTTGGACAAGAAAGACAAAGTAATGGGTTATGTTTTCTTACATCTGAGATAAGTTATATTGTCATGGATCATCCAACATGGTTGAGCTTGCCTTTCCCCCTCATGCTAGCCAAATTCATCGCACCAAGTAGAGATACTACTTGTGCTTCCAAATACCCTTAAACCAGTTTTGCCATGAGAGTCCACCATACCTACCTATGGATTGAATAAGATCCTCCAAGTAAGTTGTCATCGGTGCAACCAATAAAAATTGCTCTCTAAATATGTATGACTTATTAGTGTGGGAGAAAATAAGCTTTATACGATCGTGTGATATGGATGAAATAAAAGCGACAGACTTCATAATAAAGGTCCATATCACAAGTGGCAATATAAAGTGACGTTTTTTCACATTAAGATTTTGTGCATCCAACCATAAAAGCGCATGAAAACCTATGCTTCCCTCTGCGAAGGGCCTATCTTTTACTTTTATCTCCTACCTTGCATAAGAGTCATGGTGATCTTCACCCTTCCTTTTCACATTTTATCCTTTAACAAGCACAGTATGTTGGAAAGGTCCTGGTATATATGGCTAATTGGATGTGAGTTTTCATGAACTATTATTGTTGACATTACCCTTGAGGTAAAACGTTGGGAGGCAAAACTATAAGCCCCTATCTTCCTCTGTGTCCGATTAAAACTCCATACCCATAAGTATTGCGTGAGTGTCAGCAATTGTGAAAGACTATATGATAGTTGAGTATGTGGACTTGCTGAAAAGCTATTATACATTGACTATTTCCTATGTTATGATAAATTGCAATTGCTCCAATGACTGAGATTATAGTTTGTTAGTTTTCAATGAAGTTTACGATTCATACTTGAAATTGTGATTGAATTATTACTCTAGCATAAGAAATCATAAGACAAGAATTATATAAGTTGTTGTTCTAAGAATGATCATGATGCCCTCATGTCCGTATTTTTATTTTTATCGACACCTCTATGTCTAAACATGTGGACATATTTTTCGATTTCGGCTTTCGCTTGAGGACAAGCGAGGTCTAAGCTTGGGGAGTTGATACGTCCATTTTTCATCATGCCTTTATATCGATATTTATTGCATTACAGGTTGTTATTACACATTATGTCACAATACTTATGCCTATTCTCTCTTATTTTACAAGGTTTACATAAAGAGGGAGAATGCCGGCAGCTGGGATTCTGGGCAGGAAAAGGAGCAAATATCATACACCTATTCTGCACAGCTCCAAAAGTCCTGAAACTTCACGGAAGACGTTTTCAGAATATATAAAAAATACTCAGCAGAAGAAGTTCACCAGGGGGGCCACACCCTACCCACGAGGGTGGGGGGCGCGCCCTACCCCCCTGGGCGCGCCCCCTACCTCGTGGGCCCCCTGGTGGCCCTCCGGTGGCCATATTCTGCTATATGGAGTCTTTCGATGGGAAAAAATCATAAGCCATTTTCTCGGACGAAACTCCGCCGCCACGAGGCAGAACCTTGGCGGAACCAATCTAGGGCTCCGGCAGAGCTATTCTGCCGGAGAAACTTCCCTCCGGGAGGGGGAAATCATCGGCATCGTCATCACCAACTCTCCTCTCATCGGGAGAGGGCAATCTCCATCAACATCTTCATCGGCACCATCTCCTCTCAAAACCCTAGTTCATCTCTTGTATCCAATTCTTGTCTCCAAGTCTGGTATTGGTGCTAGTAGGTTGTTAGTAGTGTTAATTACCCCTTGTAGTTGATGCTAGTTGGTTTATTTGGTGGAAGATTATATGTTCAGATCCTATATGCATATTAATACCCCTCTGATTATGAACATGAATATGCTTTGTAGTAGTTACGTTTGTTCCTGAGGACATAGGAGAAGTCTTGCTATTAGTAGTCATGTGAATTTGGTATTCGTTCGATATTTTGATGAGATGCATGTTGTCTCTCCTCTAGTGGTGTTATGTGAATGTCGACTACATAACACTTCACCATTATTTGGGCCTAGAGGAAGGAATTCGGAAGTAATAAGTAGATGATGCGTTGCTAGAGTGACAGAAGCTTAAACCCTAGTTTATGCGTTGCTTCGTAAGGGGCTGATTTGGATCCATATGTTTCATGCTATGGTTAGGTTTACCTTAATACTTTTGTTGTAGTTGCGGATGCTTGCAATAGAGGTTAATCATAAGTGGGATGCTTGTCCAAGTAAGGGCAGCACCCAAGCACCGGTCCACCCACATACCAAATTATCAAAGTACCGAACGCGAATCATACGAACGTGATGAAAACTAGCTTGACGATATTCCCATGTGTCCTCGGGAGCGCTTTTCTCTATATAAGAGTTTGTCCAGGCTTGTCCTTTGCTACAAAAAGGATTGGGCCACCTTGCTGCACTTTATTTACTTCTGTTACTTGTTGCTCGTTACAAATTATCCTACCACAAAACTATCTATTACCAGTTATTTCAGTACTTGCAGAGAATACCTTGCTGAAAACCGCTTATCATTTCCTTCTGCTCCTTGTTGGGTTCGACACTCTTAATTAATGAAAGGACTATGATAGATCCCCTATACTTGTGGGTCATCGGTGGTCACCTTGTTGGTCGAATTGCCATACCGACATGTTCGGTTGCCTCGGGGATTTCGGCATCGCTGAGAGAGCTCGACCTCATCGAGTGTTCGGCACACGGGCCATATTTCTTTTATTACCCACTTTGCATAAATTATTATTTATGCCACGAATTTTTTAACTTACTATTATTACTATTATCTTCGGCTTGCACTATTTTCTGTGCACAAGTAAATGATTCGGGTTGGGCAGCGTTGTCACCTTGGCATAGCGACGTACCACGTCACCTCGGCTGGACCGGGGGCTTCATCATCACTTCATTAACCCAAGCCGGGGACTTCCGTGTCATACTGTCGGCCTGCTCTGCCGCCTCGGTCGGACTGGGGGTTCCACCTCGCCATGTTGGTCGTGCTATGTGATACGTCTCCAACGTATCTATAATTTTTGATTGTTCCATGCTATTATATTATCTGTTTTGGATGTTTTATATGCATTTATATGCTATTTTATATGATTTTTGGGACTAACCTATTAACCTAGAGCCAAGTGCCAGTTTCTGTTTTTTCCTTGTTTTTGGGTTTTACATAAAAGGAATACCAAATGGAGTCCAATTGACGTGCCAATTTTTAATGATTTTTTATGGACCAAAAGAAGCCCCGGGAGTAAAATAGTTGGGCCAGAAGAGTCCCGAGACATCCATGAGGGTGGAGGGGGCGCCCTACCCCCCTAGGCGCACCCCCTGCCTCGTGGATGACTCGGAGACCCCCCCTGTAGCGTGAGACTGACGCCAAAAATTCCAATAAATACAAAAAAACCCGAAAAGAAACCTAGATCGGGAGTTCTGCCGCCGCAAGCCTTTGTAGCCACCAAAAACCAGTCGGGACCCTGTTCCGGCACCCTGCCGGAGGGGGGATCCATCACCGGTGGCCATCTTCATCATCCTGACACTCACCATGACGAGGAGGGAGTAGTTCAACCTCGGGGCTGAGGGTATGTACCAGTAGCTATGTGTTGGATCTCTCTCTCTCTCTCTCGTGTTCTTCATATGGCAGGATCTTGATGTACCGCGAGCTTTGCTATTATAGTTGGATCTTATGATGTTTCTCCCCCTCTATGTCCTTGTGATGAATTGAGTTTTCCCTTTTAAGTTATCTTATCGGATTGAGTCTTTAAGGATTTGAGAACACTTGATGTATGTCTTGCATGTGCTTATCAGTGATGACAATGGGATATTCACGTGATCCACTTGATGTATGTTTTGGTGATCAACTTGCAAGTTCTGTGACCTTGTGAACGTATGCATAGGGGTTGGCACACGTTTTCGTCTTGACTCTCTGGTAGAAACTTTGGGGCACTCTTTGAAGTTCTTTGTGTTGGTTGAATAGATGAATTTGAGATTGTGTGATGCATATCCTATAATCATATCCACGGATACTTGAGGTGACATTGGAGTATCTAGGTGACATTAGGGTTTTGGTTAATTTGTGTCTTAAGGTGTTATTTTACTACGAACTTTAGGGCTGTTTGTGACACTTATAGGAATAGCCCAATGGATTGATCGGAAAGAACAACTTTGAGGTGGTTTCGTACCCTACAATAACCTCTTTGTTTGTTCTCCGCTATTAGTGACTTTGGAGTGACTCTTTGTTGCATGTTGAGGGATAGTTATATGATCGAATTATGTTATTATTGTTGATAGAACTTGCACTAGTGAAAGTATGAACCCTAGGCCTTGTTTCAAAGCATTGCAATACCGTTTGTGCTCAATTTTATCATTAGTTACCTTGCTGTTTTTATATTTTCAGATTACAAAAAATCTATATCTACCATCCATATTGCACTTGTATCACCATCTCTTCGCCGAACTAGTGCACTTATACAATTTACCATTGTATTGGGTGTGTTGGGGACACAAGAGACTCTTTGGTATTTGGTTGCAGGGTTGTTTGAGAGAGACCATCTTCATCCTACGCCTCCCATGGATTGATAAACCTTTGGTCATCCACTTGAGGGAAATTTCTTACTGTCCTAGAAACCTCTGCACTTGGAGGCCCAACAACGTCTACAAGAAGAAGGTTGTGTAGTAGACATCAAGCTCTTTTCTGGCTCCGTTGCCGGGGAGGTTAGCGCTTGAAGGTATATCTTTAGATCTTGCAATTGAATCTTTCTGATTCTTGTTTTATAACTAGTTTATTATATAAAAGAAAACTATAAAAATGCAATTGAGGGTGCCTCACATGCTTCATCTTTTTAATTTCTTTCATGAAAATTATGGAAAGAAAAATTGTGCCCAAGTACTAGAAGAAGAATGCATTAAAATGTTTGGCACTAAATCTTTGAATGATGAGCATGATTGCAATGTTGTTAGGATGAACTCTTTGAATATCCATAGTACTAATGATGTTTGCACTAGTCATAATGAAAATGTCTCTTATAAGCATGTCAACTTTTGTGGAGTGCATAGAGTTTGCCAGTACACACCAAATAGGGAAGATAGATTTTGCAAGAGGCATAAGTATTTAGAAACTAAATGGTTGCAAGAGAGGCTAGATGCTTCTACTGGAAATTTAAAATTTCTTTGCCATCCTTGTGAACTTTGCAATGAACGTGATCATTTAAATCTCCAATGCAAATTGTTTGATAATCGTATCGTGTCCAAAAATTGTGATGACTTGATTTCCCTTGCGCATCATAATGAACTTAGTTTCCTTGTGGGTTATGAAGAAATGAAACATATAACTAAGGATATTCCAGAATTTGTCCTTGATAAAGTTCTTGATTTTGATCTAGAGGAAATTTATATGTATTGTGCGGTGAATTGCATTGAAAATCCTTATATTGCAAATTACATAAAGACAAGAAGAAAAATAGAAGATGAAGAGAATACTAATGAAAGGGAAGAGATTTCCCAATATCCTCCTATTCTTTCTTATGATGAATCAGGTAATGAGGAGGAGCCTTCTATTCAACCAGTCTCATTAATAAGGAGCTCCAAAAAGAGGGTTAAACCCATATTTGATGTGAAGAAGAAAAAGATAAGATGGAGAAGCAAAGGTAAAAAGGTATCCCTCCCAAATGATGTTGCTCCTATTACTCATTGTGATGAGGATAATTGCTATACTATTGGTGCTATCCGTACTATTAATGATGAGAGTGATTATGCTTATGATATGAAAAGGCCCAAGCTTGGGGATGCTATGTTTGATGAGAATGACATGTTTGAGAATTTATTTGCTGCAATTAATGTTTGTCCCAAGCTTGGGGATGCTATGTTTAATGAAGATGGTATTTTTAGTCTCCCAAGTTTTGATGAGAAAATTTCTTATGATGATAGCATGCCTCCTATTTATGATGATTATATTGATGAAAGTGGGTTTGGAAGAGTGTCAACTTTAGGAAGTAATGATCCCACTATGTTGGAGGATGTTGAATCTTATTGTATAATTATAAAAGTGGATTTGGAGAGGTCATGACTTTATTTAGTAATGATTCCACTATCTTGGAAGAGCTATCAATTGATTATGATGAGAACAAAGTTGCTACTTATGATGATTATTGTGATGATACTTATGTTATAAAAAGTAGTGATGATTATATTTACAAAACTTGTCATGATTATGATTACCCTTTTTCTGAACATTAATCTTTTAATGTGGAAACAATTTATAGTAGTCAAGTTTCTTATGATACTCGCACTATTCCGAATGAGAAGAATTTTGCTTATGTGGAGAGTAGTAAATTCTCTATGCTTGTAGTTGTAGATCATGAAAAGAATGCTTTATGTGATGCTTATATTGTTGAATGTATTCATGATGCTACTGAAAATTATTATGAGGGAGGAATATATGCTTGTAGGAATTGCAATAATATCAAGTTTCCTCTCTATGTGTTAAAAGTTTTGAAGTTATGCTTGTTTTGTCTTCCTATGCTAGTTGATTCTTGTTCCCATAAATTGTTTGCTTGCAAAACCCCTATGCATAGGAAGTGGGTTAGGCTTAAATTTGTTAGTCATATTCTTCATGAGGCTCTCTTTATGTTTCAATTCTTATCTTTTATGTGAGCATAATTGAAATCGTCATGCCTAGCTAAAATGGCATTAAAGAAAAGCGCTTGTTGGGAGACAACCCAATATTTAACCCTACTGTTTTTGTGTGTCCACATGATTAAGCTACTGTAGTAATCATGTTTTATTGCCTTTGTTTAATAAAGTGCCAAGTAAGACCTTTGGGATGATCTATGGTGATAGTTGATTTGATCCTACCGAAAAATAGAAACTTTTGCACCCAGGAGATTATTTTAATTTTTAATAGAAGCGTGATAAAATACTGATTGTTTTTGCAGAGGATTAATAAACAAATTGCCTAGGACTTCCTAATTTATAAGAATTTTTGGAGTTACAGAAGTATTCTAAATCTCCAGATTGCTACAGATTGTTCTGTTTTGACAGATTCTATTTTCTATGTGTTGTTTGCTTATTTTGATGAATCTATGAGGTAGTATCAAAGGGTATGGACCATGGAGAAGTTGAAATATAGTAGATATTAGACCAATATAAATAAATAATCAGTTCACAACAGTACCAAAAGTGGTGATTTATTTTCTTATACTAACGGAGCTTATGAGATTTTCTGTTGAGTTTTGTGTTGTGAAGTTTTCAAGTTTTGGGTAAAGATTCGATGTACTATGTAATAAAGAGTGGCCAGAGCCTGGGCACCCCAAGATAATATTCAAGGACAACCAAGAGCCTAAGCTTGGGGATGCCCCGGAAGGCATCCCCTCTTTCGTCTTTGTTCATCGGTAACCTTACTTGGAGCTATATTTTTATTCACCACATGATATGTGTTTTGCTTGGAGCATCATTTTATTTTCTTTTGTTTTTCTTGTTGTTTGAATAAAATACCAAGATCTAAAATTCTTAAATGTTAGAGAGTCTTCACATAGTTGCATAATTATTCGACTACTCATTGATCTTCACTTATATCTTTCGGAGTAGTTTGTCGTTTGCTCTAGTGCTTCATTTATATCTTTTTAGAGCACGGCGGTGGTTTTATTTTGAAGAAAAATATGAACTCTCATGCTTCACTTATATTATTTTGAGAGTCTCTTAGAATAGCATGGTAATTTTCTTTGGCTATAAAACTAGTCCTAATATGATGGGCATCCAAGATGGGTATAATAAAAACTTTCATATAAAGTGTGTTGAATACTATGGGAAGTTTGATGCTTGATGATTGTTTTGAGACACGTGGATGGTGATATTAGAGTCATGCTAGTTGAGTAGTTGTGAATTTGGTAAATACTTGTGTTGAGGTTTGCAAGTCTCGTAGCATGCACGTATGGTAATCGTTGTGTAACAAATTTGAAGCATGAGGTGTTTCTTTGATTGTCTTCCTTATGAGTGGCGGTCGGGGACGAGTGATGGTCTTTTCCTACCAATCTATCCCCCTAGGAGCATGCACGTAGTGCTTGGTTTTGATGACTTGTAGATTTTTGCAATAAGTATGTGAGTTCTTTATGACTAATGTTGAGTCCATGTATTATACGCACTCTCACCCTTCCACCGTTGGTGGCCTCTCTAGTACCGCACAACTTTCGCCGATACCATAAACCCACCATTTACCTTGCTCAAAACAGCCACCATACCTACCTATTATGGCATTTCCATAGCCATTCCGAGATATATTGCCATCCAGCTTTCCATCGTTCCGTCTATTATGTCACGCTCCATCATTATCATATTGTCTTACATGATTATGTAGTTGACATCGTATTTTTGGCAAAGCCACCATTCATAATTTTTTCATACATGTCACTCTTGGTTCATTGCACATCCCGGTACACCGCCGGAGGCACTCATATAGAGTCATATTTTGTTCTAAGTATTGGAGGATTCTATAAACGTAGGGACAGGAAAAACACATGAATGGGATAGGAATGCACGTGCACAACAGAGCATTTGGAAACATAGGATTTCTGTGAGCCACGGTGTTTGGTTCACATGAATTCGAAGAACATGGGAATGGAGAAACATGGTCAAACTAAAGTCAAACCACGTGAAAATGAAAAAAATAAGAATCTTATTATGCGAGTAATGCAATTAGTCATGTTCTGCATGAATATTAATTTGAAAAGGATGTCCAACTGGATACTAAAATCCCTACCACTTTTCTTTGAAAGAGACACCAAAGGGGAAAAAATCCTCCTGTTTTGCTTTGCTCCACTCCTAACCAAATTCACGAATAGTAGTACCATAGTAGTTCCATAGCAAAGGATCCCTGAGGGATCGACATGAATGTAGAGTCATATTTTGTTCTAAGTATCGAGTTGTAATCCTTGAGTTGTAAATAAATAGAAGTGTGATGATCATCATTATTAGAGCATTATCCCGTGTGAGGAAAAAAGAGAGGCCAAAGAAGCCAATGAAAAAAGGAGGCCAAAGAAGCCAAAAAAAGGTAGAGAAAAAGAGAGGAGGGACAATGCTACTATCCTTTTTCCACGCTTGTGCTTCAAAGTAGCACCATGATCTTCATGATAGAGAGTCTCTTATTTTGTCACTTTTATATACTAGTGGGAAATTTCGTTATAGAACTTGGCTTGTATATTCCAATAATGGGCTTCCTCAAAATGCCCTAGGTCTTCGTGAGCAAGAAAGTTGGATGCACACCCACTTAGTTTCTTTTGTTGAGCTTTCATACATTTATAGCTCTAGTGCATCCGTTGCATGGCAATCCCTACTCACTCACATCGATATCTATTGACGGGCATATCCATAGCCCATTAATACGCCTAGTTGATGTGAGACCATCTTCCTCCTTTTTGTCTTCTCCACAACCACCATTATATTCCACCTATCACTACAAAAAAAGACACTTCCGTGATAATACGTGTTTGTCACAGTAGGTCACGTTTTCTGTCATGCATGTACATCCATGACGATTTTATGACAGCATCAAGATAGTCATACATGTGCTGTCATAGAAGTGTTCCATGACATTACCAAAATTATCATCACAGAAGTGTCCACTTCCATGACGATAAATCATGTGTCATGGAAGTACTTTCGTCAAGGGTGATCGACACGTGGCATCCACCGTAACGGGTCGCCGTTAAGCTATCGGGTCCGGTTTTGGATCCGATAACCCGCTAACAGCCCGGACCAATGAGGATTTTCCACGTGTAAAATTCTCATTGGCCGGAGGAAACACGTGTTGGCTCACCGTTGAGACAGATGTCATCCATTCATTGGACAAGAGGCGCCTATGATATCTCGACGCATGGCACGGCCCAACAGAGGCCCATTCCGGTGAGAAGGCCGACCCGTTTGACTTGGTCAAAAGGTAACGGGCCAGCCCAGGGAAAGCCTATTCCTATATAGCCCATTTACGACCCGCTAACTCAGGGCCCGTTATGGCCTTACGGGATTAAGCCCAGTTGAGGGAGTCCTGGATTAGGGGGTCCCCGGACAGCCGGACTATCTCCATTGGCCGGACTGTTAGACTATGAAGATACAAGATTCTTCGTCTCGTGTCCGGATGGGACTCTACTTGGTGTGGAAGGCAAGCTAGGCGATACGGATATGGATATCTCCTCCTTTGTAACCGACCTTGTGTAATCCTAACCCTCTCCGATGTCTATATAAACCGAAGGGTTTTAGTCCGTAGGACAACAACCATAACATACAATCATACCATAGGCTAGCTTCTAGGGTTTAGCCTCTCTGATCTCGTGGTAGATCTACTCTTGTACTACCCATATCATCAATATCAATCAAGCAGGACGTAGGGTTTTACCTCTATCAAGAGGGCCCGAACCTGGGTAAAACATTGTGTCCCCTGCCTCCTGTTACCATCCGTCCTAGACGCATAGTTCGGGACACCCTACCCGAGATCCACCGGTTTTGACACCGACATTGGTGCTTTCATTGAGAGTTCCTCTGTGTCATCACCTTTAGGCCCGATGGCTCCTCCGATCATCAACAATGATGCGGTCCAGGGTGAGACCTTTCTCCCCGGACAGATCTTCGTGTTCGGCGGCTTTGCACTGCGGGCTAATTCGCTTGGCCATCTGGAGCAGATTGAAAGCCACGCCCCTGGCCATCAGGTCAGATTTGGAAGTTTGAACCACATGGCCAACATCTGCAGAGACTTGATCTCCGACGGATTTGAGCCACAGCCGAGCGCGCCGCACTGTCACGACGGGTATGACCTAACTCTGCCGCCGAATAGTACCCAGAGGCCGCGCCCGCATCAGCTCCGACCCTTAGCTCAGAGCCAACTGCGCCAATCGAGGACAGGTGGCTAGACACCGCCTCAG
Organism: Triticum urartu; assembly: GCF_056163025.1. Taxonomy (NCBI): domain Eukaryota; kingdom Viridiplantae; phylum Streptophyta; class Magnoliopsida; order Poales; family Poaceae; genus Triticum; species Triticum urartu. Next base: position 254,007,582 of record NC_141876.1, on the reverse strand, counting down.
GGGCTGTAGTCTCAACGACGATCGAGCCGAACACCAGCCTAAACCTCTGCGAAGCCCGTGACTCCAAGGTGACGGACTCTTTTCCGGACTCCGAACCGTCCGCGCCCCTGCCAATTGAATCCGATTGGGTGCCGATCATGGAATTCACCGCCGCGGATATCTTTCAGCACTCGCCCTTCGGCGACATTCTGAATTCACTAAGGTCTCTCTCTTTGTCAGGAGAGCCCTGGCCGGACTATGGCCAACAGGATTGGAATGCGGATGATGAAGAAATTCGACGCCCACCCACCACCCACTTCGTAGCCACTGTCGATGATTTAACCGACATGCTCGACTTCGACTCCGAAGACATCGACGGTATGGACGACGATGTAGGAGACGAACATGAACCAGCGCCTATAGGGCACTGGAAAGCCACCTCGTCATATGACATATACATGGTGGATACACCTAAAGAAGGCAATGGCGACGAGATAGCGGAGGATGACCCCTCCAAAAAGCAACCCAAGCACCGACGTCAGCGGCGCCGCTCTAGGTCCCGCCAAAGCAGAAGTGGTGATACCGGCACAGGAGATAATAACACTCCGGATAGTGCCGAAGACAACAACATTCCCCTCCAGCAAGATTCAGAGTAGGAGGATGGAGGAGCCAGCTCTCCTGAGAGAGCGGCAGATGGAGAGGAGGAGGATCACAATTACATGCCCCCTCCGAAGACGAGGCAAGCCTCGGCGACGATGAATTCGCCGTACCAGAGGATCCCGTCGAACAAGAGCGCTTCAAGCGCCGGCTTATGGCCACAGCAAATAGCCTGAAGAAAAAGCAGAAGCAGCTTCAAGCTGATCAAGATCTGCTAGCTGACAGATGGACTGAAGTCCTCGCGGCCGAGGAATATAAACTCGAGCGACCCTCCAAGAATTACCCAAAGTGCAGGTTACTACCCCGACTGGAGGAAGAAGCGTATGATACGGCTGATCGGCCACCTCGTGGCCGCGATAGAGAGGCATTCCAGCCAAAAACTCAGCCTCTACCCCGACGCCATTCAAATAAAAAGGCATGGGGAGATACGCCAGACCTACGAGACATATTGGAGGACAAAGCAAAGCATGCAAAATCGATCTACGGATCACGAGGGAACACAACTCTGCGAGACAATAAACGTCAAGCCGGATACAGTAAAAGCAAATTCGGCCGGGCCGAACACAGCGGGCAAGACCCATTCGAGCTGCGTCATGATATAGCCCAATACAGAGGTGCCGCACACCCCTTATGCTTCACAGACGAAGTAATGGAACATCAATTCCCAGAAGGTTTCAAACCTGTAAATATTGAATCATACGACGGCACAACAGATCCCGCAGTATGGATCAAGGATTTCCTCCTCCACATCCACATGGCCCGCGATGATGACTTACACGCCATCAAATACCTCCCACTAAAGCTCAAAGGACCAGCGCAGCATTGGCTTAACAGCTTGCCAGCAGACTCCATTAGCTGTTGGGAAGATCTGGAAGCCGCATTCCTCGACAACTTTCAGGGCACTTATGTGCGACCACCAGACGCCGATGACTTGAGCCAGATAATTCAGCAGCCAGAAGAGTCGGCTAGGCAATTCTGGACTCGGTTCCTTACAAAGAAAAATCAAATCGTCGACTGTCCGGATGCAGAGGCCTTAGCAGCTTTCAAGCACAACATCCGAGACGAGTGGCTAACCTCGCACCTTGGTCAGGAAAAGCCGAAATCTATGGCAACTCTCACGACGCTCATGACCCGCTTTTGTGTGGGAGAAGATAGATGGCTGGCTCACAGTAATAACATATCAAAGAACCATGGTACCTCGGATACCAAGGACGGCAATAGCAGGTCACATCGCAACAAACATAAGCGCCGCATTAACAGCGAAAACACCGAGGATACGGCAGTCAATGCCGGGTTCAAAGGCTCTAAACCCGGTCAGCGGAAAAAGCCATTCAAACAAAGAACGCCGGGTCCGTCTAGCTTGGACCGTATACTCGATCGCTCGTGTCAAATACACGGCACCCCAGACAAGCCAGCCAATCACACCAACAGGGATTGTTGGGTGTTCAAGCAGGCCGGCAAGTTAATTGCCGAAAACAAGGACAAGGGGCCGCATAGCGATGACGAGGAAGAGCCCCGGCAGCCGCACACCAGAGGTCAGAAGAGGTTTCCCCCGCAAGTGCGGACGGTGAACATGATATATGCAACCCACATCCCCAAGAGGGAGCGGAAGTGTGCGCTCAGGGACGTATATGCGTTGGAGCCAGTCGCCCCAAAGTTCAACCCTTGGTCCTCCTGTCCGATTACCTTCGATCGCAGGGACCACCCCACTAGTATCCGTCATGGCGGATTTGCCGCACTGGTCCTAGACCCAATCATTAACGGATTTCACCTCACTCGAGTCCTTATGGATGGCGGCAGCATCCTGAGCCCGCTTTATCAGGATACAGTGTGCAAAATGAGTATAGACCCCTCAAGGATCAAACCCACAAAAACGACCTTTAAAGGCGTCATTCCAGGTGTAGAGGCCCATTGCACAGGCTCAATTACACTGGAAGTGGTCTTCGGATCCCCGGATAACTTCCGAAGCGAAGAGTTAATCTTCGATATAGTCCCGTTCCGCAGTGGTTATCACGCGCTGCTCGGGTGAACCGCATTTGCTAGATTCAATGCGGTACCGCATTATGCATACCTCAAGCTCAAAATGCCAGGACCTCGAGGAGTTATAACAGTCAATGGAAACATAGAGCGCTCTCTCCGAACAGAGGAGCACACCGCGGCCCTCGCAGCAGAAGCGCAAAGCAGCCTCTCAAGGCAATCAACCACTTCGGCGCTTCATAGCCCGGACACCTTCAATCGCGCTCGGGGCAATAGGCAAATAGACCGCCTGGCGCAATCTGAGCTCGCGTAGCAATACGGCGGCCACCCCAATCCCAGCCCAACGACAAAACTCGTGCCGCGCGTACATAATTACGCATTAAAAATACCATGGGCACAGGTGGGGAGGGGGGCACAACTGCGGCACGCCCCAAGACGCGACCTAAACCGCACTAGGGGCTTCCCGTTTGGTTATTTTTCTTTTTTCAAGACATTAATCGCTGGAAACACTGTCCGGTAGCACTATTTCCGAACACATGATGCAGCAACCAAGGAGGCATGCAGCTACGCCATACCACGGAATTCCTAGGTGGATTACAGTAACGAGCGAAATTTTCGATTTAATATCATTCCTCAGCTTGCCCATGGAAGGGACATAGTCCTACTCTTTGCTTATCACACTATCTATATCACTCTGCTTTAACGCAATTTTTTGAATAAACAATGCATGACAATTACGACTATTATTGCATTCTTGTTATATACATATCTATGTGTTAATTAATGACGCCTTGCAACCATACACTTTGGTACGGCTAATACACCAGGGGCTTACGTACCCCACAATACGGTGTGAAAAGTCCGAACACTTTCACAAGTGCGGCACCCAGAACTTATAGCATTATATGCATCAGCTCCGAATCATGTCTTTGGTCAAATGTTGGGTTTTCCCGGCTCCTATGTTTTGGTACCTTACGTTCCGCTCTATCGGCTAAGGTAGCGCTAGGAGAACTACTGCGATTTTGCCCCGGTTCTGCTGGGTTCAGCACCTCAGTAGAGAAAGCTAAAACTGACTGTCATGATAAGGCAAGAGACTGGTCGTTGTTCGGCGAGGTTTTCGAGTCCCTAAAGACTTATGCCGCTTAGAGCGAGGGGTCGGCCCTGTCCGGCTTAAAGGCGTGTATCGCGCCCCAAATTCAGCCTTCTGAATACCAGGGGCTTCGCCAAAATTTAAAATTATAGAATTCTATGGCTAAGTGAGAGTGATAAAGCATTATTAGTCTGGTTGCCTTGTTCGTTGTGCTGAGCACCTCCCTCGAAGGACCCAAACATGGGAACAAGAGTGCTCAGGTTTATTCCGAACACCCCAGCACTCGTGGCGTGGGGGCAGAAGCCGAGGACTAGCCATCTCTCAGATTGGATAAACAGCCAAACATAAGGTAATATTTTAAATTCAAACAAGCGTTGCATAGCGCATATGAAACAAGTTTTCATAAATAGAGGATAAAAGGAGCAAGTCTCACTCAAATATTACATCTTTTGAACACTCCTCCGCTATGAGACGGGCACCCAGCAGAACACCCTCGTAGTACATCTCGGGATGGCGGTGCTCCTTGCCCTCCGGCGGCCCCTCCTTGATCAGCTTCATGGCGTGTAACTTGACCCACTGCAATTTCACATGGGCAAAAGCCCGGCGTGCACCTTCAATGCAGACAGATAGCTTGACGACCTCCAGCCACGGGCAGGCATCCACAAGCCGCCTCATCAGGCCGAAGAAGCTGTTCGGAAGGGCGTCGCCAGGCCACAGCTGGACTATAAAGCTCCTCATGGCCCGATCGGCCGCCTTATGTAGCTCGACCATCTGCTTCAGCTGGTCGCTCATTGGCACCGGGTGTTCGGCCTCAGCATACTGAGACCAGAATAGCTTCTCCGTTGAGCTTCCATCCTCGGCCTGGTAAAATTGTGCGGCATCGGACACGCTACGGGGCAAATCTGTGAATGCTCCTGGAGAGCTCTGGATTAGGGTAAGTAATCGGTAATTTACTTTTACATGCTTGCTTTGCATATAGAAAGCCTTACCCGTCGCTATGTTCTTCATTGTGTCGATCTCCTGGAGGGCCTTTTGGGCTTCGGCCTTGGCACTTCTTGCGCTCTCGAAGGCCGCGGCAAGCTCAGACTCCGCCGTCTTTGAGTCAAGCTCCAATGTCTCGTGCTTCGCCACGAGAGCCTGAAGCTCTTCCTGCACCTCGCCCACCCGAGCCTCGTGCTTCTCTCGCTCGGTGCGCTCCTTGGCCACGTTATCTTCGGCCTTCGTTAGAGCTTGCTTCAGGGTCGCCACCTCGCTTGTGGCCCCTGGAAAATATACGTTGATCCTGTCATTTTGCAATCGTGTCTTCTTTTATATATACATATCTATAGACAGGGTATTACTTACCCTTGTTCTCCTCGAGCTGCCTCTTGGCAAGGCCGAGCTCTTTCCTAGACCCCTCGAGATCCTGCTTCAGTACGGTGACCTCCGCAGTCAGTGCGGTGGACGCCAGCAGCGAAGCCTGCATATGCATATTGGTATACTTATATTAGACTCCTGCGATATTATTTGATCCTCTGTTCGGCTTTTCTTTGTGAACACCGAACAAGCATCAGGGGCTACTGTCTATGCGGTAATATCTCTACTACATTTTAAAACACTTACCTCAAAGCCTGTTAGAAGGCTGGCACAGGCTTCAGTCAACCCGCTCTTGGCGGACTGAACCTTCTGGACCACCGCACTCATAACAGTACAGTGCTCCTCGTCGATGGAAGCGCTGCGAAGCGCTTCCAGCAGATTGTCCGGCGCCTCTGGATGGACAGAGGTCATCGGCACAGGCGTCTTGCCCCTCTTAGAAGGAGGCCGCCTGCCCGAGCCTAGAACCGCTGGAGGTTCCGGCGCGGTGTTCGGCTGAGGGCCAAACTCGGAGCTCTCAGGGGCCCCGTCCCCTCGGCTCCCGGAGTCCAGAAGGTCGCCTTGAGGCGTCTCCGATACTATCTCCCCTCGATCCGGTGCCTCTTGAGACAACACCTCGGCGTCGTCCGCAGGAGGAGGGGAGGTGGCGGTCGGGACTGGATCGCTATCCATGTCCGACGAGCCCAGGGAGCCGTCCGATGATACATCGATGCTGGCTCGTGGCGGCCTGCATAATCATGTTCGGCGTTAGGGAAAGCAATGCGACAAAGGAATGCTACGAGTTACTCTGGTATCTGAATACTTATGATCTCCCCAGGGGCTTGGCCCTGGGCAACCACTTTTCTTCGTCTTCGTCGGCGGCGGTGGAGCTGTCCGGAAGGAGAGTCCTTCCCTTCTTGGACCCTTTGGCCCCCCAGTTGGGGCGGCCTTCCTTTTCTTGTCTCCCCCGCTTTGGGGGGAGCATCTTCTTCTTTCTCCTCGTCTTCGGGGGAAGAGTGTGCCGCAGAGTTATCAGATGATGAGTCCGATAACACCTGGCGCCAGGAACTCTTTCGGGTTCCCTTGGCCTTCTTGGTCTTCTCCGGCACCTTGTAAGGAGCTGGAGTCAACATCTCCGTCAGGAGAGCTCCCGCAGTGTCTTCGGGCAAAGGGGCCGGACAGTTAATCTTCCTTGACGTCTCCACCCAGTCCTGTCAAAGGCATGGAGATTAGACCCCGCACATAATTAAGCTAGGGGAAATAAATGTCCTATGGGACGTATTGAACTCACCGAACGCGCTAGGCGCTTTGCGCTTAGTCCGCGGTCCTCGGCGAGAGAAGGAGGGACCTCGGCGCCCTTGAACAGCACCTTCCAGATGTCCTTGTGCGTCGTATCAAAGAGCTCGCTCAGAGTCTGGTGCCGGGCCGGGTCGAACTCCCACAAGTTAAAATCCCGTTGTTGACACGGGAGGATCCGGCGGATGAGCATAACCTGGACTATGTTGACAAGCTTGAGCTTCTTGCTTGCCATACTCCGGATACATTTCTGGAGTCCGTCCAGCTCCACCGACGAACCCCACAACAAGCCCTTCTCTTTCCAGGAAGTGAGACGTGTAGGGAATCCGGATCGAAACTCGGGGGCTGCCGCCCACTTGGTGTCGCGCGGCTCAGTGATGTAGAACCATGCCGATTGCCATCCCTTTATTGTCTCCATGAAGGAGCCTTCGAGCCATATAACGTTGGGCATCTTGCCCACCATGGCTCTGCCGCATTCTGCTTGTTGGCCTCGTACCACCTTCGGCTTGATATTGAAGGTCTTTAACCATAGGCCGAAGTGGGGCCGAATGCGGAGGAAAGCCTCACACACGACGATGAATGCCGAAATGTTGAGGACGAAGTTCGGGGCCTGATCATGAAAGTCCAGCCCGTAGTAGAACATGAGACCATGGACGAATGGATGGAGGGGAAACCCCAGCCCGCAGAGGAAGTGGTGGAGGAAGACTACCCTCTCGTGAGGTTCCGGGGTAGGGACGATCTGCCCCGCAGCAGGCAGCCGATGCGCGATATTCGCGGCTAAGTATCCAGCTCCGCGCAGCTTCTTGATGTCTCCCTCCGTGACGGAGGAGACCATCCACCTGCCTCCCGCTCCGGACATGGTTGGAGAAGGTTGAGGTGGGAAGTGCGGACTTGGGCACTAGAGCTCGAGTGTGCGAAAATGGATGAGCAAAGGAGGAAGAAGGCGTGGATAGAAAGGTGAATCCTTATCCCTTTATATGGGCGGACGAAACTGAGCGTCCCCACTTGCCTGGTAAGACTCGCTTATCCCCCAAGCGCCGTAATCGATGGCGCGGTTGGGTTACCTACGCCCATATTGATGACAATCCCGTAATAAGGGGACATGATCTCTGCTTTGACAAGACGTGTCGAAAAACTGCCTCGCGTTATGTGCGGGGCTAGTTAAAGGAAACGGTTCGAATAATCATCGGGCCATGACATAACGTCATACTATCAAGACAAGTCAGCAAATTAGAATTGCGAAAATATTATTCTCTCTATGGTGGTATGTGGAACTTATTTTGCAGGGTCGGACACTATCCTCGTATTCAAGTTCTTCTGTGATGTATTCGGAGAAGGAACCCGCCTTGTAATGCCAAAGACAATACTGCACGCCGGACTCATCGTCATTGAAGCCTGGTTCAGGGGCTGCTGAGGGAGTCCTGGATTAGGGGGTCTCCGGACAGCCGGACTATCTCCATTGGCTGGACTGTTAGACTATGAAGATACAAGATTGAAGACTTCGTCTCGTGTCTGGATGGGACTCTACTTGGCGTGGAAGGCAAGCTAGGCGATACGGATATGGATATCTCCTCCTTTGTAACCGACCTTGTGTAACACTAACCCTCTCCGGTGTCTATATAAACCGAAGGGTTTTAGTCCGTAGGACAACAACCATAACATACAATCATACCATAGGCTAGCTTCTAGAAGTTTAGCCTCTCTGATCTCGTGGTAGATCTACTCTTGTACTACCCATATCATCAATATCAATCAAGCAGGACGTAGGGTTTTACCTCTATCAAGAGAGCCCGAACCTGGGTAAAACATTGTGTCCCCTGCCTCCTGTTACCATCCGGCCTAGACGCACAGTTCGGGACCCCCTACCCGAGATCCGCCGGTTTTGACACAGACACCAGTAGCTTCATCTGGGCCATCCAATATGATTCCAAACCATTGTAACTTCCGGCCCATGTATGGCCCATCATGTCTTTCGGCCCATACGAGGCCATGTGTAACTCTTGGCCCATTAACGACCCCTGGTGAATCTGGCCTGCAATGAATAGTGTACCCCTTTATACCCATTAACGGCCCATTATTCATTTGGGCCGTTTCCAACCTGTGTTATATTTTGGCCTTCTTAGGACCCATTTTTTCTTGGGCTCATTTCCAGCATTCGGTTACTTACGGCCTGTTATTGGCCTTTTCTACTCATGGGCCAAATTCAGCCCGCGATTACAATCGGCCCGTTTGCAGCCCGTTAATCCGTTGGGCCGTTTTCATAGCGTCGTCCAATACGACCGATTAACGACGGCCCGTTATTGTCGGCCCATGAGCGGACGATTCCAAATCTAGCCCGTTTACGGCCCATAATGCGGTCTGTTATTGGCCCATGTTTGGCCTATCGATCATACGGCACGTAGAAGGCCCATTGATGCTATGGCCCATAGAAGGCCCATTGTTTCTACGGCCCGTAGAAGGCCCATTATTTCTATGGCCCGTAGGAGGCCCATGGTAACTACAATAAATATGTAGCCCATGGTTATTGTGGCCTAGTTTTCGAAAATAGGTTATTGCGGTCACTAGCAAACCGCAGAAAAAGAACTGCACTGACTACAAGCAAACAAATAAACGAGACAACAAGGAACTAAATAAGCAAGCAACTTATGTTAGGCTATCACGACTATTACACATATTACATCCATTGGGCATCAAAGCTCGCTACCAGTGCAAATATAGGGAACAATGAAGCATATCACATACACTGGTCGTCAAAGTTGGCGACGAGTGCAAATAAATGCCTTAGCAAAAACAAGTCCAGAATTGAAACCACTTTAGAAGAGGTCAAGAAACAATATCCTGGGTACCCATAATGCAAGCAAGATGCTTAGCAAGCTTATTAACTTTCTCTTGTTTGGCGCTTAAATCCTCCAGTGCTTGTTGTTGCACAAGAAAGTATGCATCTGAATTCTGCAGGGACTTCCTCAGTCCTTCGGCTTCTTGCCGTAGCACAACTGACTCATGCCTTTCAGCTTGTAGCTGAGACTGAAGAAGCTGAAGTGATTCGGGCAGCGAGGTCGAAGAGCTTGTGCCAGCGGTACTGGCCAGTAACTCGAACACTACATCAACGCAGGACTGTGGGGTTTTCTCACTGTCTACAAGATCATTTTTATCACCTTTCTTGGAGATCATAGTGTTGTCTCACTATCTTGAACCTTATCTGCATTACTTTCTCTACCATTGCATAGTGCGGTGCTCTTCTCCAATATTCTGTTCGCATACTACAAGAGAAACAAGCAGACACATCACAGGTTTAGCATGTAGTATACCAAACTCATTTTGGTAAACCGGTTCAGTAGTAAGGAGGATAGGATAACATCATGAAACAAACATATATCTATGTACTATGGTCACTGTATTGTCCATATCATTCTAGTTTATGTTGTCAAATCAAGATAGAGACATAGTTCAACTCATATATTTTGAAGACACAACAGCATAGACAGAATATAAGTGTGACAAACTACACAGCATTGCCAACACTTGTAATGTGCATCACATGAGAACATAACTATTTGTACAACTGAAACTGAAATTAACATAGAGCAAGAAGTTAGAACAATGATCCAGTTAAAGAAATAGGTTTAAAACATACCTGTTGCACCATTGGAGTTTCAATTGGATCCTTCATATTTGAAACTAGTTAGTATGAGTAAATACAGTCATGCAACAGCAAAGGAGTATGGACCATAGCTACGGAATCTGACCTGAGAATAGTTGCTCTTCTGCTTTAAACGTGAAGTTTGGGTTCGCTGTGGTGGTCTTCGTGCTTTGGGCACTGCAGTTGCTTTACAAACTGCTCGTGTGGGGGTACTCTGTGGTGTACATTGTGCTTTGCCAACTAGAAGTGGGTTACTAGCCGCTAGGGTTGGGATTAGGTTGGTTGTAGCTGGTTCTCTGCCCAACGGTCTAAGTGTGCAATCTGGAAGAATCTCGATTATGTGTGGTGGGGCAAGTTTGTGGGCCAGTACAACCATGGTTATATCTGCACCGACGGGTAGCACTGTATTTTGTGAAGAACAGGTTTTTTCTCCCTTAGATACTGCCATCACCCCTCCAATTCAAATGGCTGATAAACAAGAAAAGAAATTGAATGTATAAACATTGTATGATAGACAGATGTGGTAATTCACATATATGTTGTCTAAGCAAATAGGACACCATGACACAATTTCACATATGTGATGCCTAACTAAACAGGATAGCATGACATAGTTTCAGATATATGATGGACAACTTAACAGGATATAATGGCTTAATTCAACATATGATTCGTATCTAAACAAGATGACTTGACAAAACTATATGATGTCTTTCTAAAATAGGTTGAGATGAAATAATTCACATAAATGTTGTCTAAGTATACGGGATGGCATGATATAATTGACATAATTGATTCATATACTAAGCATTCGCCACTCGCATGTATGATCTCTAAACTAAGCAAATGGAATTCAATATTGTGCATATGATGTCTAAACTAAGCAATGCAAGACACCATATGCATGATATGAGAAATATAAACATTGCAACTTAGAGCATACACCTCAGATGGGATATAGGACTGGTCATCTGTCTCTGAATCCTCCTCTGAGGAGCTCCTTGTAACCATCGAGATATATGCTTTAACAGGTACCATTGCCTACTCTGAAGACCTTGTTTTCACTCCTGATTTTTCCATAACCGGCTCAAATGGCTCATACACATGAAGAGTAGTTTAATGTACACAGATTGTTGACAAACGAAATACGTAATGAAAAAAAGATGGCATGAGATAATTCACATATATGATGCCTGGCTACATGGCGGTGCATAATTCACATATATGATAACTGGCTAAAAACATGGCATTGCATAATTCCCATATACTCCCTCCGTTCCTAAATATATTTCTTTTTAGAGATTTCAAATGGACTACTACATACGGACGTATATAGACATATTTTAGAGTGTAGATTCACTCATTTTGCTCCGTATGTAGTTACTTGTTGAAATCTCTAAAAAGACAAATATTTAGGAACAGTGGAATTATGATATAGAAACCAAACAGGTGGCATTCACACAAAGCAAATCTAAACTAAGCTGATGACATATAAGATGAATAATGTAAGCAATGTGAGGCGCCATATGCATGATATGACCAACATCAGCATGCTAGGTTAGAGCAAACATCTCAGGTGGTAAATAGGAGTGGTAGGCTCCCTCTGAATCCCCATCTGAACAGTTATCTTCCTCTGGAATACAATCTGGAATGGCGGGAGGGGGGCACTTCGCCCACCATGGAGCGGCGTCTGCATGACATTGTATTCCCACACAACAGTCTTCTCTTTTTTCTCTACATGTTCAGTACGATTGTGTATGATAACTGACATGCATAATAAAAAATTAATTAGATTTTGTAACGCCTAAGGGGTGCATGCAGAAATCAAGACTGATGGTAGCAAATGAGTGGATACATCCAAAACTAATGATAGCAGGTAGATTATAGCTTCAGTTTAAAAAGATAGACAATGGATCATATACTGTTTGTTGCCCACCCAACATGAACCACATAGAAGACCCCAGATGAACAAGATAGTAGACAGATACTATTCGTTGCTGCCTCGATATGAGACCCACGGGCATTGTAACACTCAAGTTTGAACGATAAAGTAGCAGGTAATAATAACAGATGCATAACATAAGCAAACACAAAAGACTGCGACCTCTCTTACGAAACTGTGTAGTTCTCATGTTCATCTACTCAATCGATGATGGCAATGCAGTTGGCGTGGCTGCCGGCAACGGGGAAGATGATCTGAGGCAGCGAAAGAAAGTTTGGAGGGGAATCTCTGCTACAGTGAACGCTTCCGTCGAGGGTGCACCTCAGGTGGGGTGGATGACGGCACGGGATGAGCAGGACATAACACGCAGAGTTTTCTTTGACGCCAATCTAAAAATGAAGTAAATCTGTAAGGGCTCCTTAGAATTGGAGGATTCTATAAACGCAGGGACAGGAAAAACACATGAATGGGATAGGAATGCACATGCACAATAGAGCATTTGGAAACATAGGATTTCTGTGAGCCTCGGTGTTTGGTTCACATGAATTCGAAGAACACGGGAATGGAGAAACATGGTCAAACTAAAGTCAAACCACGTGAAAATGAAAAAAATAAGAATCTTATTATGCGAGTAATGCAATTAGTCATGTTCTTCATGCATATTAATTTGAAAAGGACGTCCAACTGGATATTAAAAGTCCTACCATTTTTCTTTGAAAGAGACACCAAAGGGGAAAAAATCCTCATGTTTTGCTTTGCTCCACTCCTAACCAAATGCACGAATAGTAGTACCATAGTAGTTCCATACCAAAGGATCCCTGAGGGATCGACATGAATGTACAGTAACAAAGTGATGCAACGAGTGTACAACCTCTTTCGCATAGCCTTGTCGACCTCGGCATCATTGGGTTGAACGTGGAGGGTGGTGATGCTGGTGTGACTGTCGGAGGTGGGGAAGAAGATCTGAGGCCTCTGGAAACGGCGCCGGGTACTGCTTGGCTGTCATGGACGGTTCCGTCGTTGGAGCAGCTCCGGTGAGGTGTATGGCGTCGAGGATGAAGCAGGACAAGACATACAACGTCAATCTGAAGTGGGAATCTAATATCATCTGCAATAGATGATGTAAAATACATCACCAAAAAGTGCTAGATGTAAAATGCATCAGCCGCGCCACGACCGCTCCGACAGATGCTGTAAACACTGTTTACTCTGAACTTAACTGAAGAAACAGAACTTTAGAGTCGAGACTGAATTTTACTATCGAAACTGATTGAACTAGTAGAAGAGCATTGTAATAGATGTTTAGGGCGTTTGAGCACAGAGAAGCAGTGATCTAAATCAGCAGACGCTTGAGCAGGGAACGCAATAGCAGAGATCAAGTCTTGCAGCAGAACCGCGAGCGAGTGCTAAAGCAGCAACTCCTATAGCTGCCGGAGGTCGTGCAGCAGCAGCAGCAGCAGCAACAACGCGAGCGACAGCAAGAGAAGAGCAGCAGCACGAACGAGAGCAAGAGTGGAGCAGCAGCGCGACCGACAGCAATAGCAGATTAGAACAGCAGCACGAAGTGGCCGCCGAGGAAGCAATGACGTGGGGGAGAGATGCCGTGGATGAAGTGGCCGATGATGGCGCGTCGATGGAGACCCGCCATGGCTGCTCAGTATCGAGCACCGGAAGCCCCGCGAGATCGAATAAAGGATAAAATGCAGCAGTGAGAGCAGAACCTCCTTGGTGGCACCGAGTTGGCCTTGTCTTCATCAGAGGAATTGGTGAGGGTGTTGCGGTTCCGGTGGGGCAGGTCAAGATAGCGATGTGGGGATGGAGGTGGCGCGATAGACGAGGCCAACATCGAGGCAACTCCTTGGAGGTGGAGGACGGGGCGGCTGATCCGGCGGGATGACGAGATCGACGACGGATCCTCATCCAGTGCGGTGGATGAGGGACGACAAGCTGTTGCAGTGGACGACGTCGTCCGAGAAGAGTCTCTGGCTAGGCGGCCGTCGGCAGGCCGACCGAGGAGCGTGGGGTTTCGTGGGTTTTAGCGGCCTCGGTGTACGAATGGGGGGGACGTGAAGGAAATATGCCTTAGAGGCAATAATAAAGTTATTATTTATTTCCTTATTACATGATAAATGCTTATTATTCATGCTAGAATTGTATTAACTGGAAACATGATACATGTGTGAATACATAGACAAACATAGTGTCACTAGTATGCCTCTACTTGACTAGCTCGTTGATCAAAGATGGTTATGTTTCCTAACCATAGACATGAGTTGTCATTTGATTAAATGGGATCACATCATTAGGAGAATGATGTGATTGACTTGACCCATTCTGTTTGCTTAGAACTTGATCGTTTAGTTTGTTGCTATTGCTTTCTTCATGACTTATACATGTTCCTATGACTATGAGATTATGCAACTCCCGTTTACCGGAGGAACACTTTGTGTGCTACCAAACGTCACAACGTAGCTGGGTGATTATAAAGGTGCTCTACAGGTGTCTCCGAAGGTACTTGTTGAGTTGGCATATTTCGAGATTAGGATTTGTCACTCCGATTGTTAGAGGGGTATCTCTGGGCCCACTCGGTAATGCACGTCACTATAAGCCTTGCAAGCATTGTAACTAATGAGTTAGTTGCGGGATGATGTATTGCGGAATGAGTAAAGAGACTTGCCGGTAACGAGATTGAACTAGGTATTGAGATACCGACGATCGAATCTCAGGCAAGTAACATACCGATGACAAAGGGAACAACGTATGTTGTTATGCAGTTCGACCGATAAAGATCATCGTAGAATATGTAGGAGCCAATATGGGCATCCAGGTTCCGCTATTGGTTACTGACCAGTGAAATGTCTCGGTCATGTCTACATAGTTCTCGAACCCGTAGGGTCCACACGCTTAACGTTCGTTGACGATATAGTATTTATGAGTTATGTATGTTGGTAACCGAATGTTGTTCGGAGTTCCGGACAAGATCACGGACATGACGAGGAACTGCGGAATGGTCCGGAGATAAAGTTTTATGGGATAATAGTGTTTGGTCTCTGGAAGGGTTCCAGAATTCACCGAAAGGGGTTCGGATGTTTTCCGAAATGTTTGGGTACGAGAACACTTTATTTGGGCCAAAGGGGAAAGCCCACAAGGTTTTTGGAAAGCGCAAAAGGAAGTTTTGTGGAGTCCAGGGGCCAGACGCCAGGGTCCCTGGCATCTGGGTCCAGACGCCGGGAACCCTGGCGTCTGGCCCTGGAGTCTGAGAAGGACTCTTGCCTGTCGGGTGAAACCGACTTTGTGGAGGCTTTTACTCCAAGTTTCGACCCCAAGGCTCAACATATAAATAGAGGGGTAGGGCTAGCACCCAAGACACATCAAGAAACACCAAGCCGTGTGCCGGCTACCCCGTCCCCTCTAGTTTATCATCCGTCGTAGTTTTCGTAGTGCTTAGGCGAAGCCCTGCGGAGATTGTTCTTCACCAACACCGTCACCACGCTGTCGTGCTGCCGGAACCCATCTACTACTTTGCCCCTCTTGCTGGATCAAGAAGGCGAGGACGTCATCGAGCTGAACGTGTGCTGAACGCGGAGGTGCCGTACGTTTGGTACTTAATCGGGACGGTGTTGGAAATATGCCCTAGAGGCAATAATAGATTAGTTATTATTATATTTCCTTATTCATGATAATCGTTTATTATCCATGCTAGAATTGTGTTGATAGGAAACTCAGATACATGTGATGGATACATAGACAACACCATGTCCCTAGTAAGCCTCAAGTTGACTAGCTCGTTGATCAATAGATGGTTACGGTTTCCTGACCATGGACATTAGATGTCATTGATAACGGGATCACATCATTAGGAGAATGATGTGATGGACAAAGACCCAATCCTAAGCCTAGCACAAGATCATGTAGTTCGTATGCTAAAGCTTTTCTAATGTCAAGTATCATTTCCTTAGACCATGAGATTGTGCAACTCCCGGATACCGTAGGAGTGCTTTGGGTGTGCCAAATGTCACAACGTAACTGGGTGGCTATAAAGGTACACTACAGGTATCTCCGAAAGTGTCTGTTGGGTCGGCACAAATCGAGACTGGGATTTGTCACTCCGTGTAAACAGAGAGGTATCTCTGGGCCCACTCGGTAGGACATCATCATAATGTGCACAATGTGATCAAGGAGTTTACCACGGGATGATGTGTTACGGAACGAGTAAAGAGACTTGCCGGTAACGAGATTGAACAAGGTATCGGGATACCGACGATCGAATCTCGGGCAAGTGTCGTACCGATAGACAAAGGGAATTGTATACGGGATTGATTAAGTCCTTGACATCATGGTTCATCCGATGAGATCATCGTGGAACATGTGGGAGCCAACATGGGTATCCATATCCCGCTGTTGGTTATTGACCGGAGAGTCATCTCGGTCATGTCTGCATGTCTCCCGAACCCGTAGTGTCTACACACTTAAGGTTCGATGACGCTAGGGTTATAGAGATATTAGTATGCGGTAACCCGAAAGTTGTTCGGAGTCCCGGATGAGATCCCGGACGTCACGAGGAGTTCCGGAATGGTCCGGAGGTAAAGATTTATATATGGGAAGTCTTGTTTTGGTCGCCGGAAAAGTTTCGCGCATTATCGGTATTGTACCGGGAGTGCCGAAAGGGGTCCGGGGTCCACCAAGGGGGTCCACCTGCCCCCGGGGGCCACATGGGCTGTAGGGGTGTGCGCCTTGGCCTATATGGGCCAAGGGCACCAGCCCCAAGAGGCCCATGCGCCAAGAGATAAGAAGAAGGAAGAGTCCTAAAGGGGGAAGGCACCTCCTAGGTGCCTTGGGGAGGTGGGACTCCTCCCTGGCCGCACCCTTCCTTGGAGGAAGGGCCAAGGCTGCACCCCCCCCCTCTCCCTTGGCCCTATATATAGTGGGGGGAAGGGAGGGCAGTAACACCTAAGCCCTGGCGCCTCCCTCTCCCTCCCATGACACATCTCCCTCCTCCCGCAGCGCTTGGCGAAGCCCTGTTGGAATCCCGCTACTTCCACCACCACGCCGTCGTGCTGCTGGATCTCCATCAACCTCTCCTCCCCCTTGCTGGATTAAGAAGGAGGAGACGGCGCTGCTCCGTACGTGTGTTTAACGCGGAGGTGCCGTCCGTTCGGCGCTAGGATCATCGGTGATTTGGATCACGACGAGTACGACTCCATCAACCCCGTTCTCTTGAACGCTTCCGCGCGCGATCTACAAGGGTATGTAGATCCACTCCTCCCTCGTTGCTAGATGACTCCATAGATAGATCTTGGTGACATGTAGGAAAATTTTGAATTTATGCTACGTTCCCCAACAGACGGATGGTGAAGGTGTACGACTACATCAACCGCGTTGATAAACTCTTCCTCTTATGGTCTACGAGGGTATGTAGACAACACTCTCCCCTCTCGTTGCTATGCATCACCATGATCCTGCGTGTGCGTAGGAATTTTTTTGAAATTACTACGTTTCCCAACAGTGGCATCCGAGCCAGGTTTATGCGTAGATGTTATATGCACGAGTAGAACACAAGTAAGTTGTGGGCGATACAAGTCATACTGCTTGCCGGCATGTCATACTTTGGTTCAGCGGTATTGTTGGATGAAGCGGCCTGGACCGACATTACGCATACGCTTACGCGAGACTGGTTCTACCGACGTGCTTTGCACATAGGTGGCTGGCGGGTGTCAGTTTCTCTAACTTTAGTTGAACCAAGTGTGGCTACGCCCGGTCCTTGAGAAGGTTAGAACATCACTAACTTGACGAACTATCGTTGTGGTTTTGATGCGTAGGTAAGAACGGTTCTTGCTCAGCCCGTAGCAGCCATGTAAAACTTGCAACAACAAAGTAGAGGACGTCTAACTTGTTTTTGCAGGGCATGTTGTGATGTGATATGGTCAAGACATGATGCTATATTTATTGTATGAGATGATCATGTTTTGTAATGGAGTTATCGGCAACTGACAGGAGCCATATGGTTGTCGCTTTATTGTATTCAATGCAATCACCCTGTAATTGCTTTCCTTTATCACTAAGCGGTAGTGATAGTCGTAGAAGAAATAGTTGGCGAGACAACAACGATGCTACGATGGAGATCAAGGTGTCGCGCCTGTGACGATGGTGATCATGACGGTGCTTCGGAGATGGAGATCACAAGCACAAGATGATGATGGCCATATCATATCACTTATATTGATTGCATGTGGTGTTTATCCTTTATGCATCTTATTTTGCTTTGTTTGACGGTAGCATTATAAGATGATCTCTCACTAAATTTCAAGATAATATTGTTCTCCCTGAGTATGCATGGTTGCCAGAGTTCGTCGTGCCGAGACACCACGTGATGATCGGGTGTGATAAGCTCTGCGTCCATCTACAACGGGTGCAAGCCAGTTTTGCACACGCAGAATACTTGGGTTAAACTTGAAGAGCCTAGCCTATGTAGGTATGGCCTCGGAACACTGAGACCGAAAGGTCGAGCGTGAATCATATAGTAGATATGATCAACATAATGATGTTCACCATTGAAAACTACTCCATTTCACGTGATGATCGGTTATGGTTTAGTTGATATGGATCACGTGATCACTTAGATGGTTAGAGGGATGTCTATCTAAGTGGGAGTTCTTAAGTAATATGATTAACTGAACTTAAATTTATCACGAACTTAGTACCTGATAGTATTTTGCTTATTTATGTTGTTGTAGATAGATGGCCCGTGTTGTTGTTCCGTTGAATTTTAATGTGTTCCTTGAGAAAGCAAAGTTGAAATATGATGGTAGCAATTACACGGACTGGGTCCGTAACTTGAGGATTATCCTCATTGCTGCACAGAAGAATTACGTCTTGGAAGCACCGCTAAGTGCCAAACCTGCTGCAGGAGCAACACCAGATGTTATGAACGTCTGGCAGAGCAAAGCTGATGACTACTCGATAGTTCAGTGTGCCATGCTTTACGGCTTAGAACCGGGACTTCAACGACGTTTTGAACGTCATGGAGCATGTGAGATGTTCCAGGAGTTGAAGTTAATATTTCAAGCAAATGCCCGGATTGAGAGATCCACTCCTCCCTCGTTGCTAGATGACTCCATAGATAGATCTTGGTGACATGTAGGAAAATTTTGAATTTATGCTACGTTCCCCAACAGTGGCATCATGAGCTAGGTCTATGCATAGTTTCTATGCACGAGTAGAACACAAAGTAGTTGTGGGCGTTGATTTTGTTCAATATGCTTACCGTTACTAGTCCAATCTTGATTCGGTGGCATTGTGGGATGAATCGGCCCGGACCGACCTTACACGTACTCTTACGTGAGACTGGTTCCACCGACTGACATGCACTAGTTGCATAAGGTGGCTAGCGGGTGTCTGTCTCTCCCACTTTAGTCGAATCGGATTCGATGAAAAGGGTCCTTATGAAGGGTAAATAGCAATTGGCATATCACGTTGTGGTTTTTGCGTAGGTAAGAAACGTTCTTGCTAGAAACCCATAGCAGCCACGTAAAACATGCAAACAACAATTAGAGGACGTCTAACTTGTTTTTGCAGGGTATGCTATGTGATGTGATATGGCCAAAAGGATGTGATGAATGATATATGTGATGTATGAGATTGATCATGTTCTTGTAATAGGAATCACGACTTGCATGTCGATGAGTATGACAACCGGCAGGAGCCATAGGAGTTGTCTTAATTTATTTATGACCTGTGTGTCAACATAAACGTCTTGTAATTACTTTACTTTATTGCTAACCGTTAGCTGTAGTAGTAGAAGTAATAGTTGGCGAGGCAACTTCATGGAGACACGATGATGGAGATCATGATGATGGAGATCATGGTGTCATGCCGGTGACGATGATGATCATGGAGCCCCGAAGATGAAGATCAAAAGGAGCAATATGATATTGGCCATATCATGTCACTATTTGATTGCATGTGATGTTTATCATGTTTATACATCTTATTTACTTAGAACGACGGTAGTAAATAAGATGATCCCTCATAATAATTTCAAGAAAGTGTTCCCCCTAACTGTGCACCGTTGCGACAGTTCGTTGTTTCGAAGCACCACGTGATGATCGGGTGTTAGATTCTAACGTTCACATACAACGGGTGTAAGACAGATTTACACACGCGAGACACTTAGGTTGACTTGACGAGCCTAGCATGTACAGACATGGCCTCGGAACACAAGAGACCGAAAGGTCGAGCATGAGTCGTATGGTAGATACGATCAACATGAAGATGTTCACCGATGATGACTAGTCCGTCTCACGTGATGATCGGACACGGCCTAGTTGACTCGGATCATGTAATCACTTAGATGACTAGAGGGATGTCTATCTGAGTGGGAGTTCACAAGATGAACTTAATTATCCTGAACATAGTCAAAAGGTCTTCGCATATTATGGCGTAGCTCGCGCTTCAGTTCTACTGTTTAGATATGTTCCTAGAGAAAATTTAGTTGAAAGTTGATAGTAGTAATTATGCGGACTAGGTCCGTAAACTGAGGTTTGTCCTCATTGCTTCATAGAAGGCTTATGTACTTAATGCACCACTCAGTGTGCTGAACCTCGAATGTTGTCTATGGATGTTGCGAACATCTGACATACACATTTTGATAACTACGTGATAGTTCAGTTAAACGGCTTAGAGTTGAGGCACCAAAGACGTTTTGAAACGTCGCGAAACATATGAGATGTTTCGAGGGCTGAAATTGGGATTTCAGGCTCGTGCCCACGTCAAGAGGTATAAGACCTCCGACGATTTTCTTAGCCTGCAAACTAAGGGAGAAAAGCTCAATTGTTGAACTTGTGCTCAGATTGTCTGAGTACAACAATCGCTTGAATCGAGTGGGAGTTGATCTTCCAGATGAAATAGTGATGGTTCTCTGAAGTCATTACCACCAAGCTGCTTGAGCTTCATGATGAACTATAATATATCAGGGACATATATGATGATCCTTGAGATATTCGCGATGTTTGACACCACAATAGTAGAGATCAAGAAGGAGCATCAATTGTTGATGGTTGGTGAAACCACTAGTTTCAAGAAGGGCAAGGGCAAAAAAGGGATGCTTCATGAAACGGCAAATCAGCTGCTGCTCTAGTGAAGAAACCCAAGGTTGAACCCAAACCTGAGGCTAAGTGCTTCTGTAATAAAGGGAACAGCCATTGGAGCAGAATTACCCTAGATACTTGGTAGATAAGAAGGCTGGCAAGGTCGATAGAAGTATATTGGATGTATTATGTTAATGTGTACTTTACTAGTACTCCTAGTAGCACCAGGGTATTAGATACCGGTTCGGTTGCTAAGTGTTAGTAACTCGAAATAAAAGCTACGGAATAAACGGAGACTAGCTAAAGGTGAGATGACGATATGTGTTGGAAGTATTTCCAATGTTGATCAAATATTGTGCGCTCCCTCTACCATCGAGATTGGTATTAAAACCTAAATAATTGTTATTTGGTGTTGGCATTGAGCATAGACATGATTGGATTATGTCTATCGCGATACGGTTATTCATTTAAGGAGAATAACGGTTACTCTGTTTATTTGAATAATACCTTCAATGGTCTTGCACCTAAAATGAATGGTTCATTGAATCTCGATCATAGTGATACACATGTTCATGCCAAAAGATATAAGATAGTAATGATAGTACCACCTACTTGTGGCACTGCCACTTAAGTCATATCGGTATAAAACGCATGAAGAGGCTCCATGTTGATGGATCTTTGGACTCACTTGTTTTGAAAGGTTTGAGACATGCGAACCATGTCTATTGGTGTATATGCATGAAGAAACTCCATGCAAATGGACCGTTTGGACTCACTTGATTTTGAATCACTTTAGACATGCAAATCATACCACATGGGCAAGATGACTGAAAGCCTCGTTTTCAGTAAAATGGAACTAGAAAGCAACTTGTTGGAAGTAATACATTTTGATGTGTGCAATCCAATGAGTGCTGAGGCATGTAGTGGATATCGTTATGTTCTTACTTCACAGATGATTTGAGTAGATGTTGAGTATATTTACTTGATAAATCACGAGTCTGAATTATTGAAAGGTTCAAGTAATTTCAGGGTGAAGTTGAAAGATCGCCGTGACAAGAGGATAAAATATCTATGATATGATCATAGAGATGAATATCTGAATTACGAGTTTGGCACAGAATTAAGACATTGTGAAAATTGTTTCACAACTAATACAGCCTGGAACACCATAGTGTGATGGTGTGTTCGAACATCATAACTGCACCCTATTGGATATGATGCATACCATGATGTCTCTTATCGAACTACCACGATAGTTTATGGGTTAGGCATTAAAGACAACCACATTCACTTTAAATAGGGCACCACGTAATTCCGATGAGATGACACCAGATGAACTATGGTTTAGAGAAACCTAAGCTGTCATTTCTTAGAAGTTTGGGGCTGCGACGCTTATGTGAAAAAGTTTCAGGCTGATAAGCTCGAACCCAAAGCGGATAAATGCATCTTCATAGGACACCCAAAACAGTTGGGTATACCTCCTGTCTCAGATCCGAAAGCAATAAGGGATTGTTTCTAGAATCGGGTCCTTTCTCGAGGAAAAGTTTCTCTCGAAAGAATTGAGTGGGAGGATGGTGGAGACTTGATGAGGTTATTGAACCGTCTCTTCAACTAGTGTGTGGCAGGGCACAGGAGTTGTTCCTGTGGCACCTGCACCAATTGAAGTGGAAGCTTATGATAGTGATCATGAAACTTCAGATTGAGTCACTACCAAACCTCGTAGGATGACAAGGATGCGTACTACTTCAGAGTGGTACGTAATCTTGTCTTGGAAGTCATGTTGCTAGACAACAATGAACCTACGAGCTATGGAGAAGCGATGGTGGGCCTGGATTCCAAAATGGCTCGAGGCCATATAATCCGAGAGATGATCCATATATGAAAACAAAGTGTAGACTTTGGGAGAACAACTTGATGGTCGTAAGGCTGTTAGGTACATATGGATTTTAAAAGGAAGACGGACAATGATGGTAAATGTCACCATTAAAGAAAGCTCGACTTGTCATTAAGATGTTTCCCAACAAGTTCAAGGAGTTGACTACGATGAGACTTTCTCACACGTAGCGATGCTAAAAGTCTGTTGGAATTATATTAGCGATTACTGCATTATTTATGAAATCTTGCAGATAGGATGTCAAAACATTGTTTCCTCGACGTTTTTTGAGGAAAGGTTGTATGTGATACAAACCGGAAGGTTTTGTCAATCCTGAAAGATGCTAATAAGTATGCAAAGCTCCAGCAATCCTTCTAGGGACTGGAGTAAGCATCTCGGAGTTGGAATGTATGCTTTGATGATGATCAAAGATTTTGGGTTTATACAAAGTTTATGAGAAATTTGTATTTCCAAAGAAGTGAGTGGGAGCACTATAGAATTTCTGATGAATATATGTTGTTGACATATTGTTGATCAGAAATGACGTAGAATTTCTAGAAAGCATATAGGGTTATTTGGAAAGTGTTTTTCAATGGAAAGCCTGGATTAAGCTACTTGAACATTGAGCATCAAGATATATAAGGATAGATCAAAACGCTTAATGGTACTTTCAAATGAGCACATACCTTGACATGATCTTGAAGGTGTTCAAGATGGATCAGTCAAAGAAGGAGTTCTTGCCTGAGTTGTAAGGTATGAAGTTAAGACTTAAAGCTTGACCACGGCAGAAGAAAGAGGAAGGACGAAGGTCGTCTCCTATGCTTTTGTCATAGGCTCTATACGGTATGCCATGCTGAGTACCGCACCTGATGTGTGCCTTGCCACATATCTAGCAAGAGGGTACAAAGGTAATCTAGGAGTAGATCACCAGATAGCGGTCTAAATTATCCTTAGAGGAATAAGGATATGTTTCTCGGTTATGGAGGTGATAAAGAGTTCGACGTAAAGAGTTACGTCGATGCAAGCTTAACACCTATCCGGATAGCTCTTAGTAGAGATACCGGATACGTATAATGGAGCAACAATTTAGAATAGCTCCAAGTAGAACAGTTATTTGAAATGGCTCCAAATATAGCGTAGTAGCTGCATCTACAAGATGACATAGAGATTTGCGCAGTACATACGGATCTGAAAGATTCAGACCCGTTGACTATAACATCTCTCACAAGCATAACATGTTCAAACCCAGAACTCATCGAGTGTTAATCACATGGTAATGTGAACTAGATTATTGACTCTAGTAAACTCTTTGGGTGTTAGTCACATGGGGATGTGACCTTGAGTGTTAATCACATATCGATGTGAACTGGATTATTGACTCTAGTGCAAGTGGGAGACTGTTGGAAATATGCCCTAGAGGCAATAATAAATTAGTTATTATTATATTTCCTTGTTCATGATTATCGTTTATTATCCATGCTAGAATTCTGTTGATAGGAAACTCAGATACATGTGTGGATACATAGACAACACCATGTCCCTAGTAAGCCTCTAGTTGACTAGCTCGTTGATCAATAGATGGTTACGGTTTCCTGACCATGGACATTAGATGTCATTGATAACGGGATCACATCATTAGGAGAATGATGTGATGGACAAAGACCCAATCCTAAGCCTAGCACAAGATCATGTAGTTCGTATGCTAAAGCTTTTCTAATGTCAAGTATCATTTCCTTAGACCATGAGATTGTGCAACTCCCGGATACTGTAGGAGCTCTTTGGGTGTGCCAAACGTCACAACGTAACTGGGTGGCTATAAAGGTACACTACAGGTATCTCCGAAAGTGTCTGTTGGGTTGGCACGAATCGAGACTGGGATTTGTCACTCCGTGTAAACGGAGAGGTATCTCTGGGCCCACTCGGTAGGACATCATCATAATGTGCACAATGTGATCAAGGAGTTTACCACGGGATGATGTGTTACGGAATGAGTAAAGAGACTTGCCGGTAACAAGATTGAACAAGGTATCGGGATACCGACGATCGAATCTCGGGCAAGTGTCGTACCGATAGACAAAGGGAATTGTATACGGGATTGATTAAGTCCTTGACATCGTGGTTCATCCGATGAGATCATCGTGGAACATGTGGGAGCCAACATGGGTATCCAGATCCCGCTGTTGGTTATTGACCGAGAGTCATCTCGGTCATGTCTGCATGTCTCCCGAACCAATAGGGTCTACACACTTAAGGTTCGGTGACGCTAGGGTTATAGAGATATTAGTATGCGGTAACCCGAAAGTTGTTCGGAGTCCCGGATGAGATCCCGGACGTCACGAGGAGTTCCGGAATGGTCCGGAGGTAAAGATTTATATATGGGAAGTCTTGTTTTGGTCGCCGGAAAAGTTTCGCGCATTATCGGTATTGTACCGGGAGTGTCGAAAGGGGTCCGGGGTCCACCAAGGGGGTCCACCTGCCCCCGGGGGCCACATGGGCTGTAGGGGTGTGCGCCTTGGCCTATATGGGCCAAGGGCACCAGCCCCAAGAGGCCCATGCGCCAAGAGATAAGAAGAAGGAAGAGTCCTAAAGGGGGAAGGCACCT
The DNA here is from genome assembly GCF_056163025.1 of Triticum urartu. Classification (NCBI taxonomy): domain Eukaryota; kingdom Viridiplantae; phylum Streptophyta; class Magnoliopsida; order Poales; family Poaceae; genus Triticum; species Triticum urartu. Next base: position 253,982,108 of record NC_141876.1, on the reverse strand, counting down.
CCTAGGTGCCTTGGGGAGGTGGGACTCCTCCCTGGCCGCACCCTTCCTTGGAGGAAGGGCCAAGGCTGCACCCCCCCCCTCTCCCTTGGCCCTATATATAGTAGGGGGAAGGGAGGGCAGCAACACCTAAGCCCTGGCGCCTCCCTCTCCCTCCCATGACACATCTCCCTCCTCCCGCAGCGCTTGGCGAAGCCCTGTTGGAATCCCGCTACTTCCACCACCACGCCGTCGTGCTGTTGGATCTCCACCAACCTCTCCTCCCCCTTGCTGGATCAAGAAGGAGGAGACGGCGCTGCTCCGTACGTGTGTTGAACTCGGAGGTGCCGTCCGTTCGGCGCTAGGATCATCGGTGATTTGGATCACGACGAGTACGACTCCATCAACCCCGTTCTCTTGAACGCTTCCGCGCGTCAAGGGTATGTAGATCCACTCCTCCCTCGTTGCTAGATGACTCCATAGATAGATCTTGGTGACATGTAGGAAAATTTTGAATTTATGCTACGTTCCCCAACAGACGGATCGTGAAGGTGTACGACTACATCAACCGCGTTGATAAACTCTTCCTCTTATGGTCTACGAGGGTATGTAGACAACACTCTCCCCTCTCGTTGCTATGCATCACCATGATCCTGCGTGTGCGTAGGAATTTTTTTGAAATTACTACGTTTCCCAACAGTGGCATCCGAGCCAGGTTTATGCGTAGATGTTATATGCACGAGTAGAACACAAGTGAGTTGTGGGCGATACAAGTCATACTGCTTACCGGCATGTCATACTTTGGTTCAGCGGTATTGTTGGATGAAGCGGCCTGGACCGACATTACGCATACGCTTACGCGAGACTGGTTCTACCGACGTGCTTTGCACATAGGTGGCTGGCGGGTGTCAGTTTCTCCAACTTTAGTTGAACCAAGTGTGGCTACGCCCGGTCCTTGAGAAGGTTAGAACATCACTAACTTGACGAACTATCGTTGTGGTTTTGATGCGTAGGTAAGAACGGTTCTTGCTCAGCCCGTAGCAGCCATGTAAAACTTGCAACAACAAAGTAGAGGACATCTAACTTGTTTTTGCAGGGCATGTTGTGATGTGATATGGTCAAGACATGATGCTATATTTATTGTATGAGATGATCATGTTTTGTAATGGAGTTATCGGCAACTGACAGGAGCCATATGGTTGTCGCTTTATTGTATTCAATGCAATCACCCTGCAATTGCTTTACTTTATCACTAAGCGGTAGTGATAGTCGTAGAAGCAATAGTTGGCGAGACGACAACGATGCTACGATGGAGATCAAGGTGTCGCGCCTGTGACGATGGTGATCATGACGGTGCTTCGGAGATGGAGATCACAAGCACAAGATGATGATGGCCATATCATATCACTTATATTGATTGCATGTGGTGTTTATCCTTTATGCATCTTATTTTGCTTTGTTTGACGGTAGCATTATAAGATGATCTCTCATTAAATTTCAAGATAATATTGTTCTCCCTGAGTATGCATGGTTGCCAGAGTTCGTCGTGCCGAGACACCACGTGATGATCGGGTGTGATAAGCTCTGCGTCCATCTACAACGGGTGCAAGCCAATTTTGCACACGCAGAATACTTGGGTTAAACTTGAAGAGCCTAGCATATGAAGATATGGCCTCGGAACACTGAGACCGAAAGGTCGAGCGTGAATCATATAGTAGATATGATCAACATAATGATGTTCACCATTGAAAACTACTCCATTTCACGTGATGATCGGTTATGGTTTAGTTGATATGGATCACGTGATCACTTAGATGATTAGAGGGATGTCTATCTAAGTGGGAGTTCTTAAGTAATATGATTAACTGAACTTAAATTTATCATGAACTTAGTACCTGATAGTATTTTGCTTATCTATGTTGTTGTAGATAGATGGCCCGTGTTGTTGTTCCGTTGAATTTTAATGTGTTCCTTGAGAAAGCAAAGTTGAAATATGATGGTAGCAATTACATGGACTAGGTCCGTAACTTGAGGATTATCCTCATTGCTGCACAGAAGAATTACGTCTTGGAAGCACCGCTAAGTGCCAAACCTGCTGCAGGAGCAACACCAGATGTTATGAACGTCTGGCAGAGCAAAGCTGATGACTACTCGATAGTTCAGTGTGCCATGCTTTACGGCTTAGAACCGGGACTTCAACGATGTTTTGAACGTCATGGAGCATATGAGATGTTCCAGGAGTTGAAGTTAATATTTCAAGCAAATGCCCGGATTGAGAGATATGAAGTCTCCAATAAGTTCTATAGCTGCAAGATGGAGGAGAATAGTTCTGTCAGTGAGTATATACTCAAAATGTCTGGGTATCATAATCACTGGACTCAACTGGGAGTTAATCTTCCTGTTGATAGTGTCATTGACAGAGTTCTTCAATCACTGCCACCAAGCTACAAAAGCTTCTTGATGAACTATAATATGCAAGGGATGAATAAGACAATTCTCGTGCTCTTCACGATGCTAAAGGCTACGGAGGTAGAAATCAAAAAGGAGCATCAAGTGTTATGCTTAACAAAACCACCAGTTTTAAGAAAAAGGGTAAAGGGAAGAAGAAGGGGAACTTCAAGAAGAACGGCAAGCAAGTTGCTGCTCAGGAGAAGAAACCCAAGTCTGGACCTAAGCCTGAGACTGAGTGCTTCTACTGCAAACAGACTGGTCACTGGAAGCGGAACTTCCCCAGGTATTTGGCGGATAATAAGGATGGCAAGGTGAACAAAGGTATATGTTATATACATGTTATTGATGTGTACCTTACCAGAGCTCGCAGTAGCACTTGGGTATTTGATACTGGTTCTGTTGCTAATATTTGCACCTCAAAACAGGGACTATGGATTAAGAGAAAAATACTGGCTAAGGACGAGGTGACGATGCGCGTGGGAAATGGTTCCAAAGTCGATGTGATTGTCGTCGGCACGCTACCTCTACATCTACCTTCGGGATTAGTTTTAGACCTAAATAATTGTTATTTGGTGCCAGCGCTAAGCATGAACATTATATCTGGATCTTGTTTGATGCGAGACGGTTATTCATTTAAATCTGAGAATAATGGTTATTCTATTTATATGAGTACTATCTTTTATGGTCATGCACCCTTGAAGAGTGGTCTATTTTTGTTAAATCTCTATAGTAGTGATACACATATTCATAATGTTGAAGCCAAAAGATGTAGAGTTGATAATGATAGTGCAACTTATTTGTGGCACTGCCGTTTGGGTCATATTAGTATAAAGCGCATGAAGAAACTACATACTGGTGGACTTTTGGAATCACTTGATTATGAATCACTTGGTACTTGCGAACCGTGCCTTATGGTCAAGATGACAAAAACACCGTTCTCCGGAACTATGGAGCAAGCAACAGATTTGTTGGAAATCATACATACTGATGTATGTGGTCCGATGAATATTGAGGCTCACTGCGGGTATCGTTATTTTCTCACCTTCATAGATGATTTGAGAAGATATGGGTATATCTACTTAATGAAACATAAGTCTGAAACATTTGAAAAGTTCAAAGAATTTCAGAGTGAAGTGGAAAATCATCATAACAAGAAAATAAAGTTTCTACGATCTGATCGTGGAGGAGAATATTTGAGTTACGAGTTTGGCCTACATTTGAAACAATGCGGAATAGTTTCGCAACTCATGCCACCCGGAACACCACAGCGTAATGGTGTGTCCGAACGTCATAATCATACTTTACTAGATATGGTGCGATCTATGATGTCTCTTATTGATTTACCGCTATCGTTTTGGGGTTATGCTTTACAGACGGCTGCATTCACGTTAAATAGGGCACCATCAAAATCCGTTGAGATGACGCCTTATGAACTATGGTTTGGCAAGAAACCAAAGTTGTCGTTTCTTAAAGTTTGGGGCTGTGATGCTTATGTGAAAAAACTTCAACCTGATAAGCTCGAACCCAAATCGGAGAAGTCTGTCTCCATAGGATACCCAAAGGAAACTGTTGGGTACACCTTCTATCACAGATCCGAAGGCAAGACATTCGTTGCTAAGAATGGATCCTTTCTAGAGAAGGAGTTTCTCACAAAAGAAGTGAGTGGGAGGAAAGTATAACTTGATGAGGTAACTGTACCTGCTCCCTTATTGGAAAGTAGTTCATCACAGAAACCAGTTCCTGTGACATCTACACCAATTAGTGAGGAAGCTAATGATGATGATCATGAAACTTTAGATCAAGTTACTACCGAACCTCGTAGGTCAACCAGAGTAAGATCCGCACCAGAGTGGTACGGTAATCCTGTTTTGGAGGTCATGTTACTTGACCATGACGAGCCTATGAACTATGAGGAAGCGATCATGAGCCCAGATTCCACAAAATGGCTTGAGGCCATGAAATCTGAGATGGGATCCATGTATGAGAACAAAGTGTGGACTTTGGTTCACTTGCCCGATGATCGGCAAGCCATTGAGAATAAATGGATCTATAAAGCTCGACTTGTTGCAAAAGGTTTTCGACAAGTTCAAGGAGTTGACTACGATGAGACCTTCTCACCTGTATCAATGCTTAAGTCCGTCCCAATCATATTAGCTATTGCCGCGTTTTATGTTTATGAAATTTGGCAAATGGATGTAAAGACTGCATTCCTGAATGGATTTCTGGAAGAAGAGTTGTATATGATGCAACCTGAAGGTTTTATCGATCCAAAGGGTACTAACAAAGTGTGCAAGCTCCAGCGATCCATTTATGGACTGGTGCAAGCATCTTGGAGTTGGAATAAACATTTTGATAGTGTGATCAAAACAAATGTTTTTATACAGACTTTTGGAGAAGCCTGTATTTACAAGAAAGTGAGTGGGAGCTCTGTAGCATTTCTAATATTATATGTGGATGACATATTATTGATTGGAAATGATATAGAATTTCTGGATAGCATGAAAGGATACTTGAATAAGAGTTTTTCAATGAAAGACCTCGGTGAAGCTGCTTACATATTAGGCATCAAGATCTATAGAGATAGATCAAGATGCTTAATTGGACTTTCACAAAGCACATACCTTGACAAAGTTTTGAAGAAGTTCAAAATGGATCAGGCAAAGAAAGGGTTCTTGCCTATGTTACAAGGTGTGAAGTTGAGTAAGATTCAATGCCCGACCACTGCAGAAGATAGAGAGAAAATGAACGATGTTCCCTATGCTTCTGCCATAGGCTCTATCATGTATGCAATGATGTGTACCAGACCTGATGTGTGCCTTGCTATTATTCTAGCAGGGAGGTACCAAAGTAATCCAGGAGTGGATCACTGGACAGCGGTCAAGAACATCCTGAAATACCTGAAAAGGACTAAGGATATGTTTCTTGTTTATGGAGCTGAACAAGAGCTCATCGTAAATGTTTACGTTGATGCAAGCTTTTACACTGATCTGGATTCTTCTAAATCGCAAACCGGATACGTGTTTTTATTGAACGGTGGAGCTGCCAGTTGGAGTAGTTCTAAACAGAGCGTTGTAGCGGGATCTACATGTGAAACAGAGTACATTGCTGCTTCGGAAGTAGCGAATGAAGGAGTCTGGATGAAGGAGTTTGGACGAAGGAGTTCATATCCGATCTAGGTGTCATGCCTAGTGCATCGGGTCCAATGAAAATCTTTTGTGACAATACTGGTGCAATTGCCTTGGCAAAGGAATCCAGATTTCACAAGAGAACCAAGCACATCAAGAGACACTTCAACTCCATCCGGGATCAAGTCCAGGTGGGAGACATAGAAATTTGCAAGATACATACGGATCTGAATGTTGCAGACCTATTGACTAAGCCTCTTCCACGAGCAAAACATGATCAGCACCAAGGCTCCATGGGTGTTAGAATCTTTACTGTTTAATCTAGAATATTGACTCTAGTGCAAGTGGGAGGCTGAAGGAAATATGCCCTGGAGGCAATAATAAATTTATTATTTATTTCCTTATTTCATGATAAATGTTTATTATTCATGCTAGAATTGTATTAACCGGAAACATGATACATGTGTGAATACATAGACAAACATAGTGTCACAAGTATGCCTCTACTTGAATAGCTCGTTGATCAAAGATGGTTATGTTTCCTAACCATAGACATGAGTTGTCATTTGATTAAATGGGATCACATCATTAGGAGAATGATGTGATTGACTTGACCCATTCCGTTAGCTTAGCACTTGATCGTTTTGTTTGTTGCTATTGCTTTCTTCATGACTTGTACATTTTCCTATGACTATGAGATTATGCAACTCCCGTTTACCGGAGGAACACTTTGTGTGCTACCAAACGTCACAACATAACTGGGTGATTATAAAGGTGCTCTATAGGTGTCTCCGAAGGTACTTGTTGAGTTGGCGTATTTCAAGATTAGGATTTGTCACTCCGATTGTCAGAGAGGTATCTCTGGGCCCACTCGGTAATGCACATCACTATAAGCCTTGCAAGCATTGTAACTAATGAGTTAGTTGCGGGATGATGTATTGCGGAACGAGTAAAGAGACTTCCCAGTAACGAGATTGAACTAGGTATTGAGATACCGACGATCGAATCTCAGGCAAGTAACATACCGATGACAAAGGGAACAACGTATGTTGTTATGCGGTTCGACCGATAAAGTTCTTCGTAGAATATGTAGGAGCCAATATGGGCATCTAGGTTCTTCTATTGGTTATTGACCAGAGAAATGTCTCGGTCATGTCTACATAGTTCTCGAACCGTAGGGTCCGCACGCTTAACATTCGTTGGTGATATAGTATTTATGAGTTATGTATGTTGGTAACCGAATGTTGTTCGGAGTTCCGGCTAACATCACGGACATGACTAGGAACTCCGGAATGGTCCGGAGATAAAGTTTGATATATGGGATAATAGTGTTTGGTCTCCGGAAGGGTTCTGGAATTCACCGGAACGGGTTCCGGATGTTTCCCGAAATGTTTGGGTACGAGAACACTTTATTCGGGCCAAAGGGGAAAGCCCACAAGGTTTTTGGAAAGCGCAAAAGGAAGTTTTGCGGAGTCCAGGGGCCAGACACCAGGGTCCCTGGCGTCTGGGTCCAGACGCCGGGAACCCTGGCGTCTGGCCCTGGAGTCCGAGAAGGACTCTTGCCTTTCGGGTGAAACCGACTTTGTGGAGGCTTTTACTCCAAGTTTCGACCCCAAGGCTCAACATATAAATAGAGGGGTAGGGCTAGCACCCAAGAAACATCAAGAAACACCAAGCCGTGTGCCGGCTACCCCATCCCCTCTAGTTTATCCTCCGTCATAGTTTTCGTAGTTCTTAGGCGAAGCCTTGCGGAGATTGTTCTTCACCAACACCGTCACCACGCCATCGTGCTGCCAGAACTTATATACTACTTCGCCCCTCTTGCTAGATCGAGAAGGCGAGAACGTCATCGAGCTGAACGTGTGCTGAACGCGGAGGTGCCGTATGTTCGGTACTTGATCGGGTCGGATCTTGAAGGTGTACGATTACATCAACCACGTTGATAAACGCTTCCGCTTACGGTCTACGCGGGTACGTAGACAACACTCTCCCCTCTCGTTGCTATGCATCACCATGATCTTGCATGTGCGTAGGATTTTTTTGAAATTACTACGTTTCCCAACAGGATGAAGGGGAAGGTAGGGGGAGCCATGGCTTAGGGACGTGCTTGTCCGAAATGTAGGGTAAGTTACCAGCATACCCCCACCGGTTTTGACACCGCGACGTTAAGCCGACATTTCCGGCTAAGGGGTAGAAGGGGGATTTCACGTGTCTGGGCAGTGGGACCGATTTCGGATGAGGAGGGAGTACTCGTGCGCGTCGAAATTTCGGGATAACAAGGCGCGGCGCGGATTGAAGAGGTGAGAGTTTCAAAGCAGACGAGACAAAAGATACTCAAGCTTAAAATTTCAGGATAACAAGGCGCAGATTCCTTGTTCGGCAGAACAAACTTAACGTGTACAAAAAAACAATTCATACAAGAGACAAGAGAGCCATGTCCCCTTTTTCTATATTGCTATAAATGTCATTGAAAAAAAAGAAGAAAAATGTAAAAAATTTGGAGAACAAGAATACCCTGTACAGTACCAAATCGATTCGCACTTCCCTCAACAACAACAAAAAACAAATCAATTCCCACCAAAAGAAAGATTCATGTCCCTTTTTATATGATTACAAATGCTAGGATCTCGAATTTCAATTTTTGAATCCATGTTATGTTGAATTCGAATATATTGTTAGGTGACCTTTCAGTTTATAATGGATGTAGTCCTACATTTTGATCTTCCATCATATATGAACATTTTACTCCACCCTATGAACATATATATTGTCGTCTACCATATGGACTAAATTTCACTCAATTTTCCTCATTTGAATATGATTGTTGTCAAGTTATACAATCATTTAAGTATTATCTTGATAACAAAAAACATGCATATAGCAGTAATCATATTTCACTATAAACTACATGTTACATATGATATCCAATCAAATATTTGTATTCATTTTATGTTGAATACAAATCAGAGTACATTGGTCTAGGTGGCGAGATGTTCGGGATAATCTAAACCCTGTTTTCATATGTATATAATTCTTGGCTGAATTGGGACAAGTTTTGGTATAAGCTTCTTGCAAAACCGGAGATTCTCTCAACAAGCCTCGTGGTTCCGAGAGGGAACGTGTCACCTTTGTGTGCGAAACAATATACGCTGCCTCCCCCCAGATTTTCTTTACAGAGGCAACATAGAACTATATGAGTGCCCTGTTAAATTTTGGAATTATTCCGGGTTCATTTGGCCTTTTTATACATTAACTGAGTTTCTGGACATTTAATGTGCATAATCTAAATTTGAACTGCAAGCACATGTTCCAGTGCACCAAAGTTGGTTGAAAAATCACATGTGTGTCCTTGGGTGAATTTCTAGGTCCCATGCAAGAAATGGGAATGAAATTCAAACATCTGGGCGTCGTGACTCAGCCGAGAACATCGAGAAACTTGGTTTTTAAATTCATGTAAATCAAAAACTCGCCTGGAAATCATGAAACTTGGCATGGTGTCATGTCATGGCACTAACATGTTGTGGTAAAAAAATTGGGCCGATTTGGAAGAAGATTTGGTAGAAGCTTCTTGCAACTGGATCTTCTCTCAAGAAGGCTCGTGGTTCTGAGAGGGAACGTGTCACCTTTGAGTGTGAAATGATATACGCTGCCCCCCCCTTGAGTTTATTTACAGAGGCAACATAGAACTACATGAGTGCCCTGTTAATTTTTGGAATTATTCCGGGTTCGTTTGGCTGTTTATACATTAATTGAGTTTCTGGTCATTTAATGTGCATAATTCAAATTTGAACTACAAACACATGCTCCCGTGCACCAAAGTTAGTTGAAAAACCACATGTGTGTCCTCGGATGAATTTCTAGGTCCCATGCAAGAAATGGGAATGAAATTCAAACATCTGGGCATCGTGGCTCGGCCGAGAACATTGAGAAACTTGGTTTTAAAATTCTTGTAAATCCAAAACACGCTTAAAAATCATGAAACTTGGCATGGTGTCATGTCATGGTACTACCATGCCCTGGTAAAAAATAGCCGAATAGGAACAAATTCTGGTATGAGCTTCTCTCAAGAAGGCTCATGGTTCTGAGAGGGAACGTGTCACCTTTCAGTGCGAAAACATATACGCTGCCCCCCGCCCCCCCCTTGAGTTTCTTTACGGAGGAAACATAGAACTACATGAGTGCCCTGTTAAATTTTGGAATTATTCCGGATTCGTTTGGCCTTTTTTATACATTAATTGAGTTTCTGGTCATTTAATGTGCATAATTCAAATTTGAACTACAAGCTCATGCTCCCGTGCACCAAAGTTGGTTGAAAAATCACATGTGTGTTCTCGGGTGAATTTCTAGGTCTCATGCAAGAAATGGGAATGAAATTCAAACATCTGGGCATCGTGTCTTGACCGAGAACACTGAGAAGCTTGGTTTTAAAATTCTTGTAAATCCAAAACACGCCTGAAAATCATGAAACTTGGCATGGTGTCATGTCATGGTACTACCATGCCGCGGTAAAAAAATGGCAGAATAGGAACAAGTTTTGGTATAAGTTTCTTGCAAACCGGAGCTTCCCTCAAGAAGGCTCGTGGTTCTGAGAGGGAACGTGTCACCTTTGTGTGCATAATTCAAATTTGAAATACAAGAACATGCTCCAGTGCACCAAAGCTGATTGAAAAATCACATGTGTGTCCTCGGGTAAATTTCTAGGTCCCATGCAAGAAATGGGAATGAAATTCAAACATCTGGGCGTCGTTGCTCGGCTGGAAACATTGAGAAACTTGGTTTTTTAATTCCTATAAATCCGAAAAACGCATGAAAATCATGAAACTTGGCTTGGTGTCATGACATGGCACCAACATGCTGTGGTAATTTTGCTGTCCGATTTGCGAAGGCGCACACATTAACAATCAACAAAGTCATTTTGGAACAAGTGTTGTCACGTTACAATCGGAAACACAAGTATTATTGAAATCATGGGTGTTCTATTTACCATTTACGTGCCGCCACGTGTCACCATTTTTTATTAGCTAGGAGGCGCCGTGCAGGGTAGCTAATTGAGTATGAGAGGCATGCGATCAGACCCCTGCGCGTGCTTATCGGGAGGAGAGCCCTTTAACCTCCATCTGCCATCGCCTTGTTGCAGAAGAAGGAAGACGCATACAACGATCTGGCCATGGCTTGATTGACTTGATTGTCCTTGATATGCTGGAGGTCGTTGGATGTAAGATCTGGTCGCGGAGACTAGTTCTCGCGGCGGGTGATGATCTCTTTCATCAGTTTCATGTCCTTAATAGCTGCTTGGTAGCATCCATGGATTCCTCCACCAGCCTGTTGTGCTCGATGCGGAGCATGGCATTCTCGTCCATAAGTTTCTTGATGATGACGCTCGTCCTCTGCAACAAGGCGGCGGTCTCCTCCTCCTGCTTCGCCCTTCCGACGATCTTCGCCCTCAGCAGGTCGCGCTCACCCCGGAGCTTCGCATTGCCCTTCGCTAATTGCCAGATGACACTGGCAGCCTCGTCCTACAACCTCGCCCAGCCGGAGATCTGATCCATCTGGCTATGGACCATCGCATGTAAGAGTCCTCGCCTGCCCGCTAGAAATTTTCCTAGGCCGCCGCGCTGCGGCGGGACCTCCGTGCTTCTTCGACGGCGCAGCGGGACATCTTTGCTGCTTCCGTGGCATGGCCAGACCAGTCTGCTACATCGACGGCGTGGCAGGACCTCCGTTCTTGTAGGATCGAAAGTATGTCTAGAGGGGGGTGATTAGACTACTTGACCAAATAAAAACTTAACCTTTTCCCAATTTTAGTTCTTGGCAGATTTTAGCTATTTTAGGACAAGTCAAGCAATCATCACACAATTCAAGCAAGCATGCAAAGAGTATATTGGCAGCGGAAAGTAAAGCATGCAACTTGCAAGAATGTAAAGGGAAGGGTTTGGAGAATTCAAACGCAATTGGAGACACGGATGTTTTTCCCGTGGTTCGGATAGGTGGTGCTATCCTACATCCACGTTGATGGAGACTTCAACCCATAAAGGGTAACGGTTGCGTGAGTCCACAGAGGGCTCCACCCACAAAGGGTAACGGTTGCGCGAGTCCACACAGGGCTCCACCCACGAAGGGTCCACGAAGAAGCAACCACCCACAAAGGGTAACGGTTGCGCGAGTCCACACAGGGCTCCACCCACGAAGGGTCCACGAAGAAGCAACCACCCACAAAGGGTCCACGAAGAAGCAACCTTGTCTATCCCACCATGGCCATCGCCCACACAGGACTTGCCTCACTAGCGGTAGATCTTCACGAAGTAGGCGATCTCCTTGCCCTTACAAACTCCTTGGTTCAACTCCACAATCTTGTCGGAGGCTCCCAAGTGACACCTAGCCAATCTAGGAGACACCACTCTCCAAGAAGTAACAAATGGTGTGTAGGTAATGAACTCCTTGCTCTTGTGCTTCAAATGATAGTCTCCCCAACACTCAACTCTCTCTCATAGGATTTGGATTTTGTGGAAAGAAGATTTGAGTGGAAAGCAACTTGGAGAGGCTAGAGATCAAGATTCATATGGTAGGAATGGAATATCTTGGTCTCAACACATGAGTAGGTGGTTCTCTCTCAGAACATATGAGTTGGAATGGTGTATGTGTTCTGATGGCTCTCTCTTTGAATGAAGAGGAGGTGGAGGGGTATATATAGCCTCCACACAAAATACAACCGTTACACACAGTTTTCCAATCTCGGTGGGACCGAATCAACAAACTCGGTCGGACCGAAAATGTAAACCTAGTGACCGTTAGAGATTTTCGGTGGGACTGACATGCAACTCAGTAGGACCGATATGGTTAGGGTTTGGGCATAACGTAATCTCAGTGAGACCGATTACACAAACTCGGTGAGACCGAATTTCGTAATTAGCTAACCAGAGAGTTGGTCAGGAAAACTCGGTGGGACCGATTTGCTCTTTCGGTGAGACCGAAAAGTTACAAAGGGGAAACACTGAATTTACATTGCAATCTCGGTGGGACCGATTCACTCTTTCGGTGAGACCGAAAAGTTATGAAAGGGAAACAGAGAGTTTGCAATCCCATCTCGGTGAGACCGAGATCCCTATTGGTAGAACCGAATTGCTAGGGTTTGGCAGTGGCTTATGACAAGTGAAACTCGGTGGCGCCGGATAGGAAGAATCGGTAGGACCGAGTTTGGCTTAGGGTTTAGGTCATATGTGGATATCAGAAAGTAGTTGAGGGTTTTGGATCATATCACTAAGCACATGAAGCAAGAGGCTCATTAAGCAACACCTCATCCCTCCTTGATAGTATTGGCTTTTCCTAAAGACTCAATGTGATCTTGAATCACTAAAATATAAAATGAAGAGTCTTGAGCTTTTGAGCTTGAGCCAATACTTTGTCCTTAGCATTTTGAGGGTTCCACTTTCACATCCATGCCATGCCAATCATTGAGCTTTCCTGAAATAATCATCTTGGAATAGCATTAGCTCAATGAGCTATATGTTGTTATGAATTACCAAAACCACCTAGGGATAGTTGCACATTCAATCTCCCCCTTTTTGGTAATTGATGACAACATATAGATCAAAGCTTCGACAAATGATAATAAGCATGAAATATATCGTCGCTTTGAGAAGTATGTGATAAGTAAGAGCTCCCCCTAAGTTTGTGCATATTTAAAATTTGCTTTGGACTGCAAATGCACAAGGAGTTAGAGTCATGGGTTACTCTTCCATGTCACATACATCTTGGTGGAGCGCTTAAAATGATAAGAATGAAATACATGCACTCATCACCAAGAATAGTGAATGATCACATAAGATAGATAAGATAATAGCATTAAGCAAGCATTAAGTGTAGCAATGACATAGTATCTCAAGCACTCAAAAGCAAACAAGTTCGAAAAACCACCAAATAAAGCAAGAGAGAAAAGCAACACTCTCTCTCTCTCTCGAAGCCTATGATCTATACATTTTTCTCCCCCTTTGGCAACAATTTACCAAAAAGTTCCTAGAAAAATGCATAGTGCTAAGTCGACGCTCAGGCTTGATCTTCAGGTGGTGGTGGAGTCCGGATCACTCCAAGGACGAAGGCTTCTGTAGACGCTGAAGTAGACGCTGGAGTTGGAGCTGAAGTAGATGATGGAGCTGGTGGAACTGAGGCTGTAGCTGGTGCTGAGGTGGTGGCTCTGGTGGCAGCAACTGGCACGGCAGACGACCTCGGACCTCGTGGCACTCTGGCAAAGGCATCAGTGGTAGTCCTGCCTCTCCTCTCCTACATGTCATCCTGGAGCTGCTCCACTGCAGTCTGAATCTCCGTCACCTTGACATCCAAGTCATAGAACTTTTGTTCCATGATCCTCTCTAAGCTTGCCTGGTTCTGAGTTAGGGTGGCTAGTCCTTTCTCAATCCGCAGGGTGGATGCAATCAGGTAACCAAGATGCTCTTGTTTAGTTTTCAAGAAATACTCAGATGCCTCCTCTTGGGTTGGCATCTTGGCAGCTTTCTCCTTCCTTGCCTTCTCCTTCTTGGCTTGTGCTTGGGCAGATGATGGCTCATTCTCAGTCATGACTACTTGATTGTCCTCAAAATCTGGATGGATGGGCAAGTGTTCCTTGTCCAATAAGTATATGCCCGTGCCCATCTTGGAGTTAATGAGCTCCTGAATTTGAGGGGCATAACCACAGCTCCTCTTCTAATCTGCTGCAGTCCTCTTGATAGTCTCTACTATGAGGCTCATGACCTTGAATTTCTGTGGCACATCAAATACATGTAGCAAGTTGATTGCATGGCCTCTGATCATCTTGTGATCACCTGACTTGGGCAAGAGAGTGTGCCTCAATATCCAATTGATTGTTGGCAGCCCTGACAGAAGATAGTGCACAGACCCAAACTTGAAAGTATCAAGAGCTTCATTGGGAATCTCCTTGTACATGTTGGACATTGAGTTGTGGTCCATCTTCTTCTTGGCACAAATGTCCAAGTCATCTGCTTGCTCCTCTGGGGCATTGATCAACTTTGCCCATTCCTCAACAGTTGATTGGTACCTCGTACCTTCAGACATCCATGTGATCCTTCCATCTGGGTAGAAGTGTGCTGTGGAGTAGAATTGCATGATAAGCTCCTCGTTCCACTTTGTGAGCTTCTGCCCAACAAAGTCTGCAATTCCACACGCACTAAAGCTGTCATACACTCCAGGGTAGTGTTCCTCATTTTCCTTCATGTAGGTCCAGTCGACCCATCTCATGTCACAAACAATGGGCTTCTTGTCAAGCAGTACTGTCTCATAGAAATCTTGCTGCTCCTTGGTCTGAAATCTGTAATCCACAGCATTCCTTCTCCTTGAAGCATATGGATCTGCTTCTCTCCACTTCCTCAGCCCTGAGTCTCTCCTGAGCTTCATGTCCTCAGCCACAGGATGAGCATCATTGTGGTCTGGGATCTTGGGCTTGAGTTTTCTGAGAACTTGCTCTTCATCCTCTTCTTCAGCAGCTTCAGGCACTGGGGCCTTGTTCTTTTCAGCAGCAGGTATGCTCCTTGTATTTCTCTTTGGTGTTGTCTTGACCTTTGATGCAGCCTTGGGCTTAGATGCAGTAGCCCCTGATTTGATAGCATCACCCATTAGCTTGGGTGCCTTAGGTGCTGGTGTAGCAACCTCTTCTTCCTCTTCCTCTTCCTCTTCCATAATGGAAGCCTTTCCAAGCACTCTGGCTACGGTCTTCTTGACCCTTTCCTTCCTCTTCTTGCCTTCATCAACAACTGGCTCTTTGGGTGCAGGCTTTTCAGTTGAAGCTCTAGCCTTTGACATAGGCTGCCTGCCTGCTGGCCTTTTGATCTTCAGTCCTGGCTTTGTGCCTTGAGCTGGCTCAACTATCTTTGATGTGGCCTCTTCCTCTGCCACATAATCTTCATCTTCAGAATCAGAAGTTCTCTTCTTCCTTTGTCTAGTGGCAGCTTTTGGCAGATTGCTTGGGGTACTTCTGCTGCCATCATCTGAAGAGCTGGAGGGACTAGTGCCCTCACTCATCACCACTTGCTGTTCTGACACATTCTGGCTGTCACTCTGATCTGACATGTTGAACAAGCTGACTGCTGACCCTGTGAACAGTTTATAGATGAGGTAAAAATAGATGAGCATCACAAAATGCAGAGATTTTTGCACAAGAATGATCCAAAAACTTATTTTTAGTTTCCCACTGAAATCATCTCGGATCTACCGATTTTTAAACTCGGTGATACCGAAGCAGTTTTGGCACCTAAACTAGTGAACTCGGTCAGACCGAGTCACAGTTCGGTGGCACCGAGACTGCTAGGGTTTCACAGAGTTCCAAAATCGGTCACACCGATAAGTAATTCTCGGTCAGACCGAGTCTCACTTGTGCAATGGCATAAGCCAAATCGGTGGGACCGAGTTTTTCAACTCGGTGGGTCCGAGATGGCTTCGGCGGAAACCTAACCCTAAAATTTTCGAATCAAACCTAATCTATGAGCGCATTGACTGGATAGGAGTGTTTCAATCGTGGCAAGAATCATGATGATCACAATGTGCTAAGAATCGGATTGGAGAATAGCACAAAGATCGAGTCCATACCCTAGTTCGGCGGAGACTCGCTACGGCGGCAACGGCGGGGTAGAATTCCCGGTGACGGCGACGGAGACCAGCGACTGGAGGCGGCTGGCGGCGAGGAGACGATCCGGAGACCACGTTGGCAGAGAAGGCTATCGCGCGAGCGAAGGGGTTCAGAGAAATTTCCAAAATTTTGCCCGTGACTATATATAGCCCGACCCTGTCGGTGTGACCGAGTGGAACAACTCGGTGGCATCGAGATTCATAACTGCAGGCAGTTACTGAAACTCGGTGTGACCGAAAGGTTCAAATCGGTTGCACCGAGATCGAAAACCTAGATCAACTTAATGATGTCGGTAGGACCGAAAGTGGGGTATCGGTCAGACCGAGAATCATAAAGAGGTTTTGGAAGTTTAAGTCTATGACGAATCAGGGACTCCGAGCGCTCCTCACACAGAGTGGTTCGAATCTGACTTGATCAAATTTTGTGATGCGGCATGAATAGAGTTTGAGACGAGAAAAGCATAGATAGCTAGAGGAGGTTCTTAGGCATTCTTGTCCATCCACTTGGCAAAAGAAAATAAAACCAAACAATCAAAACAACAAGTGGATGTCCTCGAATGAGTAAAATATGCAACCAGCATGCTCACACAATAAGATGGCAAATGAAATATGTGACAAGGCATGCACAACCAATTCTAGCAACTATCAAGCAATTTGCGACGACTAGGTCATCTATATATGAGTATATTGACTTAGGAGTCAAGTGAGGACACTTGATCATAGGTCATACTCATCGTTTAAGCTCAAGTGGGGTTACCACTTTTACATAAAGCATTGTTGTGTTCACATCTTTAGAGTTGCTTTAGCTCAAGTCTTAGAGTAAAGCTCCCCCTAGATGTGATACCCCCCCTAAGAGGGATGAACTAACCTTGGGTTTTGTCGATGATGACTTCATGTAGATGTTGAAGATGTGGATGCTCAATCTTGATGTAGATCACTTGGAGCTATCCATTTGAGTGAATTGCACTTTCAATACCTACATGGGTTAGTCCCACAAGGAACAAACAAGGATATCCATAGACATAGAGTGATGCACACACAAGATGATGTCCATGAAAACTTTTAGGTTACCTTGTCCCTTGTCTTACCAACAAGAGGGTTTGTGACTCCTTGAACTAGTGCAGGATGTGGAAGTTGATTGCACTTGTTCTTGCCAAAATGATAAGAGTGAAGTATGTTGGCGGAGTCACCCTCAAGAACTCTCTAGTTCTTCTTCTTTTGGATCCACATCATCTTGATGGGAATCCTTGGAGTTGTAGTCGTACTTGATGAAGTGGAACTTGAAGTAGTCTTGGGAATCCACTTGACTAAGGTCTTAGGAGCTTCTTCAAATGCGTCAATTTCCTCTTGAAGCTTGTCCTTGCCTTTTTGCTTGTAGTCTTGTGGTGGAAGATCATCTTGAGCTTGTGTCCCCTTGAAAGAAGTATCATACTTCTCTTGTTGAGGAACAAACTTTGTCTTGGGGTATTGATCTTCTTCTCACTCAACTCCATTGGCATTGAACTTTCGTTCAAAACCAACACCTTCATTCTTCCGGTGCATTCCTTGCTTGCGCACAATTTCCTTGAATTGCTTGCTCCCGGCAAGGCTTTTGTACACCCCTTTCTCTATAATTCCCTTCAATAAGCTATTTTCTTGCTCAAGTGTAACTTTTCTAAGAGAGTCATTAGTGGAATCAAGAGAACTACTAGAAGCAACAATATTGGATTTAGCATGATCATTGTTACTGCTAGAGGAAGAATCTTTCTTGTTCTTGTTACTAGACTTGACTTGAGGCATGTAAGTGGATAAGAGTAAACGCTTGGCAATGTAAGAAGAACTTTTCTTGCGGAGATCATCATTGATTGCTTTTAAGAACTCATGCTCTTGCTCAATATTGAGCTTTTCAAAGCGTAATTTCTCATGAGCTCTTAAAAGTTCTCGATGATCTTCGAAGATAGTTTCATGAGCTAACTTAAGAGTGTTTAGTTCTTTAGTTAGAGCCTCACTCTTTTCCTTATCATTGTCATTCATTTTATCTTGATTAGCATGATTAATTGACATTTCATCATAGTATTCATCACTAGAGTTGTCAACAAACTAATCATCACCTAACAAGTCATCTTCATCACTATTGAAATCAACATACTCGGGGTGTCTTACCTTAGGACCTTTGGCCATGAAGCATCTTCCAATTCCTTCATTTGGTGAGTCAAATAGGTCGTAGGAGTTGGTTGAGACAAGTGCTAGACCGGCAACACCTTCACCTTGAGTATCTTCGAAGTTGGAGTGATAACTTCTCTCGGAGTGGCTGCCGGAGTCGGAGCCGGATACCCATTCACCAACATGAGCTTGATGTCTTCATCTTGTGTAGCTCCTTGATGATTTTTCCTTCCTTTCCGAATCCTTGCTTCTCCGTGAGTATCTTCGTTCATAACGATCATCTCTACTCCTTCTCTCTCTTGGTGGTGATTCTTTGCTTCTTCTTTTTGGAGAATCTTCTCTTCTCTTGTAGGGAGCCGTACACTCATTGGAATAGTGTCCGGGTCTTCCACAACTGTAGTAGTTTCGCTCTCGACTAGAAGATCTTTTGTCATTGTAGGACCTTGACTTGAAGCTTCTATCTTTGCTTCTACTCTTGTAGAACTTGTTGAAGTTCTTCACCATTAAGCTCAATTCTTCATTGAAGTCTTGTTTCTCACTTGATGATGTAGGGGCTTCACATGAGGCTTTATAGGTACCACTTGATTTGTTGTGAAGTTCCTCTTTATCCTTAAGTGACATCTCATGAGCAACAATTCTTCCAATCACCTCCGTTGGCTTGAGATCTTTGTAATTGGGAATCATTTGGATCAATGTGCACACGGTATCATATTTTCCATCCAAGGCTCTTAGAATCTTCTTGATGATGAATCTATCGGTCATCTCTTCACTTCCTAAGCCGGCAATCTCATTTGTGATGAGAGCAAGCCTAGAGTACATTTCAGCGACACCTTCACCATCCTTCATCTTGAACTTGTCAAGTTGACTTTGAAGCACATCCAACTTGGATTCCTTGACGGAGTCGGTACCTTCGTGCATATCAATCAAAGTGTCCCAAATTTCCTTCGCATTCTCAAGACGGCTGATTTTGTTGAATTCTTCGGGGCACAATCCGTTGAAGAGAATATCACAAGCTTGAGCATTGTATTGCAACATCTTCAACTCATCCGCGGTAGCTTCACGGTTTGGTTCTTTCCCATCAAAGAAGTCACCTTGCAAACCAACACACACAATAGCCCAAACGGCGGGGTTATGTCCAAGAATATGCATTTTCATTTTATGCTTCCAACTAGCAAAATTAGTACCATCAAAGTAGGGACCTCTACGGTGATAATTTCCCTCGCTAGATGCCATACTCTCCTAGGTTGTGAAACCAAGGCTATGACCACCAAAAGCTATGGAGATCAAAGCAATTGGAGACCAAAGCTCTGATACCACTTGTAGGATCAAAAGTATGTCTAGAGGGGGGTGATTAGACTACTTGACCAAATAAAAACTTAACCTTTTCCCAATTTTAGTTCTTGGCAGATTTTAGCTATTTTAGGACAAGTCAAGCAATCATCACACAATTCAAGCAAGCATGCAAAGAGTATATTGGCAGCGGAAAGTAAAGCATGCAACTTGCAAGAATGTAAAGGGAAGGGTTTGGAGAATTCAAACGCAATTGGAGACACGGATGTTTTTCCCGTGGTTCGGATAGGTGGTGCTATCCTACATCCACGTTGATGGAGACTTCAACCCACAAAGGGTAACGGTTGCGAGAGTCCACAGAGGGCTCCACCCACAAAGGGTAACGGTTGCGCGAGTCCACACAGGGCTCCACCCACGAAGGGTCCACGAAGAAGCAACCACCCACAAAGGGTAACGGTTGCGCGAGTCCACACAGGGCTCCACCCACGAAGGGTCCACGAAGAAGCAACCACCCACAAAGGGTCCACGAAGAAGCAACCTTGTCTATCCCACCATGGCCATTGCCCACACAGGACTTGCCTCACTAGCGGTAGATCTTCATGAAGTAGGCGATCTCCTTGCCCTTACAAACTCCTTGGTTCAACTCCACAATCTTGTCGGAGGCTCCCAAGTGACACCTAGCCAATCTAGGAGACACCACTCTCCAAGAAGTAACAAATGGTGTGTAGGTAATGAACTCCTTGCTCTTGTGCTTCAAATGATAGTCTCCCCAACACTCAACTCTCTCTCATAGGATTTGGATTTTGTGGAAAGAAGATTTGAGTGGAAAGGAACTTGGAGAGGCTAGAGATCAAGATTCATATGGTAGGAATGGAATATCTTGGTCTCAACACATGAGTAGGTGGTTCTCTCTCAGAACATATGAGTTGGAATGGTGTATGTGTTCTGATGGCTCTCTCTTCGAATGAAGAGGAGGTGGAGGGGTATATATAGCCTCCACACAAAATCCAACCGTTACACACAGTTTTCCAATCTCGGTGGGACCGAATCAACAAACTTGGTCGGACTGAAAATGTAAACCTAGTGACCGTTAGAGATTTTCGGTGGGACTGACATGCAACTCGGTAGGACCGATATGGTTAGGGTTTGGGCATAACGTAATCTCGGTGAGACCGATTACACAAACTCGGTGAGACCGAATTTGGTAATTAGCTAACCAGAGAGTTGGTCAGGCAAACTCGGTGGGACCGATTTGCTCTTTCGGTGAGACCGAAAAGTTACAAAGGGGAAACACTGAATTTACATTGCAATCTCGGTGGGACCGATTCGCTCTTTCGGTGAGACCGAAAAGTTACGAAAGGGAAACAGAGAGTTTGCAATCCCATCTCGGTGAGACCGAGATCCCTATCGGTAGAACCGAATTGCTAGGGTTTGGCAGTGGCTTATGACAAGTGAAACTCGGTGGCGCCGGATAGGAAGAATCGGTAGGACCGAGTTTGGCTTAGGGTTTAGGTCATATGTGGATATGGGAAAGTAGTTGAGGGTTTTGGAGCATATCACTAAGCACATGAAGCAAGAGGCTCATTAAGCAACACCTCATCCCTCCTTGATAGTATTGGCTTTTCCTAAAGACTCAATGTGATCTTGAATCACTAAAATATAAAATGAAGAGTCTTGAGCTTTTGAGCTTGAGCCAATCCTTTGTCCTTAGCATTTTGAGGGTTCCACTTTCACATCCATGCCATGCCAATCATTGAGCTTTCCTGAAATAATCATCTTGGAATAGCATTAGCTCAATGAGCTATATGTTGTTATGAATTACCAAAACCACCTAGGGATAGTTGCACTTTCAGTTCTGCTTCGGCGGCGCGGCGGGACCTCTATGTTGCTACTGCTGCGCGGCTAGACATGTCGGCTGCTTACGCGGCGAGGCGGGACATCTCTCGTGCTTCCTCTTCCATGCTCGCCTCTCCCTGGTGGAAATCTCTTGTCCCAGAACTCACGCTGGCCATGGCTTGATTGACTTGATTGTTTTTTGTGGATGGGGAGTTGAGGAGGAATGTGCAGTCATCTTGGCATAGTAGTTTTTATAACCGAGTACTACTAATACGCTCCTAAGTGGGAAACCATTTAGGTTGTGATCAGTGTGAACAGGTTTGCAATTAAATATAGCGTGGTAGTAGTAGTAATTTGGAATGTGATGAGACACGCTCAAAATTTATTGACGGTTCTAGTTTTGAAGTTCGGCACTATTCCCGGATGGTGTAACATGGGCATGTGTTCTCGGCCGTGGTGTAGCATATACCATGGTACTAGTTCTTTTTCTACTGCTGTGTACATGCAAAAACTAGCACCGTTGGATACATATCTTACGCTTGGCGTTCGAAAGGAATAGCCTCATGGCGAGCTATAAACTAGTCTTTTTTTCAGACGCATTACACCTATCTCTCGGGACTTCTCACATGCACCATCACTGCTCCCTAGGTCGATGCCACCCACATAAACTTGTACTCTGAGTTTAGTATGTTATACAGGAAGAGAAGAGGTGCACGCACGCACTCATCCTCTCTCACACACGCATCTATAGCTACGAATTGTAGTGTTCTCAACCATCCGATTGGCTCTATCATAGGTTTCACTTTGCTCCTTGGCCTTGAGATTGATAATTTTAAAACGCAGAGGCTAAGATGGAGGCGCGAGGTTTTGGTTAATGTGCGAGCCGCACACGGCACCAACAGGACATGAGCTTCGTCTGCCTGGTGCGCATGCAGTCGGGTGAGTTGTCCAAGTATAGACACAACCAGGCCCTCGTTGGTACCCGTGCCTCGACTTTGGCTGGTCATAGTGGAGAGTAACATGGACTAGTTACTAGTCTATGTTACTAGTACCTTCATAGTGGGTAGTGTCATATAGAGTATGTGATAACATAGTACTACATGTCTTCATTTATTACTTTGTAGACTCATTTTGCATTGGAAAGCGCTATGTGATGGTAACATATTAGGCTAGTCATAGTGGGAGTAACTTCACTACTCCCTCTCCATCTAGGTGTGTAAGTCACCTTACGAAAACGAAATAAACCCAAAACACTTAGGCACGGTAATTAACTCCCTTCTCGTTTCTTGTTTCATGATGTATCAACCAATAAGAGATGTGGGCCGTGCATGCTTTTAATGACTTGAGACTAACAAACATGACATGAAGTGGTTAGTTCATTGCATGCAATGCTATTAATTAGCAAAAAGACATTAAGTTCTCTCGTTTTCCCCTCCGCCTTGGTCGCAATGCACAACCTAAGATGACTTAGACTACCCACAGTGGGAGTAACATAGATGGTAACATCACACTTATCTAGACAAAATAGATGATGTGGCATGTAATTAATGAAGAAAGAGAGGCATGTGGTAACATAGCTAGTTACATTAACATCACACATATGAACAAAAGATGAGTCTACAACCTAATAAATGAAGTGATGCATGACACAACACATATGTTACTACCCATTGTGGAGGTAGTAACATAGACTAGTAACATATGCATGTTACTACTCTAAGTTAATCCCCACTGTGACTAGTCTTATACACCTAGACGGAGGGAGTAGTAACATAGCGCACTTCGAGAAAATTCTGCTTATGTGGCAAGTAATTAATAAGAGGTGGTAACATAATATGTTACTGTAACATAGCACTTTCCAAGACAAGATAAATGAAGCCATCTATGATACTACTATTATGTTGCTTTGCATTATGAAGGTAATAACTTAGACTAGCGTCATATGCATAACACTAGTCTAAGTTACTCCCCACTCTCTATTTGCCTCTCTCCTCATTAATTACTTGCCACCTCATCATTTTTGCTTATGTGGCATCTATGTTACTACCTATGTTACTCCCACTATGACCAGCCTCATGCGCAGAGAAATTAGGATCGGAGGGAGTACTACTAGTAGTACTACTTTGATGTGTCGCGTCAACTCGCACAAGTATGCAACACTTCCTGAACAAACAAGCATATAAGCTGTTATACTTACTTCTTATAAGCAGTTATACTTCTTACCCAAAGGATATTTATATCCAACAGACACAAAATATCAGTTTGTCTGTTGGAAATTATTGTAACTTCTGATCTGATCGAAGTAATTGCTGCATCGCCAACAAAGCCCACCATCTCTTAAGCTAAAGTAGACAGAGCTAACCCCTATATTAGCATATTACTAAGATAAATAGAAGGCACTGTATAATCATTTAGGACGTGAGCTTGTCAATCTGAATGTGGAGGGACACCAGATTAGCCCCGGCCAGCAGCTTGGGCCGAACTGTGAAGAAGGTCAGCTCGTGCACGGCGATGTCGCCGGGATCCTTGCTGCTTGTCACCTCCATTTCCACCTTGACGGCGTCGGTCCTACCTTTGGGCTCCCCCTGCCGGCCGCTTGCCCATAGCTTGGCTACATAGTGCAGAAGTGGGGACGACCCCACTCTGACGCAGACGACCGACACAGCGATAGGGGCGCCGATGTCGAGCACGCCGCCGACCAAGAAAAACGCGTAGCCGTTCTCCTCCGCAAACAGCAAGAGTCATGGCTCCGACAGTGGCACTTGCAGCTGGAGCACCTTGCCGTACTGGATCCTGTGCACGGGCATGGAATGCACAGTGCTGATGTGGTGGGAGAGCGCCGACGGCGAGCCTTTGTAGCCGCAGACGGGCATGGGGCATTTGCAGGGCGCGAGCGGACACACGCTCTAGTGACCGGCAAGCTTCTGGTAAGTGACGTAGAGCCCACATCCTTCATGCGGGCACTCCACCCTCACCGAGGAGAGGACGACGTCCACCGCCGTGTTCCGCACGTCGAATCCATCGCCGCGCTCGCACTTCTGGCACTGCCGCTGGTTCCCAGGGCGCTCGAAGCGGTAGTCCGCGCAGGCCAGGTGCCCTCCCGTGTATTCAAACCTCATACACTCGATCAAGAAACATGCACCTTGCTCGATCAGCCGAATGGAGGAGGTGTATTCGAACCTCATACACTCGAGGCTTCAAGGGGTGGAGGCACAAGGGGCAGTGGAGCAAGGTGAGGTCCATCGATACCATAGAGATCTCCATCGCCGGGTCATGTTCCGTCTGCATGATCTCGCCCTCCTCGGAATTCCGCCCTCCTCGTGCACAACCATCTCTCGCTTTGTTAGGGCCGGAGCATTACAAAGCTTTACCATCACATATTCATACTACTTCAAGGTGCATTAAATCAACACATGCAAGTATCAAAAGGAGAGTAACGGCATGCATGCATGCGTTGTAATTAATGCATCAGTAAACGCAAATTATTGAAATATATCGAGTGCAGTGCTTTGATGTGTCGCGTCAACTCATACAAGACCGAGTAGTTTGATTACTAGAACGCCTCTCGCCTTAACTATACCTACCTTTGGCTGCATGACAGGTGGGCCACCATCCTGTTGGGCCCACCTGTCATGCACGCAAAGGCAGGAGCAGTAAGTTAATGAAGCTGCGTCCCTCCCTCGCCCATGAGCGTGGTGGCTGGCAGGACTAGGAGAAGCTTTCGTTCGCTACACGCTCTCCCTCCCGCACGCGGTGGACATGCAGCAGTTCAACCGGTGTCAGATGGCCAGAAGCATACTGTAGTAGTACTCCATCATTGTTCGACTTCCCGAAGAGGCGAAGAGCCAAGCGCAGCCCGGACGCTTGTGTGGTAGTTTCATGTGTAGAGTAGTCTAGGATAGCGTGTACCATGCCTGTAAGCTTTAAAATCATTGGGGGTCGACTCCATGCTTTTTTATTAAAATAATCTTCTAGCCCTACCCGTCATCCTGGTGATTGTAGTTTGCACGCTCATCTGGTCAAGACAGGAATAGATATTTTAATTTGTGGTGGGGTATGTTAGAGGTTGCAGCAAATGGAGTATTGTACACTGTGAGTATGTCAACTTCCATCATTGCTCGACTTCCCGAAGAAGCTTCATTTTACTACTCGCCTTCTCCCTCGCCCATGCATGCGGCGGCTCGCAGACGAGGACATGCTTTTGCTTATAGTAGTACTATAACAAGCTATCCCTCCCGCTCACAGTGGACGGACATGCAGCAGTGGATTCAATATTGTGGAAACAGCAGTAGTAAGATCATTGTTCTTCTTCTCGAAGAGGCGAAGAGCCAAGCGCAACCCGAATGTGGCAGTTTCGAACCTTGGAGCATGCATATAGCCAGGCTCTTGCATGAGACAAAAATGTTATGTGAGCCCACTATTACTTGCTAGTATAGCCTTGTAAACCAGAAAGGAGTATTTGCCTTTCTAGAGATTTCAACAAGTGACTAGACTACGCCGAGACGGAGTACATATGGAGCAAAATGAGTGAATGTACACCGTAAATAAGTACGTAGTTCTCTCGTTTTCCTCTCTGCCTTGGTCGCGGTGCATAATAGGAACCGTAGGCACCTCGTCGTTGATGGGAACGTCTCCTGACACGCAATAGACGCGAGCGGCAGTCGCCTCCATAGGTGCTTGAGACCCTGTTTGGTTCATAAGTCCTAGGACTTTTTCTAGTCTCAACTAAAAAGTCCCTAGTCCCTAGTTTTTTTAGCTGGGTTAGAGCAAACTAGCTCAAACTAACCCCTCCTGTTTGGATAATTTGAGGCTATTTCAACCCAAACTAGCTCTAACTCAGGGATCCAAACAAAGAGGAGTAGTACTGTACATGCTACAGTCTGGACCGTCGCACATTGTTTTTATGGCCATATCAGCACATTGTTTTCTACTGCCGATTCACTGGGCTATCGTGGTTCGCACTCCTCTGTCGTGGTTCGCACTCCTCCTACGTACTTCGCCGACATGTGGGAGAGCCAGCATCCAGGTCGACGTGTCATGCACCAGATTAGAGTGCGGAATGGAAGGGGGGCATCACCCCGGTCGTACCGCCAGTAATTCATGACTATAGTGAGTAGTCATAACACAAGTCTTTCCAGCAGTAATGCGCCGTCAAATCGGACAGCCCGACCTTTCCAGCAGTAAGTTGAATCCGCTACTCCCTCACCCTCCTCACCTCTTTGTCAAACCGCCTACGTGAAAACGGCCGCACGTACTGCCCGGGAAAAGCCCCGCCCTCAACTTTTAACTACATGGAAATAGTTCGAGCTTGTTCGTTCTATATAAATACTAGTATTGTATGTTTATTCACCCATGTGGTTGGTCAATGAATGGAGGGCCGGGGAGCACAAGTGAACAATACGAGTGCTGCTACTACATCCGTCCTAGTTTATTGGTCCCCATCGTATATTGTGTCAAATTTTGACTATAGATTGAACTAACAAAACGTTCATGCATGTTAACAAAAATTATATCATTGATAACTATGTTGAAATACGAATCCAATGATATAATTTTTCTTGACATGCATTAACATTTTGTTAGCTAAATATTTGGTCAAAATTTGGCACGAACTACGAAGGTGACCTATAAACCAGGACGGAGGTAGTAGTAGTAAATAGAGAGTTTCTTTTCTTTAATGCCACGTACACGAATTGAAACGCTTGTTGTGGAGATAAAAAGATAATCACTCCACTATATATGTACGCTGGGGCCTGAGCGCTTGCTTTACTAGGGTTGCTCTCTTTATTCTCTCATCCTAAGATTTAAACAAGACAGCGGTAGCGACATTTTCTCTCTGCTCACCGCTGGTCATAGATCCGTCCGAATCCTTTTGGCTGGTGTGTGTAGAGGACTATGTGCATCGTTCACGCGGTCATAGCCGGCGAGGGAGGAAACCCACAGCTGCCGGAGGGGACCGATCCTCTGCCCGTGCCGTTCTCTCCGACACAGCGCCGGCTCGGGAGGTCCTCCGACCCTTCTTCCTCCCTGTCGTATTGTGCGCAGATCCGACCTGCCGCCGCTGACATCCCGACGACCCTCAGGTATAAGTTCTTCAAAAGCGGCCTTGCTCTATTGCCCCAGCCCCCCCACGTGTCTGCATGTGCATATTTTTCGACTCCCATCAGCTCTTCCAAAGCCATCTAATTTTTTAGTATTATTAGAGGTAAAGCTACTTCATGCATTCGAATCTAGGACTTGGTTCAAACAACGAAGAAAGGGGGAAAGTTGTAGCATGAATCGAGGACTTGGTTCAAAGAGGAAATAATATGGTGAAAGTAGTAGAGACCGGATAACCAACCGGTCTCTTGGTTGAAAAGGGAAATAATGGGAAAACGCAGTACAAACTGGATAAGGAACATATCTATTATTGGTTGAAAAAATATAGAAAGTGGCGGCTCGTGGACAAGTCAACAGAGTATGTCCAGGATTAGACTTGTTGCCCTCACATAGTAAAAGGTCTCCAGGATTAGAATTGCTGCCCTCACATAGTAAAAGGTTTCCAGGATTAGATTTGCTGCCCTCACATAGTAAAAGGTCTCTAGGATTAGAATTGCTGCCCTCACATTGTAAAAGGTCTCCAGGATTAGATTTGTTGTCCTCACATAGTAAAAGGTCTCCAGGATTAGATTTGCTGCCCTCACATAGTAAAAGGTCTCCAGGATTAGATTTGCTGCCCTCACATAGTAAAAGGTCTCCAGGATTAGATTTGCTGCCCTCACAGAGCATGAACAAACTCGGCATCACCACTTTATGCCTCCTTGTAGGTACATTGTGCTGATGCGTCCACTATCACGTGTCCTTATACCAACCTTTTGTTGTTGTTAATGTAAGGGTGCATGTAAAATGAAGCGATCACACTGTTACCTTAGGGACATGTCTAACTAGTGTTATTGTTAATATAATGCCTCCAGTGATATGATGCAATTAAACTGTGTTACAAATGGTACTCCTGCTGTTTTCCCCAGTATGATAAGTAAGTTTCTCCTTTACGCTGCTGAGTGTCCTGGTGTCCCCACAGTCCCATGCCCTTAAACCAACTCTTTAGCTGTTGTTGATTTACTTTATCTGGTAAACAAGCAATGCCACAATTAAAGTAATCCCATATTTGACGAATGTCATTGTTGATCGTAATGCTTCCGGTAACATGAAGCATTGCTGACATTTTAAAATTTCTACTGTCCTTGCGTGATTGCCATGAACATAATTTAGATGCTTCTTTTCATTTCGTGTATGTTTCATATATTGTTATTGAACAACAATTGTTTACTTTCTATCTTTTTGTGCAAATAGGGATATCCATTTCACCTTGTTGCTATTGTGACCTTTTGGTGAACTGCACAAAACACTCTTTTTTTGGAATGAGTGTCTTGTGCAGTTCAACTAAAATGCCACGTGGGCAACATCTCTCAATTTTGTTGGAACTACACAAAATGGTGATTGGAGTTTCCAAAATCTCCGTCAAATTCTGCTGGTAATCTCATGCAACATTTTATTAGCCTTTGCAAGATGAGCCGTCACTGTCACCACAATGGCACTTTATTCTAGTGGAACTGCACAAAAGGATTAGCAAATTATAGTTGCACCTTACATGAGCAGGACAACCAACCTTAATGTTCCTCAATTTTACTGCAACTACTAAAGAACCCACCAGCTCATGAGAGCAAGTACTTCTTGCTAGCTGAATGATACAATCTTTGCTTCATTTCAGGTGAACTGCAGAAAAAGGCGCATGAATTGAATCATGGAAGTCCAAGCAGGCCTCATCTGAGTGGAGCTGCAGGTTAAGTTCAAGGAGTGCCACAATTATAGTAATCAGGCTCTTCTTATTTGTGTTGTGCAAACAGTAATACTCAACTACAGATGTTGTGACGGTCAAGAGCATTCGCCAAGTTCTTCGGTTGTATAACACGGCTAGCAAAGATGGATTTAATCCCGATATTCACTTTATCAAAAGGCTCTAATGGGTTGGTTCTGAATCTTGCAAGCTGGGAATCAATGAGATGTGTAGGCATATTTGTTGTACTTATGATTTGAATCTTATTTGTTGGTTATGAATTTTGCAAGCTAGGAATCAATGAGATGTGTAGGCATCTTTGTTGTACTTATTATTTGGATCTTATTTGTTGGTTCTGAAGCTTGCAAGCTGGGAAGCACGGCATGATGATGCAGAGGACAACAACCATAACAAACAGTTCAAACTTGGTAGTATTATCTGTGTGAAAGTGCCAATACAGACCCGCTCGTGAACCGACGTGTGGCCGAAGTAGGTTTCTTTTTGGAAGCATTTGAATGCGCCGAGGGCGCATCTTCTGCCTGGCGTGCAGCAGGCGAGGGATGGGTAGTAACTGTTGTCGCCTGTACACACCCAGTTTACTGTTGAATCCAGTTCCCCAAGAGCTGAAAAACGAACTGATGCCGCCGCCTACCCACTCGTTCACTCGAAGAGACTCCAATGGCGATCCGAGGGGTGAGCCTGCTGGATATGGACTTCAGCAAGGAGTTCCCCTTTGAGTTCGCCGTTCAGTCCTATGGCTACACCAAGTTGAATGTGATGTACACCAACGATCCAGACTCGGTGAAGCCCTACCTCGCCGAGTTCAAGAAGTAACTACTGGACGAGAAAGCACAAGGTCGCAGGACTTAGACCTTGTGCCCATCCATTCGTCTCCTGACAGGGACCAGCGGATCACCGTCGCCCAGGTATGTGTGCGGGACGAGGTTCTCATCTACCACTGTTGTAGGGCCATCAGAGGTTCTGGAGCATTCGCTCGTTTCATCGGCAGCGCCGACTGCACCTTCGCTACGGTGGAGAGAAGGAAGAACGTGATGATTCGGCCATCTGGTGCAACAAGCTTGTCGACATCCAGAAGCAATACAAGATCATCGGCAACGGGTAGGAGAAGGACTCTGATGGGCACATGGGTACATCATACATCACATTTCAGAAAAGTGCACAATTTAGTTGGAAAGAATTACTAAGCCGAATCAAGCAAACACATGGCCAGGTGAACGCTAACTTAAGTTCATACCACAATCTTGACCAAATGGCTGCACTTTCATCTCCATTGTCGTTGGTTGAACTTAGGTATCACATGGAAGAAATCCAACAACCTATGAGTTTTCGGAGCAACCGCTTTGGAGAAAAAAGTTTGGAGAAAACAAGTTTCAAGTGAAACTGATGCTGCCAGATTTTACCTTTGATGTTTCTTTGTGCCACACCCATATGGTGCAGAGACGGGGCCATAGGGGTACATCACCAGAAGCTCCATCAAATTATCTTTCCAATGCAAAAACCTCACATCATTTGGAGATGTGAGTCAAAAGTTGTAGTCATTCTCGTGGAAGGTGTTCAGGCTGTCAAGGCTTCGCGAATTTCCGAGGAGCTCTCCAACAACTCCCAAAGTTGATTGCTTATTCCCTCAAGAAAGCCATGCAAACCTGTTTACTTTTGAAACCATTTTCACACCTAGCCAAGGGGGGTTGTCCCTGCTATAAAACCCCATCTCCCCCATCCTCTAGAAAACCTTTTGTCAAAACCATTTAGCTACAAGCTTATGCAGCAAGACTGCTAGAGAGATCCGAGAGATCTTGCTACCTTTGCTCTTGTGAGTTCATTCGAATTCGCGAGAAGGAGCATCTCGTTCCCCCTAGTTCGTGCTCTACAGTTCCGACCGTTTTGTGTGTATTAGTCCCGGTTTGTGGTTCTGCGATTGTTCGGACAGCGGGTTGGAGTTCTTGTAGCTTCGGCCAGCCTTCCCCAACGTACAGGTTGCGTCCAACCTTGGCAGGTATAAAGCTAGTTATCCCTCCTGATCCGATCCTACGATGTGAAGATCGGGCCACCCTCGGGCGTGAACTCGTTCATCGGGTTCCCACCTATCATCTGGCATCAGAGCTTTCATTGACATGGTAGGATTTGTTTTCCAAGTTTATGTTGCTATCATCCCTTTAGATCGAGTGTTTTTCATGCTATATTTTCTGTCCTAGAAATCCAAAGCCCCACCAAAAATAAATTCAAGCCTTGTTGGTGCTGAGATCTTGTTGTTGCATACCTTGCATGTTCTTCATCTTTTAGATCTGCACCAAGTTCATCTTCATAATTGCTTTCAGATTTGGTTGTTGTGCTTTGGAAAAAGAGAGAAAAAAAGAGTGGCAAAAAAAGAATCAAGAAAAGAGAGTAACAAAGAGTGGAAAAAAAGTCAAGAGAGAAAAAGAAAAGTGTTATGTAAGATCCAAAAGTTTCAGCTGGATAGAAAATTTTCAGAAGCTTGTGTGTTGTGTTTTTTCAATCTTGGTGCAAAGGTGCAGCAGACCCATCCACATATTTTTCTTGGTTTGCATCAACTTGATTTCAGCACAAGCCCCTTTTTGTTTACCCCACCGAGCTCGACCAAAAACCGAAGCTAATTCTTTAATCCCTGTCTTTCAATCGCTTTAACACATCCGGGAGAAGCACAATCTAATGTGAACTCATAAGAACTTTGGTGAGTAAGAGGTGAGGTTGTGTGATTCCACAAAATTATCCTATTCCACTTTTGGCCTTACTAACATGGCAGGATTTGCATCGAGTGTTCATGGACAAAATCAAGGGGAAAAAGACGCCCTGGTCACACGTGCTGAGTTTCTGGAATTACGGAACATTGTTCAAGAATATCAAAGGAGGCTTAACGAGTGTCTTCGAGCAAGTGGTGACGGGGTTCGACACTGACTATACCCTGTTTCTCTTGAAGTGCAACAAAGAGGGCATGCTCGAGGGCATGATATTGTTGCTCGTGGGCATGTCACTACTACTCAAGAAGTGCGGCAAGGATGGCACGCTTGAGGGCAAGCTACTGCTGACCTGAGGCGTGTTGCTGCTATTCATGAATCGCAGCAAAGACGTCATGGCCGATGACAGAGTTATGGCACCCATCGTCATACCGACGACCCACCGCAAAGCAGGACCATGGTTGATGAAGCAACTCCGGTGATTCATAGCCCATGTTCATCTAAGAAGCTCACTCCTGATGTTCGCATCTCAGCCACCACCACTGTCCCAACATCCAGGAAACATGTGCCACAAATTCCATCTGAGGAAGAGAGCCCATAATCCAAAATCCCACAACTTGAGAGTGATAAGAAAAGCAAGTTGAGTGGCTCCACCAAAAGTGAGGAAGAGTGTACACTTTCAAAAATCCCACCACTTGAGAGTGAAAAGAAAAATAAATTGAGTGATGTCACAAAATGTGAGGAAGAGTGTCCACTTTCCACATTTCCATATATTGAGAGTGATAAGGAAAGTGAGGTGAGTGAGTCCACAAAATGTGAGGATCAGATTGTTCATCATGAGATTAGAGAAATGCAAGATCTCCACCTAGATATACCACACATTCAGGGAGAGAGAATTAGTGAGTTGTGTGAGTCCACAAAATGCAAGATCATTAGAGAGATAAGCGATCCACAACCCAATATACCACACAATAAGAGTGAGAGGATAACTGAGTTATATGAGTCCACCAAATGTGAGGTTGAGATTTTTCACCAAGAGAATAGCAAGTTGAGTGATCCACCACCATGGGAAATTAGTAGTCCACCAAATGAAAAGAGAGAGGAACATTCAATAACTAACCTTTCACAAAGTTCTCTTTCTTTGCAATATGTGCAGGTGCAAAAGACATACCTATCAGCTCTCTTACAACGATGGGAGATTGAGATCCAAGCACAAATATGGAGGACATGGAGTACCACTACACAAGGTGCGTGTGTGAAGATTGATTTTCAGAAAGGCATTCAAGTACTCAATGAGGTAAAACAGAAAGGATCTTCCATTTTGATGGACCCCGAGGTATGCACATATGAACTCTTGAAACATTGGCGAAACGAAATAAGAGAAAAATTACTGGTAACATCCCTTAGCATGCCATTAATCCATCAATATAATGTTTTCCACCTTGAAGACAAAACAAAGGAGTTGGCAAACTTGAGATCAACGCAAAAATGTTCAACTTTTTCTTTCCCTAGTTATTTTGTAGTGTCCTCGTGCTACAATTTTATAGATCGAGTGAAGTCAAGGATGACTTCTATCCAAGATAGGGAGGATTATATGGACATACTCATGGTTGGTTATATATTTGTGCTCCATGGAAATGTTTGCTGGAAGGAACTCCTAAGTCGAACAAAACATCATGTTGGCATCGTCCATAAGATAGAAAAGTTGAAAACTAAAAATCTCTATATCATGAAACCTTTGCATTATGATTTGGTATTTCCATGCTTTCTTTTGTGTGATGACCAGGTAGAGTCGAGGACGACTCCTTTTCAAGAGAGGGGGGGTGATGAGGACATCTCGTTCATTGAAACAACACCAATCATCCCTGGACAAATACATGATCACGTGAAACACAATTCTAAGAGTCGAGGACGACTCTTCATCAAGGGAGGGAGGATGATGGGCACATGGGTACATCATACATGACATTTCAGAAAAGTGCACAATTTAGTTGGAAAGAATTACTAAGCCGAATCAAGCAAACACAAGGCCAGGTGAACGCTAACTTAAGTTCATACCACAATCTTGACCAAATGGCTGCACTTTCATCTCCATTGTCGTTGGTTGAACTTAGGTATCACATGGAAGAAATCCAACAACCTATGAGCTTTTGGAGCAACCGCTTTGGAGGAAAAAGTTTGGAGAAAACAAGTTTCAAGTGAAGCTGATGCTGTCAGATTTAACCTCTGATGTTTCTTTGTGCCACACCCATATGGTGAAGATACGGGGCCGTACGGGTACATCACCAGAAGCTCCATCAAATTATCTTTCCAATGCAAAAAACCTCACATCATTTGGAGTTATGAGTCAAAAGTTGTAGTCATTCTCGTGGAAGGTGTTCAGGCTGTCAAGGCTTCGCGAATTTCCGAGGAGCTCTCCAACAACTCCCAAAGTTGACTGCTTATTCCCCCAAGAAAGCCATGCAAACCTGTTTACTTTTGAAACCATTTTAACACCTAGCCAAGGGGGGTTGTCCCTGCTATAAAACCCCATCTCCCCCATCCTCTAGAAAACCTTTTGTCAAAACCATTTAGCTACA
This sequence comes from Triticum urartu, assembly GCF_056163025.1. Taxonomy (NCBI): domain Eukaryota; kingdom Viridiplantae; phylum Streptophyta; class Magnoliopsida; order Poales; family Poaceae; genus Triticum; species Triticum urartu. The sequence goes on along the minus strand of NC_141876.1, from coordinate 253,947,547 downwards.
AGCTTATGCAGCAAGACTGCTAGAGAGATCCGAGAGATCTTGCTACCTTTGCTCTTGTGAGTTCATTCAGACTCGCGAGAAGGAGCCTCTGGTTCCCCCTAGTTCGTGCTCTACGGTTCCGGCCATTTTGTGTGGATTAGTCCCGGTTTGTGGTTCTGCGATTGTTCGGACAGCGGGTTGGAGTTCTTGTAGCTTCGGCCAGCCTTCCCCAACGTACATGTTGCATCCAACCTTGGCAGGTATAAAGCTAGTTATCCCGGCTGCTTGCAGCTAGTTATCCCTCCTGATTCGATCCTATGACGTGAAGATCGGACCACCCTCGGGCGTGAACTCGTTCATCGGGTTCCCACCTACCAGACTCCGTGGTTGACCTCGTCGAGACCATCATCGACCCCTAATACGCCAACATGAAAGAAGACAATGATACCAAGGACCTGAACATGTGAGAGGTACCTCTGAATCTAGCCTACATAATTTACGCGGCCAAGGACGCATATGCATGCTATGACGTGTACATGTGGATCTTGGACATGAGGGCGTGTCTGCTTCCCATAACCGACGAGTACACGGACAGCCGCAGCATCATGATCAACCGTGCCAGGAAGGTCTAGATGTTGTACTTTATCTGTTTATAAGCACCTTTATCATCTGAGTGTTTCATGCATTAGCCTATGTGTTGTAATTATCTATTTTGTCCGAAATATTTCTTTTAAGAACGCATTAACCTGTTTGCTTTTTTAGTGGCTATTTGCTTATGTATGTAACTAGTTCACTTGTCCGTTTAAAAAAAACTAGTTCACTCGGCTGTCGTGCTTTGAATCTCCTTCCTGCCAACATATTCCCCTTCTCACGTGGACCCAGCAGGTCTCGTACACAGACATATGGGACCAACCACCTATCCATTTGTAGTTCTTTATTTTGTTCAATCTTTCGTCCTCTTCCTATACAGCGGCTAGCCATCCCTCTACTCCCACACATTATCCGACGGCGGCAGCTCCACCGGCCCACCCTGCACCCAAACAAGTCAACCCTCGTACTCCCCCTCCACCTATGTCTTCCCCCGCTCCGGTTCGTTCTGTCCGAGGTCTCGACATCATCCTCCGCCTTGGTGCTCTCGCCACGGCGCCGCCATCTGTCGTTCCCAACATGGTCAGCAAAACAAGAGGAATCGGGAGACAACTTTTCGTCGAGAGGCTGACAGTCCCAGGCCCACCAGGTCCATGGAATAGGTTTTGTTGTTTAACATGGGCACCCCACGACATGTTTCAACATTTTTTGGATCCAGCAGGTATCAAGCAGCCTCTGGGCCTCCCAACCTAGCTTGTCTATAACATCAGCAACCCAATTTATGTTTGTTTTTTCAAGACGACGCACAACTCAGTTCTATTTTTCTATACGAATGAAAAACTGAACCTATGTTCTCTATAAGAATGCAAAACTGAACCTATATTTATATCTTATTTTATTATATATATATATATATATATATAATAGAAACAACATAAGGTTCTATTAAACCTGTCATTCGTCCAACCATTTTATACACCTTCCCACTTCCTTTATTTTTCATTTTCATTGATCCTATATCTGAATTTTCTCCCACTTTATTTTTCGATGTAAAATGAGTTTTCTCCCAGTACTTTTCCCTAGAACCAACTCAACTGTCCCACGTCTAGCCTAAATAATAATAATACCCCACGTCCTATTAACTCATCAAATTAAAATGATATTTTATTTCGTAAGTTAAAAGTTCTTACAAAATAATAATAATAATAATAATAATAAGTGTTTATATATAACTTGGCAAGTTAACTCCTAGTGATTGCGTACATAAGCTTGCAAAGATTTTACTAACCAATGCAGTAATAGACATGCAATCATGTGTTTATGTTTTTATAATATTTCTCTGTCCAGCCCAACATGGTATTTTCACCCAGCCCAGCAAGTCCATGGATTTCGAGAAAAATGCAAATGGGCTTTAAATTCTACCATATATATGAACGGGCTGCATAGATGCTACATCATTGTTTCACCCAGCCCACCAAATGGACCAAAAAACAAAAGGACTGGCTGACATGTGGGCCAGTAGGTTGAAGCCTAACAAGGCATTGGATTTACATCCAACGACCGGCATTCTTCTTCAATCTCTCGTCTTATACCCCCAGCGCTGCCGGGACCGCCTTCTCCAGCCTCCGGCGTCCAGCGGCATTGTTTTGCGCGCCTTAGCAAAACGCTACCCCGCCGACGACCAGTCCATCCCTCCACTCCGCACCTCCTGTTATTCGCTGCCGAGTGTAGGCCCACCCCGCACCCGAACCAGTCAAGTTTCCCACTCTTCTCCGTCTGCGACTCTACTGCCGCGTCTTCCCTATCTCCGGGTCGTTCCAGTTTGCGGCCTCGCCTTCGTCCATCGCCTCGCTGCATTCGGCGCGGTGTGGTCAACAAACGAGAGTCATCGGAAGAGGACCTGATGGCTGGGACCCACGAGGTCCATGGTCCGCACGCAAGGAAAGTTCCTCATTATTAAGTTGTTTCCTCCCCCTGACAGCTGGGACCCAACGGCTATATCTTCGCATGGAAGGAAGTGCCTCCTTGTTATGCGAAAAAAACCATTCCTCCCGATGACAGTTGGGACCCGGCAGATTTGGAGGCTGACTTGTGGGCCTACTAAGCAGACGTGTACGCATGGCTTTTTCAACTTAATCAACAAATGATTCTAGTAGCTGGACCGTTGGATGTTAATCCAACAGCCGTGCTCCTTCTTCAAGCTCTATTCTTGCTCCTGTCTCCCGTGGGCGGCAGTGCTCCCGTGCACCCGAACCAGTCAAGTTTCCCACTCCTCTCCATCTGCGATTCCACTGCCGCGTCTTCCCCATCTCCGGGTCGTTCCAGTCTGGGGCCTCGTCGTTGTCCATCGGCCTTGGTGCACTCGGCATGGTGTGGTCAACATGGTCAACAACCGAGAGTCATCGGAAGATGACTATACGTGAGAGGCTGACAGAGGGGACGCACAACGCCCATGGACGCATGCATGCAACTGCATCCTTTTTACCCTGAATAATAATGTTTTCTCCCCCTGACTGCTGGGACCCATCAGTTACATCTTCTCACACAAGGAAGTGCGTCCATATTACAGGCAAAAAAAAATGATTGCTCCCCTAACTAGTGGGACCCACCAGCTACATCTTCGCACGCAAGGAGGTGCCTGATAGTCAGGACCCACCTGGTCGAAGCGTATGTAGCATTGTCATTCTGGTCGCGAACGTGTACGTACATACGATCGGTCTGTTTGCAGGCTGCAGCGATGAACCGTGGCCGTGTAAGGAAGGGCACGTGTCGTAGTAGAGGCACGCACGTAGCATGTACATGTACGTACAGTGGCCATGTTGCAAGAAAGTAAATACGGCCACGTACGTACATACGAGCGGGGTCTCGAATGCCTACTCACGCATATGTATGGCCAGGGCTCGTGTACATGGCTGGGTCGGAACGGAGAAGCTATGCCGTCGTCATGTTCATGGGGAGGCAACCGGCTGGGTCAGAACGGAATGCGTTGTCGTGTTCATCGGGAGCCAACCGGCTTGGAGGGAACAACCGATGGAAATGAGGCCTGGCGTACCGCTGAACGGAGGAAACGACCTTGTGTTCGACCGGCCAAGGTCGAAACGGGATCCTGTTCATCGGGAGGGGTCTGGCGTACCGCAAAACGGAGGAAACGGACTTCTGTTGGACCTCCTACGGTCGAAACGGGGTCCTGTTGACCGGGCGGGGTGTGGCGTACTGCAAAACGGAGGAAACGGACTTGTGTTGGAGCGCTATGGTCGAAACGGGGGTCCAATTCATCAGGAGGGATGTGGCGTACCGCAAACCGGGGCTCCACGGGATACTGTTCATCTCCACCGTCGACCTCCTCCAGCGTCCACGGGCTACTGTTCATCCACCGTCGACCTCCTCCAGCCTCCACCTGTGACTGTTCATCCACGGGCTCCTGTTCATCCAGCCTCCACGGGGTCCTGTTCAACCACCCCTCCACGGGCTTCTGTTCATCCAGCCCTCCACCGGCTACTATTCATCTAGCCCTCCAACGGCTACTGTTCAACCAGCCCTCCACGGGGTCCTGTTCATCCACCGGCTCGTTCGATCGGGGTACTGTTCATCCAGCGGCAACGGCCTCTACTACCATGGGTTCCTGTTCATCCAACCCCCACCGGGAACTGTTCATCCAAACACCCCAACAACGCTCACTGTTTATCCAGAGGCAGCATCGATCGGCTTCAGTTAGCAGCAATACCAAAGGAATCACTCGGGTTCAGTTAATAGCAAGGGATCGATCGATCGCTCGGGTTCAGTGTAATGCGTAGCCTGCAGTGCAATCGCTCGGGTTCAGTTAGAGCCCAACGCCTTGCTCGGGTTCAGTTAGAGCTCAATGCCTCCCACACACGCGCGTACGTGTACGAGAGAAACGCGCATCGCTCGGCCCCTGACCACCCACCGTAACCGGGAACTCGCCGATATTTTCTGCGCCCTCGCTTCTACCATGGTTTTTTCCGTCATGGACGGCCCAAAGAATGTCATGCAGCTGCGTCTCCGGCCCACCCAGGACGAAAATCCCATTTTCTATCATGGTTTTTTGTCATAAAAGCAGTAACCCACCACATCTATGATGATACCGGGTTTTGTCACAATTATCATCATAGAAGTGTCATAAGTATGACAGGAAAAAAATTCGTTCGGCCCAAAATGTCACGGATGTGTCTTTTTTGTAGTGTATAGTGCTATATCCATGGCCCATGCTAATGTATTGCGTGAAATTTGAAAAAGTTTGAGAATACTAAAGTATGAAACAATTGCTTGGCTTGTCATCGGGGTTGGTGCCGGATCTGAATATTTTGTGTGACGAAGATGGAGCATAGCCAAACATATGATTTTGTAGGGATGAACTTTCTTTGGCCATGTTATTTTGAGAAGACATGATTACTTTGTTAGTATGCTTGAAGTGTTATTATTTTTATGTCAATATTAAACTTTTGTGTTGAAACTTTCAGATCTAAACATTCATGCCACAATAAAGAAAATTACATTGATAATTATGTTAGGCAGCATTCCACATCAAAAATTCTGTTTTTTATCATTTACCTACTCGAGGACAAGCAGGAATTAAGCTTGGGGATGCTTGATACGTGTCCAACGTATCCACAATTTTTTATTGTTCCATGATATTATATTATCTGTTTTGGATGTTTTATGTGCATTTATATGCTATTTTATATGATTTTTGGGACTAACCTATTAACCTAGAACCCAGTGCCAGTTTCTGTTTTTTCCTTGTTTTTGTGTTATACAGAAAAGGAAAACCAAACGGAGTCCAATTGACGTGCCAATTTTTGATAATTTTGTATGGACCAAAAGAAGCCCCGGGAGTAAAATAGTTGGGCCAGAAGAGTCGCGAGCCATCCACGAGGGTGGAGGGCGCGCCCCACCCCCCTGGGCGCGCCCCCTACATCGTGGATGACTCGGAGACCCCCCTGACGTGAGACCGACGCCAAAAATTCCTATAAATACAAAAACCCCCCGAAAAGAAACCAAGATCAGGAGTTCCGCCGCCGCAAGCCTCTGTAGCGACCAAAAACCAATCGGGGCCCTGTTCTGGCACCCTGCCGGAGGGGGATCCATCACCGGTGGCCATCTTCATCATCCAGGCGCTCTCCATGATGAGGAGGGAGTAGTTCACCCTCGGGGACGAGGGTATGTACCAGTAGCTATGTGTTTGATCTCTCTCTCTCTCTCTCTCTTGTGTTCTTGATATGGCACAATCTTGATGTACCGCGAGCTTTGCTATTATAGTTGGATCTTATGATGTTTCACCCCCTCTATCTCCTTGTGATGAATTGAGTTTTCCCTTGAAATTATCTTATCGGATTGAGTCTTTAAATATTTGAGAACACTTGATGTATGTCTTGCTTGTGCTTATATGTGGTGACAATGGGATATTCACATGATCCACTTGATGTATGTTTTGGTGATCAACTTGGGAGTTATGTGACCTTGTGAACTTATGCATAGGGGTTGGCACACGTTTTCGTCTTGACTCTTTGGTAGAAACTTTGGGGCAATCTTTGAAGTTCTTTGTGTTGGTTGAATAGATGAATCTGAGATTGTGTGATGCATGTCATATAATCATACCCGTGGATACTTGAGGTGACATTGGAGTATCTAGGTGACATTAGGGTTTTGGTTGATTTGTGTCTTAAGGTGCTATTTTACTACGAACTCTTGGGTTGTTTGTGACACTTATAGGAATAGCCCAATGGATTGATCAGAAAGAATAACTTTGAGGTGGTTCCGTAACCTACAATAATCTCTTCGTTTGTTCTCCGCTTTTAGTGACTTTGGAGTGACTCTTTGTTGCATGTTGAGGGATAGTTATATGATCCAATTATGTTATTATTGTTGAGAGAACTTGCACTAATGAAAGTATGAACCCTAGGCCTTGTTTCAAAGCATTGCAATACCGTTTGTGCTCACTTTTATCATATTAGGTACCTTGCTGTTTTTATATTTTCAGATTACAAAAACCTATATCTACCATCCATATTGCACTTGTATCACCATCTCTTCGCCGAACTAGTGCACCTATACAATTTACCATGTATTGGGTGTGTTGGGGACACAAGAGACTCTTTTCTATTTGGTTGCAGGGTTGTTTGGGAGAGACCATCTTCATCCTACGCCTCCCATGGATTAATAAACCTTAGGTCATCCACTTGAGGGAAATTTGCTACTGTCCTACAAACCTCTGCACTTGGAGGCCCAACAACGCCTACAAGAAGAAGGTTGTGTAGTAGACATCACTATGTCACCACTTAGGAGTGCCGAGCTCTTCGCTCCGCAACCTTGGGACTGGCTTGGGGGCTAGGAGCTCGTCCTGCCATAAGCTCGGGCCGCGCATCGACACCGAGCACATTAACCAGCTAAATCGCTTCCATGCTCAGTTTTTTGCTTGTTCGGTTCGACCAAACATTATATTTGTCATAAAAACTTAGTTTGTCAACACACATTTGTTAAAAACACTTCCTTTCCCATGTTAACTGGGGGCTCTTAAATTTGTACGAGCTGTTCTACAATAATTGTTTTCTTCCTAGTCGTTGCAAAGTCTTTTTCTACCACTCCATTCTCGACTTGAGTGTGTGGTCAACAGCCGGATAGCATGTTTTCTCTGTAATGCTGCTCGAGTTTAGTTCACTAAACTGGCCTAACGAGTAGTACTCCACCTTCAGGATAGGAGGTTGCAGCCGTAGGCTGACCCGCTTGAAGTCTTGAGATCGGATGTGTCATATTAATGCACGCCACCAGCACGGAAATAAGACTAATTTTCGGATTGGCACCAAATGACTCGATTTAGTTCAGGCGTAAAGTTTTTACTGAAGTTTTTTGGTTTTCCAAGCCTATGGCACTTTGAAACTATTTGTGTGTTTCTAGCATAAGTCTCGCAGTGCAACGCCGGACACCTTTAGAGATTCGGCAAAAACATTCTCGGATATTGCTATATATGCATCGGTTTCGAATTGTGTCTTCGGTCAATAGTTGGGTTGCCCTGCTCCTGTGCTTGCCTCCTACGTTCCGCTTTGTTCGGCCAGGTGTGCAAAGGGAGAACCACTGCGATTGTGCTTCCAGCTCGAATGGTTAAGCACCTCAGTGGAGAAAGCCGAAAACTGGCTGTCACAATGGGCGTAAACTGGTCAGTGATCCGATGACGGTGTCAAACTATAGATTGATACCGATTACCCTGTGTTAAACGATGGGACTTTCATAACATTGGACGAAGTGTTAATAGCTAGACTTCGGTCAGTGCCGAACACTAACCGGGGGCTCATAGCTAGCTTCCCCAGTTTAAAGCTCCTGTGACTAAGTGAAAGTTATAAAGCCCGCATATCTGATTGCCTTGTTTCCGCTAACACAACCGCCTTCGGGCACTGAGACATCGGCTAAGGGTTGTTTTGTTATTGCGGAAACACCCTGCGTAGCATCTACAAGGGGGTGGAAGCCAATGATGGGCCACTTTCAACTGATAAACGGTCGCAACAGAGTCAAAATAAACATATCATTGGCGTTTCTATTTAATATATGAGGACTGCCTTCCGTAATATCGTTATAAAGCCATAAATATGCATCAATTTGACATAAGATTTTGGCCAAGCTGGGTTGCCTGGCTCTTGTGCTTACCCCTACATTCCCGATTGTTCAGCTAGGCGGTAAAGGGAGCACCTCTGTGATTGTTACTACCGGGTCATCCGAGTTGGTACCTCAAACTGGGTGAAGCCGGAAGCTAGCGACCTTTAAGGATATAATTGGTCGACAATGACGAAGTGAAAAATTAGGTTCGCTAAAGACCACATAGTTCGGGAACTTTCCCCAAACTAAATCCTCAATATTTTTATCCCGCATTGATCGGAGGTGAGGTTTCATGATCATGGTCGGCATGACAACCCAAAGAAAGGAACCGATAGCGGGACTGTTTTCTTTGGAAGATGTTTCTTACATTAATATAACATTCTCTCCGCATACCTTTGCTTATAAAACCGTATGGCCGGATTGCCTTGTTTGTCGTAAATCTTTTCCCTCATAAAGGCTTTATAAAGTGGGACAAACACTCCCCGGCTACTGGCCAAGGGGGTTGAAGCTGATGGTCGGTCAACAAAGTTTTGTACAGTACGGATCCAAGCATTAATGATGTAGAGTACTTGGATATATAGAATCATTAAAAATAATTTGTGATTTTACTCCGGATATCGACCCTTAATTCGGGCACTCGTGCCCACATTAAGGCTTGGGGGCTACTGGGCTTCAGGCTAATCATTTACTAATATTAAAGGGCCACATCGATCCCCTGATCTGGTGTTGCAACCCGACCGGTGTCTTGGGGGCTACTGTATTGCCTATTCAACACAGCAAATTCAAAGTGCTTAGTGTTTGGCTTGACTGAACTATGGGCAAATGCATCTTCGGATAACAATAGGAACTATCTAGGACCTATCCGACGTCAAGCTAATATATTATGGCGACTTCTCGAGACCCTCTCTCAAGGACCGTCCGCCGATCACTATCTCCTCTAATGTGCATCTTGGATTTTAGGCCGACACACACCTTGAGGGCTACTTGCTATATATCTCGTCAGTAAATAAATTGCATCAATCGGAAATAAAATCCACAAACAATCAGCCCAAGCCCGAGGTGGTGCATCACCTCGTAAGAAGTCCGACATAAAGATCGGTTGCAAGTGGTTGGCTCCATAGAGGGCATCTCCGGCATTAAGCTCGGTTGAACCCTTTTAACTTTTTTAAGACTGAGGTAATTTATGATACCTCGGATACAGTCCGGCGTTGAAGCTCGGATACATTCCAGCATTGGATCTCGGATGTAACGCCCCAAGACCGGAGCTTCAGATGCCTTCCAGGGTTTTCGGGTTTCGTCGTGTGATTTGTTTGGTTCATTGCATTCATCATTGCATCATGTGCATTGCATCATGTCATCATGCCATCATCTCATAAATCTTCTGCATCTCAACTAAATAAATTGCATGGATTTTCGGTCCATTTAAATTGAGGGAAGAGTGACTTCTCTTTATAACATATACTCCCGATAGTAGGGAGCTATATTCAATATTTCTTTAAATTTAAATTCGCCATAACACACTTGCAAAAATCCTAATGCCTTTGTTTTCACAACCCTTGGCCTCGAACTTAGTCCGTAGATTCTTTCGTCATTTTCCGGAGCTCCACCAAAAATCCGGACATTTTTGTACACCCTATAACCAAGCCCTAGTTCAAACCCTTTTGAATTAAATTCAAACGAGTTTGAATTACATCTTTCAATCTTGCCTTTCCTATTTTTCGTGGACCGTGCACATTTTTATGAGTCCGGGAAAATTGTCCTCGTGCCCAGATTCCACGCCTACCTTCTCTTTCTTTTCTCCCTATTTTCATGTTTTGTTTTAATATGGAAAAGAGTAAGAGAGAAATGAGAGAGAGGAGTTCACCTTAGTCCAGCCGGCCCAGTCCCTAGGCCCAACTCCTGCGGCCTGACCTAGCCGGCCCAAGAGGCCTGCCCGATCTCCTCATTCCCCCCTGCTCGCTAGCCTTTTCCTCGATCCCCTCCTCCCTGTCTCCCTTCTCGCACCGCCAGAGAGAGGGACCGACAACGCCAGGGTGCCCGATCCCCCACCTCCCGATCCCATCGCTCCCTCACCCATCGCTCCTTTTCCCCGATCCAGCGCCGCGCCCTCATCCCGTTCCCCTCTGCCTCCTCCTTGCCGCCGGCAACCACCCCGGCCAGCCTCCGGCCACCTACAGGCCGACCCCGCACCCTCAAGTGCCTCGCCGCCCGGACCCGTCGTCCTCAACGCCGCCTCTCCTGCTCGTCGACCGCGCTGCCAGAGCCCTGCATCGCGCCAAGCGTCGCCGGCGCCCCCAAGTCTCTGTCGCCAAGTTCCTCGACCTCGCTGGAGCACAGGACCTCCTAGGCCGCCGCTTCGCCAGGGACGTCGAGCGCCACCAGCAGCAGTTCTGCACCAAGTCCCCATCCTCGTGACCCGTCAAGCCGCCGTTCTGTCAATCCGTGGGACACCTCCGCTGCATCAAGTCCATCCAGTTGCCGATGCATGTGCCCTCGCCTCTACCGCACCTCCTTCTTCTTCTGCTGCTGCAGTCCAGGCCACCGCAGTACCGCCCCAACCCCCATGACCAGCGCCATGAACCGCAGCTCATTGTACCGGCTTCCGAACCGAAATACCAAGTACATCCACCGACCTGAGCGTTCCCTGGACACGTCAAGGTCGACTCCGTCGCAAAGAACGACTACGCGGATTGTACCAAGTACCCCTTCGTTTCGACGAGACCAGCAAGTCCGAAGAACTCCAAGTTCGACGACACTCTCCACCCGAACGACTACCACCGACGCGTACCTCTCAGTCGTCGTGGGTTTCGTCAAGTTCAACAGTGAACCCTGAAGCCCTCGGATTCGTCAAGTTCAAAGATGCAAGTACCACTCCGAACCATGTACGATGAACGTCGCCGAAGACCCATGTAACGCAAACATCAAGTTCAACTACCATTGCGAGAACCGCTACTTCCCACGACGACCCCGTGAACAACTACTTCCCCTTCGACACGTGTACTCCTACCGCCGAACTCGTTCCGTTTCGATAATGCACGCTTCGGAGGTATAACCATCGAGACGACGCCCGTGAATGAACGCATGTGTGTTGTATGTTATGCTCGTGTTTGCATCGTGTCCGAGTTGTCTCTTGCTCGGTCCTCCTCGTTTGCTGCTAACCCGTGGGAACCCGGTAACCGGGAGCACCCCACCGTTTATCGCATGACCCGCATCCGCACACTTCTCCTTTGCATCGGTATCTCAATCAAGTTAACGGGAACCGGAACGTTGCCGTGGCACCGTTTCGTTATCGTCGCCGTGGCACCCCTTTCATTTCCGCCACGATGATAAATGCTTCATAATATGCTTGCCAAATTTTAATAAAAATTGCATTAACTTGCACATGTCATCCGCATCATGATAACAACAATTAAAATGTTTAAATTGTTGTTTGCTTTAATTTGCTAAATGCATGTGGGGATTTACCGGAATTGTTGTTGTTGTTTCTGGCCTCATTTAAAATGCCTAACTGTGTATTTTACTCATGTTTCACCTCTTGTGTAACGCCCCGAGACCGATGTGCCAGGTGTCGTCCAGTTATTCGTTGTTGTTTGCCTTGTCATTGCTTGCGTGTCATGCATTGCATATCATGTCATCATGTGCATTTCATTTGCATACATGTTTGTCTCATGCATCCGAGCATTTTCCCCGTTGTCTGTTTTGCATTCCGGCGCTCCGTTCTCCTCCGGTGGTCATTTCTACCTTCTTCTCGTGTGTGGGGATTAACATTTCTGGATTGGACCGAGACTTGCCAAGCGGCCTTGGTTTACTACCGGTAGACCGCCTGTCAAGTTTCGTACCATTTGGACTTCGTTTGATACTCCAACGGTTAACCGAGGGACCGAAAAGGCCTCGTGTGTGTTGCAGCCCAACACCCCTTCAATTTGGCCCAAAACCCACCAAAACCCTCTCCATCATCTTGGTCGTTCGATCACGATCGCGTGGCCGAAAACCGCACCTCGTTTGGACTCTCCTAGCCCCCTCTACCTATAAAAGAGCACCCCTCCCCGAAATTTCGGATCATTTCGCGGATGAACCCTAGATCCACTCCTCCCCGCGCCGCCGGACATGTCCGCCCGGCGGCCGGACACGTCCAACCACCCGCCGCAGCGAATCGCGTCGCGCCACCTGTCCTCTGCCGCCGTCCTCGCGTCGCCGGCCCGCGAAGCCCAGATCGGGCCCGCGCGAGCCCATACCGCCGCCGTCGCCCGCCCGTTTCGACCCGCCGCCTCCTTGCCGGACTTGCGCCGCCTGCTCGCCGGGGCGCCTCGCCACCGTGCCCCTTCGTGCTCGCTACCGCCGGCAGCCGCCACCGCCTCCCGCGGAGGAGCCCGCAACCACCGCCGCCCGGCTCCCATGCCTGCGCCGCCTCCCGCTCGCGGGCGAGCCCCTTCGCCGCCTCGAGCGCCATCGCCGGCGCGGCCATCCGCCGCCCCGACCGCGCTACTCCGGCGTCGCCCGGCCTCGCCACGGCCGCCTGCAACCTCCTCGTCGCCGGCGTCCTCTTCGGCCACCGGATCCGGCCCTCCTCCGGCCTCCTCCTCGTCTCCGGCCTCCTTCTCCGTCTCCGGCGCAACTCCGGCCAACTCCGGCGAGATTTCGTCGGGATGGATCAGATCCACCCATCCCTCCAACCAAACGGCTCCTTCCCCATGTCTCAGATATCTCCGTCCCACGTTGACTTTCGCGGAGGTATAATTTCACTAAGTCCCCGAAATTCCCAGATTCATATGCCCATGTTCATCGCATCGTAACTTTGCATCCGTAGCTCCGATTTGAGCATATAGCATATCGAAATGTTCGTCTCAGAGAGTACATCATTTCATCTCATTGCATCATTTTCATTTGAGTTTATCTTGATGCCCGAAATGCTGTTAGAAGAGTGCTACTTGAGATAATTGTCAGATCTGCTGCTCCATTTAGCTATTTGTCATTTTTGCCATGATTATTGTGTGCATGATATGCCCCTGAGCTCTACATGAGTTTTGTTATATGTTTTGCCATCTTTTCAGAGGTGCAACCCATGTATTTTTGTGATGTGTGTGGTGACTAGCACGAGCTAGCAAAGTGGATCATTCGTTAATGCTGATTTCAGGGACTTAGGATTTCCACTAAGTCCTTGGACTGTTTATTTCATTATGCCATATGTTCATGTTGTTTCCTAGTGATCCTTGCCTCTTTTGAGGATGATCGGTAAGGATGTTTTGTTAATCTTGTGGTGCTCTATCCATCCATGTCTTTGTTTGCAATTATGGAGCACCCTAGCTTGAGTCAATCGAGCTCTACTTTGGCTATTTCATGAATCTGGGCAGATTGTCTACTTGTTAGCGACTTTGCCGAGGATGTTGTAGTTGATCCGTGCATGTCATGTTATTGTTCTTGCCATGTCTAGCTTGTATAGTGTGTATTGTTGATGGGTGTATGCTTACATTGTCATGACTTGCTCTGTAGTGAGTGCATCGAGTTCGTAAACATGCCTACTTGATATCTGTTAATGGATGAATTGGCCGTAGCTCAGTGCTAGACTTTTGTTAAGCATCATGAATGCATTCCTGCCATGTATTTTGTTGTCTTGTTTGGGTGCTGTAGCATGTTTATCTTGTTGCATTTAGATGGCTACTTGCTGTAAATCGCAGACCGGTGTCATATTTGAATTGCTTGCCATTTCCAAACCGTAACTCCGATTCCGGCGTTCTTTATATCGTTTTCAAGCGTTTTTATCTCATCTTTCCAGTGGCACACTTGGTTTTACAAGTTGAGGCCAGGTTCATGCATTCCTTGTCCAATCATGCATATGCATCGCATACCGCATCCCGCATATCATATCATGTTCATGTGTTGGTTGTTTACTATGTTGTGTGCTTCTTTCCGGTGTTTGCTTCTTCGGGTTGGTTCCGGTAACGTCGTGTTTGTGAGGACCCATTCGTCTACGTCCGTTCGTCTTCTTCATGGACTCGTTCTTCTTCCTTGCGGGATTTCAGGCAAGATGACCATACCCTCGAAATCACTTCTATCTTTGCTTGCTTAGTTGCTCGCCATTTTGCTATGCCTATGTTGCGATACCTACCGCTTGCTTATCATTCCACCCATATTGTTGAACCAAGCCTCTAACCCACCTTGTCCTAGCAAACCGTTGTTTGGCTATGTTACCGCTTTGCTCAGCCCCTCTTATAGCGTTGTTAGTTGCAGGTGAAGATTGAAGTTTGTTCCTTGTTGGAACATGGAGTTGTTGTTCCTTGTTGGAACATGTTTACTTGTTGGGATATCATTATATATCTTATCTAATTAATGCATCTATATACTTGGTAAAGGGTGGAAGGCTCGGCCTTATGCCTGGTGTTTTGTTCCACTCTTGCCGCCCTAGTTTCCGTCATATCGGTGTTATGTTCCCGGATTTTTTGTTCCTTACGCGGTTGGGTAATAATGGGAACCCCTTGACAGTTCGCCTTGAATAAAACTCTTGCAGCAATGCCCAACATTGGTTTTACCATTCGCCACCTAGCCTCTTTTTCCCTTGGGTTTCGCGGACTCAAGGGTCATCATTATTTTAACCCCCCCGGGCCAGTGCTCCTCTGAGTGTTGGTCCACCTGTCAGCTGCCGGTGGCCACCAGGGGCAACTCTGGGCTGGCCTACCCGTACCTAAGACAATCTGAGTGTGCCCTGAGAAAGAGATATGCGCAGCTCCTATTGGGATTTGTCGGCACATTCAGGCGGTGTTGCTGAACTTGTTTTACCATTGTCGAAATGTCTTGTAACCGGGATTCCGAGCCTGATCGGGTCTTCCCGCTAGAAGGAATATCCTTCGTTGACCGTGAGAGCTTGTCATGGGCTAAGTTTGGACACCCCTGCAGGGATTTGAACTTTCGAAAGCCGTGCCCGCGGTTATGGGCAGATGGGAATTTGTTAATCTCCGGTTGTAGAAAACCTGAAGTTGACCTTAATTAAAATATATCAACCGCGTGTGTAACCGTGATGGTCTCTTCCCGGCGGAGTCCGGGAAGTGAACATGGTGTTGGAGTAATGTTTGACGTAGGTTGTTCTAGGATCACTTCTTGATCATAGTTTCTCGATCGTGCTTTGCCTTCTCTTCTCGCTATCTTTTGCGAATAAGTTAGGCACCATATATGCTAGTCGCTTGCTGCAGCTCCACCTCATGCCTTTACCTTACCCATAAGCTTAAATAGTCTTGAT
The DNA here is from genome assembly GCF_056163025.1 of Triticum urartu. Classification (NCBI taxonomy): domain Eukaryota; kingdom Viridiplantae; phylum Streptophyta; class Magnoliopsida; order Poales; family Poaceae; genus Triticum; species Triticum urartu. The sequence continues at coordinate 253,932,144 of NC_141876.1, read as the reverse complement.
CGCGAGGGTGCGAGATTGCTGAGTCCCCGTGACTCACAGATACTTCCAAAACCAGTTTGCAGGTGCCGATGAGACCGTGCAGATGACGCAACCAAGCTTAGGAGGAGCTCGATGAAGATCTTGTCCTTTGTGTTGTTTTCCGTTCTAGTTGATCAGTAGTGGAGCCCAGTTGGGGTCGATCGGGGACCTTGTCGCATTTGGGGTTCTTCCTTTATTTTGGTTCCATAGTCGGGCCTTGATTGTATTTGGATGTTGTAATGCTTTATTCATGTAATTGTGTGAAGTGGCGATTGTAAGCCAACTATGTATCTTTTCCCCTATTGTATTACACGGGTTGTGTGAAGATTACCTCACTTGCGACATTGCTTTCAATGCGGTTATGCCTCTAAGTCGTGCTTCGACACGTGGGAGATATAGCCGCATCGAGGGCGTTACATCTTGCCATGTTTAACAACATTTAATATTGTTAGGTACATAACTGAGAGAGAACTAAATAAGTCATGTGGTGCTCCGTCAATATGCAACCCGTTGCATATTGAGCTCCACTTAACTTGTAGTGTTGTTTGTGCACTTTGCCATGCCATGCTTCATTAAACCGGACATGCATCATAATTGTTTGTGCATCATGCCATGCTTATGTGGTGGTTGTTTACCATGATTGTTTGCTTCTTTCCGGTGTGGCTTCTTCGGGTTGGTTCCGGTAACGTCGAGTTTGTGAGGAACCGTTCGACTACGTCCGTTTGTCTTCTTCATGGACTCGTTCTTCTTCCTTGCGGTATTTCAGGCAAGATGACCATACCCTCGAAATCACTTCTATCTTTGCTTGCTAGTTGCTCGCTCTTTTGCTATGCCTATGCTGCGATACCTACCACTTTCTTATCATGCCTCCCATATTGTTGAACCAAGCCTCTAACCCACCTTGTCCTAGCAAACCGTTGTTTGGCTATGTTACCGCTTTGCTCAGCCCCTCTTATAGCGTTGTTAGTTGCAGGTGAAGATTGAAGTTTGTTCCTTGTTGGAACATGGATGTTATTGTTGGGATATCACAATATCTCTTATTTAATTAATGCATCTATATACTTGGTAAAGGGTGGAAGGCTCGGCCTTATGCCTGGTGTTTTGATCCACTCTTGCCGCCCTAGTTTCCGTCATATCGGTGTTATGTTCCCGGATTTTGCGTTCCTTACGCGGTTGGGTAATAATGGGAACCCCTTGACAATTCGCCTTGAATAAAACTCCTCCAGCAATGCCCAACATTGGTTTTACCATTTGCCACCTAGCCTTTTCTTTCCCTTGGGTTCTGCAGGCTCAAGGGTCATCTTATTTTAACCCCCCCCCTCGGGCCAGTGCTTCTCTAAGTGTTGGTCCAACTGAGCGATGTCCGAGGCTACCAGGGGCATCTCTGGGCTGGCTTACCCGACGTCTGGCTCATCCGGTGTCCCCTGAGAATGAGATATGTGAAACTCCTATCGGGATTTGTCAGCACATCTGGGTGGCTTTGCTGGTCTTGTTTTACCATTGTCGAAATGTCTTGTAACCGGGATTCTGAGTCTGATCGGGTCTTCCCGCTAGAAGGAATATCCTTCGTTGACCATGAGAGCTTGTGATGGGCTAAGTTGGGACACCCCTACAGGGATTTGAACTTTCGAAAGCCGTGCCCGCGGTTATGGGTAGATGGGAATTTTTTAATGTCCAGTTGTAGAAATCCTGAAGTTGACCTTAATTAAAATATATCAACCGCATGTGTAACCGTGATGGTCTCTTTCCGGCGGAGTCCGGGAAGTGAACACGGTGTTGGAGTAATGCTTGACGTATGTTGTTCTAGGATCACTTCTTGATCATATTTGTTCGACCGTGCTTTGCCTTCTCTTCTCGCTCTCTTTTGCGTATGTTAGCCACCATATATGCTAGTCGCTTGCTGCAGCTCCACCTCATACCTTCTGCCCTACCTATAAGCTTAAATAGTCTTGATCGCGAGGGTGTGAGATTGCTGAGTCCCTGTGGCTCACAGATACTTCCAAAACCAGTTTGTAGGTGCCGATGTTACCGAGCAGGTGACGCAAACAAGCTCAGGAGGAGCTCGATGAAGATCTTGTCCTTTGTGTTGTTTCGTTCTAGTTGATCAGTAGTGGAGCCCAGTTGGGGTCGATCGGGGATCTGTGTAGCATTTGGGGTAGTCTTCTTTTATTTTGGTTCCGTAGTTGGACCTTGAATGTATTTGGATGATGTAATGCTTTATTCATGTAATTGTGTGAAGTGGCGATTGTAAGCCAACTATGTATCTTTTTCCCTTATGTATTACATGGGTTGTGTGAAGATTACCTCACTTGCGACATTTCTTTCAATGCGGTTATGCCTCTAAGTCGTGCTTCGACACGTGGGAGATATAGCCGCATCGAGGGCGTTACAAGTTGGTAATCAGAGCCTTCCCCGACCTTAGGAGCCCCATTGCTTGATCGTTTTTAGCGGCCGAGTTGTGTCTAGAAAAATGTTTTGAGTCATTTAGGAATTATATATCGGAGAGTTTAGGAATTTTTTTTACTTCCCAGTCTCCTCATCGCTCTGGTAAGGCATCCTGACGTAGATTTTTGACTCTTCTCTTCTCAAATTTCACTAAAAAAAATTTAGGATCACGCGGGTATCTTGGAATCGTTTCAATGGTTTTGTGACGAGAACATTGTTCTTGGTGCCTCCTGACATTTAGGGGTTGTGGCAGTGTCCCGGGGAGTTGAGCTCCGAGGTGTTGTCGTCACAATTTTATCGTTGCAGTTCTGGAATACCTGAGTTTAGTTTCGCCGACATCGAAAATCTCTTTTATGCAGTTGTTGGTGAGATAACCTCGACGCCACCCAGTACTGGGGCGGGAGTTCGGGAGTATTGCCATAACTCGTGTAACGGATGCTTTTCGAAGGTTGAGGTAGATGATTTCCGAAGGTTTCTTGGTTATGTGTTGAAGGATGGATACAGCTGGATGTACGATTTGCTAGTTTTGGGTGAGATATTATGCTTCCCATGTATCCCCAACATCTGATTGCATAACCGGAAAATTTCGGGAGTTTATAAGTGGGAATTCAAGTAGCTTTTAGGATATCTTTCCGACAGATGTATGATTTGAAATTGGGGTTCGACGTCTAGTGGTCCGCCTATTCACGGTCGGTTTTACAGTGGTCTTGTTGTGTCTTAAAGTGTCCTTGGCTATGCCAACTCGGGGACGCTTCGTATGTCATGTGCACTGCCTTGTACATGATGGTGCTGTACGATCGAGCCCGTGTAGGCCCACCATGAAAACTTCGGACGAAATCTCTATCATATGTTTGTTCCGGCTTATTCTGCAAGTCAATCCTTTGTTTTGTTTTTGAGTTGTGGTATTCGAGTTGCTTCAAAGTCAAATGTTGATTCCATACCTTTTCCAAGCGGTGTTCTCATATTTCTATGTGAATACAAATCCTTCGTGATCATCGATATTGTCATCTAAATTTCTTCTCTACCGGCAAGTGAATCCGATCACTTCAACATTCGCAAGATCAATTATCAGTTCTTCTCAACTGTGTTTGTTTCATCCATCTCCAAGTTGACTTTGTTTTTTTCCCACCCACCCACCCTTTTTCTTCAAGGACTCAGATTTCTCAATCAAGTATCATTTTATTGATGGAAGTCTCTCCATTCTTTTCCTTCATGTTCTTACCCGGTGATTCTCATGAAGATTCTAACGGAGCTTCAAGTTCATCATTATTCATTCTCTTTCTTCTCCGGTGGAACCAAGTCTAGCTTTGTTGACCATATATTTTTCCTCGTTTGAAATGTTTCTCCATACCGGTGCACCTCATAATAATTCACTTCTCGCTATTCATTTGTTCCGGAGTGCTCAAGATATCGCAAAAGGCTCGTCTTGTCATTCAAGATCCGTTCAACCTAGTTCGAGGATGTTATCTCATTCAAGCCATTTTATTCAACCGGTGCTATCTCTCTTCTTACATCTTTTCAACGGTGTTTTTTTCTTGAGTGGGCCCTAACCCACAGGTCTTTTTCCAGGATCTTACCTGACTCTTCTAATTCTCCCGGAGATATCCATAAAATTCTTTTCGTAGTTTGACATAAGAATGAATTACCATAAGTCCTATGTCTTTCTCCAAGATCTTTCCAAATTCTTTTCATCGTTGGCTCAACCTTTCCATTCTTCATTCCGGAGTGTCTAAATAAGTCATGATGGTATTTCTCGTCGTCATTCTCAGATTATGAAGACCAAATAAGATTTTTCTCTCAATCTTGCTCCATTCTCTTCAAGATTCGTGGTTCTAGTTCAAGGCCATCCTCTCATAATTATTTTTCGATTGTGAGAATTCTTTTCACCTATCTGGAGCAATTCAAGAGTCTTCTTAGTTTGACTATCTGGAGTCTATCAATTCAGAATTATTCATTCTCAGCTTTCAGCTCTCTTACTCTAAATCATACCGGTGTTTAAATCAAGGACTCTGTAATCAGCTCGTAATCTCTTCGTTCTCATGGATCTAAATTCTCTCAAGCATCTTCGTTCATTTTATAATTCTTCCTGGCGTTTCTTTATCTTCTCTTCGTTCATTTTTAATTCTTACGATGGTTCGTTCAAGATTTGTCTTCTTTATCAATTTATTGGTTCTTCCAAATTCCTACCGATGGTTCGTGGAAGACATTCTCAAGTTTATGTTATATCTCTCTTATTTTTTTTCTACGAGAATAAGTAGTATGCCAAATCCGTTGCTTGTCATCAATCTAAATTGGTGAAGGATAAGCATAATGTAATTCTTATTCTTGTTTCATCCATATGTTAATTTTTTCTTCCGGAGTTTGTTCACGTTGATCAAATTCCTGATTTCAATTGTTCATCCTCTATTTTTCCCAGAGTTCCAATCTTTTCCAACTATTTCACCACGGAGATTCATCTAAATCGGTACAAGGATTCACCTTGTGTTTTCAACTTCCTTTTCTTTTCGTCATCCTTTTGTTTACCGGAGTTCTTCATGGAGACTCTACATGATGGTTCATCAAGGATTTTTTCCCCTTCTCGAAGGGTTCATCAAGATTCTTTTCACAGGAGCTCAAGCATTCTTCATCTTGTAATCCGGAGTGCAATTCTTTCAACCGTATCATTCGAGGTGGCATTATGTCATTCTTGATAATTTGAGTTCATGTTTCATGATTCACATGTTATTAAGAATGAGGTATTTTAAATCCATCAACCAACTAGTTGGAGCTATCTTGTGTCATGTTTCACCTAAAGCCTTCCCTAAGGATTGTTGCTATCTATGGTGCTCATAAGTGACCCAAGTTCTTCTTTTATCCTCCCGGTGAAATAGCTTCTCGTCTACTTGTTCTTATCAATCCAATTCTTTTTCCCGTGAGTGGCAGGTTGTCACCTCATAATTTGAGATGTATTCCATAAGACCATATCAAGCTTATTCTTTTTGTTGTTGGTTTTCCAACAACTCCGTTCTACCACTTGTTGTAAGCGTGCTCCCTCAAGATCTTGTTTCTCGTCGTTCTTTCCATTCCATTCTCCCTTCTGTTCCGGAGGAATCGTGATATTGCTCTCTTCAAACCTTCTTCTGTTCTTGTCAGGTTCTTGTTCTTTTCATGCTTACCCATTTAACCGGAGTGTTGTAACCTTTTGCTCAAGTTCTTTTAATATTATCAAGTCTTGCTTAACTTCTTAACCGGAGTGGTTTCAATATATATCTTGCCCTCCAACCCCAAGGTTTTTCGCAATGTTCTTTGTTCCTCTTTTCTATCGGAGTGTTTTCGACCTTATTCACCTTCGTTGTGTTCTTTCTCAAATTTGTTCAACCTCGCAAGGTTCCTTGGTTTCACTCATTTTTCAAAGAAGCAATTTGTTTTACCTTTTCGCTTCCTCTTCCGTTTCCCTCCGGTGCCATCCTAGATCTCGGGACGAGATCCTCTCGTAGTGGTGGAGTGTTGTAACGCCCCAAGACTGGAGCTTCAGATGCCTTCCAGGGTTTTCGGGTTTCGTCGTGTGATTTGTTTGGTTCATTGCATTCATCATTGCATCATGTGCATTGCATCATGTCATCATGCCATCATCTCATAAATCTTCTGCATCTCAACTAAATAAATTGCATGGATTTTCGGTCCATTTAAATCGAGGGAAGAGTGACTTCTCTTTATAACATATCCTCCCGATAGTAGGGAGCTATATTCAATATTTCTTTAAATTTAAATTCGCCATAACACACTTGCAAAAATCCTAATGCCTTTGTTTTCACAACCCTTGGCCTCGAACTTAGTCCGTAGATTCTTTTGTCATTTTCCGGAGCTCCACCAAAAATCCGGACATTTTTGGACACTCTATAACCAAGCCCTAGTTCAAACCCTTTTGAATTAAATTCAAACGAGTTTGAATTACATCTTTCAACCTTGCCTTTCCTATTTTTCATGGACCGTGCACATTTTTATGAGTCCGGGAAAATTGTCCTCGTGCCCAGATTCCACCCCTACCTTCTCTTTCTTTTCTCCCTCTTTTTCTGTTTTGTTTTAATATGGAAAAGAGTAAGAGAGGAATGAGAGAGAGGAGTTCAGCTTAGTCCAGCCGGCCTAGTCCCTAGGCCCAACTCCTGCGGCCTGACCTAGCCGGCCCAAGAGGCCTACCCGATCTCCTCATTCCCCCCTGCTCGCTAGCCTTTTCCTCGATCCCCTCCTCCCTGTCTCCCTTCTCCCACCGCCAGAGAGAGGGACCGACAACGCCAGGGTGCCCGATCCCCCACCTCCTGATCCCATCGCTCCCTCACCCATCGCTCTTTTTCCCCGATCCAGTGTCGCGCCCTCATCCCGTTCCCCTCTGCCTCCTCCTTGCCGCCGGCAGCCACCCCGGCCAGCCTCCGGCCACCTACAGGCCGACCCCCGCGCCCTCAAGTGCCTCGCCGCCCGGACCCGTCGTCCTCAACGCCGCCTCTCCTGCTCGTCGACCGCGCTGCCAGAGCCCTGCATCGCGCCAAGCGTCGCCGGCGCCCCCAAGTCTCTGTCGCCAAGTTCCTCGACCTCGCCGGAGCACAGGACCTCCTAGGCCGCCGCTTCGCCAGGGACATCGAGCGCCACCAGCAGCAGTTCTGCACCAAGTCCCCATCGCCGTGACCCGTCAAGCCGCCGTTCTGTCAATCCGCAGGAGACCTCCACTGCATCAAGTCCATCCAGCCGCCGATGCATGTGCCCTCGCCTCTACCGCACCTCCTTCTTCTGCTGCTGCTGCAGTGCAGGCCACCGCAGTACCGCCCCAACCCCCATGACCAGCGCCATGAACCGCAGCTCGTTGTACCGGCTTCCGAACCGCAAGACCAAGTACATCCACCACATTGAGCATTCCTGTACACGTCAAGGTCGACTCCATTGCAAAGAACGACTACGCGGATTGTACCAAGTACCCCTTTGTTTCGACGAGACCAGCAAGTCCGAAGAACTCCAAGTTCGACGACGCTCTCCGCCCGAACGACTACCACCGACGCGTACCTCTCCGTCGTCGTGGGTTTCGTCAAGTTCAACGGTGAACCCCGAAGCCCTCGGATTCGTCAAGTCTGAAGATGCAAGTACCACTCCGAACCATGTACGATGAACGTCGCCGAAGACCCGTGTAACGCAAACATCAAGTTCAACTACCGTCGCGAGAATCGCTACTTCCCACGACGACCCCGTGAACAACTACTTCCCCTTCGACACGTGTACCCCTATCGCCGAACTCGTTCTATTTCGATAATGCACGCTTCGAAGGTATAACCATCGAGACGACGCCCGTGAATGAACGCATGTGTGTTGTATGTTATGCTCGTGTTTGCATTGTGTCCGAGTTGTCTCTTGCTCGGTCCTCCTCGTTTGCCGCTAACCCGTGGGAACCCGGTAACCGGGAGCACCCCACCGTTTATCGCATGACCCGCATCCGCACACTTCTCCTTTGCATCGGTATCTCAATCGAGTTAACAGGAACAGGAACGTTGCCGTGGCACCGTTTCGTTATCGTCGCCGTGGCACCCCTTTCATTTCCGCCACGATGATAAATGCTTCATAATATGCTTGCCAAATTTTAATAAAAAATGCATTAACTTGCACATGTCATCCGCATCATGATAACAACAATTAAAATGTTTAAATTGTTGTTTGCTTTAATTTGCTAAATGCATGTGGGGATTTACCGGAATTGTTGTTGTTGTTTCCGGCCTCATTTAAAATGCCTAACTGTGTATTTTACTCATGTTTCACCTCTTGCCATGTTTAACAACATTTAATATTGTTGGGTACATAACTGAGAGAGAACTAAATAAGTCATGTGGTGCTCCGTCAATATGCAACCCGTTTCATATTGAGCTCCACTTAACTTGTAGTGTTGTTTGTGCACTTTGCCATGCCATGCTTCATTAAACCGGACATGCATCATAATTGTTTGTGCATCATGCCGTGCTTATGTGGTGGTTGTTTACCATGATTGTTTGCTTCTTTCCGATGTGGCCTCTTCGGGTTGGTTCCGATAACGTCGCGTTTGTGAGGAACCGTTCGACTACGTCTGTTTGTCTTCTTCATGGACTCGTTCTTCTTCCTTGCGGGATTTCAGGCAAGATGACCATACCCTTGAAATCACTTCTATCTTTGCTTGCTAGTTGCTTGCTCTTTTGCTATCCCTATGCTGCGATACCTACCACTTGCTTATCATGCCTCCCATATTGTTGAACCAAGCCTCTAACCCACCTTGTCCTAGCAAACCGTTGTTTGGCTATGTTACCGCTTTGCTCAGCCCCTCTTATAGCGTTGTTAGTTGCAGGTGAAGATTGAAGTTTGTTCCTTGTTGGAACATGGATGTTATTGTTTGGATATCACAATATCTCTTATTTAATTAATGCATCTATATACTTGGTAAAGGGTGGAAGGCTCGGCCTTATGCCTGGTGTTTTGTTCCACTCTTGCCGCCCTAGTTTCCGTCATATCGGTGTTATGTTCCCGGATTTTGTGTTCCTTACGCGGTTGGGTAATAATGGGAACCCCTTGACAGTTCACCTTGAATAAAACTCCTCCAGCAATGCCCAACATTGGTTTTACCATTTGCCACCTAGCCTTTTCTTTCCCTTGGGTTCTGCAGGCTCAAGGGTCATCTTATTTTAACCCCCCGGGCCAGTGCTTCTCTAAGTGTTGGTCCAACTGAGCGATGTCCGAGGCTACCAGGGGCAACTCTGGGCTGGCTTACCCGATGTCTGGCTCATCCTGTGTGCCCTGAGAACGAGATATGTGCAGCTCCTATCGGGATTTGTCGGCACATCTGGGTGGCTTTGCTGGTCTTGTTTTACCATTGTCGAAATGTCTTGTAACCGGGATTCCGAGTCTGATCGGGTCTTCCCGCTAGAAGGAATATCCTTTGTTGACCGTGAGAGCTTGTGATGGGCTAAGTTGGGACACCCCTGCAGGGATTTGAACTTTCGAAAGCCGTGCCCGCGGTTATGGGCAGATGGGAATTTGTTAATGTCCGGTTGTAGAAAACCTGAAGTTGACCTTAATTAAAATATATCAACCGCGTGTGTAACCGTGATGGTCTCTTTCCGGCGGAGTCCGGGAAGTGAACACGGTGTTGGAGTAATGCTTGACGTATGTTGTTATAGGATCACTTCTTGATCATAGTTGTTCGACCGTGCTTTGCCTTCTCTTCTCGCTCTCTTTTGCGTATGTTAGCCACCATATATGCTAGTCACTTGCTGCAGCTCCACCTCATACCTTTTACCCTACCTATAAGCTTAAATAGTCTTGATTGCGAGGGTGTGAGATTGCTGAGTCCCTGTGGCTCACAGATACTTCCAAAACCAGTTTGCAGGTGCCGATGTTACCGAGCAGGTGACGCAAACAAGCTCAGGAGGAGCTCGATGAAGATCTTGTCCTTTGTGTTGTTTCGTTCTAGTTGATCAGTAGTGGAGCCCAGTTGGGGTCGATCGGGGATCTGTGTAGCATTTGGGGTAGTCTTATTTTATTTTGGTTTCGTAGTCGGACCTTGATTGTATTTGGATGATGTAATGCTTTATTCATGTAATTGTGTGAAGTGGTGATTGTAAGCCAACTATGTATCTTTTTCCCTTATGTATTACATGGGTTGTGTGAAGATTACCTCACTTGCGACATTGCTTTCAATGCGGTTATGCCTCTAAGTCGTGCTTCGACACGTGGGAGATATAGCCGCATCGAGGGCGTTACATCGGAAGCGGTCCAGCATTGGTGCTCGGCTGCAAAAGATACCCCGAATGCAGTCCGGCGTTGGAACTCGGATGCAAGAGGACACCACCGCACGGGAACAACTTCAAACCCGAGGTGTGGCTTAAAAAATAACAAGGCATTGATAAAGGCCGATAACTTAAAGGGGCTCCTCGGATACCTGACGTGTAAACTCTTCGAATTCACTTCGCCAATCCTCAAGTTCGAAGATGAGAAGATTTGTTGAACCAGTTTGCAAGACCGACGACTGAAGATGAAGAACAATTTGGAAGAATCAAGGATCGTCCACAACTTGAAGACCGGTTCAGGGGGCTACTGACGGTGTCCTGGACTAGGGGGTACTCACCAGGTCATCTCTCGACCAGCTGGATCGGGCTGAGGACCCCCATGGAGGTTCACTCATGGGCCACTTCGGGCAGCCCATGCCGCATACAAGGGAGATCCCACAAGACTTGGCACACAAGATGAGGACTCTCCTAAACCCTAGGCCTCTGGTGTGTTATATAAACCAAGGCCAGGCTAGTCAATAGAGAACATCTAATATTCATTAGAACAATCTCGTGGTATATACATGCACTCTGTACTACACCCCATATGAATACAATCAAAAGCAGGGCATAGCGTTTTACCTCCATCAAGAGGGCCCGAACCTGGATAAAATTACATGTCCATGTTACCATCGCTCCAAGACGCCTAGCTTAGGACGCCTACTACAAGATATGCCGGATATAGAACCGATAATGGGGCCACCCATGACTTAGCCCACAGGGGAGTTGGTCGAAGTGGCCGGGAGAGTGTCATGGTGGTAGATTGGTTTTGTTGGAATGTCATTGGTCCACATGTATGGGAGTGTGAGGCCATGGGTTCCGTGGTGTGGGTAAAGTGCGCTACCATTGCAGAGTGTGTTTTTAATCCATCGATAGCCGTGCCCTCGGATATGGGCCCAGTTCGTAGTCAGTCACACTACGAGCCAACAACAACAACAACAACAGGAATAATAATAATAATAATAATAACTTGCTTAATAATAACTCCGCTTCGATGATGAGAAAGAGATTGGTTGTGATCGAGAGAGGATCACAAAGTTAGTTGATCTTTATGTGATCGCGAGATGATCACGGAGGTATCATGGATACCGATGTTGGTAAGTTTATGCATGAGATGGTTACGAGGTAACCGACGAGCAGAGTTAGTTGGTGCATGATCATGTTAACCTGTTGCATGTAGTATCATCATGTTCATATGCTCATATTGTTCTAGTTGTATCATGTTCAGTTGTGCATGCCATGTTGTTCTGTCAGTATCATGTTCATGAATGCTTTAACCTGCTAATGCCATGCTGTTGTTCTAGCTTGCAAGTACATTCAATGTACTGACCTGGCATGTCATGCCAGTTTGCAGGTCATGGCTGGTTTTCTTGCTTGTTTGGTGTGGTTCCTGTGTTCGTGAGCTAGGATAAACGTTCCTGTCAGAGTCCCTATGGATTAGAGTCCATCATCATTGTTCGTTGTTCCGCTGCCAATAGAGGTTATGTTGCCTCGAGTTGTTATGCTACTTGCATAGAGCAACTGTGGTTGGCATAGCGTCACCGTGCCAGTGTTATTCATTGTAATATCGGAGACCTTGTATTCATATTCGTGTTGTAATATAGAGTTGGTTTGTTCTATGCTAAGCAGTGTCGTATTCCAGAAGACTTCCCCTCGATCTTTGGGCTGTAATACGGGGTGTTCCGGTTTCTCTGAGCCGGGGTACCACACGCACCCTCATGGGCAAGGCATTCCGCAGCAGGTTCTACTGGCCCATGACGCTCGATGATGCCACTAAGCTGGTGAGATCCTGTGATGCCTGTCAATTCCATGCCAAACAGATCCACTAGCCTACTCAGAGCCTCCAGACCATCCCGCTCTCATGGCCATTCACAGTATGGGGGTTAGATATCTTGGGCCCGTTCCCCCGAGCGGGCGGCAGCTAGAGCTACCTCTATGTCACCATTGACAAGTTCACCAAGTGGGCGGAGGTGGAGCCCATGCGCACCGGCCCAGCTGGCTCGGCCGTCAAGTTCATCAAGAACCTCGTGAGCCGCTTTGAGGTCCCCAACTGTATCAAATCTGACAATGGCTCTCAGTTCATGAGCAACCTCTTCAAAACACATTTTGCTAACCTTGAAATGTAGAGTTGCTACGCTTCGGTGGCGCACGCACGGAGTAACGGCCAATCCGAGTGCGCCAACGCGGAGGTCCTGAGGGGCCTCAAGGCGAGGAGCTTCAAGAAGAAACTCGAGGCCTACGACAGGGGTTGGCTTGATGAGCTTCAGTCCATGCTGTGGTCCATCTACACCACTGCTACTAAGCCCACCGGCGAGACCCCGTTCTTCCTCATCTACGAGGCTGAGGAGTTCCTCCCTCATGAGGTCAAACATCGCTCCCCGTAGGTCTTAGCGTTTGACGAGGCACGCCAGGATGCCTCGCAGGGGATGGACCTCGTGCTCGGGGAGGAGGGTCGCCGCCAAGCCTCGCTCCATGCCACAAGGTACCAACAGGCGCTGCGGCGGTACCACTACCGTAGCGTCCGCTCCAAGACCCTCGAGGTGGGTGACCTCGTCCTGAGACGGGTGCTCTCCAGGGAGGGTCTTCACAAGCTCTCACCTATGTGGGGGGGCCCGTTCAGGGTCGCCCATGTCTCCAGGCCTGGCACCGCACGCCTGGAGACATAGGACGAGGTCCCCATCGAGAACGCCTGGAACATCCAGCACCTCCAAAAGTTCTACCCTTGACCAGCAAGCGCCATGCGCCTCTCAAGTCTCCGCTCGTGACACTCTCACGTAATAATGAGTGGGGCTGTACACGCCCTGGAGTCTCCTGAGCGCCACCCCTGGGCCTCATGGGAGGTCCCACCCACATCCTAGTGGAAGCCCCATGCTCTGTGCTGCCGGAAAGACCAAAAGACTAGTGTAGGTGCCGGATGCGGCTGTTCTTTTCTTGCTTTCTGTAGCTGATTTGCCACTTCTTGGAATGAAATTTGAAGTTCTCGTGACTTTATTTGAAAGGGTTGGGAATTTTTTCTCCTCACAGCATTCGCTCTTCCAGATTTTGCCTTAGGGAGAGTGACAGTTGCCCGTCGCTATTCCTCGCGCGTCTCCCGCGTTGGGGCTGGGCACGGTGTGTGCGCTTGGGCCCGCCCGCGAACGCACCTCGCCAAAGCCTTGGTGCCCTAGCCTTTGGCATATTAATCCTCGCGCAACGCTCTTGAACGAGCCAACGGGCATGCACGCCCTCCCGAGTCCGTACCTTCGGGCATCGCGACACGGCGTACCAGCGGCTACTGGCCCACACTCGAGGGCTCACGCGGGGCACGGCACCTCCGAAGGTCCCCTAACCTCGCAGCCATCGGGTGCCTCCCGAGGCCTAAGGACCTTCGAATCCTAATGGAAGAAACCCTTGGTAGGACCTCTCTGGAACGAGGGGCGCGGAGGAGGCCCAAGCTCCAAAGAAGCACGCTATCATGGCACGGGAGTCTACCGCAAGCACACTAAGCTAAGTCATCCCAATCACGATCAGCAAGAACCCGTCAATTTTAGTAGCAACACGGATGTCATGATGCAATATAAAAATGATAAAATAACGGCACAAGCGTCATGGTTCATTACCACCCCCGGCAGGGCTTTTCGCTTTTTTGATGCAGAAAAAAGAAGAAGAAACGAAAGCGGCCCCGCGACCACTGCGGCTCCTGAGACCCGGCTCCAGCGACGCCCGCGCTTAGTCGAAATCCTCCTCCTGCTTCACTAGGGCGCAACAGCGAGGCGGCTCACTTCCCTCCTTGGTCCGAGCTCGGCGGCATGGCGGCTCGTCGTAATCACCGTCACTCGTGCTCTCCCCAGAGGAGGAGCCGCCGCTGCTGGAGGCATCACGATTGTCGCCAAGGGAAAGCTCACTGCCGGAGATGCCACCGCCCCTCCAACCGTCGCCGTTGGAGGGGTGGACATCGTCGACGTTGTTCGTTATCGCTCTCCGGGCAGCACCCGAGGCGCCTGCCGTCCTCCCCGAAGACCCTGACATAGAGGGTCGCAGCGCTGTCATGCCTGAAGTAGAGGGTACACCTCCCCTGCCGGCCGCGTGCGCGGGCCAACGGCTGCCACATGCGGTTCAGGTACACGCTGCCGGTGAAGGTGAACTCGACCTCCACCCACGAGGCCCTGCTGCAGCAACCATCGGCCTGCAGCCTGAGGCCGCCAAGTCCCCCGGTCGGCAACACGCCTATGAAGAAGCATGGGAGCTGGAACCAGACGCCTGTGGGCCTCTCCGCCCACACCACGAGCTCCGAGGACACATCGGACGAATGAGATCGCGAGCGCGGTGGCCGACTGGCTTCCACATGCCTCCCTCCTTGGTCACGGCCCCCACAGCCGCGACAGCCTCCGCCGCAGGAGGGAGCACCCCCACCACTGCCAGAGGTGGTACCAGCCTTCGAGGGGGTGCAACCACGCCCTCAGGGAGCTACCGCTAGCATCGCAGCATACTTGTGGGGACGGCCGCGACCCCTCTTGGGCAGTGGCGAGCTTGGTCCCTCCTGCGGGGCCTTTCCCTTCTCGGCCGCAGAGAACCTCCTCACTGGTGCCATGGATGCTTTGGCAAGATGGTGGGACGAATAAGAAGAAGGAGAAGATAGTGAGGGGATGAAGATGGACTAGGGGCTCCGCCCCCTGGCCCCATTTATAGCCAGAGGAAGGCTAACCGGTGGCCTCTCACATTCCAAGTCATGATGGCCTTTCTGCATGCACCAGGCAGGTGTCAAGTCGGGCGGTTGCCGAGGCGGCATGGGGAAGTGGAGACGCCCACGTCCCATCAAGCGCTACGCATCGACTCGGTCCGCAGGCGATTGGGGCCCGTAGCGCTTCGCCCTTGACCATTGGCTTCGCCTCGAAGCCAAGTCCGAGCGCGCCTTGGGCCTGGGGGCTACTGTCGGTGTTCAAGCAAATAGGGTACCCAGACTTGCCTGGCTGCGGCCCATGATGTAGCTCCATCGATGGCCTGGTACGGCCCATCTACAAGACCATCAAGACAAGACTCTCGCGAGGGGCCAAGCCTCGCGAGGCGGACAACACTAAGACCTCCGGAGGGAGCGGCCTCTCCAGGCGGCCTCCTGAGGAGCGAAGATTTCTATGCACGCGCCCAACCTCATCAGGTTTTAATGACGCAAACCATGATGACCAGGGCCAGGCGGGCACCAGCGGGCGCAAAGGAGGCAGTTTCCACTTTGGTACTAAGGAGGCAAGCACAGGCGTGGGTTCTCGAGGACTCGGGCAAAGGTTTCCATTCCCATGCAACAATACCAAGACCGTCAGGACGGCAAGACAGGTGTCATCGCCGAGCCCACCACAGTGTCACGACCACAAGCTTTTCAGGCAAAGACCACCTTTCATCAGGATAAGATGTACTACTTGTCCCCTTTCAAATTGGCCACTATGGGATCCCTTCCCACCTACGTTTTGGGGGAAGAGGACCGAGGCCACTATAAGTATAGGTTAGCCACCACCATAGCGGGGGCGAAACCTCGTCGACTCATTCCCCCACCAGAGCAGATCTCGCGAGGTTGTTCATCCCTTATACTAGTTCATCCTCAGCCCCTTGTGAGGCCAATCCACCACAAAGCAGGAGTAGGGTTTTACACCGCAAGGTGGCCCGAACCTGGGTAAACTAATGCACCCATCTTCTTCCTTGTTCATCGGGTTAGGCCATGTGGCGATGAGCTGGTTGGCTCGATAGGTTGAGTCCTTCGCACACGCCCTAGAGTTTGAACCTTTCTTGGGTCTGCGAAGCCCTGAATCCGACAGCACTCCCGCACGTTGCAAACCTGGCCGGTGAGCAGACCTAGCAACCTCCATTACAAAGGAAGTTGCTTTACGCGGTCCAACCCGGCGCGCGCCGCTCAGTCACTAACGTCTAGGAGGCTTCGACTGATACTACGACGTCGAGTGCCCATAACTATTCCTGCGTGGTGGTTAGTGCGTATAGGCCAGTGGCCAACTCATATCAAATACCCCATCTCGTTAAGCGTGTTATTTGAAGTAACCGCGGATGCCGATCAGGGACTAGGCCCACCTGTCTCCTAGGATGGTCACAACCTGCCCTGTCGCTCTGCCATAGAGTAACACTCTGGGTCCATCGGGAACCCAGGCCCACCACTACCTGGCTGGAACCACCTGTCCCTTCAGCCCCCATATCCGAACAATAACATAAGTAAGTAATAGTATATAGCATATACCCGTGATCACCTACCGAAGTGAGCATGGCCCGATATTATAGCATGGCAGACGGACAAGTATGTAAGGCCACTGATGATATTCTAGCAACCTATACTAAGCAGTTAGGATTGCATGTAAAGTAACAAAAGTAGTAACAAGGAAAGGCTATGAAGCAGAATAGGTTCATCCAAAAGCAGTAACAACTACACTACTCTAATGCAAGCAGTAGAGGGAAAGAGTAGCTGATATCGGGATGACCAAGGAGGGTTTAGTTGCCTGGAAGCTCTATTGAGAAGGAGGGGTCGTCAACACCGTAGTCGTACTGGGTAGAGCGGCATCGGTCTCGGTATCTAATGAGAGAAGAGGGGAAGAAACGATAAATATAATTCAAATAGATGCATGACGATGCATGACGTGACAATGAGCGGTGCTAGGTGTGCCCTAACGCGGTAGTAGGTGATACTCGCGAAGGGGGAACATCCGGGAAAGTATTCTCGATGTTTGACATTTTCGGATAGATGAACCGGAGGGGATTGTTGCATGTTCGCTATGTTAGGGACGTGTGGCAGACAAACGGACTACGTATTCGGGCTCGTCGTTCTGAGCAACTTTCATGTACAAAGTATTTTCATCCGAGATACGGTTTATTTTATATTAATTTAAAAGGATTTAATCATTTTCTGGGACTACTATTATTTAATTAATTCGAAAAAGAATTACTGTGTCATCATGACATCAGCGGTCCAAGTTGATCGTCGACCAGTCAACTGATGGGTGGGTCCCGCATGTCATAGGTTGTTAACTAATTAACGTTAGTTAGTTTTATTAGCAGGTTAATTAGGTTTAATTAGATCTAATTAGTTAACTAAACAAAGTTGATTAAGTAAATTAATTCTTTAATTAGTTAATTATATCTTTTTAATCCTTTTTCTTTGATGTTCCTGGGGCGGGCCCACATGTCATAGGCCGGGGGGCTAACGAGCGCAGCGGGCACGACGGCCGGAGCGGCGCACGGGAGGGGTCGTCGTCACGGCGAGAGGCGGCACGGGGGGCACGGGACGATAGTGGTCGGCGAGCAACTGCAGCAAGGGCACGCAGGGCTATGTGAGGCCATGGTGGGGCGGGGGAACAGCGGCGCGGTAGAGGGAGCGGGGGGGCGGGCGAGCGCGCGCTGCGGTTGGATGGGTGCGGCAGTGCGGCAAACGGAGCAGGCGGCGGCAACTTGGAGTGCAACAGAAGTAGTAGCAAAGGGGGCAAGAAGCGATGGCGACGGACATGGGTGGCGGTAGCAAGCACGGGTAGTAGCAGGCGAGGTGTAGGGGCGCGGGGAGTGGGGCGGCGCTGCGGGTATGTGACGCCCTGAGACCGACGCTCCAGATGCCTTCCATTTATCTCGTTGCCATTGTGTGTGTTTCAACTATTTGTTGCCATGATTGATGAGTGCCATTGTCATATTTTGCTTCTTGCATCATGTTCATCATTCGGTTATATTGCATCGCCATGCCCGTCATTGTCATATTGCATTTGTGCCCTTGTCATTGTGCATTTCATCATGCTCATCATGTGCATTTTGGGATTCACCTTGTTGTTTTACTTGCTCTATGTATGGTGCTGGTCTTAAACCCCTTTGCTATATCCCTCGACCCTAGCCATGCACCTTCACCTCCTTCTTCTTTCAATTTGGCTATATTCCCAAGTGGCATTTTTCCGGCCAAGATAAATGTCCACATTTATCCTATAAATCTTAAACCATGCTTTCAACCTCTCTGTCAAGTTTCAGCTCTTTTGGGGTTGATTTGGTTGGGTTCAAAAATGACTCAAGTATGAATTTAATTCAAACTTGAATTATTTTTCTACCTATAAAAATTTCCAAGTCAATTTATTCAAATCCTGCATAATTCCAGGAGTTTAGATATATTCTCACTTCTTTCGAATTTGTCCTCAATGTCCCTGGGCTTTTCCCTTTTGATAGATGTCTATTTATGGGCAGAATTAAAGGAAAAGAAAAGGAGTCACCTTATCCGAAGCCACCTGGGCCTTTTCCCCTCCAAGCAGCCCCCCTCACTTACCTCTTTCAGCCCAGCGAGGCCACCAATGCCGATCCCTCTTGTTCTTCTTCTAGCTCCTGTACCGCAGCTCATCTAGCAGGTCCATGTCGACGCTTGTGTTGATTTGACGGCCGGAGCTTCTCCCTTCACCCTATAAATCATGCACCAACCCTAGGGTTCCCTGGTCGCTCCATTTCCCCCTCCTCCTTCTCCTGCCGCCGCCAGGTGAGACCTCTCCATGCAATAGCCGTCGCCATGGCCAGGAATATGCTCAAGCTCATCCCCGGCTTGTACGCCTTCGTCGTCTGCGTTGCTGCCACAGGAAGAGAATCGTGGCACACGACGTTGTCTCCTTTGTCCACTCTCACATCCACGAGCCTCGGATCGATCTCCCCGACGACCTCTTCTTCCCCTGCTTCCTCTGCTTCACGGACGCCAAGCCGGAGGCCTCCTCTTGTCGCCGACCTCTCCTTCTTCTTCCTTGGGTCTACCTCGCCGCCGGTTAAATTCGTCGCATCCCCGAGCTCGATCGACTCCTCCGAGCCCCTCTGCGTGAGCAGCCGCGCTTCCATGTACCTTTTTCTCGTTGATTGCCTCCTCTATCGCTGGTTGCTTGCATGCCTGATAGTTCCTCCGTCGTCACTTTGGTCACCGGGAAGGTAGCTATGCTTCCTCTGTTTCTTCAGCACACACGCAGCGCCTCGTCTGCAACTCACGCGCATGCACCAAGGCATGCTGCCCAGCTTCTTGTTCGCCATAGATCACTGCCCCGAGCCGAGCTCTTGCTCGTGCCCGAGCACACACACGCACATGACTCCGGTAAGAAGCTGTCGCTCGCTCGCACGCAGCCTCGTCAGTTTTCCGCACCCCCGCCGATGATCTGCTGCACCTGCAGCCGCTGCTTGCTCCCGTCACCGGCAAGCATCACCGAGCATCCATGGCCGTAGCTTTGGCCATGCCTCGAACCAGCTCCTACCCTCGCCCAACCGAGCCAACACCCGCACGCGCGCACCCACACCACATTCCTGAAATGCTCGCCGTTGCTCTGCTGCAGTAGCAGTCGCCGCTTCATTCGCCATCCTCGCCGGCGACTTCTGTGCGTCCATGGAGTCCAGAGTCCGCCTCCTTATTTGCTCTTAGTATGTTCTGCCGCACGTATGCCAACTTCACCAAGCCAGCTCGGCTGGTCATCCCAGCGCAGCAACAGCAGGAGATCCTGGGGTCGATTCCCAGGCACCCAACTTTTTGCCCCATTCTTCATTTATTCTTGCACAGCCAGCCACTTGGGCCAAATCCTCTTCTGGGCCGCTGCACGCTAATGCTTCGGGCCCGTGCATGTTTTTTTCTGCCTGTGGATTTGTTTAATTTCCAGTGCATTGCATATTTATAGAATTGCCACAGTTTTATTTTGTCTATACCTAAATATCCATGCATCCGAATGAAACATGTCATATATGCATCTTGCTCAGTTTTTCATGTAGTTTCACTATTTCCAGCTTTTATTCATGTTTAAAATGTTTAAACTTGTTGTTTGTATTAATTTGTTTAAATGATATGCTAAAATGCTTTAATTCATAACTAAATAACCGTAGCTCCAAATTTAATAAACTTTATATGTAAATAGGGTAGAAAAATGCCTAGTTTAACATGGTGACTTTACTTTGCATGTTTAACAACTCTAAAATTTGGTTTAGGGCAGAACATTACCAAATCTAATATATGCTCATGAGGATTTTCCGGAATTGTTGTTGTTGTTTCCGGCCTCATTTAAACTTGACTAGATAGTTAGTTTTATTATGCTTCACCTCTTGCCTTGCTAACCAACATTTAATTTTGTTGAGTACCAAAACGAGAGAGAACTAAATAAGTCACGTCATTTATATGCAACGGAGTTGCATATTGAGCTCCACTTAACTTGTAGTTTTGTTTGTGCACTTTGCCATGCCATGCCTCATTAATCCGGACATGCATCATACTTGGTTGTGCATCATGCCATGTTTATGTGACGGTTGTTTACTGTGTTGCTTGCTTCTTTCCGGGTTGCCTCTCTCATTAGCTTCGGTTTCATTCCGGAGTTGTGAGGATCCGTTCGGCTACGTCCGCTTGTCTTCTTCATGGACTCGTTCTTCTTCCTTGTGGGATCTCAGGCAAGATGACCATACCCTCGAAATCACTTCTATCTTTGCTTGCTAGTTGTTCGCTCTTTTGCTATGCTGCGATACCTACCACTTGCTATATCATGCCTCCCATATTGCCATGTCAAGCCTCTAACCCACCTTTTCTAGCAAACCATTGTTTGGCAATGTTACCGCTTGCTAGCCCCTCTTATAGCGTTACTAGTTGCAGGTGAAGATGAAGTTTGTTCCTTGTTGGAACATGGATACTGTTGGGATATCACAATATCTCTTATTTTTTAATTAATGCACCTATATACTTGGTAAAGGGTGGAAGGCTCGGCCTTATGCCTGGTGTTTTGTTCCACTTGCCGCCCTAGTTTCCGTCATACCGGTGTTATGTTCCTTGATTTTGCGTTCCTTACGTGGTTGGGTTATAATGGGAACCCCTTGACAGTTCGCTTTGAATAAAACTCCTCCAGCAAGGCCCAACTTTGGTTTTACCATTTGCCTCACCGCCACCGACTTTTCCCTTGGGAGTCGTGCTCCCGAGGGTCATCTTTATTTTAACCCTCCCCCCCTGGCCAGTGCTCCTCTAAGTGTTGTTCAAACTAGAGCCCCTTGCAGCGCCACCTCGGGGAAACTTGAGGGTTGGTTTTAGTTGTACGGATCGCTCATCCGGTGTGCCCTGAGAACGAGATATGTGCAGCTCCTATCAGGATTTGTCGGCACATTCGAGCGGCTTTGCTGGTCTTGTTTTACCATTGTCGAAATGTCTTGTAACCGGGATTCCGAGCCTGATCGGGTCTTCCTGGGAGAAGGAATATCCTTCGTTGACCGTGAGAGCTTGTGATGGCTTAAGTTGGGACACCCTGCAGGGTTTTGAACTTTCGAAAGTCGTGCCCGCGGTTATGGGCAGATGGGAATTTGTTAATGTCCGGTTGTATAATACCTGAAGCTAAACTTAATTAAAAAGCATCAACCGCGTGTGTAGCCATGATGGTCTCTTTCCAGCGGAGTCCGGGAAGTGAACACGGTTCTTGTGTTATGCTTGAACGTAAGTAGTTTCAAGATCATTTCTTGATCACTTCTAGTTCACGACCGTTGCATTGCTTCTCTTCTCGCTCTTATTTGCGTATGTTAGCCACCATATATGCTTTGTGCTTGTTGCAGCTCCACCTCACTACCCTTTCCTATGCCATAAGCTTAAATAGTCTTGATCTCGCGGGTGTGAGATTGATGAGTCCTCGTGGCTCACAGATACTTCCAAACAGTTGCAGGTGCCGAAGATACCAGTGCAGATGACGCAACTGAGCTCAAGTGGGAGCTTGATGAAGATCTTGTTCGTTGTGTTGTTTCGTTTCCTATTGATTAGTAGTGGAGCCCAGTTGGGACGATCGGGGATCTAGCATTTGGGGTTGTCTTTCTTTATTTGGTTTCGTAGTCGGACCTTGATTGTATTCTGGATGATATAATGCTATATTTTATGTATTGTGTGAAGTGGCGATTGTAAGCCAACTCTTTTTCCCTTTCTTATTCAGTACATGGGATGTGTAAAGATTACCCCTCTTGCGACATGCCTACTATGCGGTTTTGCCTCTAAGTCATGCTCCGACACATGGGAGATATAGCCGCATCGTGGGTGTTACAAGTTGGTATCAGAGCCTTCCCCGACTTAGGAGCCCCTTGCTTGATTGAATCGCTGGTGTTGTTGAGTCTAGAAAAAATGTTTTGAGTCTTATAGGACTATATATATCGGCGAGTAGGATTCTTTTTACTCCTCAGTCCCTCTGTCGCTTTGGTGAGGCCTCCTGACGTAGAGTTTTGACTCTTCTCTCCTCAAATTTCACAAAAAAAATTAGGATCACGCAGGTATCTTGGAATCATTCCGATGGTTTTGTGACGAGAACATTGTTCTTGGTGCCTCCTGACATTTAGGGGTTGTGTGTAACACCCTCGATGCGACTATAGCACCCACGTGTCGAGGCACGACTTAGAGACATAATCGCATTGAAGGCATATGTTGCAAGTAAGGTAATCTTTACAACATCCCATGTAATATAATAATAAAGGGGAGATAACATAGTTGGCTTACACTCGCCACGTCAATCAAGGTACATAAATAACATTACATCATCCAAACACTCATGGCCCGACTACGGCGCCAAAATAAAAGATAACCCAACATGCGACACAGTCCCGATCACCCCCAACTGGGCACCACTACTGATCATCAGGAAAGGAAACATAGTAACGTTGAGAGTCCTCGTCGAACTCCCACTTGAGCTCGAGCGCGTCACCTGGAGCGGAATCATCAGGCCCTGCATCTGGTGTAATAGTAATCTGTGAGCCACAGGGACTCAACAATCTCGCACCCTCACGATCAAGACTATTTAAGCTTATAGGTAAGGCAAGGTAAATATAAGTGGAGCTGCAGCAAGCGACTAGCATATATGGTGGCTATCCTGTTCGCAAAAGAGAGCGAGAAGAGAGGGCAAAGCGCGAGCGAGAAACTAAAGAGCAACCTGCGCAAACATTACTCCAACACCGTGTCCACTTCCCGGACTCTGTCGAGAAGAGGCCATCACGGTAACACACTCAGTTGATTCATTTTAATTAAGTTAAGGTTCGAGTTGTCTACAACCGGACATTAACAAATTCCCATCTGCCCATAACCGCGGGCACGGCTTTCGAAAGTTCAAATCCCTGCAGGGGAGTCCCAACTTAGCCCATGACAAGCTCTCACGGTCAACGAAGGAATAGACCTCCTCCCGAGACGTTTCGATCAGGCTCGGTACCTCGGTTCTTCAAGACACTTCGACGGGTTAAAACAAGATCAGCAACACCGCCCGAATGTGCCGACAAATCCCGATAGGAGTTACACATATCTCTTTCTCAGGGCACACTCAGATTGTCTTAGGTACGGGTAGGCCAGCCCAGAGTTGCCCCTGGTGGCCACCGGCAGCTGACAGGTGGACCAACACTCAGAGGAGCACTGGCCCGGGGGGTTTAAATAAGATGACCCTCGGGCTTCGGAAACCCAAGGGAAAAAGAGGCTAGGTGGCAAATGGTAAAACCAAGGTTGGGCCTTGCTGGAAAAGCTTTAACCAAGTCGAACTATCAAGGGGTTCCCATTATAACCCAATCGCGTAAGGAACGCAAAATCCGGGAACATAACACCGATATGACGGAAACTAGGGCGGCAAGAGTGGAACAAAACACTAGACGAGAGGCCGAGCCTTCCACCCTTTACCAAGTATATAGATGCATTAAGATAACAAGATAATATAATGATATCCCAACAAGTAAATAAATGTCCCAACAAGGAACGGCCTCCAATCTTCACCTGCAACTAGCAACGCTATAAGAGGGGCTGAGCAAAGCGGTAACATAGACAATCAACGGTTTGCTAGGACATGGTGGGTTAGAGGTTTGACATGGCAATTTGGGAGGCTTGAAAGCAAGTGGTAGGCATCGTAGCATTGGCATAGCAAAAGAGCGAGCAAATCTAGCATAGCAAAGATAGTAGTGATTTCGAGGGTATGATCAGCTTGCCTGCAAAGTTGTCAGAGTTGACTGGATCCTCGAAAGCAAACTCAACGGGCTCCTCGTTAGTGAACTCGTCTCCCGGCTCTACCCAAACAAGACAAACAAGCAACAAGGACACAATCAACCACGTGCAAGGATCAACCAATATGGTGCAACATGGTATGCTATGCGGGATGCGATGCGGGGTGCATATGCAAGATGTGACAGGAAAAGCAAGATCCTGGCCTCAACTTGGAAATCTAAGTGTTCCACTGGAAAGATGAGATGAAATCGCTTGAAAACGATATAAAGAACGTCGGAATCGGAGTTACGGTTTGGAAATGGCAAGCGATTCAAATATGACCCCGGTCTGTGTTTTACAGCAAGTAGCCATCTAAATACAATGAGATGAACATGATATAGCACCCAAACATGACAACAAAATACATGGCATGGATGCACTCAAGATGCTTAACAAAAGTCTAGCACTGAGCTACGGCCAAAACATCCATTAACAGGTTCAAACAAGCATGGCAAAAATGCATATGGCAAACAGATTTCAGACTTAGTGAAATTAACACTTGTCTGGAATTTCAGATCAGGTAGCCCTCTTCGGAGCAACAAAACTACATGCTACAGGACCTGAACATGGCAAAGTAAAGCATGTCATGGAGATACTCAAAGAGCTTGACAAAAGTCCCTTAGTGACCTTGAGCCAAAAGGGATCAGAAAATACAATTGCAAGCATGTGAACATGGCAAAAACATAATCAGATCACAGACTTAGTGAAAACTGGAGCATGCTGAAAACAGATCTCAAGTAGGCATGTTTACGAGCTCGATGCACTCACTACGGAGCAAGACATGTAAAGCTAAGCATATATCTATCAAGAACACACAAAATTCAAGCTAGACATGGCAAAAACAATAGCATAGCATGCACGGGTCAACTACAACATCATCGGCAAAATTGCAAACAAGTTGACAATCTGCCCAGATTCACAAAGTAGCAAAAGTAGAGCTCGATTGACTCAAGCTAGGGTGCTCCATAAATGCAAAAAAAGACATGGGTGGATAGAGAACTACAAGATTAACAAAACATCCTTACTGGTCATCCTCAAAAGAGGCACGGATCACTCGGAAACAACAAGAACATATGGCCATATGAAATAAACAGATCAAGGACTTAGTGGAATTGCTAAGTCCCTGAAATCAGCACTACCAAGTGCCTCACTTCGCAAGCTTGTGCTAGTCACCACACACATCACAAAAATATATGGGTTGCACCTCTGGAAAGATGGCAAAACCCTTAACAAAACATATGTAGAGCTCATGGGCATATCATGCACACAATAATCATGGCAAAAATGACAAATATGCAAATGGAGTAACAGATCTGACAATTAACTCAAGTAGCCCTCTTCTAATAGCATTTCTGGCATCAAGATGAACTCAAATGAAAATGATTCCATGGAATGAAATGATGTACTCTCTGAGATGAACAATTTGATATGCTATATATCAAAAACGGAGCTACGGATGCGGAGATATTGCCTGATGAACAGGAGCACATGGATCTGAAAATTTAGGGACTTAGAAGAAAAAAAAACGACCTAGGGTTTACTGTTCACCGGATCTGGATCCAGATCGGCACACAGGAACTGAGGTTGGCAGGGGCACTGTTCACCGGGGAGTCGCTGGAGTTCGTCGCGGCTCGCCAGAGGAAGAGGAACGGCGGCATCGGGCGCCGGTGGCCGGGGCGACGAGGGGCGGAGGCGGCGGCGGAGGAGTTAGGCGGCGGGGCTGCGACCGGGCGCCGCGGTGAGGGAGCTCACCGGAGTTGGCTCCCGCCGGCGATAGGAGGGGCGTCGGGCGCGGGAAGGCGGCGGCCGGGCGGCGAAGGGACGAGGCGGCGCGGGGCGGCGCCACTGGCCCGGTGGGAGGCTCGGGCGGGCCTCCCGCGGGCTCGCCGGGCCGCGCGGTGGAGCGGCGGGACAGGGACACTTGGCGGCACGTAATTGGGCGGCAGTGGCGGCGTGGACGCGTCCGGCCCGGACGGACAATGTCCGGCGTGGCACAAGGGGTGGATCTAGGGTTAGAGAAGGAGGGGATCCGGGATTTCGGGGAAGGGGTCTATATATAGGCATAGAGGGAGCTAGGAGAGTCCAAATGAGGTGAGGTTTTCGGCCACGCGATCGTGATCGAACGCTCTAGATGATGGAGCAGGTTTAGGTGGGTTTTGGGCCAAATTGGAGGGGTGTTGGGCTGCAACACACATGAGCCCTTTCGGTCCCTCGGTTAACCGTTGGAGTATCAAATGAAGTCCAAATGATACGAAACTTGACAGGCGGTCTACCGGTAGTAAACCAAGGCCGCTTGGCAAGTCTCGGTCCAATCCGGAAATGTTTAATCCCCACACACGAAAGAAAGCTAGAAATGACCACCGGAGGAGAACGAAGCGTCGGAATGCAAAACGGACAACGGGGAAAATGCTTGGTTGCATGAGACAAACACGTATGCAAATGCAATGCATATGATGACATGATATGAGATGCATGACAACGATAACAGCACACGGAGACAAAAACCCGAACCCGAGAAAATAAAATAAATTAACGCCGGAAACGGCAAGAGTTGGAGTATAAATTGGGAAAGTCATATCCGGGGTGTTACAACACTCCACCACTACGAAAGGATCTCGTCCCGAGATCTAGGACTGAAAGAACGCCGGGTACTCAGAACGGAGGTGATCCTCGCGTTCCCAGGTAGCTTCACGGTCGGAATGATGTGACCACTTGACTTTGAGGAATTTGATTGACTTATTGCGAGTCTTGCGTTCAGTCTCTTCAAGAATAGCAACTGGGTGCTCATGATAGGAAAGATCTTCTTGGAGCTCAATGTCCTCGAAGTTGACGGTGCGGTCAGGAGTCTTGAAGCACTTTCGAAGCTGAGAGACATGGAACACATCATGAACATTTGTAAAGTTTGAAGGAAGCTCGAGTTGATAGGCGAGATCGCCTCTCTTGCTGACAATCTTGAAAGGTCCCAAGTATCTAGGGGCAAGCTTCCCTTTGATACCGAAGCGACGAGTACCTTTCATAGGAGAGACACGGAGGTAAACATGATCTCAGATCTCGAAAGCCAAATCACGGTGCTTACTATCATAGTAGCTCTTCTGACGTGATTGGGCTGCTTTGAGGTTATCACAAACGACTTTGCATATTTCCTCTGCCTCTGTGATTAAGTCATTACCCAAAAGCTAACGTTCACCGGTTTCAGACCAGTTGAGAGGGATAGGGCACTTCCTGCCATACAGAATTTCAAAAGGGGCCTTGCCCGAACTTGCTTGAAAACTATTGTTGTAGGAGAATTTAGCATAAGGAAGACAATCCTCCCACTTCATGCCGAAGGAGATCACACAAGCCCTGAGCATATCTTCAAGAATCT
The DNA here is from genome assembly GCF_056163025.1 of Triticum urartu. Lineage (NCBI taxonomy): Eukaryota > Viridiplantae > Streptophyta > Magnoliopsida > Poales > Poaceae > Triticum > Triticum urartu. The sequence goes on along the minus strand of NC_141876.1, from coordinate 253,904,543 downwards.
GGTTGACACGCTCGACTTGACCGCTAGTTTGAGGATGGAAAGTTGTGCTGAAGCGGATGTTGGTGCCCATGGCCTTCTAAAAAGAATCCCAAAACTTGGAGGTAAAGATGTTGCCACGGTCTGAAGAGATCACTTGAGGAATACCGTGCATAGAGACAATTCGAGAGGTATAGAGTTCCGCCAATTGAGCTGCAGTTATCGACTCTTTGATAGGCAAAAAGTGAGCCACTTTGGTGAGTTTGTCGATTACAACGAATATAGCATCATTGCCACGCTTGGACTTAGGAAACCCAGTCACAAAGTCCATTTCAATGTGGTCAAACTTCCATTCTGGGATGGCAAGAGGTTGGAGGAGACCAGCTGGCCTTTGGTGTTCTGCCTTCACTCTTCTGCAGACATCACACTGATTCACGAATTGAACAATCTCGCGCTTCATTCGAGTCCACCAATAAGCCTGCTTGAGGTCCTGATACATCTTCGTACTCCCAGGGTGGATGGAGAGGAGAGAATTGTGAGCCTCGTTCATGATCACTTTACGGAGGTCACCTTTGGGTACAACAATACGATCCTCGAAGAAGAGAGTATCCTTGTCATCAAGGCGGTAGCACTTGTACTTGGGTTGGCTCTTGGCAATCCCAATCTTCACCTTTTTCACCATAGCATCAAGAAGCTGGGCTTGGCGAATCTGGTCTTCTAAGGTAGGAGAGACTTGGAGGTTGGCGAGGAAACCTTGAGGAACAACTTACAGATTAAGTTTGCGGAAAACTTCACAAAGCTCGAGTTGATAAGGCTTGAGAATCAGACTGTTGCAGTAAGCCTTTCTGCTCAATGCGTCAGCAATTACATTGGCCTTGCCTGGAGTATACTCGATAATCGGATTATACTCTTGAATCATTTCGACCCATCGAGTTTGCCTGAGGTTAAGATTAGGCTGAGTGAAGATGTACTTGAGACTCTTGTGATCAGTGAAAATGTCCACTTTTCTTCCCAATAGAAGATGTCTCCAAGTCAAAAGAGCATGCACAACTGTCGCCAACTCGAGATCATGAGTGGGGTAGTTCTTCTTATTGGGCTTCAATTGGCGAGAGGTATAAGCAACAACTTTCTTCTCTTGCATCAATACTACGCCAAGACCTTGGAGAGAGGCATCACAAAAGACCTCGTACGGTTTGGATTCATCAGGCAGAGTCAGAACTGGAGCAGTGATCAATTTCTCTTTCAAAGTGTTGAAAGCAATGTCACACTCCGGAGACCAAACGTACTTGACGTGCTTCTGGAGAAGATTAGAGAGAGGCTTCGCGATCTTAGAAAAGTTTTCAACGAATCTTCGACAATAGCTTGCGAGACCGAGGAAGCTACGGAGTTGCTTCACGTTCTGAGGAGGTTCCCAATTCACAATTGCAGACAGCTTCTCAGGATTCACGGCAATGCCCTTGGCAGAGATGATATGACCAAGATAAAGAACCTCATCGAGCCAAAATTCGCACTTGGAGAACTTGGCGTAGAACTGATGTTCCCTGAGCTTATCAAGTACCAAACGCAAGTGCTTGGCATGATCTTCCTTGTTCTTCGAGAAAAACCAGAATGTCGTCGAGATAGACCAAAACGGAGTCATTGGTGTAGGCGTTGAAGATGAAGTTCATCATGCGAGAGAAAGTCGGAAGAGCATTGACGAGGCCAAAAGACATGATAGTGTATTCATATGAACCATAGCTTGTCCTGAAAGCCGTCTTGGGAATATCTTGCTCACGGATACAAATCTGATGATACCCCATACGGAGATCAAGCTTGGAGAATACTTGGGCACCTTTGAGTTGTTCGAACAGCTCATTGATGTTGGGAAGTGGGTATTTGTTCTTGATGGTCTTCTTGTTCAATGGAAGGTAATCAACACAAAATCGGTCCGTTCCATCCTTCTTCTTCACAAAAAGAACACCACAACCCCACGGAGAAGAACTAGGCCGGATGAGACCCATTCTCTCTTGAACATCGAGTTGCTTCTTCAGCTCCTTCAACTCTTCAGGTCCGAGCTTGTAAGGACGCTTGCACACAGGTTCCGTGCCAGGCTCAAGATCGATGACGAATTCAACTGGCTGGTGCGGAGGCATTCCTGGAAGCTCTTCTGGAAAGACGTCTTGATATTCGCAAATGACTGGAATCTGCGAGATAGCATCCAGTTCACCCTTCTCATTGAGAGAAAACAGACGGATAGTATCATCACGAGCGGCAAAGACAATTACATCCTCAGACGAATGAGTCAATTGAATCTGCCTGGTTGCACAATCAAGATGCGTCTTGTGCTTAGAAAGCCAATCCATCCCGAGAATAAGATCAATATCCGAGTCACCAAGAACCGTAGGAGAAGATAGAAACTTATAGTCACCCAAAGTGATAGTAACATCCGGAGCAATGGAGTTAGCATGCATGTGCCTACCGGGAGAGACAACTGCTAATGGACTAGGCAAAATTTGTAGAGCCAAACCATGCTTAGATGAAAACGGTCTTGATACGAAACAATGCGATGCACCCGTGTCAAAAAGAACTTTTGTAGGAATATCATTAACAGGAAGGTTACCCATGATGACATCTGACGAATCCTCTGCCTGAGCTGCGTTCATCAAGTTGACCTTGGCGTGCTTGGGGTTATGCTTGACCACAGCTGTACTTGCCGATCTGACAGGAGGAGGAGGAGGAGGAGGGAGACGTCTCTGGTTGAAACACTTGTTGGCATAGTGACCCTTCTATTGGCACTTGTTGCACGTGACCTCTGAAAGCGGACGGTGATACGGAGCACTTGATCTTGGAGGTTGAGACGAAGTCTTGTTCTGAAAGCCAGGGTTGGGTGGGTGGGAAGATCCACTGCCACCTTTGCTCTTCTGCTGATACGGCTGACGGAACGGAGGAGGAGGAAGCCAATACTTCTGCTGCTTGGCCACTTGAGTAGAGGAAGAAGGAGTAGCATCTCTGACTCGCTTCTTGGAAGCATCACACCTCAACTGAGCAGCCTCTTGCTTCAATGCCATGTTGTAGAACTCATCGTACCTCAAGGGCTCAAAGAGAACAAGAGCGAGCTGAATTTCTTCTCTGAGACCACCCCTGAACTGGTATATCATGCTCTTCTCATCAGGTACGTCCTGCTTGGCAAAGCGGGCGAGCTTCTGAAACAACTTGTTGTAGTCATAGACAGACAAAGAGCCTTGCTTCAGATTGCGGAATTCCTCACGCTTGCTTTCAACCATGCTCTGAGGGATATGGTGAGCTCTGAAATCTTGATGGAATTCATCCCAAGTGATAACACGTCCACCTCTGGAGTCCTTGTACTGCTAGAACCATTCTGCAGCTTGATCTTTGAGTTGGAAGGAAGCAAACTTGACAAAGTCCGCAGGCCTGACGTTACTGCACTCGAAATGCTTGCACAGATCCACAAGCCAATCGTCAGCATCGGTTGCCTCAACACAATTACTGAAAGTCTTTGGTCCATTAGCAAGGAACTGGTTGAGTGTAGCAGAGTGATTCTGATTGTTGCCTTGGTTCCCTTGGTTGCCTTGATTGCGCTCTTGAAGAATTTGCATGATCAACTGTGTGTTTGCATTGGTTGCGGCCATCATAGCTTGCCATGCCTCCGGAGGAGGTGGAGGTGGTGGCGGATCAGGATTTGGAGTCGTGCGCGTTGGAGGAGCCATCCTGAAGAGGTTGGCATCCATTAGCACATTGATAGACAAATATTGAAGCTGAATCCAATGGAATGAAAATTGCAACATATAGTCTTCACATCCGAACAAAATGAATGAATGCCTTCCTCTTGAAATGGTCACACATCCATAAATTGAGAAGCCACTTAGAATTTAGGTAGAGAAATAAATCAACAAGGTACGGATCAAGAACGAATAATCGGTAAGAAATCCCAATTTCAAACCAATATCCGTGGAAGAAGAACTAGAGCTACTAGAATTCCCACCTATGAAACTCCCGAACCTTTCCGGTTATGCAATCAGGTGTTGGGGATACAGGGGAAGCATAATATCTCATGCAAACTAGCAAATCCTACATCCAGCTGTATCCATCCTTCAACACATAACCAAGAAAAACTTCGGAAACCATCTACCTCAACCTTCGAAAAGCATCCGTTATACAAGTTATGGCGATACTCCCGAACTCCCGCCCCAGTACTGGGTGGCGTCGAGGTTATCTCACCAACGAACTGCATAAAAGAGATTTTCAATGTCGGCGTACTAAACTCAGGTATTCCAGAACTTCAACGATAAAATTATGACGACAACACCTCAGAGCTCAACTCCCGGGGACACTTCCACAAAACCCCTGACAGGAGGCACCAAGACAATGTTCTCATCATAAAACCATCGGAACGATTCCAAGATACCCGCGTGATCCTAAAAAAATTAGTGAAATTTGAGAAGAGAAGAGTCAAAACTCTACGTCAGTATGCCTTACCAGAGCGATGAGGAGACTGGGAAGTAAAAAGAATTCCTAACTCTCCGAAATATAATTCCTATATGACTCAAAACATTTTTCTAGACACAACTCGGCCGCTAAAAACGATCAAGCAATGGGGCTCCTAAGGATTGTCTTGGTGCCTCCTGTCAGGGGTTTTGTGGAAGTGTCCCGGGGAGTTGAGCTCTGAGGTGTTGTCGTCATAATTTTATCGTTGCAGTTCTGGAATACCTGAGTTTAGTACGCTGACATCGAAAATCTCTTTTATGTAGTTCGTTGGTGAGATAACCTCGACGCCACCCAGTACTGGGGCGGGAGTTCGGGAGCATCGCCATAACTTGTATAACGGATGCTTTTCGAAGGTTGAGGTAGATGGTTTCCGAAGTTTTTCTTGGTTATGTGTTGAAGGACTTGCCTGCATGCGGCCCAAGGGTGGAAGGCTCGGCCTTATGCCTGGTGTTTTGTTCCACTCTTGCCGCCCTAGTTTCCATCATACCGGTGTTATGTTCCTTGATTTTGCGTTCCTTACACGGTTGGGTTATAATGGGAACCCCTTGATAGTTCGCTTTGAATAAAACTCCTCCAGCAAGGCCCAACTTTGGTTTTACCGTTTGCCTCACCACCACCTACTTTTCCCTTGGGAGTCGCGCTCCCGAGGGTCATCTTTATTTTAAACCCCCCCCCCCCCGGCCAGTGCTCCTCTAAGTGTTGGTCCAAACTAGAGCCCCTTGCAACGCACCTCGGGGAAAATTGAGGGTTGGTTTTAGTTGTACGGATTGCTCATCCGGTGTGCCCTGAGAACGAGATATGTTCAGCTCCAATCGGGATTTGTCGGCACATTCGGGCGGCTTTGCCGGTCTTGTTTTATCATTGTTGAAATGTCTTATAACCGGGATTCCGAGCCTGGTCGGGTCTTCCTGGGAGAAGGAATATCCTTCGTTGCCCGTGAGAGCTTGTGATGGGTTAAGTTGGGACACCCCTGCAGGGTTTTGAACTTTCAAAAGCCGTGCCTGCGGTTATGGGCAGATGGGAATTTGTTAATGTCCGGTTGTACAAAACCTAAAGCTAAACATAATTAAAAAGCATCAACCGCGTGTGTAGTCGTGATGGTCTCTTTCCGACGGAGTCCGGGAAGTGAACACGGTTCTTGTGTTATGCTTGAACGTAAGTAGTTTCAGGATCACTTCTAGTTCACGACTGTTGCATTGCTTCTCTTCTCGCTCTTATTTGCATATGTTAGCCATCATATATGCGTGCTTGCTGCAGCTCCACCTCACTACCCTTTCCTATCCCATAAGCTTAAATAGTCTTGATCTCGCGGGTGTGAGATTGCTGAGTCCTCGTGGCTCATAGATACTTCCAAACAGTTGCAGGTGCCGACGATACCAGTGCAGATGACGCAACTGAGCTCAATTGGGAGCTCGATGAAGATCTTGTTCGTTGTGTTGTTTTGTTTCCTATTGATCAGTAGTGGAGCCCAGTTGGGACGATTGGGGATCTAGCATTTGGGGTTGTCTTTCTTTATTTGGTTCCATAGTCGGACCTTGATTGTATTCTGGATGATGTAGTGCTATATTTTATGTATTGTGTGAAGTGGCGATTGTAAGCCAACTCTTTATCCCTTTCTTATTCAGTACATGGTATGTGTAAAGATTACCCCTCTTGCGACATGCCTACTATGCGGTTATGCCTCTAAGTCGTGCTCCGACATGTGGGAGATATAGCCGTATCGTGGGTGTTACAGGGTAGGCCAGAAGGCGAGCGGACGTTGCCGACACCGATAAGGTGCTCGCACGCGAGCGGCTGCGGGCGCAGCGGGCACGCGTCCCGACCAAATGCGGAGGGCCGCGGGGCAACGCACGGTGTAACGGGCAACGGCAGGTAGAGCCACGCCGTGGCGGGCGCATGCGGGCCGGCAGCAAGGTGTGTGCACGTGCGGTAGGGCAATGCACAGCGAGGGGGGAGAGGAGGTCGGTGCTCACATTCACGCAGGGGATCGGGGCGGTGAGGCTCGTTGGAGCCCGTGAGGAGGAGGACGAGGAGGCGGTTCCGACGAAGGTGGCGACGGCCGGCGGCATCGCAGCGAGGGATGTCAGGGTCGGGCTCGGCCCGATCCAGATCTGGATTGGGGAGGGGAGAGAGGAGGGGGTGGGGGTTGTGGTGAGTGGGGTGCTAGGGTTTCGGCCGACAGAGGGTTAAGCAAGGGGGCGTCCTGGTGTCCTGCGGGACTGAGGCCCGGGGGTTCTTCTTTTATTTATTTTTTGTTTTCTTTTAAATTCCTTTTATTTTAGTTTTAGTAGATTACCAAACTGGCACCTAAATTGATGTTACAAATTATGCCACAGCCACAATAATTTGTTACTCAAACTAAATTAGTTTTTTAATTATTTATTATTCTAAAATCATTTTAATTAATTGTTTAGCCACCATTTTGTTTATTAATGTGCATTTAAATGTTTTATGAATGTGTGGCTTCTTCACCAATATTACTTATGAATTATTTGCCATGACATTTTAGTTTTAACATTTGAAAGCTTTTATTGTCTGATGTCGGCATTCTGGGAACGGGGGATCTTCGCGCGCACCCCAGCATTTGAACCTTGAGGGTTTTGCCGGAACCCGTGATCTGGCATTTGGCACACCAAGTAGGGGTGCGCCGGAGTCTTTCTTCCGTTGATTCGCGCTCCACCATCTCCATGTCCGCTCCCCATGGCGGGCGCCCCGCCAGCTGGATCTACCGGTGCCCACGTCGGCGCTCGGGGGCTCCGAGCCCTTTCCCCCGCCTTGCGGCAGGTGCAGTGGCCACCCAAGTTCAAGCCGCAGATGCCACCGCGCTACGATGGCGTGGCGGACCCGTCGGCTTTCCTGCTAGCATACGAGGAGGCCATTCTGGAAGCCGGGGGCGACGGCAAGATCATGGCCAACTGCTTCCCAATTGCCCTCGTAGGTGCACCAGGCGCCTCGCTCCTCCATTTGTCGGAGTCTTCTGTTGCCACCTGGGAGGAGCTGCGCAACCTCTTCATCACTCGCTTCAGGGAACCAGTGGCCCCCATCATCGCAGCTCTTCTCGGCGGTTCGCAAGCACCACCCTTAGATCGGCATGTCAAGCCATACCTTCGCCAGATCGGTGCCGCTTCCAAGCGCCCGGGGGCTCCGCCAGGCTGGGCCGCACCTGAGGCCGACCTCACCTTCGACTCAGAGGATCATCCCGCCTCCACCGTCGGTTCGGGTGTGCTCCCGATGCTTTGCACGCCCACCATCTGCCACGTAACCATCACCAAGACGCTCGTCGACGGCGGCGCCGGCCTAAACGTGCTCTTTGTTGATGCCTTCAGCCTCCTTCACGTACCGCTCGAGCGGCTCCGCCATAGCAGGCATTTCTCGGGGGTCGGTGGAGGCTCCGCCCGCTCCCTGGGGCAGATCTGCCTCCCTGTGACCTTCGGCACGCGCGACAACTACTGCACCGAGCTCATCGACTTCGACATCGCCCGCATCGGCCTCCCGTACAATGCCATCCTTGGGTACCCAGCTCTAGACCAGTTCATGGCAGCGACCCATTCGGCTTACAACCTCATGAAGATGCCGGGGAGCAGAGGTGTCCTCGCCATCAAAGGGGACGCAACGAAAGCCTTGATGACGCTCAAGCTCGCCCTCAAAACCACTGCAGCAGCGCAGCCCTCCAACTCGGACACCTCCAAGGCCAAGGGAGCCGCACCAACCAAGAAGAAGCAGTTTTTCACTCAAGACAAGGCAGAAACCAAGCAAGTGCCGGTCGAGGGGGACGGGTCCTTAGGGGCAACCTTTACCATAGGCGCCAACCTCGAGCCTGGTCAGGAGGAGGCGTTGGTGAGGTTCTTGCGCACAAACAAGGAAGTGTTCGCTTGGGAGCCCGATCAGCTAATGGGGGTCCCGAGAGAGGTGATAGAGGATCACCTAAAGGTGTGCCCCAACGTACGCCCCATGAAGCAGAAGGCGAGGCAGCATTCCACAGAGAAGCAAGCTTTCATCATCCAAGAAACCCGCAAGCTGGAGGCTGCGGGTGTCATTCACGAGGTTCGGTACCCAGAGTAGCTGGCGAACCCCGTCGTCGTCCCCAACAAAGGCGGGAAGGAGCGGATGTGCATCGACTTCACCAACCTCAACAAGGCCTGCCCCCAAGATCCGTTCCCGCTTCCACGCATCGACCAGATCATCGACTCCACCGGCGAGTGCGACTTGCTATGCTTCCTGGATGCGTTCTCAGGATATCACCAGATCAAGATGGCGGTAGAAGATGTGGAGAAGATGGCCTTCCTGACCCGTTGTGGGGTGTACTGCTACACTTGCATGTCGTTCGGGCTGCGCAATACGGGCGCAACCTTCCAGTGGCTCATGCACATCACCTTGGGTCGGCAGCTCGGGAGGAACGCTGAAGTCTACGTTGACGACATCATGGTGAAGTCTTGGGAGGCGGGGACCTTGATCCAAGACCTGGAGGAGACCTTTGAAAGCCTTCGCCAGGTGGACTTGCGGCTCAACCCGGAGAAATGCGTGTTTGGCGTCCCTTCCGGCAAGCTGCTGGGTTTCCTGGTGTCCCACAGGGGGATCGAGGCCAACCCAGAGAAGGCCAAGGCCATTGAAGACATGAGTCCACCGCAGAACCTCAAGGAAATGCAGAAGTTGGCTGGTCAGGTGACTGCGTTGGGGCGCTTCATCTCCAAGCTGGGAGAGCACGCCCTACCCTTCTTCAAGCTAATGAAAAACAAGGGCCCGTTTGAGTGGACCCCAGAGGCCGACCAAGCTTTTCAAGACCTCAAGAGATACCTGACCAGCCCTCCAGTGATGGTGGCGCCGCCACCTCACGAGCCCCTAGTGCTCTATCTTGTCGCCACCCTGTACTCAGCCAGCACGGCTCTGGTGGCGGTTCGGGAAGAACACCAAGCCAAGGGTGCATCGCGCCGTGCCAGACCTCCAGTAGAGAAGATGCAATACCAGAAGAGCGCCACAAGGGCCACAGCAGGAGCGGGAGAGTATCAGGCTCGAGAGGACGATGCCCCCAAACCCACGAAGACCTCGGCAAGCGATCAAGTGTCGGGGCTCCACCACCTCAGGAGGCACCCCAGCTTCCGGAAGATGCAAGCCTCATCAGCACGCCTACCCTCATCGAGCACCCGGTATACTTCGTCAGCACGGTGTTACGGAACGCAAGAGCACGGTACCTCATGCCTCAGAAGCTCCTACTCGCGCTCCTGGTGACCTCACGAAAGTTGCGGCACTACTTTCGAGGCCACCCCATCAACGTCGTCTCAGCCTACCCATTGGAAAGAGTGCTCAGGAGCCCCAACTCTACTGGAAGGGTCGTTGAGTGGAACATCGAGTTGCAAGCATTCCAGTTGGAGTTCAGTACTACCAGGGTCATCAAGGGAGCCCCGCTCGCCGATTTCGTTGTAGAATGGATAGACGCCCTGGCGCTTGAAGTAGGCGAATACCGGTCCCTCTCACCGGGAAGCGAGGCGCCTGACGGCTGGGTCATGTATTTCGACAAGCTCTACTACGCCGTGCAGCTCTACTTCCAGCTGGGCGAGAAGGTCTCCAACAACATTGCAGAATACGAAGGCCTCATAGCCGGCCTGAAGGCTGCAGTGGCACTGGGGGTAAAGAGCCTCACCATCAGGGGCGACTCGCAGATCCTCGTCAACTTCTCCAACAAGATATACGAGCCAAGGGATGAACACATGGAAGCATACCTCGCGGAGGTGCACAAGATGGAGAAACAATTCCAGGGCCTGGAGTTGTAGCACGTGCCCCATGGCACCAACAAGGAAGCTAACGACATCGCCAAAAGAGCATCCAAGCGAAAACCCTAGGAGCCTGGCGTCTTCGAGGAGCGGCTCTTCAAGCCATAAGCAACGCCACCGCTTTCAAGAAAAGCTCAGCTTCAGGAGGAACTCCCGTAGCCGCCTGCCACAGGAGCCCCAGCCTGTGGCCCGACCTTGGGAGCGCGCCTACTCCTGGCGCTCGAGCCCCAGGAGGGATGCTGGACCAAGGAATTCAAGGAATACCTGATGCAAGGGACGTTGCCGGAGAAGGAGGAGGACGCAGAGCGTGTGGCCCGTCAGTCCACAGCATACTGCATCTGGGACGGTGAGTTATACAGGAAGCGGCCAAATGACGTTTCACTGCGTTGTATCTCCAGGGAGTAGGGGAAAGAGCTGATAGCCGACATACATGGCGGGGACTGCGGGCACCATTCATCATCGCGAACCCTCGTCGGCAAGGCATTCTGCGGAGGGTTCTACTGGCCTACGGAACTCAATGACGCAGCTGAGCTGGTGAAGTCCTGCGAGGCCTGCCAATTCCACGCCAAGCAGATCTATCAGCCAGCCCAGGGCCTCCATACCATTCCACTCTCATGGCCGTTTGTAGTGTGGGGGCTAGACATCCTGGGCCCGTTCCCTCGGGCGCCTGGGGGCTATCGATACCTCTACGTCGTCATCGACAAGTTCACTAAGTGGGAGGAGGTTGAAGCCGTCTGCACCATCCCAGCTGGCTCTGTGGTCAAGTTCATCAAGGGCCTCGTGAACCGTTTTGCTGTCCCCAACCGCATCATCACCGATAATGGCTCGCAGTTCACTAGTAATCTCTTCAGGTCATATTGTGCTAACCTTTGAACGCGGATCTGCTATGCTTCGGTAGCGCACCCCAAGAGCAATGGCCAGGACGAACATGCCAACGCGGAGGTCCTGAGGGGCCTCAAGACCAGGACCTTCAAGAAGAAGCTCGAGGCCTGCGGCAGGGGCTGGCATGATGAGCTCCAGTCCGTGATGTGGTCCATCCGCACCACCGCCACCAAGCCGACGGGCGAGACCCCATTCTTCCTCGTTTACGGAGCGGAAGCAGTCCTCCCTCACGAGGTCAGGCATCGCTCCACACGGGTCCTGGCGTTTGATGAAACGCAGCAGGGCGCCAGGCGGGGGATGGACCTCGTGCTGGGGGAGGAACGTCGCCGCGAAGCAGCACTACGGGCGGCAGGATACCAGCAGGCGTTGCGGTGGTACCACTGTCGCAGCGTCCGCTCCAGGACGCTCGAGGTGGGTGACCTCGTCCTGAGGCGGGTCCTCTCCAGGGAAGGGTTGCATAAGCTCTCACCCATGTGGGATGTAACATCCCAAATTTTCAATTTGGAATGTTATACATTAGATCATCATGCATATCATATTTTATTCTGCTTTTGGTTTTGATCCTAGAAAATACTAAGCAACTCAAGGACCCACGGAGAGAGTTGGGGATTTCGTTATTTACATATTTGAGTTTTCTCAAATTTTGTAAACAGGATCATTTGATTTTATTTATTTTATCATCAATTATTTCTATTACAAAAATATGAGAGAGGGAATAAAATGAATTTCCCAAAATATAGAAATATTGAGGATGTAATAAAAAATCAAATAAGATTTTTTCGGAGTTTTTCTGTATTTTAATTGAATTTAGGAAAAATACGCGTTTTTTAAAGTTGTATTTTGGGCCCAAATAAATGTTCACTTTATCGGGCTTGATTTTAGAAACCTGGGAAAATTTATTCCATGATTTTTGGAGTCCGTTTAGTATTTCTTTTTATTTTTCTTCCGAGCGTAATTATTAAAAAAACGAAACCGACTATGGGCCGTACCCGAGCGGGACTCCGCCCGGGGGCGCCTTTAAATAGCGAGGCACCCGGCGCCCCAGCCCATAACCGCGCCCGCGCACGAAACCCTAGCCCGCCGCCGGACCCGCCGCCGACTCGCCGGAGTTACACGCCGCCCGAGGTTCATCGCCGCCTCGACTTCCGTGCCGTTTTTTTTAATATTTATTTTCTTTTTCGTCGGTTTTATTTTCGAATTTTTTTATTATTATTTTAATATTATTTTATTTATTTTCGGATTAGGTTAATTAACGATTAATCTGTTCGTCGTTTTTTTCTTTTTCGTCGGATTTTCCGCGGTTATTTTCTGATCGCGATTTCTGATCCGATTTTCGTTTTAGTATAACTTTTCGCTCATTTATCGGAATCAGGCGATTCAAGCGCCTGGAGTTTCGTCTCGAAACCCTCTTTCCGAATAATCAACTTAAACAAGTTTTTGCTATTGTAAAATTTGACTTAGATCTAGATTACTAGAACGAAGTTGATTTCTTTCGCCGTTTGATTTCTTTTGCTACGTTCGATTTGATTCTTTTTGCAAACTAGGGTTCTTAAGTTGAACTTTCTGGTTAGATTTTCTATTTGAGTTTTACCTGTGCATTAGATGAGTACTTATTGTATGCTTGTTTGTTTGTCTACGATAGAATACCCGGAGTGCGCCGCCTGTTACTTTGAATCTCTAGGTTTCGCGGATCATCAGCAAGGCAAGTAACACTTTGATCATACCTTTTTCTACAACCCAGTTTTATTGCATTAGATCAATCCTCACACATTGCATGATTAGGATCTAATTAAATTGTGAGATGGGAAGTAGATGAGGTAGTACCTATTACCTGTTTATTATCAAACCTTTGGGAGTTATTTCTACGTTTGCTTATTATGCCATGCTATGCTAGTAGACGTGGATTGGGTGAGTGATATCCATGACAGATGTGAGATTGTTAATTAATGGTTTGTCTAAGGTGGCAACCTAAACACACATCCGGGTGGATTGAGGCACCTGGGTATTCCAGGACTTGCCTGTTTTTCTTTTGGACCGCCACCCAGGCTCAAAGGGATCATGAGATTATTCATACTAGAAACTTCCATGTGCAGCCACAAGCCATTATGGGCTCTAGCATAGTTGATTAAGTCGTGCGAACTCTTACAGGGTAGACTAGCAGATGTAGGGGAAAGTAGGTGTACCGGTCTATCCATCGTAAGGTGCTAGCGCTTCTGAAAGACTGTGTCTCGGTCATCCGTTTCTCAAACACCATGTAGTGCGAGAAATCCAATGGAGGCGATCAAGTCTTGTGGGGAAAAGTGAGCAAACCTCTGCAGAGTGTAATAAACTAATCATGGTTAGCCGTGTCCCCGGTTATGGACATCTTGAGTATCTAGTACCTGGATTATCATGTGAATCTCAACATGTTACTCTAAAGTTAATTTTGTTGGGTTTGTTAAATGATGATGCTTAATTGGGATTGAGAATGATGTCAACCATTCTCAATGCTTAACAACCACCATGATAGTAATTAAATTTATTCCTTTGAAGTAGGGAAAAATTGGCTTTATGCAAAAACTATAACCATAGAGCTTTCCACCAGCCAAATATGCATATAGTATAGTTGTTTCATTCCATTACTCCCTATGTGTTACCTTGCCAGCATATTCCATGTGCTGACCCGTTCTCGGGCTGCAGCGTTAATGTTGCAGACTTTTCAGATGACGAATAAGGAGTTTTTAGGTCGTGGTTCTATACTCAGTGATGCCATTGGAGTTGATGGACTCACTTATCTTCCAAGCCTTCCGCTGTTATCATTATTAGATGGCCTTAAGCCATATTTATTGTAATAAGTTCTCTTTTGAGACACTCGATGTAATAAGTGTGTGATTGCTACTCTGCTATAAATCCTTCGAGTACTGTGTGGTGTCAGCATTACTGATCCAGGGATGACACCGGAGCACAGAGATCAGACTGTTTGAGGTCTGGTCGCTACATGGGAGGGCCCGTTCAAGGTCGTCCATGTCTCCAGGCCTGGAAACACGGGATGGGGTACCCATCCAGAACGCCTGGAACATTCAGCACCTCCGGAAGTTCTACACCTAAACAAAGGCCCAGCGCCTTTGAAGAAGGCCCGGTGCCTGTGAAGAAAGGCCCAGCGCCTGTGAAGAAGGCCCAATGCATGTGAAGCAAGGCCCCGTGCCTATGAAGAATCGCCGCACGGGACACTCTCACGTAATAACGAGTGGGGTTGTACACGCCCCGGAGCCTCAGGAGTGCCGCCCTTGGGCCTCGGGGGCTCCCTCCCATGCCGAGTGGCAGCACTTAGCTCCGCGCTGGTGAGAAGACAACGAATACTAGACTAGGTGCCGGACGCGACTTTTCATTTGCTTTCCGAAGTTGGCTTGCCCCTCTTTTAATTGAAATTTGCTTTCTGGTGTCTTTTGCTGGTCCCGTCTTATCGCTTTCTGCCTCTTTTCCTGCCTTCATCACTTTGGTCTACCTGTACTCTCCCTCGCGTCCCTCGCGAGGGGGATGAATAGGTACCTTTGTGAGCTTCCTCCTTCTGTCTTTTCACGAGGCACCCTCGTTCGAGCCCACAAGCTGGCGCACCTCTCCTAATCCATGCCCCACGGGTATCGTGACGCGAAGCGCCGGGTCAAGGCCAACGGCACCTATGACCAAGCCCCGGGTGAACGATAAACCTCTTGACAAATTTTTTGCAGTTCCTAAGCGCATATCAGGTCAAGGAGGCCTCAACAGGTACCAGGAAGCAAGCGCCTCATGAGGAGGAGGCCACTCAAAACAAGTCGAGCTAAGTTATCCCTACATAAAACAAAGATGTTGCGACACAGCACAGGAACGACAAACACAACATAACAATTGAGATCATAGTTCGATACACACCCCTCTGAGGCCCATTCTGGTTTCTTTCTGATGCAGGAAGGAAAATAAGAACAAAATAAAAGCAGCGCCTACAGCGGTCCACGGGGGCAGGCCCTAGCGCCTTCCTGAGCTCAGCCGGACCCCTCCTCGCGCTTCACGGAGGCACGGCGATGAGACGACCCGCCACCGTCTTCGAAGCGGGCACGGCGGCATGGCGGTTGGTCGTAGCCGCCACTACTGCAGCTGTCGCTGGGGGAAGAGCTGCCATAGCCGGACAAGACGAGGTCAGCACCAAGGGCGGGTTCAACCTCATCCTCGTCGCAGCCCTCGCCAAGGCCGAGCACCTCCTCGCCGTCGTTCACCTCGGGGCAGCACCCGGCGCGGCGACCATCTTCCCCAAACACCCTCACATAGAGGGTCGCGTCGCCATTGTACTTGAAGTGGAGGGTGCACCGCCTGCCCAGGCCGCGCGCGGGCGAACGTCTACCAACCGCGGGCCAGAGCTATATTACCCGCGGCGGACACCTCGACCGCGACCCAGGAAGCCTTACTGTAGCAGTCGTCTGCCTGTAGCCAAAGCCCGCCTGGACCTGAGTCCGGTAGCTCATCAGCAAAGAAGCGCGGGAGCCGAAGCCAGTTTCCGGCCAGGTTCTCCAGCCAGACGACGAACTCCGGCAGCATCTCTGCCAAGTGGAAGCACGGCCGGGGAGGCCGCACGACCACCGCACTTCTCCCTTCATCAACGAGACCGCCAGAACCGGAGCGACCCCTGCCCCGCGAAGCGGCACCACCACGGCTGCGTGGGGCCGCAGCGGGGGTCGCAGTGTGCTTGCGGGGACGGCCGCGTCCATGCTTGGGCACCGGAGAGTCGGGCCCCTCGCGAGGGGCCTTCCCCTTCTTCACGGTAGTGAACCTCCTTGACGGCGCCATTGGTAGCAGGAGTGGAGCAAGGATGGAGAAGAAGCAGAAGAGGCATAGGAAAGATGGGCGACGGGGGCTCCGCCCCCCCTCCCATTTATACCAGGAGAAGGCGAACCGGCACCCCCCACGATCATAGGTAATGATGGTTTTCCTTGCATGTCGCAGGGACTTGTCAAGTCAGGCAGTTGCCGAGGCAGTGTGGGGAAGCGGAGACGCCCATGTCCAATCAACCGCCACGCGTCGACCCAGGCCGGAGGCTATTGGGGCCCACAGCGCTTCGCCCTTGACCCTTGGCTTCGCCTCGAAGCCAAGCCCGAGCGCGCCTTGGGCCCGGGGGCTACTGTCGGCGTTCTGGGAATGGGGGTCCCCAGACTTGCCTGCCTGCGGCCCACGCCATGGCTCTGCGAGCGGGCCCGTACGGCCCATCTTCACCAGCAAGCACTCAAGACCCTCGCGAGGGGCCAAGCCTCACGAGGCGGGCGACACAAGACCTCCTCGGGAGTGGCCTCCTTGTGGTCATGATGTTCTTCACGGGATGCCTTCCTCCAACCTATTTACCTGCTTGACAAGCACTGCAAAGTCTATCATTATCAAATATTACATCGTTAACGCCAAGGATATGATTTCCTTTAATAAGCTTGTCAAGGTTTCGCATACCAACATGACCTAATCGTCTATGCCATAACCAACCTTTAGAGGATTTAGCAATTAAGCAAGTTCTAGGTTGACCCTTTTTAGTGAAATCAATAATGTAAAGATCACCTCTGCATATACCGGTAAAGACTATTTTATGATTATCTCTACGAAACACTTGGCAATCTACTTCAGTAAATAGGACATTGAAACCGAAATCAGCAAGTCTAGATACTGAAAGTAAATTGTAGCCAAGAGATTCAACGAGCATGACATTTTGTATGGAGCTATCATGTGATATGGCCACCTTACCGAGGCCAACCACCTTATCCTTTGAGTTGTCACCGAAAGTGACATACTTTCTAGGACCATCGTTTTCAACAAGCTCACGAAACATGTCTTTATCTCCGTTCATGTGATCGGTACATCCACTATCAAGAACCCATTCCTTTCCTCCTTCCATATATCCCCGAAGATTTGCCATAAGACCAAAGTGTCTCATTGCATCATCAAGATCAAAATCACTATCATCATCCTCGTCATAGTATCCATGTTCAACATCGTCATGTGGTGGATCAAATCCTAGAGAGGGTAATTCGTTAGAGTGAGTTTGACAATGATCTTCTTTATGAATTTTAATAGCTTTGGAAATAATATCACTAATAATTCCAACATCTCCTTTGGCACGCATAAGGTTTGTAAGCTCAAATAGACAATCACCAAACATAGGATCATTGGAATACATCTACCTCAAGGCAATGGACTTATGGAGAATTTCATCTAGATTTTTCAAGGAATAATTTGGAAAGCCTTCCTCAAGAAATTTCCATATGGTGTAGGCACACTTAAGAGTAGGCAAACATCCAATCAAGTTTCTAGGCAAGCCTCTAGTGATAAGATTAACAGTTTTAAGATTGCAAATCATGTCAATTGACTCATTGATGAGGACATCAATACCATTGTTACACCCACAGCCCCTGCTGCTATACATATTGGACCAATTACTAGAGCTCGCGCACGCCAATTGAATTATCAGGTACTTTCGTTTCTTGGTAACGATTCTAATGTTCATGAGAATATGATGCTGCCTAAATTCGATACATTTGTTTTGCTTACAAATGAAGGGCCTAGCTTGGACAAGAAAGATGAACCTTGGAATAAGTTCAAGCATGGAGATGATGGCATGCGCAAGGGGATCAAGAACGGAGTTACAAGTGATGATTTCAGGACTTTGAAGCCACCATAAGGAGTGCATGAAGCCTTGGACAAAATATACAAGATGCCACTTCATAAATTTCGTCCAGAGGCTATTTTAGGTGCTGAGTCACCTTATTATTGGGCCAGGCCCATGTATTTTCGAAATACTTAAGTATAGGCTATTTTAGAGTCCGTATGTGTGGGGAAACAAGAGATAGGGTTGGTTTCGGACCCCTCCTCCAAGGGCCACGAAATCCCCCCCTCTTCCTCCATATATACAGCCCTTAGGGCATCGTTTAGACTTTGGGTTTTGTTTAGATTAAAAGTTCGCCATAACTGCAACTTCGCATACTTCGTTTGTGTTCAATGACCAGACCAAGGCGTCACAGAATCCCACCTTGATCAATAAAGCTTTCATCTTATATTCGCAATATTCAGATTGCAATCTCAGTTTCTTGCTTGTTCTTCGTTTGCTCGCAGGAAACAGACCCTCGTGGTCAGGTTGATCATGCTCCGGCGTGGTCAATAACCCTCGGAAGTTGGTTTAGCGATTGCTAAGGCGCGACGTCTCGCACGTTCGTAGTCGGATCGTCAAGGTTGACTCCCACAGAAAACGATAGCCACCATCTCATCGAAACATCGGGACACCTTCGCCTCTATCACTCATCAAGGGTAGGATGCATGGGATCAACATGAGGTGCACAAGGGCTAGCAATATACTTGTTCAAATGATATTCATTAAAAATCGCAAGCATCTCATTTTTCCACTCATGAAAGTAATCTCCATCAAGTATAGGCACTCTATGTCTAAGACTCCCCAAAGTAGACTCATCCATCTTCCTCCAATGGTGTTTAAACCAAAGTAATGGAGACCAATGCTCTGATACCAATTGAAAGTATCGAGAAGAGGTGTCTAGAGGGGGGTGATTAGACACTAAGTGCCAAAAGTTGCAGTTTTTAATTTCTTTAAGTTGAAGTGAAGTTTTGGCACAAGTTTAACAAACACAATACATATCAAGCAAGCATGCAAAGAGTATATGAGTAGCGGAAAGTGAAGCATGCAACTTGCAAGAATGTAAAGGGAAGGGTTTGGAGGATTCAAACGCAATAGGAGACACGGATGTTTTTGTCGTGGTTCCGATAGGTGGTGCTATCGTACATCCACATTGATGGAGACTTCAACCCACGAAGGGTAACGGCTGCGCGAGTCCACGGAGGGCTCCACCCACGAAGGGTCCATGAAGAAGCAACCTTGTCTATCCCACCATGGTCGTCGCCCACGAAGGACTTGCCTCACTAGCGATAGATCTTCACGAAGTAGGCGATCAACTTGCCCTTACAAACTCCTTGGTTCAACTCCACAATCTTGTCGGAGGCTCCCAAGTGACACATAGCCAATCTAGGAGACACCACTCTCCAAGAAGTAAAAAATGGTGTGTTGATGATGAACTCCTTGCTCTTGTGCTTCAAATGATAGTCTCCCCAACACTCAACTCTCTCTCTCACAGGATATGGATTTGGTGGAAAGAAGATTTGAGTGGAAAGCAACTTGGGGAAGGCTAGAGATCAAGATTCATATGGTAGGAATGGAATATCTTGGCCTCAACACAAGTGTATGTGGTTCTCTCTCAGAAAATGTATGTTGGAAGTGTAGGCACGTTCTGATGGCTCTCTCCATGAATGAAGAGGAGGTGGAGGGGTATATATAGCCTCCACACAAAATCTAACTGTTACACACAACTTGACAATCTCGGTGGGACCAAATTGAAAAACTCGGTCGGACCGATTCAGCAAATCTAGTGACCGTTAGGATTTTCGATGGGACCGACATGCAACTCGGTAGGACCGATATGGTTAGGGTTAGGGCATAAAGTAATCTCGGTGAGACCGATTAGACAAACTCAGTGAGACCGATTTTGGTAATAAGCTAACCAGAGAGTTGGTCAGGTAAACTCGGTGGGACCGATTCGCTCATTTCGGTGAGACCGAAATGTTACGAAAAGGAAATAGATAGTTTACATTGCAATCTCGGTAGGACCGATTATGCAAACTCGGTGAGACCGATTTTGGTAATAGATCCATACAGAGAGATTGCAATCCCATCTTGGTGAGACCGAGATCCCTATCGGTGAGACCGATTTTCCTAGGGTTTGTGGCAATGGCTATGACATCTGAACTCGGTGGCGCCGGATAGAAAGAATCGGTGCTGAGTTTGACTTTTGGTTTAGGTCATATGTGGATGTGAGAAAGTAGTTGAGGGCTTTGGAGCATATCACTAAGCATTTTGAGCAAGAGCCTCATTAAGCAACACCTCATCCCTCCTTGATAGTATTGGCTTTTCCTATAGATTCAATGTGATCTTGGATCACTAAAATAGAAAATGTAGAGTCTTGAGCTTGGAGCTTGAGCCAATCCTTTGTCCTTAGCATCTTGAAGGGGTTCCACATCCTCTAGTCCATGCCACTTCATTGTTGAACTATCTGAAACATACTAGGTAACAGTGTTAGTCCAACAAGAGATATGTTGACATTAATTACCAAAACCACCTAGGGAGAACTTGTGCTTTCATTCTCCCCCTTTTTGTTAATTAATGACAACATGCATCAAAGCTTTAGATAAAGATATAGAGAATAGTAAGTAAAGCTTTGGAAAGACATGTAACATGCATAGGCTCCCCCTACATGTATGCAATCATATGAATATGGAATATATGAGCATGTGAATGCATAAAGATGACAGAGTAAGCAATGTGTTACATGTATATTGGCTATATGCATCAGAGCAAATGATGTGAATATGAGAAATGTACCTTCATGCTCATGAGTCCTTCTTGCAAACAGTATGTACATCAGCAAGAATTTCTCATACACATGACTATGATGCATATACTTACCTTGTGGTCTTGATTTGGCTTAGGATGGGATGAACCTGCGTAAACAAGGTTAGATAACACAGATACACCTACTGGCCAGAGCAAACAAAAGAAACCACAAGAGTACCAAGACTGGGATGACATGTAGAGTGAGTACTAAGTACCACATTGGATATAGACATGTCCCAAAAGGTAAAGAGGTGCAATAAATTCAAGGATTTCCTTCCCTTAGATGTCTTGCTCCCCCTGAATCTAGCATGGGATACTGGGAGAAGATAGGGAACAGAAAATCAGAGCAAAATCAGAGCTCAAAGGAAATAAATAGAGCTAAAGAAAACGAGCAAATATGAACATGTCTTTCCCCTCTTGAAGACATGTGACTTCTCTGCTCTTGAACACCAAGCATCTGGGGTCCTTGATGATTACTCTTTCTTCCCTTGAGTATTCTCTCCCCCTATAGATATGATTAAGCTTTGATGTGATCTCTCTCTCCCCCTTTGACATCAATTTCCAAGAAGGGTTCTTCTGGATTTTTGTCATGATGGGTTTGGTCCTTGAGTCATAGAACAAAGTAGCAAGTTGAATGGGATGCTGGTCGAGGACAAGATTCATTGAGTGGAGCCGGATCAAAAAGAATGCAGAAACAAGTGGCAAGATGTCTTTCCTGTAGTGAAATCGGTGACACCGAGTTGTATAGTTCGGTTGTACCGAGAGGATTCGGTTGGACCGAAAGCATCAGACCGGTGAGATCGAGTTCATCGCAGAGAAAACACTTGTCACCTCAGCTCACTAGACAAGTAAGATCTCACAAGGATATGCAAGGAATTAACTAAAAGATTTGCAATGAATTGGATGCAAGGAATGCAGAACAGAAAATAAAAGAGAAGAAACTAAAAAGGAGTCTAGATGAAGTTTTTTTTTGAAGAGTGAAACAAATATGCATGAGACAAATGCAAGAGCACAGAAAAGAACACAAGAGAACTTCATCTAGAATTGGTCGGTGACAAAGTCACCTATGTTAGAGTATATTGACTTAGGAGTCAAGTGAGATCACTTGATCATAGGTCATAATCATCGTTTAAGCTCAAAATGGGGTTACCATTTTTCGTTTAAGCTTTTTGATGTATTCACATCTTGTCGAGTTGCTTTGACTCATGACTTGGAGTAAAGCTTCTCTAAGATGGAATAACATACCTTGGGTGGTGGCATTGATCATGATCATGTAGTTGAACTTGCGTGGGTTTCTCAAGGTTGATGTAGCTCATCAAGAGTTGGGAGCACCACTTGGAGTTTGAGTTCATATACCTACATGGGTTAGTTTTTGCAAGGAAGAGCACTTGTGTATCCAAAATGACAATCTTGAAACTCAGCATAAAAATTGTCAAAGGATATGTTTGAATGGTTGCGTGCTTCCTTGTCTTCATCCACCATTGTGTAGAGACTTGGTGATATAGAAATTGCTCAGGATGTGAGTGAGTTGCAATCTCATAGATTTAGATTCATCCAAGTACCTACACGGATTAGATAGCATGTAAGGTGCAAATATATCCAAGACATAAGAAAGTCAACATAAGAGAACTATCAAGGATTAGTCATAGGCTCATGCCTTGCATGTATCAAATGGAGTTCCTACTCCAAGTTTGAAGCATCAATGATGTTCAATTCACCTCTTAACCTGCAAAACACTTTCTCATCAAGTGGTTTCATGAATATATCAGCTAACTGCTTTTCGGTGCGAACATGCTTAAGATTAATGTCCCCTTTGGCAACATGATCTCGAATGAAATGATGACGAACTTCAATATGCTTAGTTCAAGAATGTTGCACGGGATTGTGAACAATCCTAATAGAACTTTCATTCTCACAAAGTAATGGAACATGTTTCACAGATATCCCATGATCTTTAAGAGTTTGGGTCATCCAAAGTAATTGAGCACAACATGATCCAGCGGCAATGTATTCCGCTTCGGCGGTGGATAAGGATACTGAGTTTTGTTTCTTGGAATACCAAGGCACAAGAGATCTACCAATAAATTGACAAGTACCCGAAGTGGACTTTCTATCAACCTTATCATCCGAGTCAGAGTAGCCAACAAGATCAAAGGAGGCCCTCTTTGGATACCAAATGCCAAAATTTGGTGTATGGATTAAGTATCTCACTATCCTTTTCACGGCCTTAAGATGACATTCTTTAGGAGCGCCTTGATATCGTGCACACATGCACACACTTAGCATAATATCAGGGCGTGAAGCACATAGATATAACAATGAACCAATCATAGAGCGATAAACCTTTTGATCAACCAGTTCACCATCTTTGATTAAATCAAGATGTCCACTAGTAGGCATGGGTGTAGTCATACCTTTGCATTCTTGCATATTGAACTTCTTGAATAAGTCCTTGCTGTACTTCGTTTGAGAGACAAAGGTACCTTCCTTAGTTTGCTTGATTTGCAAACCAAGAAAGAATTTGAGTTCACTCATCATCGACATCTCAAACTTCTCCGACATTAGCTTTCCAAACTTTTCACTAAAATGAGGGTTAGTTGATCCAAATATAATATCATCGACATAAATTTGGCACACAAATAGTTCTCCATTAACCCTTTTAGTAAAAAGAGTAGAATCTATTTTTCCAATTTCAAAGCCTTTTTCAATAAGGAACTTGGTCAAGCATTTATACCATGCTCTAGGAGCTTGTTTAAGACCATAAAGAGCTTTGTGAAGTTTGTAAACATGATTAGGTTTCTTAGGATTGACAAATCTGGGAGGTTGCTTAACATAAACTTCCTCCTCTATTTCACCATTTAGAAAAGCACTTTTAATGTCCATTTGGTACAAGGTGATATCATGATGATTAGCATAGGCAAGTAAGATGCGAATGGACTCAAGTCTAGCAACGGGGGCATATGTCTCACCATAGTACATACCTTCGACTTGAGTGTAGCCTTGGGCGACGAGGCGTGCTTTGTTGCGAACTACTTGTCCATCTTCATCTTGCTTGTTGCGAAACACCCATTTGGTACCGATGATGTTGTGGTTGTTGTCGAGCTTCTCAACTAATGTCCAAACCTGATTTCTCTCAAAGTTGTGTAGCTCTTCATGCATGGCATTTATCCAATCCGGATCTTCCAAAGCTTCTTCAACCTTCATAGGTTCAATGCTAGAGATGAATGAATAGTGTTCACAAAAGTTAGCTAAACGAGTTTTTGAGCGAGTGATTCTCCTGGTTTGGGTATCATTGTAGATTTGCTCGATGGGATGGTCTTTAGCAATTCTTGCTCTAACTCATGAAAGCTTTTGCTTGGATCTTGGTTGAACATCTTCTTCATCTTATTCTTATTCTTGGCCTTCTTCGTTGTTGACGTTGCCGTTCTCTTGTCGTGGTGGAGAAGGAGGTTGTTGGCATTCATCTTGGTGCACTTCCTTGTTTTCTTCATCTTGGTGTGTCCCACTTGTGGATGCTTCCGTATCAACTCTTGGTTCACCTTGTCGTGAGGTAGAAGCTTCCACTTGGATGGACGAGGTACTCTCCTTCACCTCCGTTGGACAAATCTTGCCAATAGACAAGTCTTGGATTGCTCCCGAAGGGTCTTTGTCTCCTACATCAATTAGCAATTGCTCTACTTGCGAGCCATTAGATTCATCAAACTTCACATCTACCATCTCTTCAACCTTTCGGGTGAAATTATTGTAGACACGGTATGTGTGAGAGTTTGAGCCATAACCAAGTAGGAAACCTTCATGAGACTTAGGAGCAAATTTAGAATGATGATGCTTATCAAGAATGTAGCACTTTGAGCCGAATACTCGAAAGTATCCAACTTGTGGTTTGTTACTGGTGAGGAGCTCGTATGTCGTCTTGCCGAGTAGCTTGTGAAGATACAAGCGATTTGTTACATGACAAGCTGTCTCAACCGCTTTCGCCCAAAAGTGCTTTGGCGTCTTGTACTCATCAAGCATCTTTCTCGCCATTTCGATGAGTGTCCGGTTCTTCCTCTCAACAACTTCATTCTGTTGAGGTGTGTACGTAGCCAAGAACTCATGTGAAATCCCTTCTTCGTCAAGAAAGGTGTCCACATTTGCGTTCTTGAACTCCGTTCCGTTGTCGCTGCGAACCTTCTTGATTTTCACTTCAAATTGATTTTGGGCCTTCCTAGCAAAGTTTTTGAAGATCTTTTGGACCTGCGATTTATCATCGAGAAAGAACACCCACGTAAATCTTGAAAAATCATCAACTATAACTAGACCAAAAGAATTTCCACCGAGACTTTTGTAAGCGTTAGGACCAAAAAGATCCATGTGAAGTAGCTCGAGTGGCCTCCTTGTGGTCATGATGTTCTTCACGGGATGCCTTCCTCCAACCTGTTTACCTGCTTGACAAGCGCTGCAAAGTCTATCATTATCAAATATGACATCGTTAACGCCAAGCATATGATTTCCTTTAATAAGCTTGTCAAAGTTTCGCATACCAACATGACCTAATCGTCTATGCCATAACCAACCTTTTGAGGATTTAGCAATTAAGCAAGTTCTACGTTGAGCCTTTTTAGTGGAATCAACAATGTAAAGATCACCTCTGCGTATACCGGTAAAGATTATTTTATGATTATCTCTACGAAACACTTGGCAATCTACTTCAGTAAATAGGACATTGAAACCAAAATCACCAAGTCTAGATACTGAAAGTAAATTGTAGCCAAGAGATTCAACGAGCATGACATTTTGTCTGGAGCTATCATGTGATATGGCCACTTTACCGAGGCCAACCACCTTACCCTTTGAGTTGTCACCGAAAGTGACATACTTTCGAGGACCATCGTTTTCAGCAAGCTCACGAAACATGTATTTATCTCGGGTCATGTGATCAGTACATCCACTATCAAGAACCCATACCTTTCCTCCTGCCATATATCCCCGAAGATTTGCCATAAGACCAAAGTTTCTCATTGCATCATCAAGAGCAAAATCGCTATCATCATCCTCGTCATAGTATCCATGTTCAACATCATCATGTGGTGGATCAAATCCTAGAGAGGGTGATTCGTTAGAGTGAGTTTGACAATGATCTTCTTTATGAATTTTAATAGCTTCGAAAATAATATCACTAATAATTCCAACATCTCCTTTAGCATGCATAAGGTTTGTAAGCTCAAATAGACAATCACAAAACATAGGATCATTGGAATTCATCTACCTCAAGGCAATAGACTTATGGAGAATTTCATCTAGATTTTTCAAGGAATAATTTGGAAAGCCTTCCTCAAGAAATTTCCATATGGTGTAGGCACACTTAAGAGTAGGCAAACATCCAATCAAGTTTCTAGGCAAGCCTCTAGTGATAAGATTAACAGTTCTAAGATTGTGAATCATGCCAATTGACTCATCAAGGGTAGGATGCATGGGATCAACATGAGGTGCACAAGGACTAGCAATATACTTATTCAAATGATATTCATTGAAAATCACAAGCATCTCATTTTTCCACTCATGAAAATACTCTCCATCAAGTATAGGCACTCTATGTCTAAGACTCCCCAAAGTAGACTCATCCATCTTCCTCCAATGGTGTTTAAACCAAAGCAATGGAGACCAATGCTCTGATACCAATTGAAAGTATCGAGAAGAGGTGTCTAGAGGGGGGTGATTAGACACTAAGTGCCAAAAGTTGCAGTTTTTAATTTCTTTAAGTTGAAGTGAAGTTTTGGCACAAGTTTAACAAACACAATACATATCAAGCAAGCATGCAAAGAGTATATGAGTAGCGGAAAGTGAAGCATGCAACTTGCAAGAATGTAAAGGGAAGGGTTTGGAGGATTCAAACGCAATAGGAGACACGGATGTTTTTGTCGTGGTTTCCATAGGTGGTGCTATCGTACATCCACGTTGATGGAGACTTCAACCCACGAAGGGTAACGGCTGCGCGAGTCCATGGAGGGCTCCACCCACGAAGGGTCCACGAAGAAGCAACCTTGTCTATCCCACCATGGTCGTCACCCAAGAAGGACTTGCCTCACTAGCGGTATATCTTCATGAAGTAGGCGATCTCCTTGCCCTTACAAACTCCTTGGTTCAACTCCACAATCTTGTCGGAGGCTCCCAAGTGACACCTAGCCAATCTAGGAAACACCACTCTCCAAGAAGTAACAAATGGTGTGTTGATGATGAACTCCTTGCTCTTGTGCTTCAAACGATAGTCTCCCCAACACTCAACTCTCTCTCACAGGATATGGATTTGGTGGAAAGAATATTTGAGTGGAAAGCAACTTGGGGAAGGCTAGAGATCAAGATTCATATGGTAGGAATGGAATATCTTGGCCTCAACACAAGTGTAGGTGGTTCTCTCTCAGAAAATGTATGTTGGAAGTGTAGGCACGTTCTGATGGCTCTCTCCACGAATGAAGAGGAGGTGGAGGGGTATATATAGCATCCACACAAAATCTAACCGTTACACACAACTTGCCAATCTCGGTGGGACCGAATTGATAAACCCGGTCGGACCGAGTCAGCAAATCTAGTGACTGTTAGGATTTTCGGTGGGACCGACATGCAACTCGGTAGGACCGATATGGTTAGGGTTAGGGCATAAAGTAATCTCGGTGAGACCGATTAGACAAACTCAGTGAGACCGATTTTGGTAATAAGCTAACCAGAGAGTTGGTCAGGTAAACTCGGTGGGACCAATTCGCTCATTTCGGTGAGACCGAAATGTTACGAAAAGGAAATAGATAGTTTACATTGCAATCTCGGTAGGACCGATTATGCAAACTCGGTGAGACCGATTTTGGTAATAGATCCATACAGAGAGATTGCAATCCCATCTTGGTGAGACCGAGATCCCTATCGGTGCGACCGATTTTCCTAGGGTTTGTGGCAGTGGCTATGACATCTGAACTCGGTGGCGTCGGATAGAAAGAATCGGTGGGGCCGAGTTTGACTTTTGGTTTAGGTCATATGTGAATGTGAGAAAGTAGTCGAGGGCTTTGGAGCATATCACTAAGCATTTTGAGCAAGAGCCTCATTAAGCAACACCTCATCCCTCCTTGATAGTATTGGCTTTTCCTATAGACTCAATGTGATCTTGGATCACTAAAATAGAAAATGTAGAGTCTTGAGCTTGGAGCTTGAGCCAATCCTTTGTCCTTAGCGTCTTGAAGGGGTTCCACATCCTCTAGTCCATGCCACTTCATTGTTGAACTTATCTGAAACATACTAGGTAACAGTGTTAGTCCAACAAGATATATGTTGACATTAATTACCAAAACCACCGAGGGAGCACTTGTGCTTTCAAGGGTGCGCCATTGAGAGGGTTGGCCCTCCCCTCCTCCACTCCTTTATATACTGGGGAGGGGCACCCCATAGACACACAAGTTGATCTCTTAGCCGTGTGCGGTTCCCCCCTCCACAAATTTCCACCTCGGTCATATCGTTGTAGTGCTTAGGCGAAGCCCTATGTCGGTAACTTCATCATCACTGTCATCACACCGACATGCTAACGAAGCTCTCCCCCAACACTCAGCTGGATCTAGAGTTCGTGGGACGTCACCGAGCTGAACGTGTGCACATCACGAAGGTGTCGTACCTTTGGTGCTAGGATTGGTCGGATCGTGAAGACGTACGACTACATCAACCGCGTTGTCATAACGCTTCCGCTTACGGTCTACGAGGGTACGTGGACAACACTCTCCCCTCTCGTTGCTATGCATCACCTAGATGGATCTTGCGTGTGCGTAGGAATTTTTTTGAAATTACTGCGTTTCCTAACAGTGGCATCCGAGCCAGGTCTATGCGTAGATGTTATATGCAGGAGTAGAACACAAAGGAGTTGTGGGCGTGGGTATATACATATTGCTTGCCGTCACTAGTTGATTCTTGATTCAGCGGTATTGTTGGATGAAGTGGCTCAGGCCGACATTACCAGTACGCTTACGCGAGACTGGTACTACCGACGTGCTTCGCACATAGGTGGCTGGTGGGTGTCAGTTTTTCCAACTTTAGTTGAATCAGATTCAATGAACATGGTTCTTTCTGAAGATCAAAAAGCAATCACTATACTGTGTTGTGGTTTTTGATGCGTAGGTAAGAATGCTTCTTGCTAAGTCCGTAGCAGCCACATAAAAGTTGCAACAACAAAGTAGAGGGCGTCTAACTTGTTTTTGCCGGGAATGTTGTGATGTGATATGGTCAAGACATGATGCTAAATTTTATTGTATGAGATGATCATGTTTTGTAACAAAGTTATCGGCAACTGGCAGGAGCCATATAGTTCTTGCTTTATTGTATGAAATGCAATTGCCATGTAATTGCTTTACTTTATCACTAAGCGGCAGCGATAGTCGTAGAAGCAATAGTTGGCAAGACGACAATGATGCTTCGATGAAGATCAAGGTGTCAAGCCGGTGACGATGGTGATCATGACGGTGCTTTGGAGATGGAGATCAAAGGCACAAGATGATGATGGCCATATCATATCACTTATATTGATTGCATGTGATGTTTATCCTTTATGCATCTTATTTTGCTTAGTTCGGTGGTAGCATTATAAGATGATCTCTCACTAAATTTCAAGGTACAAGTGTTCTCCCTGAGTATGCATTGTTGCTACAGTTCGTCGTGCCAAGACACCACGTGATGATCGGGTGTGATAAGCTCTATGTTCACATAAAATGGGTGCGAGCCAGTTTTGCGCACGCAGAATACTCGGTTTAAACTTGACAAGCCTAGCATATGCAGATATGGCCTCGGAACACTAAGACCGAAAGGTCGAGCGTGAATCATATAGTAGATATGATCAACATAGTGATGTTCACCATTGAAAACTACTCCATCTCACGTGATGATCGGACATGGTTTAATTGATATGGATCACGTGATCACTTAGATGATTAGAGGGATGTCAATCTAAGTGGGAGTTATTAAGTAATTTGATTAATTGAACTTTAATTTATCATGAACTTAGTACCTCATAGTATTTTTCATGTCTATGTTGTTGTAGATAGATGGCCCGTGTTGTTGTTCCGTTGAATTTTAATGCGTTCCTAGAGAATGCTAAGTTGAAAGATGGTGGTAGCAATTACACAAACTGGGTCCGTAACTTGAGGATTATACTCATTGCTACACAGAAGAATTACGTCCTAGAAGCACCGCTAGGTGACAAACCTGCTGCAGGAGCAACACCGGATGTTATGAACGTCTCGCAGAGCAAAGCTGATGACTACTCGATAGTTTAGTGTGCCATGCTTTACGGCTTAGAACCGGGACTTCAACGACATTTTGAACGTCATGGAGCATATGAGATGTTCCAGGAGTTGAAGTTAATATTTCAAGCAAATGCCCGGATTGAGAGATATGAAGTCTCCAATAAGTTCTACAGCTGCAAAATGGAGGAGAATAGTTCTGTCAGTGAACATATACTGATAATGTCTGGGTACCACAACCACTTGACTCAGCTGGGAGTTAATCTTCCTGTTGATAGTGTCATTGACAGAGTTCTTCAATTACTGCCACCAAGCTACAAGAGCTTTGTGATGAACTATAATATGCAAGGGGTGGATAAGATAATTCCCGAGCTCTTCGCAATGCTAAAGGCTGTGGAGGTAGAAATCAAGAAGGGGCATCAAGTGTTGATGGCCAACAAGACCACCAGTTTCAAGAAAAAGGGTAAAGGGAAGAAGGGGAACTTCAAGAAGAATGGCAAGCAAGTTGCTGCTCAAGTGAAGAAGCCCAAGTCTGGACCTAAGCCTAAGACTGAGAGCTTCTACTACAAAGGGACTGGTCACTGGGAGCGGAACTGCCCCAAGTATTTGGCGGAGAAGAAGGATGGCAAAGTGAAAGGTATATTTGATATACAAGTTATTGATGTGTACCTTACTAATGCTCGCAGTCAAGCCTAGGTATTTGATACTGGTTCTGTTGCTAATATTTGTCACTCAAAACAGGGGCTACGGATTAAGCGAAGATTAGCTAAGGATGAGGTGACGATGCGCGTGGGAAATGGTTCCAAAGTCGATGTGATTGTCGTCGGCACGCTACCTCTACATCTACCTTCGGGATTAGTTTCAGACCTAAATAATTGTTAATTGGTGCCAGCGTTGAGCATGAACATTATATCTGGATCTTGTTTAATGCGAGACGGTTATTCACTTAAATCAGAGAATAATGGTTGTTTTATTTATATGAGTAATATCTTTTATGGTCATGCACCCTTGATGAGTGGTCTATTTTTACTAAATCTTGATAGTAGTGATACACATGTTCATAGTATTGAAGCCAAAAGATATAAGTTTAATAATGATAGTGCAACTTATTTGTGGCACTGCCATTTAGGCCATAATGGTGTAAAGCGCATGAAGAAACTCCATGTTGATGGACTTTTGGAATCACTTGATTATGAATCACTTGATGCTTGTGAACCATGCCTCATGGGCAAGATGACTAAGACTCCGTTCTCCGGAACAATGGAGCGAGCAACAAACTTGTTGGAAAAAATACATACTGATGTATGTGGTCCGATGAGTGTTGATGCTCGCGGCGGGTATCATTATTTTCTTACCTTCACACATGATTTGAGCAGATATGGGTATATCTACTTGATGAAACATAAGTCTAAAACATTTGAAAAGTTCAAAGAATTTCATAGTGAAGTGGAAAATCATCATAACAAGAAATTAAGTTTCTACGATCTGATCATGGAGGTGAATATTTGAGTTACGAGTTTGGTCTTCATTTGAAACAATGTGAAATAGTTTCGCAACTCATGCCACCTGGAACACCACAGCGTAATGGTGTGTCCGAACATCGTAACCGCACTTTATTAGATATGGTGCGATCTAGGATGTCTCTTACTGATTTACCGCTATCGTTTTGGGGTTATGCTTTAGAGACAGCTGCATTCACATTAAATAGGGCACCATCGAAATCCGTTGAGATGACACCTTATGAACTGTGGTTTGGCAAGAAACCCAAGTTGTCGTTTCTTAAAGTTTGGGGCTGTGATGCTTATGTGAAAAAGCTTCAACCTAATAAGCTCGAACCCAAATCAGAGAAATGTGTCTTCATAGGATACCCAAAGGAGACTGTTGGGTACACCTTCTATCATAGATCCAAAGGCAAGATATCCGTTGCTAAGAATGGATACTTTGTAGAGAAGGAGTTTCTCTCGAAAGAAGTGAGTGGGAGGAAAGTAGAACTTGATGAGGTAATTGTACCTACTCCCTTATTGGAAAGTAGTTCATCACAGAAATCAGTTCCAATGATTCCTACACCAGTAAGTGAGGAAGCTAATGATGATGATCATGAAACTTCTGATCAAGTTACTACCAAACCTCATAGGTCAACCAGAGTAAGATCCGCACCAGAGTTGTACGGTAATCCTGTTCTGGAGGTCATGTTACTTGACCATGACAAACCTACAAACTATGAGGAAGCGATGATGAGCCCAGATTCCGCAAAATGGCTTGAGGCCATGAAATCTGAGATGGGATCCATGTATGAGAACAAAGTGTGGACGTTGGTTCACTTGCCCGTTGATCGGCAAGCCATAGAGAATAAATTGATCTTCAAGAAGAAGACTGACGCTGACGGTAATGTTACTGTCTACAAAGCTCGACTTGTTGCAAAAGATTTTCGAAAATTTCAAGGAGTTGACTACGATGAGACGTTCTCACCTATAGCGATGCTTAAGTCCGTCCAGATCATGTTAGCAATTGCCACATTTTATGATTATGAAATTTGGCAAATGGATGTCAAAATTGCATTCGTTAATGGATATCTTAAAGAAGAGTTGTATATGATGCAACCAGAAGGTTTTGTCGATCCAAAAGGTGCTAACAAAGTGTGCAAGCTCCAGCGATCCATTTATGGACCGGTGCAAGCCTCTCGGAGTTGGAATATACGCTTTGATAGTGTGATCAAAGCATATGGTTTTATACAAACTTTTGGAGAAGCCTATATTTACAAGAAAGTGAGTGGGAGCTATGTAGCATTTCTGATATTATATGTGGATGACATACTGCTGATCGGAAATTATACTGAATTTCTGAATAGCATAAAAGGATACTTGAATAAGAATTTTTCAATGAAAGACGTCGGTGAAGCTGCTTATATATTGGGCATCAAGATCTATAGAGATAGATCAAGACGCTTAATTGGACTTGAACAAAGCAAATACCTTGATAAAGTTTTGAAGAAGTTCAAAATGGATCAAGCAAAGAAATGGTTCTTGCCTGTGTTACAAGGTGTGAAGTTGAGTCAGACTCAATGCCCGACCACTACAGAAGATAGAGAGAAAATTAAAGTCATTCCCTATGCTTCAGCCATAGGTTCTATCATGTATGCAATGCTATGTACCAGACGTGATGTGTGCCTTGCTATTAGTTTAGCAGGGAGGTACCAAAGTAATCCAAGAATGGATCACTGGACAGTGGTCAAGAACATCCTGAAATAACTGAAAAGGACTAAGGATATGTTTCTTGTTTGTGGAGGTGACAAAGAGCTAGTCGTAAACGGTTATGTCGATGCAAGCTTTGACACTGATCCGGATGACTCTAAGTCAAAAACCGGATACGTATTTTTATTGAATGGTGGAGTTGTCAGTTGGTGCAGTTACAAGCAGAGCGTCGTGGCGGGATCTACGTGTGAAGCGGAGTACATAGCTGCTTCAAAAGCAGCAAATGAAGGAGTCTGGATGAAGGAGTTCATATCCGATCTAGGTGTCATACCTAGTGCATCGAGTCCAATGAAAATCTTTTGTGATAATATTGGTGCAATTGCCTTGGCAAAGGAATCCAGATTTCACAAGAGAACCAAGCACATCAAGAGATGCTTCAATTCCATCCACGGTCAAGTCAAGGAGGGAGACATAGAGATTTGCAAGATACATACGGATCTGAATGTTGCAGACCCGTTGACTAAGCCTCTCTCACGAGCAAAACATGATCAACACCAAGACTCCATGGGTGTTAGAATCATTACAATGTAATCTAGATTATTGACTCTAGTGCAAGTGGGAGACTGAAGGAGATATGCCCTAGAGGCAATAATAAAGTTGTTATTTATATTTCCTTATATCATGATAAATGTTTATTATTCATGCTAGAATTTTATTAAACGAAAACTTAGTACATGTGTGAATACATAGACAAACAGAGTGTCACTAGTATGCCTCT
The DNA here is from genome assembly GCF_056163025.1 of Triticum urartu. Taxonomy (NCBI): domain Eukaryota; kingdom Viridiplantae; phylum Streptophyta; class Magnoliopsida; order Poales; family Poaceae; genus Triticum; species Triticum urartu. The sequence continues at coordinate 253,870,776 of NC_141876.1, read as the reverse complement.
ACTTGACTAGCTCGTTAATCAAAGATGGTTAAGTTTCCTAGCTATAACGCCCCGAGACCGTTGCGCCAGGTGTCTTCCAGTTATTCGCCGATGCTGCCATGTCTTTTGCTTGCATGTTGCATTTCATCATGTCATCATATGCATTTCATCATCATGTTTTTGAAACTTGCATCCGTCCGGGTTCCCCCAGTTCTCTCCATTGTCAATTTTGAGCCCGGACACACTTGCACACGCCCGCGGCACATCCGAAATATATTTTATAAGTGGCCGGAAAATGTTCTCGGAATGGGATGAAAGTTGGCGTGCGGTCTTATTATAGTGTAGATAGATCGCATGTCAAGTTTCATCGCATTCGGAGCTCGTTTGATAGCGCAGCTGTTAAACATATAGCGGCATTATAGTCGGTCAATCGTCGGACGTTTTCGGTCTCCGAAAACTGTTGCCGGGCTTTCCCTCTCTTTCCTCCCTAGACCGTCCACACATTCCACTACCTACCGCCAGGCCAACCTAACCTCTCTCGTTAGCCCGCGGCCCTCCTCGCGCGCGTGTCCAAAAGCTGTCCCGGACCCGACCCGGGCAGTCGTCAAAGTTGGATTCGGATCATCCCCAAACATCCCTAAAATATCATTGGCTCTTGTTTAGTCTCCCCTAAGCTATCTATTCTCCACCGCCCTTTTACGATTGGACGGACCAGATTAGCCCCTAACTAAAACCCACTTGCTATATAAGCAATGTAAACCTACCTAACCCTAGACCAACTCCCTCTTTTCCTGACCCGTCGTCGTCCTCATTGGTCTCCCGTTCTTCTCGGGATCCTACCCAAGCCCCCGATCCAATCCACCAATCCGCCTTCTCCTCATTTTCCCCATCCCACCATTCAGCAGCCTCTCCGCCTCATATCCATCCCGCGGGCATCCATCCAACCGGTCGGACACGCCCATGGTAGCGCCGCCCCATCCCCATGAGCCCGTTGTGCGCCTGCCCGAGGCCCCGAGCAGGAGAGCTCGGCCTCATCTCCTCGCAACGTCGATCACCCGAAGCCCCTATGTCGTGCTCCTCCTTCGCCCGAGCAGCCATGGAGAGGGCCTCCCGAGTCTCCTCACGCCGTGCCGGTGAGCCCGCCCTGTGGGTGACCTCCAGCTGCAGGAACCTCGTCTTGGCCATGGAGCCCCAAGTCCCGCCACCCGGGTCCATCTCCCGAGCGTCGAGGACCCCGCCACCCCGCCGTGCCATGGGGCACCACTGCTGCATGGTTTGCCTCTGCTCCACCTCAAGGCCTCGCTGTCGCTGCCGGTTTTCGCCGGAGTCAAGCCGCCATCCAGGGCCCTTGCTACCGCGCCCGCTTAGACCGGGCCTGCATCCGCCGCCGCCGGCCATTCTCTGCCCCGTCATCGCGTCCCATCGGCCAGCCGCACCAAGTCCCTTGTCCGGCTGTCCCTGCCGCCAAGTCCATCGCTACCTGAACCTCCCTACTTTGCCAAGTCCCCTGTTGCGCCCTCTGCTTGGTTGCATCGAGCGAGCGAGGGGAGCACCCGCGTTGACCGCGCCGCCAGCGTGCCTAAGCCACCGTGTTGCCTTCACCCGCATCAGCCCACTAGCGCCAAGGCCCGGCTCCCTGGAGCCCAATGTGAGGAAGCCATCTCCTGTTTGCTCCTATGCAGCCTAGTTCGGGCCAGTTTCGGCCCATAGACCTTTTTTCCGTGCTGCGATTTTAGGATTATCCAAAGGCTATAGTTTTGCAGAAAACACCCTAGAGTTCATGCATTTAATAACTCATCAACCATGCATCATATTAAAATGTTTTATATATGTAACTTGCTTAGAATTTTGTCTAGTTTCATAATATCCAACTTTCATCCATGTTAAAAATGTTTAAAATGTTGTTTGTGTTTATTTTGCATAATTCCATGTTAAAATGATTTATTTCATAACTTAAAAACCGTAGCTCCATTTTAAATGAACTTTATATGTAAATGGGGTGGAAAATGCATAGATTAACATGGTGTCATTACTTTGCATGTTTGTCAACTCTAAAATTGTGTATAGGGCAGAACAGTACCAACTCTAAAAATTTGCATATGAGGATTTTCCGGAATTGTTGTTTGTTGTTCCGGCCTCATTTATACTTGCCTAGATAGGTAGTTTTCATTGTCTCACCTCTTTCCATGTTTCATAACATTTAATATTGTTGGGTACATAACCGAGAGTGAATTAAATGTTTGAATGTGGTATTTTCTTCAATATGCAACTCCGTTGCAAATTGAGCTCCACTTAATTTGTAGTATTGTTTGTTGCACTTTGCCATGCCATGCCTCATTAAACCGGACATGCATCATACTTGGTTGTGCATCATGCCATGTTTATGTGATGGTTGTTTACCATGTTGTTTGCTCCTTTCCGGTGTTGCTTCTCTCATTAGCTTTGGTTTCGTTCCGGAGTTGTGAGGGTTCATTCGACTACGTCCGTTCGTCTACGTCTTGGACTCGTTCTTCTTCCTTGCGGGATCTTAGGAAAGATGACCATACCGTCGAAATCACTTCTATATTTGCTTGCTAGTTGTTCGTTCCATCGCTATGTCGCGCTACCTACCACTTGCTATATCATGCCTCCCATATTGCCATGCCAAGCATCTAACCCACCTTCCTAGCAAACCGTTGTTTGGCTATGTTACTGCTTTTCCTGAGCCCTTCCTATGGCGTTGCTAGTTGCAGGTGAAGTTGAAGTTTGTTCCTTGTTGGAACATGGATATGTTGGGATATCAAAATATCTCTTATTTAATTAATGCATATATATACTTGGTAATGGGTGGAAGGCTCGGCCTTATGCCTGGTGTTTTGTTACACTCTTGCCGCCCTAGTTTCCGTCATACCGGTGTTATGTTCCTTGATTTTGCGTTCCTTACGCGGTTGGGTGTTATGGGAACCCCTTGACAGTTCGCTTTGAATAAAACTCCTCCGGCAAGGCCCAGCCCTTGTTTTACATTTTCCTAACAACCTATTACCCTTCCCTTGGGTCGGCCAACCCGAGGGTCATCTTTATTTTAACCCCCCCCCCCTGGGGGGGCCAGTGCTTCTCTAAGTGTTGGTCTGAACCGGGCAACCTGCGAGGCCACCTCGGGGCAACTTGAGGGCTGGTTTTACTCGTAGCTTGACCTATCTGGTGTGTCCTGACAACGAGATAAGTGCGACTCCTATCGGGATTGTCGACACATCGGGCGGCTTTGCTGGTCTTGTTTTACCATTGTCGAAAAGTCTTGTAACCGGGATTCCGAGAATGATCGGGTCTTCCCGGGAGAAGGAATATCCTTCGTTGACCGTGAGAGCTTGTGATGGGCTAAGTTGGGACACACCTGCAGGGTATAAACTTTCGAAAGCCATGCCCGTGGTTATGTGGCAGATGGGAATTTGTTAATATCCGATTGTAGAGAACTTGACACTTGACTTAATTAAAATGAATCAACCGCGTGTGTAGCCGTGGTGGTCTCTTTTCGGCGGAGTCCGGGAAGTGAACACGGTCTTGTGTTATGCTTGAACGTTAGTAGTTTCAGGATCACTTGTTGATCACTTCTAGCTTCTCGACCATTGCGTTGCTTCTCTTCTCGCTCTCATTTGTGTATGTTAGCCACCATATATGCTTAGTGCTTGCTGCGGCTCCACCTCATTACCTTATCCTACCCATAAGCTTAAATAGTCTTGATCTCGCGGGTGTGAGATTGTTGAGTCCTCGTGACTCACAGGTACTTCCAAACAGTTGCAGGTGCCGATGATACCAGTGCAGGTGGCGCAACCGAGCTCAAGTGGGAGCTCGATGAAGATCTTGATCGTTGCTTTATGTCTTTTCCGGTTGATTAGTAGTGGTGCCCAGTTGGGACGATCGGGGATCTAGCATTTGGGGTTGTCTTCTTTTATTTTGGTTCCGTAGTCGGACCTTCGATTGTACTCTGGATGATGTATGTTTAACTTGTTATTTGTGTGAATTGGCGATTGTAAGCCAACTCTTTATCCCTTTCTTATTCAGTACATGGGGTTGTGTGAAGATTACCCCACTTTCGACTAAACCACCATGTGGTAATGCCTCTAAGTCGTGCCTCGACACGTGGGAGATATAGCCGCACGTGGGAGTTACAAGTTGGTATCAGAGCCATCCCCGACTTAGGATCCCCCTGCTTGATCGAATCGCTGATGTTGTTGAGTCTAGAACCAAATGTTTTGAGTCTTAGGATTATATATCGGAGAGTAGGATTCTTTTTCTCCTTGGTCCCTTCGTCGCTCTAGTGAGGCCTCCCGACGTAGAAGTTTTGACTCTCCTCTCCTCAAATTTCACGAAAAAAAATTAGGATCACGCGGATATCTTGGAATTGTTCTGATATTCTTGTGACGAGAACATTGTTCTTGGTTCCTCCTGACATTTAGGGGTTGTGGCAGTGTCCCGGGGGGTTGAGATCCGAGGTGTTGTCGTCACAATTTTATCGTTCCAGTTCTGGAATACCAGAGTTTTGCCGACATCGAAAATCTCTTCTATGCAGCTATTGGTGAGATAACCTCGATGCCACCCAGTACTGGGGTCTATGCAGCTATTGGTGAGATAACCTCGATGCCACCCAGTACTGGGGCGGGAGTTCGGGAGTATTGCCATAACTCGTATAACGGATGCTTTTCGAAGGTTGAGGTACACGATTTCTGAAGGTTTCTTGGTTATGTGTTGAAGGATGGATACAGCTGGATGTAGGTATTGTTAGTTTGGGTGAGATATTATGCTTCCCATGTATCCCCAACACCTGATTGCATAACCAGAAAGCTTCAGGAGTTTATAGGTGGGAATTCAAGTATCACGTAGGATATCTTTCCGACAGATGTATGATATAAAATTGGGGTTCGACGTCTAGTGGTCCGCCTATCCACGGTTGGTTTTACAATGGTCTCATTGTGTCTTAAAGAGTCCTTGGCTATGCTGACTCAGGGACGCTTCGTATGTCATGTGCACTGCCTTGTACATGATGGTGATGTACGATCGAGCCCGTGTAGGCCCCACCATGAAAACTTCAGACCAAATCTCTATCATATGTTTGTTCCGACTTATTCCGCAAGCCAAATCCTTTGTTTTCTTTTGAGTTGTGGTATTCGAGTTGCTTCTATGTCAGATGTTGATTCCATACCTTTCCTAAGCGGTGTTCTTATATTCCTATGTGAATACTAATCCTTCATGATAATCGAGATTGTCTTGTCAATCCTTTTCAACTGGTGTGCTTCTCTTCAAGTTAATCCCATCCTTTCAATATTTGCTAGATCAATTGTCAGTTTTCTCAACGGTGTTTGTTTCATCTGCCCCAAGTTGCCTTTGTTTCCCGCCCTCCCGCCCTTTCTTTTCTTCAAGGACTCAGATTTCTTAATCAAGTATCCATTTTATTCATGTGGAGTCTCCTCGTTCTTTCCCTTCAATGTTCTTATCCGGTGTTTCCGCGTGAATATGCTCAACAATTTCAAGTTCATCATTATTCGTTCTCTTTCTTCTCCGGTGGATTCAAGTCAAGCTTTGTCGATCATATCCTTTCCTTGTTTCAAATGTTTTCTCATGCCAGTGCACCTCTTAATCATCCACTTCTCACCATTCATTTGTTCTGGAGTGCTGAAGATATCTCAGAAGATTCAAGTTTCCATTCTCAATTCGCTCAAGTTCTTTTGAGGATGTTATCTCATTCAAGCCACTCAATCCAATCGGTGTAATCTCCCTTTCAAGTAATCGTTCAACGGTGTTTCTTTTGAGTGGGCCCCAACCCACAGGTCTTTTCACAGGATCTTACCTGACTCTTCTAATTTTTCCAAAGTTATTCTCAAATTCATTTCAAAGTTTGACGTAAGAATGAGTTATCATCAGTCATATGTCTTTCTCCAAGATCTTTCAAATTCTTTTCATCATTGGTTCAACCTTTCTATTCTTCATTCCGGTGTGCCTCAATAATTCATGGTGGTGTTTCTCATCGTCATTCTTGGATTTTGAAGACCAAAGAAGGATTTCTCTTAAATCTTGTCCATTCTCTTGAAGATTCATGGTTCTAGCTTCAGGCCATCCCCATAATTGTTTTTTATTATGATAATTCTTTTCATACCCATCCGGAGCATTTCATGAGTTGTTTTTCGTTTCTTGTTCATCCAAAGGCCATCATTTCAGAAGATTTATACATTCTCAACATTCAGCTCTCATTCCCCAAATGCTACCAGCCGGTGCATCGTTCAAATATCCTCTAATAAGTTCATGATCTCTTCGTTCTCTCGTATTTGAATTCCCTCAAGTATTTTCATTCGTTTTCTAATTCTTCCCGGTGATTTGTTCTCTTTGCTTCGTTCATTTTCTAATTCTTACGGTGGTCCATTCAAGATTCGTCTTCTCTTGTTATCTTATCAATTCACTTGTTCTCTCATAAATCCTACCGGTGATCCGTGAGTTGCGCTATATATCTCTTCAATCTTTTCAAGAAGAATAAGTAGTGTGCTAAATCCGTTGTTTGTCATCAATTTAATTTGGTGAGGGATACACATAACATAATTCTTATTCTTAATTCCTTGAGATGAATTAATTCCTTCTTCCGGAGTTTGTTCATGAGGAAGAAATTCTCGGTTCAAGTGCTTCATACTTTTCCCGGAGTTCCAACATCTCTCAACTATATCACCATGAAGATTCATCTAATCATTGCAAGGCTTCAATCTTATCCTTTTCATCCTTCACTTCTTTGTGATCATTCCTTTCATTACTGGAGTTCTCCATGGAGGGTCTACATGGTGGTTCGTCAAGGATTCTTTTCATTCTTCAATTGGTCTTCAAGATTTCTCTCAAAGTTAAGTTTCGCCAAGCTATATTCTAAAATAAACATGGTGTTCAACACAAGTTTTGTTTTGTGGAGTCTAAGCATTCTTCATTTTGCATTCCAAAGTGAAGTTCTTCCTATCTTATCTTTTGAGGTGGTGTTATGTCACTCTTGACAATTTCCCTTCGTGTGTCTTGATTCAATAATTGTCAAGAATGAGATAGTTAAACCCATCAATTTCTTCGAGCATGAGCTCTTCTCAATCCATCAATCTCTTCGTTGGAGCTATCTTGGGTTATATTTCACCTAAAGCTTTTCACTAAGGATTGTTGCTATTTATGGTGCTTATAAATGACCCAAGTTCTTCATTTATCCTCCCGGTGAAATAAGTTTCTGTAAGGACCCTGATTCCAAATCACATCGATCTAGCCGGTAACACCTCATATCTCTTTGTGGCCTCACGCACGGTATCCCACGGGTGTCGCCTTACCATGGCCCGGGACCGTTTGCGCCTTTTGGCTCACGTATATGATAGTGTCGCTAGCATCCATATGACAGAGAACCCGGGCCGACATGGCTAGTCGTGAACCCAAAGCGGCACAGACCTATGGAGACAGGCATACATGAATCACATCGAACATGTCGGTCATCAGCGAGTGATTCCGGGCTGTAGCACTGGGCTAACAGGACTCCGGGGAACCCGGGCTGTAGCAGGCTAGGCAGGACTCCGGATATCATCGCGTGACATTTCCCCGAAGGGACAGACATAGGAACGAAGTGAAACACATGCCGGCCAGTCAAGTGTCCTGAGCAGTAGTGCTGGGCTAGCAGGACTCCGGTGAACCGGGCTGTAGCGGACTACTATGGCTCGAGGAACACTAGACTACATTTCCCCATAAGAAGGGCTGCCAAGGATAAACAACTAGATTGTCGGATCCCACTCATACCAAGCATTTCAATCATACACACAATATGCCCGATATGAGTACATACAACATGGCATCACAACAAAACTCTACAACTCAAGTACTTTATTTAAAGGCTCCAGAGAGCCATACATAACATGTTCATACAGATAGGGGTCACATGACCCAACACTCAAGTCATACAATCATACAAGCACATGCGGAAGCAACTAGTCTGAGTACAGACTCTAGAAAGAAAGAAGGCTTCTCGAAGCCTGTCTATCTATATAGGGCCCTCCATGGCCAGGATCACCACCTGGGTGGCTAGTCACTCGTCGACGTCAAGGTCTACGTAGAACCCATCGGAGGGGGCGGTGTTGTCGTCTGAAAACAGCAATTAAGCAAACATGAGTACAAAGGTACTCAGCAAGTCTTACATCAGAACCTACTATACATGCTTATTCTCAAGAAGGTGGTGGGGTTAATGCAGCAAGCCAGCTTTGACTCTTGGCTAAGCTACCCTGTGGAACTTCACCAGTAAAATAGTTTTCGCACACGAGCCCACCACTCACCAACACAATACTCCACCGGGGATCCTCGCTCGTCATCCTACGAGAGGGCCATCCTCGGTACTCACACTTATCTTTAGTCTTTTATTAGTACCCATTAACTTGTCTATGAACTGTATAGGCAACCAAGTAGTCCTTTACCGCGGACGCGGCTATTCGAATAGTTTTATACCCTGCAGGGGTGTACTTCTTCATACACGCTTTCACCACTTACCGCCGCTTACATGACATGTACTCGGCAACCTTCAAGCGGAAGCCCAGCGAGGGTGTCGGCCACGGCCTACCTAAACACTTAAGTCTCTAGTCCAGGTTTATCGCCTATCCAGGTTCCATCCGCAGGGAGTCCGGCCGAGGTTTCCACATACGGCCCCGAACGATGTGAACAGGGTCCCGAGACGCCTAACGGGCGCCCGGCATACCCGGCCACGGTGTATCTACCGCAACATAGCCCACCCCTAGGGTCAGCGCTACGCACGGCCGCCAACACATAACCTACAAACACCAGAAACTAGTTGCAACTCCTGGACAGAGTACTAGGGTGGTTAAGAAGCCGAGAGGGTCAATTAAGGATCCTAATGCATGGTAGTAGCTGAATCTTAAATCACACATACAGATCTCAGTTCTTAGGGACGGCCTCAATGAAACAACCCACCATGTACTCCTACATGGCCTATCATCGATACCTTTACCAAAACATGTTCAACACATCCCTCACATTACCGGCATAAGCATTTCACTCTGTCCCATCACCCAGATGAACCAGACCTGACACAACTCTAAGCATAGCAGGCATAGCAAGGTAGGAATCACATACATGGCTCAATCAACTCCTATACATGCTAGTGGGTTTCATCTAGTTACTGTGGCAATGACAGGTCATGCAGAGGATAAGGGTTCAACTACCGTAGCACACAGCAGTTTGAATCGCGTTGTCTTAATGCAGTAAACAAGAGCAGAAGCGAGAACATGGGTTTGTATCGGAATGATCAATGGTTGCTTGCCTGATGGAGTGGTAGTGGGATACTGCCCTTCAGTTGGATACTCGTGAATATCCTCGGAGGCAGAACCTACCACGAAGAACACATTGGGACACAATCAACACATGACGATATGCAATAATATGATGCATGTTATGACATGGCAATATGAATGTGTCTTGGCCTAATGCAAGTTATAATAGAAAGGAATGAACTCATTTGAATCAAAGATTCAAATATTAGCTCATTAAACATGGCCTTAATAGTGCATTTCCTTATTCTGCTTAAACAACAAGGTAAACTTGTTTTGTCATGCATGAAACCATTACAGATGGATAGATTGAATTTTTCTGATCATTTTTCATATATAAATCTTTGCATTTGGAGCTATGGTTGATTTTCTATGATTTTTAGAAGTTTTAACTATTTTCTAGAAATTCCTGAATAAGAATAATTCCAGTAATTTAATTACTGCGTCAGCATTACGTCAGGGTGACGTCAGTGGTCAATGGGGACGTCCATGTCAAACCTGACTGGTGGGTCCCGCATGTCAGTAGTTAATTAAGCTAATTATTTTTAGTTAAAACTAATCTGATTTAGTTAACACAGGGGGACCCACTTGTGATTGACTCAGGGGAGTCAAACTGGGGTCAAACCCCTGGTCAGTGGGGCTAATCCCGCCGGCGTTGAGTCGCCAGCGAGGCCGAGACGGTGGAGGGCTTCGGATTTGGTCCTCCGGTGACCAAATCGATGGCGGAGACGTGCTACGCGTAGCTGGGGCTCGCGCGCATCTAGTGGGGCAAGTGGGAGGAGCTGGGGTGGAGCGAGCTCGCTGAAATCGAGCTCGTGGCGGCGGCCGGAGTTCGGGCGGGGTTGGTTTCAAGGCTACGGTGCACGGGAGAAGGAGCTGGTGGTGGCTACGGGTTCCTGGTGCTGCCCTGAGCACAACGGCGAGCTTGGCCTCGAGCCACTGTGGCTCTGGCCACGACGGCGCCATGGTCGGCGGCGGGGAGCTCTCGGGTGCGGTGGGAATGGCGGCTACAGAGGCCAAATGAGCACGGAAGCTAGGGAAAAAGGAAGAGGAGCTCACAGGGAGGTCGATGAGCAGCTCAGTGGGCTCGGGGGCGACCGGAGCAAGGCGAATCGATGAACGGCGTCCGGCGGGTACCGAGGTTGAAGACGATGGCAAAGACGGCGTTCGGCGGCGGTTGGAGTCGCGTGGGTCGGCGGGGAGGTGCAGGGCGACGAGGCGGAGCTATTGGGCTCGTCGGAGGGGCGAGGGGGTGGCTCTGGTGGCAACTACGGCGATCGGCGGCGAGGTTCGCGCTCGGCCATCACGGGGGGAGAGTGAGAGAGACGAGGGGGAGAGTGCGAGAGGATGAGAGGGGGACGTGGGGGTCGCGTGGCATCTCTGGACGTCTCCATGCGTCGGCAGAAGCAGGAGGTGGCCGGCGTGTGGCCGCGGGCGCCAGCCACGCGCTCCGCGTCCTTCTGGCGGGAGGAGGACGACGACTGGCAGGGCCAGTCGGCTGGGCCGAGCCAGGTGGGCTGGCCAACACAGGTAAAGCCCAGGTGGGCTTCCCTCTCTCCTTTTTTTAATTTGTTTCTGTTTTTCTATTTAACTGCAACTGTTGGACTTTAATTAAAATACTAAAATGTTTCCAAAAATTCTAAAAATAATTGTGGGCTCTGTTTAGATTATTTCCAACAGCAAACATTTATTTCCAGAATTATTTGAGCATTTAAATTATTTTATAGCATTTAAATGCCCAAATTCAAATACTTATGGTTTAATTCAATGACCTTCTGTTGACCTAGAAAATTGTGCACCAATTTTGCCAGAGGTTCTAACCCAAGACAAAGAGGGTGAACTTTTTAGAAGGGCATTTCAGGTTCATTGAAAATAATTTTAGTAAACCCTAGTTGTTTCCAGGGGGGTGTTGGGGGTTCTGTCATCCCCATTTCAAATTTAAGAGGAAAATAAACATGATGCACACTCTAATGCTTGAACTAGCTAGGGTGTGACAGTTTCTCGTCTCCTTATTCATATCAATCCAATCTATTTTTTTCGTTAGTGGCAGAATTTCGCCTCAAAATTTCGAGATGTTTTCCATAAGCCCGCAACAAGCTTACTCTTTTGTTGTTGGTTTTCCAACAACTCCGTTCAACCCTTCTCCTAAAGATGCTTTTTCAAGCTCATTTGAGGTAGAAGATGTTGTTTTCTCCTCCATTCTTTTGATTCCATTCTTACATTTGTTCCGGAGGCATTGTGGTGTTGCTCTCTTCGACCCATCATCTTGTTTTGTCAAGTTCATGTTCAATTCCTTCCATTTACAGTCGGAGTGTTGTCCAAATTATATCATTCTTATTCCGTCTCTATCTTGTTTTAACCAGAGTGTTATGTCTATCATTCCTCTTCTAACCGGAGTCTCATCCAAGTGCTTTCATTTTTGCTAAGGTCATATTCTATGCCTTCCATTTCCAACCGGAGTGTTGTCATAATTGATCTTTATCGTTCCTTGTACATCTCGTTTCAACCGGAGTGCTTGCATGTACTTCTTGTCCATTGCAACCCTTTTCTTATGTCTTTCAACCTACAAGGTTCTAGTAATGTCTTGTGTTCTTTTTTTCTAACGGAGTGTTTTCAAGTTGGTTCATCTTCGTTGTATTCTTTCTTTCAATTTGTCCAACCTCGCAAGGTTCTTTGGTTTCACTCATTTGTCAAAGAAGCAACTTAGTTTTACCTCTTCTCTTCCTCTCTCGTTTCTCTCCGGTGCCATCCTAGATCTCGGGACGAGATCCTCTTGTAGTGGTGGAGTGTTGTAATGCCCTGAGACCGTTGCGCCAGGTGCCTTCCAGTTATTCGCCGATGTTGCCATGTCTTTTGCTTGTGTGTTGCATTTCATCATGTCATCATGTGCATTGCATCATCATGTTTTTGAAACTTGCATCCGTCCGGGTTCCCCCAGTTCTCTCCATTGTCCATTCTGAGCCCAGACACACTTGCACGCGCCGGCGCCACCTCCAAAATATTATTTTATAAGTGGTCGGAAAATGTTCTCAAAATGGGATGAAGGTTGGCGTGCAGTCTTATTATAGTGTAGATAGACCGCCTATCAAGTTTCGTTGCATTCGGAGCTCGTTTGATAGCCCAACCGTTAAACATATAGCGGCATTATAGTCGGCCAATCGTCGAACGTTTTCGGTCTCCGAAAACTGTTGTCGGGCTTTCCCTCTCTTTCCTCCCTAGACCGTCTACACAGTCCACTACCTACCGCCAGGCCAACCTAACCTCTCTCGTCAGCCCGCGGCCCTCCTCGCGCGCGCGTCCGAAAGCTGTCCCGGACCCGACCCGGGCAGTCATCACCGTTGGATTCGGATCATCCCCAAACATCCCTAAAATATCATCGGCTCTTGTTTAGTCTCCCTTAAGCTATCTATTCTCCGCCGCCCAATTACGATTGGACGGACCAGATTAGCCCCTAACTAAAACCCACCTGCTATATAATTAGTGTAAACCTACCTAATCCTAGACCAACTCCCTCTTTTTCCTCACCCGCCGTCCTCATTGGTCTCCCGTTCTTCTTGGGATCCTGCCCAAGCCCCCGATCCAATCCACCAATCTACCTTCTCCCCATTTTCCCCATCCCACCATTCAGTAGCCTCTCCGCCTCACATCCATCCCGCAGGCATCCATCCAACCTGCCGGACACGCCCATGCCTGTCAGATGGTTGTAGCGTCGCCCCATCCCCGTGAGCCCGTTATGCGCCTGCCCGAGGCCCTAAGCAGGAGAGCTCAGCCTCGTCTCCTCGCGTCATTGATCACCCGAAGCCCCTATGTCATGCTCCTCCTTCGCCCGAGCACCCATAGGGAGGTCCTCCCGAGTCTCCTCACGCCGTGCCTGCAAGCCCGCCGTGCCGGTGACCTCCAGCTGTAGGAACCTCGCTGTGGCCATGGAGCCCCAAGTCCCGCCACCCGGATCCATCTCCCGAGCGCCGAGGACCCCGCCACCCCGCCGTCCCATGGGGCACCACTGCTGCATGGTTTGCCTCTGTCCACCTCAAGGCCTCTTTGTAGCTGCCGGTTTTCGTCGGAGTCAAGCCACCTTCCAGGGACCTTGCTGCCGCGCCCGCTTAGACCGGGCCTGCATCCGCCACCGGCAGCCAGACTCTGCCCTGTCCTCGCGTCCCTGCGGCCAGCCGAGCCAAGTCCCTCGTCCGGCCGTCCCCGCTGCCAAGTCCATTGCTGCCTGAACCTCCTTGCTTCGCCAAGTCCCCTACTGCGCCCTCTGCTTCGTTGCACCGAGCGAGCGAGGGGAGCGCACGCGTTGACCGCGCCGCCAACGTGCCTGGGCCACCGCATCGCCTTCACCCGCATCAGCCCACCAGCGCCAAGGCCCGGCTCCCTGGAGCCCAATGTGAGGAAGCCATCTCCTGTTTACTCCTGTGCAGCCCAGTTCGAGCCAGTTTCGGCTCATAGACCTTTTTTCCATGCTGCGATTTTAGGATTATCCAGAGGCTACAGTTTTGTAGAAAACACCCTAGAGTTCATGCATTTAATAACTCATCAACCGTGCATCATATTAAAATGTTTTATATTTGTAACTTGCTTAGAATTTTGTGTAGTTTCATAATATCCAACTTTCATCCATGTTAAAAATGTTTAAAATGTTGTTTGTGTTTATTGTGCATAATGCCAATGATTTATTTCATAACTTAATAACTGTAGCTCCATTTTGAATAAACTTTATATGTAGATGGGGTGGAAAATGCATAGATTAACATGGCGGCATTACTTTGCATGTTAGTCAACTCTAAAATTGTGTATAGGGCAGAATAGTACCAACTCTAAAAATTTGCATATGAGGATTTTCCGAAGTTGTTGTTTGTTGTTCCGGCCTCATTTAAACTTGCCTAGATAGGTAGTTTTCATTTGCCTCACCTCTTGACATGTTTAATAACATTTAATATTGTTGGGTACATAACCGAGAGTGAACTGAATGTTTGAATGTGGTGTTTTCTTCAATATGCAACTCCGCTGCATATTGAGCTCCACTTAATTTGTAGTATTATTTGTTGCACTTTGCCATGCCATGCCTCATTAAACCGGACATGCATCATACTTGGTTGTGCATCATGCCATGTTTATGTGATGGTTGTTTACCATGTTGTTTGCTCCTTTCCGGTGTTGCTTCTCTCGTTAGCTTCAGTTTCATTTCGGAGTTGTGAGGATTCGTTCGACTATGTCCGTTCGTCTACTTCTTGGACTCGTTCTTCTTCCTTGCGGGATCTCAGGCAAGATGACCATACCCTCGAAGTCACTTCTATCTTTGCTTGCTAGTTGTTCGTTTTATCGCTATTTCGCGCTACCTAACACTTGCTATATCATGCCTCCCATATTGCCATGTCAAGCCTCTAACCCACCTTCCTAGCAAACCATTGTTTGGCTATGTTATCGCTTTTGCTCAGCCCTTCTTATAGCGTTGCTAGTTGCAGGTGAAGTTGAAGTTTGTTCCTTGTTGGAACATGGATATGTTGGGATATCACAATATCTCTTATTTAATTAATGCATCTATATACTTGGTAAAGGGTGGAAGGCTCAGCCTTATGCCTGGTGTTTTGTTCCACTCTTGTCGCCCTAGTTTCCGTCATACCGGTGTTATGTTCCTTGATTTTGCGTTCCTTACGTGATTGGGTGTTATGGGAACCCCTTGACAGTTCGCTTTGAATAAAACTCCTCCAGCAAGGCCCAACCTTGGTTTTACAGTTGCCTAACAACCTATTACCCTTCCCTTGGGTCGGCCAACCCGAGGGTCATCTTTATTTTAACCCCCCCCCCCCTCAGGCCAATGCTTCGCTAAGTGTTGGTCTGAACCGGGCAACCTGCGGGGCCACCTCGGGGCAACTTGAGGGCTGGTTTTACTCCTAGCTTGACCTATCCGGTGTGTCATGAGAACGAGATACGTGCGACTCCTATCGGGATTGTTGACACATCGGGCGGCTTTGCTGGTCTTGTTTTACCATTGTCGGAAAGTCTTGTAACCGGGACTCCGTGACTGGTCAGGTCTTCCCGGGAGAAGAATATCCTTCGTTGACCGTGAGAGCTTGTGATGGGCTAAGTTGGGACAATCCTGCAGGGTTTTGAACTTTCGAAAGCCGTGCCAGCGGTTATGTGGCAGATGGCAATTTGTTAATATCCGGCTGTAGAGAACTTGACACTTGACTTAATTAAAATGAATCAACCACATGTGTAGCCGTGATGGTCTCTTTCCGGCGAAGTCCGGGAAGTGAACACGGTCTTGTGTTATGCTTGAACGTAAGTAGTTTCAGGATCACTTCTAGCGTCTCGACCATTGCGTTGCTTCTCTTCTCGCTCTCATTTGCATATGTTAGCCATGATATATGCTTACTGCTTGCTGCAGCTCCACCTCATTACCTTATCCTACCCATAAGCTTAAATAGTCTTGATCTCGCGGGTGTGAGATTGCTGAGTCCTCATGGCTCACAGATACTTCCAAACAGTTGCAGGTGCTGATGATACCAGTGCAGGTGGCGCAACCGAGCTCAAGTGGGAGCTCGATGAAGATCTTGATCATTGCTTTGTGTCTTTTCCGGTTGATTAGTAGTGGTGCCCAGTTGGGACGATCGGGGATCTAGCTTTTGGGGTTGTCTTCTTTTATCTTGGTTCCGTAGTCGGACCTTTGATTGTGCTCTGGATGATGTATGTTTAACTTGTTATTTGTGTGAAGTGGCAATTGTAAGCCAACTCTTTATCCCTTTCTTATTCAGTACATGGGATTGTGTGAAGATTACCCCACTTGCGACTAAACCACCATGCGGTTATGCCTCTAAGTCATGCCTCGACACGTGGGAGATATAGCCACATCGTGGGAGTTACACTAGCCATGGACAAAGAGTTTTCATTTGATGAACGGGATCAGATCATTAGAGAATGATGTGATTGACTTGACCCATCCGTTAGCTTAGCATGATGATCGTTTAGTTTACTACTATTGCTTTCTCCATAACTTATACATGTTCCTATGACTATGAGATTATGCAACTCCCGATACCGGAGGAACACTTAGTATGCTATCAAACGTCACAACGTAACTGGGTGACTATAAAGATGCTCTACAGGTGTCTCCGACAGTGTTTGTTGAGTTGGCATAGATCGAGATTAGGATTTGTCACTCCGTGTATCGGAGAGGTATCTCTGGGCCCTCTCGGTAATGCACATCACTATAAGCGTTGCAAGCAATGTGACTAATGAGTTAGTTACAGGATATTTCATTACGGAACGAGTAAAGAGACTTGTCGGTAACGAGATTGAACTAGGTATGATGATACCGACGATCGAATCTCGGGCAAGTAACATACCGATGACAAAGGGAACAACGTATATTGTTATGCGGTTTGACCGATAAAGATCTTCATAGAATATGTAGGAACCAGTATGAGCATTCAAGTTCCGCTATTGGTTATTGACCGGAGATGAGTCTCGGTCATGTCAACATAGTTCTCGAACCCATAGGGTCCGCACGCTTAACGTTCAGTGACGATCAGTATTATGAGTTTATGTGTTTTGATGTACCGAAGGTTGTTCGGAGTTCCGGATGTTATCACGGGCATGAAGAGGAGTCTCTAAATGGTCGAGACATAAAGATTGATATATTGGAAGCCTATGTTTGGACATCGGAATGGTTTCGGGTGAGTTCGGGCATTTACCGGAGTACCGGGGGGTTACCAGAACCCCCCGGGGAGTATATGGGCCTTATTGGGCCTTAGTGGAAAGAGAGAGGGTTACAGAAAGAAGGGTGAAATCAAATGGCCGCGTCCGGCACCTAGCTAGTCTTCTTGTCATCTCACCAGCGCAGAGCTAAGTGCTTCCACTGGGTGTGGGCATAGTCATTAGGGGACAGTGTCGACGGCCAGCGCGGAGCATGGTGCTTCCACTTGGACGTGGATGGGAGCCCCCGTGAGGCCCGAGGGCGGCACTCAGGAGACTCCGGAGCGTGTACAGCCCCAACTCATTATTACGTGAGGTGTCATGAGAGAACTTCACGTATTTCCATGGCGCCTGACGAGGGCCCCGCCCTGCGCCTCCCCCAACCACCATTGAGGCGTCCGGAAACCAGGACGAGACAAGGGGCAAGGGAGACGCTGGCGGTGCCCCTAGCGACCGCAGGCCCTCTGCCGGGGGAAAGGGCTCGCCGGCGCCTTCCCTGACAGGGGACCTACCTCCGTGCAGCGCCTTGCTCCACGCGGCGCAGAGGAGGCCCTAGCACCGGGCTCCCCCACGCAGCCCCCAGTGCACCTCGTCCGCCTATAGCGGGGCCATCATCCTGGGATGCCTGGCTGCTGTTGTGGCTTGGTTCACCTGCGGTCCATGGTTAGCGTAATCGTGCTCCTAAGATATCGGTTGTACCCGGTGGCTATTGTCGTTGAAGGTGTTGGTGAAGCTCCGGGGCGGCTCACGGGGAGCCTCGACTTCACGTGCCCCCGATACCCAGCCTGGTGAGGGGAACGGGCAGGGGTCTTCTCTTGACGCGTACAGCAGGTCCATCATGGGAGGTACGTAGGCGTCTGAAATTGCGCACTAGAGTCGTCGCATGGTCATCCCGCGTCGTTGGCCACCAGGCTCGGCGCCAGGTTCCGACGGCCGTAGGGTGGCATCTCGGCGCGGCCCCAACAGGGACCGCCCGAGCTTGCCTCGCCCAGGGGTAGCATAGCTTGGGTAGGATGAGCGGCGCTATGGGCCGGGTTGGCGCCGTTGGGTCCCCCAGGTGCTCAAAGGAGGGGCGCGCGGGCGTGGCGAGGGCTAGCACGCGCCCCGGGCACCGCTCGTGACGTAGGCAGGGTGCAGAAAGGTGTCGCGCCCTTGCAGGCAGCATCAAGCAGCTCGGCGACCCACTCCAGTAAGGCATCGTGGGCGCCTTCCGCCAACCTGCATCGCAGCAGCTCCCGCGCCACGATGAGTGGGGCCCGCATGTTCTCCTGCTCCCGGTGAGTGTGTGGCGCCATTGCCGCGGCATAGCTCGAAGATCGTGT
This sequence comes from Triticum urartu, assembly GCF_056163025.1. Taxonomy (NCBI): domain Eukaryota; kingdom Viridiplantae; phylum Streptophyta; class Magnoliopsida; order Poales; family Poaceae; genus Triticum; species Triticum urartu. The sequence goes on along the minus strand of NC_141876.1, from coordinate 253,852,472 downwards.
GGTGGCGCGGTTACGGCGCGGCGCGAGGGCGGACAACGGCGGCCCGTGAAAGAAATATGCCCTGGAGGCAATAATAAAGTTGTTATTTTATATTTCCTTATATCATGATAAATGTTTATTATTCATGCTAGAATTTTATTAACCGAAAACTTGATACATGTGTGGATACATAGACAAAACACCGTGTCCCTAGTAAGCCTCTACTAGACTTGCTCGTTAATCAAAGATGGTTAAGTTTCCTAACCATAGACATGTGTTGTCATTTGATGAACGGGATCACATCATTAGGAGAATGATGTGATGGACAAGAGCCATCAGTTAGCTTAGCATATTGATCGTTAAGTTTTATTGCTATTACTTTCTTCATGTCATATACCGGAGGAATACCTTGTGTGCTATCAAACGTCACGACGTAACTGGGTGATTATAAAGATGCTCTGCATGTATCCCCGAAAGGTGTTTGTTGGGTTGGCATAGATCGAGATTAGGATTTGTCACTCCGAGTATCAGAGAGGTGTCTCTGGGCCCTCTCGGTAATGCACATCATATGCCTTGCAAGCAATGTGACTAATGAATTAGTTGCGGGATGATGTATTACGGAATGAGTAAAGAGACTTGCCGGTAACGAGATTGAACTAGGTATGAAGATACCGACGATCGAATCTCGGGCAAGTAACATACCGATGACAAAGGGAATAATGTATGTTGTCATTACGATAAGACCGATAAAGATCTTCGTAGAATATGTGGGAACCAATATGAGCATCCAGGTTCTGCTTGGTTATTGACCGGAGAGGTGTCATGGTCATGTCTACATAGTTCTCGAACCCGTAGGGTCTGCACGCTTAAGTTCGATGACAATTTTGTATTATATGAGTGGATGAGATCACGGACATGACAAGTAGTCTCGAAATGGCCGGGAGCTAAAGATTCATATATATAGGACGATGATATTCGGATACCGGAAGTGTCTGGGGGTGCCGGGTACATATCGGGTCACCGGAAGGGCTTCCGGGCATCCCTCTAATAACTACATGGGCCTAATGGGCCAAGAAGGGGACAGACCAGACCCATGTAGGCCGAAATAGGAGGGGAAGAAAAGAGGAGAAGAGAGAAAGGAAGGGGAGGGATTCGGCCTCCCCCTTCCTTCTCTCCTCCCTCTTCCTTCCTTCCCTCTGGATGAATATGGAAGGGGGGAGGCCGAATTGGGAGGTGCCCAAGTAGGATTCCTCCTACTTGGGGTGCCCCCTTGGCTGCCTCTCCTCCCCTCCAACCTATATATATGTGGGGGGCACCGCTAGAACACACACCAACAATTGTTAGCCGTGTGTGGTGCCCCCTTTCACAGTTTACGCCTCCGGTCATATCTTCGTAGTGCTTAGGCGAAGCCATGCGTGGATCCCTTCACCATCACCGTTACCACGCCGTCATGCTGATGGAACTCATCTACTTCCTTGACACTTTACTAGATCAAGAGTACGAGGGACTTCATCAAGTTGAATGTGTGCAGAACTCGGAGGTGTCGTACGTTTGGTGCTTGATCGGTCGGAACGAGAAGAAGTTTGACTACATCAACTGTGTTGTCAAACGCTTCCGCTTTCATTCTACGAGGGTACATAGACACACTCTCCCCCTCTCTTTGCTATGCATCTCCTAGATAGATCTTGCGTGTGCGTAGGAATTATTTTTAAAATTGCATGCTATGTTCCTGTGACGCCCCGAGACCGATGCGCGAGGTGTCTTCCAGTTATTCACTGTTGTTGCCTTGTCATTCGTTTGTGTGTTGCATCTTTGCCATGTCATCATCCACATTGCATCATCATGTTTTCCAAACTTGCATCCGTCTGGGTTCCCCCAGTTCCGTCTGTTGTCCGTTCTGAGCCCAGACACATTTGCACGCACCCGCGGCATGTCCAAAATATTATTTTATAAGTGGCCAAAAAATTTTCTCGGAATGGGATGAGAGTTGGCATGTGGTCTTATAATGTTGTAGGTAGGCCGCCTGTCAAGTTTCACCGCATTCGGAATCTGTTTGATGCCCCAACGGATAACTATAGCGGCACCACTGCCGGTCTAACGTCGGACGTTTTCGGTTTCTGAAAACCGTGCCGGGCTGCATCTCTCCCCTCTCCTCTCAGCCCAACCCTCCTACACATCCCACCTAGTCCATCTACCTATCCCTCTCCGCTCCAGGATCGTCCGATGGCGATCGAACGGCCTGAAAACAGACGAAAAACCCCTCTAACCCTAACCCCCTACCTATTTAAGCCCCTTCCCTTCTAAATTTTGGGCTAAACCTACCCCCTAGCATTCCCCTACCTCTGTCCCCGCCGCCACCTCTCACCTCTGCCTTGTTTTCTGTGCCGGACCTCTCCCCACGCTGCCACTTGTTGCCACCAGATCAACCACCGCCGCCACCTAAGAACACCAGCGATGCCTTCCCCAACCAATCGCCGCGCCTCCACGTCACCCCAGCGGCCACTCCAGCCAACTCCACCATGCCACTTGTCCTCCTCGCGCCCCACTTCGTCGCCAGCCCGCCAAGCCCAGATCGAGGCCCGTCAAGCCCATCTGGGCCCGGGCGAGCACGCACCACCGCTCGTTCGCTGCAGGAGCACCCGCTCCCCACACCTCGCGCGCCTCCTCCTGCCGATCTGCTCACCGGAGCTTCGATGCTCCCGCGCCGCAGGACGGAGCCGCCGCCAGCGACCTCTCAGGCCAGCCGCGCCGCCCTATTCCTCTCCTCTTTCCTCTGGGTCTCCCTCATCTTTCCTCTCATGTTCCCTCTCTCTCTCCTGCGGGAGTTCTTCCATGGCCGCTCGATGAAGCTCGACGTTGACCTCGTTTCGGACGCGCTGTCACCGGATCTGGAACCACCGCCCTCGGATCTGCCCGTCCCGACCTTCCTCGGCCACCTCCAGCCTCGCCGACGTCACGGCATCGCCGGCCATCGCCGCCCCTGCCTTCCCTCGATCCAGCGGGATTGGGGAGGAGGACGAGGAGTCTCTGGGCCCCGTGGGCCGCGACCCACCCGAGGCGCAGCGCCCCAACAGGCCCAGCCGAAGCCGGTCGGCCTCTCCCTCCCCACTGACTTGGGCTTGGCCCAATGGTGAGCAGCCGCCCATCTCCCCCTTGGCAGTTGGGCCTGCCAGTTTCGGCCCATAGTGTTTTTTCCCTTAGAACGTTTTTCCTATTTTTCCATAGAATGTGGTTTTACATAAAAGCCCTCCAACATCATGCATATAATAACTTTTCACCCGTGCATCGGAACCCAATAAACTCTATATGTAAAATGCTTAGAACTTTGTGTAGATCAATAATTTGCAACTTTCATCCATGTTAAAAATGTTTAAAATGATGTTTGCTCATATTTTGCCTCTTGCCATGCTAAAATGCTTTATTTCATAACTTAATAACTGTAGCTCCAAGCTTAATAAACTTTATATGTAAAAGGGGTAGGAAAATGCCTAGTTTAACATGGTGCATTCATCTTACATGTTTAAAAACTCTAAAATATGGTTTAGGACAGAACAGTACCAAATCTATAATTTTTGCGCATGGGGATTTTTTCGGAATTATTGTTTGTTGTTCCGGCCACATTTAAACTTGCCTAGACATGTAGTTTTCATTTGCTTCACCTCTTGCCATGTTAATCAACATTTAATATTGTTGTGTACATAAACGAGATCGAACTAAATAACTTGAATGTGGTGTTTTCTTCAATATGCAACTCCATTGCATATTGAGCTCCACTTAATTTGTGGGATTGTTTGTGCATTTTGCCATGCCATGCCTCATTAAACCGGACATGCATCATACTTGTTTGTGCATCATGTCATGCTTATGTGATGGTTGTTTACCATGTTGTTTGCTTCTTTCCGGTGTTGCTTCTTCGGGTTGGTTCCGATAACGTCGTGTTTGTGAGGATCCGTTCGACTTCGTCTGTTTGTCTTCTTCATGGACTCGTTCTTCTTCCTTGCGGGATCTCAGGCAAGATGACCATACCCTCGAAATCACTTCTATATTTGCTTGCTAGTTGCTCGCTCTATTGCTATGCCGCGATACCTACCACTCGCTTTATCATGCCTCCCATATTGCCATGTCAAGCCTCTAACCCACCTTTCCTAGCAAACCGTTGTTTGGCTATGTTACCGCTTTGCTCAGCCCCTCTTATAGCGTTGCTAGTTGCAGGTGAAGATGAAGTTTATTCCATGTTGGAACATGGATATTGTTGGGATACCATTATTATATCTTATTTACTTTAATGCATCTATATACTTGGTAAAGGGTGGAAGGCTCGGCCTTATGCCTGGTGTTTTGTTCCACTCTTGCTGCCCTAGTTTCCATCATACCAGTGTTATGTTCCTTGATTTTGCATCCCTTGCGCGGTTGGGTGTTATGGGAACCCATTGGCAGTTTGCTTTGAATAAAACTCCTCCAGCAAGGCCCAACCTTGGTTTTACATTTGCCTCACCACCACCTAATTTTCCCTTGGGAGTCGCGCTCCCGAGGGTCATCTTATTTTAACCCCCCCCCCCGGCCAGTGCTTCTCTAAGTGTTGGTCCGAACCAGAGCACCGTGCGAGACCGTCCCTTGGAAACTTGGGTTATGTCGGTACCTCTACGCTTAGCTTATCTGGTGTTTCCCTGAGAACGAGATATGTGTAGCTCCTATTGGGATGTCGGCACATCGGACGGTCTTGCTGGTCTTGTTTTACCATTTTCAAAATGTCTTGAGTCTGATCGGGTCTTCCTGGGAGAAGGAATATCCTCCGTTGACCGTGAGAGCTTGTGATGGGCTAAGTTGGGACACCCCTGTAGGGTTTTGAACTTTTGAAAGTCGTGCCCGCGGTTATGGGCAGATGGGAATTTGTTAATATCCGGTTGTAGAGAACTTGACACTTAACTTAATTAAAATGAATCAACCGCGTGTGTAGCCGTGATTGTCTCTTATCGGCGGAGTCCGGAAAGTGAACACGGTTCTTGTGTTATGCTTGAACATAAGTAGTTTCAGGATCACTTCTTGATCACTTCTAGTTCACGACCGTTGCATCGCTTCTCTTCTCGCTCTCTTTTGCGGAAGTTAGCTACCATATATGCTTAGTGCTTGCTGCGGCTCCACCTCATTATTCTTTTCCTACCCATAAGCTTAAATAGTCTTGAGCTCGCTCTTTTGCTATGCCTATGCTGCAATACCTGCCACTTGCTTATCATGCCTCCCATATTGCCATGCCAAGCCTCTAACCCACCTTTCCTAGCAAACCGTTGTTTGGCTATGTTACCGCTTTGCTCAACCCCTCTTATAGTGTTGCTAGTTGCAGGTGAAGATGAAGTTTGTTCCATTTTGGAACATGGATATTGTTGGATATCATTATTATATCTTATTTACTTTAACGCATCTATATACTTGGTAAAGGGTGCAAGGCTTGGCCTTATGCCTGGTGTTTTGTTCCACTCTTGCCGCCCTAGTTTCCGTCATACCGGTCTTATGTTCCTTGATTTTGTGTCCCCTGCGTGGTTGGGTGTTATGAAAACCCCTTGATAGTTCACTTTGAATAAAACTCCTCCAGCAAGGCCCAACCTTGGTTTTACATTTGCCTCACCACCACCTACTTTTCCCTTGGGAGTCGCGCTCCCGAGGGTCATCTTATTTTAACCCCCCCCCCCAGGCCAGTGCTTCTCTACGTGTTGGTCCGAACCAGAGCACCGTGCGGGACCGTCCCTTGGCAACTTGGGTTATGTTGGTACCTGTACGCTTAGCTTATCTGGTGTTGCCCTGAGAACGAGATATGTGCAGCTCCTATCGGGATGTCGGCACATCGGGCGGTCTTGCTGGTCTTGTTTTACCATTGTCGAAATGTCTTGTAACCGGGATTCCGAGTCTGATCGGGTCTTCCTGGGAGAAGGAATATCCTTCGTTGACCGTGAGAGCTTGTGATGGGCTAAGTTGGGACACCCCTGCAGGGTTTTGAACTTTCGAAAGCCGTGCTAGCGGTTATGGGCAGATGGGAATTTGTTAATATCCGGTTGTAGAGAACTTGACACTTAACTTAATTAAAATGAATCAACCGCGTGTGTAGTCGTGATAGTATCTTCTTGGCGAAGTCCGGGAAGTGAACACGGTTCTTGTGTTATGCTTGAACATAAGTAGTTTTAGGATCACTTCTTGATCACTTCTAGTTCACGGCCATTGCGTCGCTTCTCTACTCGCTCTCTTTTGCGTAAGTTAGCTACCATATATGCTTAGTGCTTGCTGCAGCTCCACCTCATTATTGTTTTCCTACCCATAAGCTTAAATAGTCTTGATCTCGCGGGTGTGAGATTTTTGAGTCCTCGTGACTCACAGATACTTCCAAACAGTTGCAGGTGCTGATGATACCAGTGCAGATGACGCAACCGAGCTCAAGTGGGAGCTCGATGAAGATCTTGTTCGTTGTTATGTGTCGTTTCCTGTTGATCAGTAGTGGAGCCCAGTTGGGACGATCGGGGATCTAGCATTTGGGGTTGTCTTTCTTTATTTTGGTTACGTAGTCGGACCTTTGATTGTACCTTGGATGATGTATGATATATATATATATGTATTGTGTGAAGTGGCGATTGTAAGCCGACTCTTTATCCCTTTCTTATTCAGTACATGGGATGTGTAAAGATTACCCCGCTTGCGACATGCCTACCATGCGGCTATGCCTCTAAGTCGTGCCCCGACACGTGGGAGATATAGCCGCATTGTGGGTGTTACAGTTCCCCAACAGTGGCATCCGAGCCAGGTCAATGCGTAGATGATATGCACAAGTAGAACACAAAGAGTTGTGGGCGGTGATATTCATACTGCTTACCACCAACATATTATTTTGATTCAGCGGTATTGTGGGATGAAGCGGCCCAGACCAACCTTACATGTCCACGCACATGAGACAGGTTGCACCGACAGACATGGAACTAGTTTTGCATAAACGTGGCTGGCGGGTGTCTGTTTCTCCTACTTTATTTGAATCAAATTTGACTACGGCTGGTCCTTGAAGAAGGTTAAAATAGCAAACATGACGAAACACCGATGTGGTTTGATGCATAGGTAAGAACGGTTCTTACTAGAAGCCCATAGCAGCCACATAAAACTTGCAACAACAAAGTAGAGGATGCCTAACTTGTTTTTGCCGGGCATGTTGTGATGTGATATGGTCAAGACATGATGTGATAAATGTTATTGTATGAGATGATCATGTTTTGTAAGATATCTGACAACCCGCAGGAGCCTTATGGTTGTCTCCTTATTGTATAGAATGCAAATGCCATGTGATTGCTTTACTTTATCAATATGAGTTAGTGATAGTTGTAGAAGCAATAGTTGGAGAGACGACCACGACGCTACGATGGAGATCAAAGTGTCAAGTCGGTGACGATGGAGATCATGACGATGCTTTGGAGATGGAGATCAAAAGCACAAGAAGATGATGGCCATATCATGTCACATATTTTGTTTGCATGTGATGTTTATCTTTTATGCATATTATTTTGCTTAGTATGGCGGTAGCATTATAAGATGATCCCTTAACTAAATTTCAAGGTATAAGTGTTCTCCCTGAGTATGCACTGTTGCAACAGTTCGTCGTGTTTGAGACACCACGTGATGATCGGGTGTGATAGACTCTACGTTCACATACAACGGGTGCAAGACGTTTTTGCACATGCGGAATACTCGGGTTAAACTTGACGAGCCTGGCATGTACAGACATGGCCTCGGAATATAGAGACCGAAAGGTCGAATGTGAATCATATAGTAGATATGATCAACATAGAGATGTTCACCATTGATGACTACTCCATCTCACGTGATGATCGGACATGGTTTAGTTGATTTGGATCACGTATCATTTAGATGCCTCAAGGGATGTCTATCTAAGTGGGAGTTCTTAAGTAATTTGATTAATTGAACTTAATTTATCATGAACTTAGTCCTGATAGTATTTGCATATCTATGTTGTAGATCAATAGCTCGTGTTGTGGCTCCCCTATATTTTTATGTTCCTAGAGAAAAATAAGTTGAAAGATGATAGTAGCAAAGATGCGGACTAGGTCCGTGATCTGAGGATTATCCTCATTGCTGCACAGAAGAATTATGTCCTTGATGCACCGCTAGGTGACAGACCTATTGTAGGAGCATATGCATACATTATGAACGTTTGGTTAGCTCAATATGATGACTACTTAATAGTTTATTATGCCATGCTTTATGGCTTAGAACCGGGACTTCAAAAACGTTTTAAACACCACGGAGCATATGAGATGTTCCAAGAGCTGAAATTGGTATTTCAGACTCATGCCCGTGTCGAGAGGTATGAGACCTCTGACAAGTACTTTGCCTACAAGATAGAGGAGAATAGCTTAGCCACTGAGCATGTGCTCAGAATGTCTGGGTACTACAATCGCTTGAATCAAGTGGGAGTTAATCTTCCAGATAAGATAGTGATTGACAGAGTTCTCTACTCACTACCAGCAAGCTACAAGAACTTCGTGATGAACTATAATGTGCAAGGGATGACAAAAAAGATTCTCGAGCTCTTCGCGATGCTAAAATCGGCGAAGGTAGAAATCAAGAAAGAGCATCAAGTGTTTATGGTTAACAAGACCACTAGTTTCAAGAAAAAGGGCAAAGGAAAAGAAAGGGAACTTCAAGAAGAATGACAAGCAAGTTGCCACTCCCGTGAAGAAGCCCAAAGCTAGACCTAAGCCTGAAACTGAGTGCTTGTACTGCAAAAGGGAATGGTCACTAGAAGCATAACTACCCCAAATACTTGGCGAATAAGAAGGATGGCAAAGTGAACAAAGGTATATTTGATATACATGTTATTAATGTGTACTTTACTAGTGTTCATAGTAACCCTAGGGTATTTGATACCGGTTTAGTTGCTAAGTGATAACCCACAAGTGTAGGGGATCGCAACCGTTTTTGAGGGTAGAGTATTCAACCCAAATTTATAGATTCGACACAAGGGGAGCCAAAGAATATTTGAAGGTATTAGCAACTGAGTTGTCAATTCAACCACACCTAGAGATTAATTATCTGCAGCAAAGTGATCAGTAGCAAAGTAATATGATAATTTTGATAGTGGTGACAACAGCAATAGTAACGGTAATAGTGATAGCAGTAATTTTGCAGCAAGTGTAACAGTGATGATAACAATAGTAACTTAGCAAGATCAATATAAGATAAATTCGTAGACATTGGATCAGTGACTTGTTGGATGATATTCATCATGAGATAGTTATAACCTAGGGTGATATGACACTAGCTCGAGTTCATCAATATAATGTAGGCATGTATTCCGTAAATAGTCATATGTGCTTATGGAAATAACTTGCATGACATATTTTGTCCTACCCTCCCGTGGTAGCGGGGTCCTATTGGAAACTAAGGGATATTAAGGCCTCCTTTTAATAGAGAACTGGAACAAAGCATTAATACATAGTGAATACATGAACTCCTCAAACTACGGTCATCACCGGGAGTGGTCCCGACTATTGTCACTCTGGGGTTACCGGATCATAACACGTAGTAGGTGACTATAACTTGCAAGATCGGATCTAGAACATGGATATAATGGTGATAACATAAATGATTCAGATCTGAAATCATGGCACCGGGCCCAAAGTGACAAGCATTATGCATGGCAAAGTCATAGCAACATCAATTTAAGAACATAGTGGATACTAGGGATCAAGCCCTAACAAAACTAACTCGATTACATGATGAATCTCATCCAACTCCTCACCGACCATCAAGCCTACGAAGGAATTACTCACTCCCGGTGGGGAGCATCATGGAATTGGCGATGGAGAAGGGTTGGTGATGATGAAGAACGAAGATCCCCCTCTCAGGAGCCCCAAACGGACTCCAGATCTGGCCTCCCGATGAAGAACAGGAGGTGACGGCGGCTCTATCTCATGGATCACAATAATTCTTTCTCCCTGATTTTTTTCTAGAAAAATAGGTATTTATGGAGTTGGAATCAGGGTCTGCGGGGCCACCAGGTGGGGACAACCCACCTGGGCACGCCTGGTGAGGGGGGCGCGCCCTGGTGGGTTGTGCCCACCCAGGTGCCCCCCTTCGGTAGGTAGGTCTTGGCTCCAGAAATTCTCTTTTATTATATAAAAATTCCTCGCAAAGTATCGTTCCATTCCGAGAACTTTTATTTCTGCACAAAAACAACACCATGGTAGTTCTGATGAAATCAGCGTCGGTCCGGGGTTAGTTTCATTCAAATCATGCAAATTAGAGTCCAAAACAAGAGGAAAAGTGTTAGGAAAAGTAGATACACTGGAGACGTATCAACTCCCCCAAGCTTAAACCTTTGCTTGTCCTCAAGCAATTCAGTTGATAAACTGAAAGTGAAAAAGAAAAACTTTTATGAACACTTTTGCTCTTGTTTGCATAAATAAGCTTAAACAGCACCCAGGTTTTTAGCCAACATTATAACTAACCATGTCGACAATAACTCTTAAAGATTATATTAACTCATATCAATGATATAATCAGCTAGCGAGCAATAATAAGACATCTCGAACGGCAACACGTTGTCAAAACAACCATGATATAATATGACAATAGTGGTATCTCACTAGCCCTTTCTGAGACCGCAAAACATAAATGCAGAGCACCTCCAAAGTCCAAGCAGCGACTAAACATTGTAATTCATGGTAGAAAAGATCCAGTCATGATGCACCCAACATTAGCTACACACAATGCATAAGTCATGACGGTTGTGCTCTCAGGTTCTAGCGCTTGTTTTAGAAGGTGATGACACAACATAAAAGTAAACAGATAGTCCCTTCGCAGAGGGAAGCAGTGATTTGCAGAGGTGCCAGAGCTCAAGTTTTTAAAAACAGAGATAAATGATATTTTGATACATGCACCCTTCTCATTTACTTCACGACTATCAGTTATCAATATCTCCCATGTTAAACAAGATAGTGGCGGTTCCCGAGCGATAAAAAATAAAGGTTTTGACTCCATTGGGAGTTTTTGTTTGATTATTTGAGCGATTAACTCTTTTTGTGTTTGCAGTTTGGGACTGGGCATCCCTATTACCGCCCTTTTCTCGTCTGATGGCGAATGAATAAACACTCGACCTGAGAATAACCCGCTTAGCATGGAAGATACCGACCACCTCCTGTCATTCCATGAACGATCCAGGCACACAAAAAGGATATATTTTTAGAAGTTTTTTAGGGTGGCACACGCAAATTTACTTAGGACGGCAGGATAATACCGCATATAGGTAGGTATGGTGGACTCATCTGGAATAACTTTGGGTTCAAGGTTTTTGATGTAGAAGCAGAATTCTCACTTAGTCCAGGCGGAGGCTAGCAATTAGATTGAGAAGCAGCCAGCTAGAGAGTAACAACGATCATGATCATGCATTATGCATAAGTAACTTTGGACACTAGCATGAGTTGGATATGATCACCATGAACATAAATATCATAGAGGCTACGTTGGTTTTGATTCAACTACATGCATGAACATGTGCCAAGTCAAGCCACTCGAACATTCAGAGGAGGATACCATGTCATCATACTACATCACAATCATTTTAACGCAATTGTTGATATCCAAGATAAATCATTATTCACTCCCACCTACTTATGCATGGCATGAGGAACTATAATCTCTAATTGTCATTGCAAACATGTTTAATCATAATGTGTTGAATCATGGATGCTAGGTTAAACATATTTACACAAAAAGAACAAGTCGAGTTCATACCAATTTCTCTCTGCCACGACCAGTTCATCGAATATCGTCATTATTGCCTCTCACTTGCACGACCGAACGATGTGAAAATAATAATAGTGCAAGAGTGCCATGGACTAAGCTGGAATCTGCAAAACATTTTATTTAACAGGAGAAGACAAGGTAAAATGGGCTCTTGATTAGTTCAACAGTTATTCATATGAGAGCCACTCAACATTTTCATCGTGGTCTTCTCCTCGGTACAGCTCGAATAAAAGGAAAAGAAATTCAGAGAAACACACTGAAATATTTTTGGAGTTTTTGTTTTCTTGAACAAGCAAATAAAAGGAAAGGGCAAAAACGAGAAAAACTATTTACACGGGAAAGCTCCCAACAAGCAAAAGAAGAACAAGGAAATCTTTTTGGGTTTTCTTTTTAATACTACAGCTAAGCATGCATAGAAAGTAAATTAGCTACAACTAATTTCTTTGGATTTTCTAAAGTTTTTCAAACACATAAGAAGAAAGCAAGAAAAATAAATTTTAAACATGGATGATACAATGAAAAAGTGTGAACACCGACAAGATGAATAAGTGGACATGAATGTAATGTCGGTGAGAACACGTACTCCCCCAAACTTAGGCTTTTGGCCTAACTTGGTAGTCGATCAGTAATCTGGATAGTAGTTGGGGTACTGAGGAGCGGGCATCCACTGATCCCACTGCTGAGGCTCCTTCTCTGCCTCTGCAGCAGCCTGAGCGTTCCGGTAGGCGATGATGTCCGCACGCATAATCCTATATCCGCCCCTGGCAACAGAATCAAACAAAGCAGGAGCAGATAGTGGAATAATAGCACAAGTTTCAATACTAAAACTAGGTTATAAGGAATAGGAATGTTAGGAGATCTATCATCAGTAAAATGGGGGTGATCCATGGCAGCACAGTCTAGGTAAACCTTGGACAGAGGGTAACCATGAGGGCGTATCTCAACCTCGAAGTGAGCCGCCAAACGAGTAGCATAAATCCCACCATGAACTTTACCACATGGGAGAGAGAGCAACGGAGATTTTTTTTGGAGGTAGGTGATGATGTGGTGTCAAGAGATAAGTGAGGGGGCCCACATGGGGACCACAACCCACCAGGGCGCGCCTGGGGGTCCTGGCGCGCCCAGGTGGGTTGTGCCCACCTGGAGCACCTCCCTCTAATGTTATTTGCACCAAAAATTCAGAAATATTCAGAAACAAATCGTATTAAATTTTCAGGGCATTCTGAGAACTTTTATTTTTCGATCATTTTTTTATTGCACGGGAAAATCAGAAAATAGGCAAAACATGGCATTTTATTTTATTTAACTAATGAAAATAGAGAATAGAAAGTAGGGACAAAAGGTAGTGCCTACTAAGTTCATCAACTTCATACCGCTAAAAGATGATCCATTAACAAGGTTGATCAAGTCTTATTAACAACCACTTTCGATTAGCACGAAACCGAAGAACTTTCATAAATCACTAAATTACCTCAATGGGGATATGAATGTCCCCAACAATAAGCATTTCATATTTCTTTTTGACAGTTGGTAGAGGTATTTGAAAACTTCCAATAGTGATTGTCGGAGATTTTTCAATAACATTAATACCATTCACTTGGAATTGTTTCTTCGGAAAGTGCACCGTATGCTCATTACCATTAATATGAAAAGTGATCTTGCTTTTATTGCAATCAATAACAGGCCCTGCAGTATTCAAGAAGGGTCTACCAAGGATAATCGACATGTTGTCGTCCTCGGGCATCTCAAGTATAACAAAGTCAGTCAAAATAGTAACATTAGCAACAACAACGGGCACATCCTCACAGATACTGATAGGTATGGCAATTGATTTGTCAGCCATTTGCAAAGATATTTCAGTAGGTGTGAGTTTATTCAAATCAAGTCTTTTATATGAAGAGAAAGGCATAACACTAACACCAGCTCCTAAATCACACAAAGCAGTTTTCACATAATTCTTTTTGATGGAGCAAGGTATAGTTGGTATTCATGGATCTCCAAGTTTTTTAGGTACTCCATCTTTAAAAGTATAATTAGCAAGCATAGTGGAGATTTCAGCTTCCGGTATTTTTCTTTTATTTGTGATGATGTCTTCCATATACTTTGCATAAGGAGGCATTTTCAAGATATCGGTCAAGCGAGTATGCAAAAAAGACCGGCCTCGGCATTTCAGCAAAGCGTTCAAATTCTTCATCATCATTCTTTTTAGTTTACTTAGGTGGAAAAGGCATAGGTTTTTGAACCCACGGTTCTCTTTCTTTATTGTGTTTCTAGCAGTGAAGTCTCTTTTATCATACCTTTTATTCTTAGGTTGTGGGTTATCAAGATCAACAGGTGGTTCTATCTCAACATCATTGTCTAGTTCTTTATTATTTGGTTGAGAGTCTTCATGAAAATCAACATTATCTTTTTCATTATCACTAGGTGAGTGTTCATTACCGTATTGAGTTTCAACACTGAGATAGAAACTTCATTATCTATGTCAGGAGGTTTTTCCATTTCAGGTTCACTAGGAGCATGCAAAGTCCTATCATTTTTATTTTTCTTTCTAGAAGAACTAGGTGCACTAATGTTAGCTCTTTGTGAATCTTGTTCAATTCTTTTTGGGTGTCCCTTAGGATAAAGTGGTTCCTGAGTCATTTTACCTCCTCTAGTTGCAACTCTAACAGCAAAGTCATGCATACTGTTATTCATTTCATCAAGCAATTCTCTTTGAGATTTAGCAACTTGTTCTAACTGGGTTTGAACCATAGAAGCATGCTTTCCAACACCTCTAACATCATTTGATATTCTAAATAACAAGTCGCTCAAGCGAGCAATCATATCAGAATTGTATTTCAATTGTTTCATAACATTTGCTTAAAGTGATCTTGTTTTCTAATATAATTTTCAAACTCATAAAGACATTGGCTGGGTGCATATTGTGAGGATTATCATTATCATTGAACTTCATTAGAGAATTTACCTCTACCACCTTAGGCAGTGGTGGTGTATTAAGCCCATGTATTTCTTCAATAGGAGGTAAACTTTTAACATCCTCAGCTTTAATACATTTTTCCTTCATAGATTTCTTTGCCTCTTGCATATCTTTAGGACTAATATATAATATACCCCTCTTCTTCAAAGTGGGTTTAGCCGGTGGTTCAGGAAGAGTCCAATCATCATAATTTTTCAATATGTTATTCAATAATTCTTCAGCTTGTCCAACAGTTCGTTCCTTGAAAACACAACTAGCACAACTATCTAGGAAATCCATAGAAGCATCGGTTAGTCCATTATAGAAGATATCAAGTATTTCATTTTTCTTAAGTGGATGATCAGGCAAAGCATTAAGTAACTGGCAAAGCCTCCCCCAAGCTTGTGGGAGACTCTCTTCTTTAATTTGACAAAGTTAAATATTTCCTGCAAGGCAGCTTATTTCTTATGAGTAGGGAAATATTTTTCAGAGAAGTAATAAATCATATCCTGGGGACTACGCACACAACTAGGAGCAAGAGTATTGTACCAAGCTTTAGCATCACCCTTTAATGAGAAAGGAAATCATTTGAGAATATAGTAGTAGCGAGTTTTCTCATCATGAGTAAAAAGGGTGGCTATGTCATGCAACTTAGTAAGATGTGCCACAATAGTTTCAGTTTCATAACCATGCAAAGGATCAGATTCAACCAAAGTAATTAACTCTGGGTCGATAGAGAATTCATAATCCTTATCATCAATAAAGATAGGTGAAGTAGCAAACTTAGGATCACATTTCATTCTAGCATTCAAAGATTTTTCTTTATACTTGCATAATAATTTCTTTAGATCATCCCTACCTCTGCAAGCAAGAATATCTCTAGTTGTCTCCTCACTCGTAACATAACCTTCCGGTACCTTAAGCAATTCATATCTAGGAGGGCTAGTTCTAGTAGGTGTTTCAGGAGTTTCAGTTTCAAGCTCATCATCAGATTCAACATCATGTTGTACAACTCTAGCAATTTGTTTATCAAGAAAATCACCAAGTGGCACATCATCATTAAGCAAGGTACTAGCATCATCATAAGAATTATCCATAGCAGAAGTAGCATCATCAATAACTTGCGACATATCAGAATTAATAGCATGTGGTGGTGTTGCAAGTTTACTTATAACAGAAGGTGAATCTAAAGCAGAACTGCATGGCAGTTCCTTACCTCCCCTCGTCTTTGAGGGAAATATCTTAGTCTTAACATCCTTCAGATTCTTCATAGTGATAATGTGATAATAATCCCAAGTGACTCAACAAATATAGCTATGCTCCCCGGCAACGGTGCCAGAAAAAGGTCTTGATAACCCACAAGTATAGAGGTCGCAACAGTTTTCGAGGGTAGAGTATTCAACCTAAATTTATAGATTCGACACAAGGGGAGACAAATAATATTTGAAGGTATTAGCAGCTGAGTTTTCAATTCAACCACACTTGGAGATTAATTATTTGCAGCAACGTGATCAGTAGCAAAGTAATATGATAATTTAGATAGTGGTGACAACAGCAATAGTAATGATAATAGTGATAGCAGTAATTTTGTAGCAAGTGTAACAGTGATGATAATAGTAGTAACTTAGCAAGATCAATATAAGATAAATTTGTAGGCATTGGATCAGTGACTTGTTGGATGATATTCATCATGAGAATCTTATAACCTAGGGCGATACGGCACTAGCTCCAGTTCATCAATATAATGTAGGCATGTATTCTGTAAATAGTCATACGTGCTTATGGAAAGAACTTGCATGACATCTTTTGTCCTACCCTCCCATGGAAGCGGGGTCTGTCACGCCCTCGATGCGGCTATATCTCCCATGTGTCGAAGCACGACTTAGAGGCATAACCGCATTGAAAGCAATGTCGCAAGTGAGGTAATCTTCACACAACCCATGTAATACATAAGGGAAAGAGATACATAGTTGGCTTACAATCGCCACTTCACACAATACATGAATAAAGCATTACATCATCCAAATACACTCAAGGTCCAATTACGGAACCAAAATAAAAGAAGACTACCCCAAATGCTACAGATCCCCGATCGTCCCAACTGGGCTCCACTACTGATCAACTGGAAACGGAAACAACATAACGAACACGATCTTCGTCTAGCTCCTCCTTGAGCTCGGTTGCATCACCTACACGGTATCATCGGCACCTACAAACTGGTTTTGGAAGTATCTGTGAGTCACGGGGACTCAGCAATCTCACACCCTCGCGATCAAGACTATTTAAGCTTATGGGTAAGGTAAAGGTATGAGGTGGAGCTGCAGCAAGCGACTAGCATATTTGGTGGCTAACAACGCAAATGAGAACGAGAAGAGAAGGCAAAGCATGTTCGAGAAAATATGATCAAGAAGTGATCCTATAACAACCTACGTCAAACATAACTCCAACACCGTGTTCACTTCCCGGACTTCGCCGAGAAGAGACCATCACGGTTACACACGTGGTTGGTGTATTTTAATTAAGATCAACTTCAGGTTTTCTACAACCGGACATTAACAAATTCCCATCTGCCCATAACCATGGGCACGGCTTTCGAAAGTTCAAATCCCTGTAGGGGAGTCCCAACTTAGCCCATCACAAGCTCTCACGGTCAACGAAGGATATTCCTTCTAGCGGGAAGACCCGATCAGACTCGGAATCCCGATTACAAGACATTTCGACAATGGTAAAACAAGACCAGCAAAGCCACCCAGATGTGCCGACAAATCCTGATAGGAGCTGCACATATCTTGTTCTCAGGGCACACCGGATGAGCCAGATGTCGGGAGGGCCAGCCCAGAGTTGCCCCTGGTAGCTCCGGACATCGCTCAGTTTGGACCAACACTCAGAGGAGCACTGGCCCGGGGGTTTAAAATAAAGATGACCCTTGAGTCTGCAGAACCCAAGGGAAAGAAAAGGCTAGGTGGCGAATGGTAAAGCCAATGTTTGGCCTTGCTGGAGGAGATTTATTCTAGGCGAACTGTCAAGGGGTTCCCATTATAACCCAACCGCGTAAGGAATGCAAATTCCGGGAACGTAACACCGATATGACGGAAACTAGGGCGGCAAGAGTGGAACAAAACACCAGGCATAAGGCCGAGCCTTCCACCCTTTACCAAGTATATAGATGCATTAATTAAATAAGAGATATTGTGATATCCCAACAAAATATCCATGTTCCAACATGGAACAAGCTCCAATCTTCACCTGCAACTAGCAATGCTATAAGAGGGGCTGAGCAAAGCGGTAACATAGCCAAACAATGGTTTGCTAGGACAAGGTGGGTTAGAGGTTTGGTTCAACAATATAGGAGGCATGATAAGCAAGTGGTAGGTATCGCAGCATAGGCATAGCAAAAGAGCGAGCAACTAGCAAGCAAAGATAGAAGTGATTTCGAGGATATGGTCATCTTACCTGAAATCCCGCAAGGAAGAAGAATGAGTCCATGAAGAAGACAAATGGACGAAGACGAGCGAATCCTCACAAACGCACGTTATCGGAACTAACCCGAAGAAGCACACCGGAAAGAAGCAAACAAAGATAATAAGCAACCATCACATAAACATGGCATGATGCACAATCAAGTATGATGCATGTCCGGTTTAATGAGGCATGGCATGGCAAAGTGCAACAAACAACACTACAACTTAAGTGGAGCTCAATATGCAATGGAGTTGCATATTGAAGAAAACACCATAACAAGTTATTTAGTTTGATCTCGTTTAAGTACCCAACAAAATTAAATGTTGATTAACATGGCAAGAGGTGAAGCATAACAAAACTATACCATCTAAACAATTTAAATGGGGCCGGAAACATCAACCAACAATTCCGGTAAAACCCCATATGCATTAGCAGTTTAATGCAACAACAATTTTAAACATATTAAATGTTGTTATCATGATGCGGATGTCATGTTCAAGTTTATGCAAGTTTAAGAAAATGTTGACATGAGGGTGATGAGAGCATTTGTCACCGTGGTAGAAAGAAAGGGGTGCCACGGCAACGAAACGGAAATGATGCCGCGGCAACATTCCGGTTCCGGTAACTCGATTGAGAAACCGATGCAAAGGAGAAGTGTGCGGATGCATGCAAAAGATGGTGGGGCACTCCCGGATACCGGGTGTCCCACGAGTTAGTGGCATGGAAACGAGTGACAATACGGACACGGTGCAGACAAAGGGTGCATCTCATCCAACATGCATTCATTCGTCCACGGGCGTCGTCTCGGGGTTATACCTTCTAGGTGAGACCTTTTGGAACGGATCAAGTTCTTAGTGGAAGTAGACAGTCTCGCCATGTTCGTAGAGGTAGTAGTTGTACTCATGCCGTAGTGGAAGTAGTCGTGCTATCGTTCATCTGTGATCACCGGGACGGTAGTAGAAGTAGAGGCACACGACGTCTTGTCGAAACTCACGGCGGCGGTAGTTGTACACACGTGGTAGTCGAACTTGATGGAACCAAGGTCCTCGAGGGTAGTCATGGTACTCGTCGCATTTCGAAACCGAAGTGGTACTTGGCGATATCCGGGACGGTCTTGACGTTTCGGTGCGGTGTAGTGGTACATGTCAATGGTCTTCGTGGTACTTCGTTCCGGTCCTGTAGTTGTACTAGGCCTCGGTGGACCTTCGAGGAACTTGCGTATCCGAAGGGGTACGTGGCGATCGACGGACATCGTGGTACTTGATGGTCCGGGTCTTGGTGTATCCAAAACGGTCATCGGTGATGAAACTTGGCGAAACCATGGAGACGATGTGTCCGCGTAGGGTTCTTGGCGATGTTCTTACTGGTCCAAAAGAAACAAGACAGGAGGCTGGTGGTGCATCTGTCCGGTGAGGCTGAGGTGGATCCGGGCAGAGCAAGTGTCAGGGCAAGTCCTGCTGGAGCTCGGGGAAGCTCCTGGCGAGGCTGTCGGGAATGCCGACGACATGTGGGCGCGGAGGCAGAGGAGCTCAAGGGGAGGCTCGGGCAGAGGAAGAAGTACCCACGTGCTTGGCGGCCTTGGTCAACGGTGGGTGACGAGGTAGAGACGGAGTCGCGGGAGGGGCAACGAGCGGACGTGGCTTCGACGGAGGTGCTGGCTGGCGGCGGCCGAAACGCGGCGGGGCCCTGGCTCCTGGTGGCGCTCGGGCCGAGCGAGGTCATCAGCCGGCGCAGCGCGACTGTGGCGCACGGCGGTGGGGTTGCGCGCGAGGTAGGTGGCGGCGCATGGGAGAGGGAGGAGGGCAGCAGTGATCGCAGCGCCAAGGCGAGGTGGAGGAGGAGCTGAGGACGGGGAGGCCGGCGTGGTCACGCGCATTTCTCGTGGGTGGCGGCGCGAGGAAGAGAGCGAAGGGAGAGGTGTGCGACAGGGATCGGGCGTGGGAGATTGAGAGAGAGAGAGAGAAAAGGATCACAACGAGAGGAGGGGGTCGAGCGAGGCCGCAGCGCTCGCTGACTCTAGCGGCGCGAGGGAGAGGGTCCAGAAGCGCCTAGGGTTAGGAGGGATACGGGCCTTGGGCCAAAAGGTCAAGGGTTGGCCTTGTTGGGCTGGGCTAAAAGGAAGACTAGGAAGAGAGAAGGAGAGGGCCAGCCTGGAAAGCTAAATTGGGCTCCCAATAAAGAAATAAAAATTAAAGAGAACTTTGGAGAACAGAAAGAGAGAATTAGAAAAGGAATTAGACCAACAGGGATATTTTCCTTGGACCAAGAAAAAATGAAGGATTTAACAAAAATGGTTGGAAGAGGTTTGGGCAAACTAGGTCCACACTCATTTGAATTTAATTCAAATGGGTTCTAAAAGAAAGTGGGTGCTAGGACGGTCCAAAAATGATTGAGAATCTCGGTGGAGCTCCGGAAAAATAGAGAAATGATATATAGCAAAGTTAGAGGCCAATAGTTGTGATAACAAAGGCATTGGGATTTTGCAAGTGTGTTAAGGTGAATTCCAAAACACTGGAATTTTTAATATAGCTCCCTAATAATAGTAGGAGACTTTTATATGTTATAAAGAGAATTTCACCATGTGAACTCCCTCGATTTAAATAGATCAACGATCTATGCAATTTATTTAAGTGAGATGTGAAAGATTTATGACATGATGACATGATGCAATGCAAAATAAAAGGAGCAAGCAAGAATGAAACACACGGAGAAACTCAGAATAGCTGGAAGTCTTCTGGAGCGTCGGTCTCGGGGCGTTACAACACTCCACCACTACAAGCGGATCTCGTCCCGAGATCTAGAATGTCACCGGAGGGAAAAAGGAAGGGAAAGAGAAGAGGTAAAGCTAAGTTGCTTCTTTGACAAACGAGTGAAACCAAAGAACCTTGCGAGGTTGAACAAATTGAAAGGAAGAATACAACAAAGATGAACAAAGTTGAAAACACTCCGTTAGACAAGAGGAACAAGGAACATTACTAGAACCTTGTAGGTTGAAGACATAAGAAAAAGGTTGCAATGAACAAGAATTACATGCAAGCACTCCGGTTGAAATGAGAAGCACAAGGAACGATAAAGATCAATTACGACAATACTCTGGTTGGAAATGGAGGGAATTGAATATGATCTTGACAGGATGAGAGGATACTTGAAAAGAGGACATGACACTCCGGTTAAAAGGATGAGCACGAAAAGAACAAGGTCCTGACAAAACAAGAAGATGGGTTGAAGAGAGCAACATCACAATGTCTCCGGAATGAAAGAATAGAAGATAGATAATTGAAATAAAAGAATGGAGACGAAAATGCCAACTTCTACCACAAAAGAGTTTGAAAAGGCATCCTTAGGAGAAGGGTCGAACGGAGTAGTTGGAAAACCAACAACGAAAAGAGTAAGCTGGTGGTGGGCTTATGAAAAACTTCTCAAAACTATGAGGTGAAATTCTGCCACTAACGGAACAACAGATTGACTTGATACCAAGAAGGAGACGATAAACTTATTCACTGGAAGGATAAAAGAAGAACTTGGGTCATTTATAAGCACCATAAATAGCAACAATCCTTAGGGAAGGCTCTAGGTGAAAATATAACCCAAGATAGCTCCAATGACGAGATTGATGGATTTAAAATATTTCATTCTTAACAACAAGTGAATCATGAAACATGAACTCAAGTTATGAAGAATGACATAATACCACCTCTAATGATACGGAAGAAAGAATAGCACTCCAGATTGCGAGAAGAAGAATGCTTGAGCTCCTTACAAAAGAATCTCGATGACAACTTCGAGAAGGAAATAAATCCTTGATGAACCATCATGAAGAAACTCTCGAAGAACTCCGATAACGAAAGGATGATCAAACGAAAGGAAAGATAAGTAGAGAACACAAGGTGAAGCCTTGGATCATTAGATGAATCTTCATGACGGTATAATGCGGAAAAGCTTGGAACTCCGGAAAAGAAAGATGAAGCAAATGAAATCAGGAATTTGAAGAGCCTCTGGAATAAGGAATTAATCACTCAATGAAGCAAGAATAAGAATTACGTTATGCGTATCCATCACCAATTTAAATTGATGACAATCAACGAATTTGGCATATTACTTATTCTCGTAGAAAAGATTAAGAAAGATATAGCGTAAACTTGAGGAAGGTCTTCAACGAACCACCGGAAGGATTGAAAACAACGAATAAATTGATATGATAACGAATGACGAGAACTCTTGAACGAACCACCGTAAGAATTAAAAATGAACAAAGAGAAGATAAAGAGAACACCGGGAAGAATTAGCAAATGAATGAAGATGCTTGAGAGAATTTAGATCCATGAGAACGAAGATATTATGAGCTGATTAGAGAATCCTTGATTTAAGCACCTGTATGATTGGAGAATGATAACTGAAAGCTGAGAATGAAAAAAACCCTGAATTGATGGACTCTGGATAACAAACTGAGAAGACTCTTGAATTGCTCCGGATGGGTGAAAAGAATTCCCACAATCAAAAACAATTATGAGAGGATGGCAACAAGCTAGAATCACGAATCTTGAAGAGAATGGAGCAAGATTAAAGAGAAACTCTTCTTTGGTCTTCAAAATCTGAGAATGACAATGAGAAACACCACCAAATTGTTGAGATACTCCGGGATGAAAATTAGAAAGGTTGAGCCAACGATGAAAAGAATTTGAAAGATCTTGGAGAAAGACATTTGACCGATGATAAAACATTATTACGTCAAACTTTAGAAAAGAATTTGAGAAGCTCCGGAAAAATAAGAAGAGTCAGGTAAGATCCTGGGAAAAAACCTGTGGGTTAGGGCCACTCAAGAGAAAACACCGTTAGAATGATTAAAAAGAGAGATTGCACCGGTTGAATTAAAAGGCTTGAATGAGATAACATCCTCAAAATAGCTTGAATGGATTAAGAGTGGAAACACGAATCTTCTGAGATATCTTTAACACTCCCGAACAAATGAATAGTGAGAAGTGAATGATAAAGAGGTGCAACGGCATGGGAAAAATTTAAACGAGGAAAGGATATGATCAACAAAGCTTGAATTGGATCCACCGGAGAAGGAAAGAACGAAGAATACAACACTTGAAGCTCCGTTAAAAACTTCCTGAGAATCACCGGATAAGAACATTGACGAAAAAGAATGGAGAGACTTTCCATCAATAAAAGGATACTTGATTAAGAAATCTGGGTCCTTGAAGAAACAAAGGGAGGGAGGGCGGGAAAACAAAGGCAACTTGGAGACGAATGAACCAAACACCGTTGAGAAGACTTGAGTTGATCTTGCGAATGTTGAAATGATCGGAACCACTTGAAGAGAAAACACGCCGGTTGAAAAGGATTGACAATCTTGATTGTCATGAAGGATTGGTATTCACATCGGAGTATGAGAAACACCGTTTAGGAAAGGTATGGAATCAACATTTGACTTCGAAGCAACTCGAATACCACAACTCAAAACAAAACAAAGGATTGGCTTGCAGAATAAGCCGGAACAAACATATGATAAAGATTTCATCCGAAGTTTTCGTGGTGGGGCCTACACGGGCTCGATCATACAGCACCATCATGTACAAGGCAGTGCACATGACATACGAAGCGTCCCCGAGTCGGCATAGCCAAGGACTCTTTAAGACACAACGAGACCACTGTAAAACCAACCGTGGATAGGCGGACCACTAGACATCGAACCCCAATTTCATATCATACATCTGTCAGAAAGATATCCTACGATATACTTGAATTCCCACTTATAAACTCCCGAAATTTTCCGGTTATGCAATCAGGTGTTGGGGATACAGGGGAAGTATAATATCTCACCCAAAACTAACAAATCCTACATCCAGCTGTATCCATCCTTCAACACATAACCAAGAAACCTTCGAAAATCGTTTACCTCAACCTTCGAAAAGCATCCGTTATACGAGTTATGGCAATACTCCCGAACTCCCGCCCCAGTACTGGGTGGCGTCAAGGTTATCTCACCAACAACTGCATAAAAGAGATTTTCGATGTCGGTGAAACTAAACTCAGGTATTCCAAAACTGCAACGATAAAATTTGTGATGACAACACCTCGGAGCTCAACTCCCTGGGACACTGCCACAACCCCTAAATGACAGGAGGCACCAAGAACAATGTTCTTGTCACGAAACCATCGAAACGATTCCAAGATACCCGCGTGATCCTAAAATTTTTTTAGTGAAATTTGAGAAGAGAAGAGTCAAAACTCTACGTCAGGATGCCTCACCAGAGCAACGAAGGGACTGAGGAGTAAAAAGAATTCCTAAACTCTCCGATATATAATTCCTAAATGACTCAAAACATTTTTCTAGACTCAACAACGCCAGCGATTCGATCAAGCAGGGGGCTCCTAAGGTCGGGGAAAGCTCTGATACCAACTTGTAACGCCCTCGATGCGGCTATATCTCCCACGTGTCGAAGCACGACTTAGAGGCATAACCGCATTGAAAGCAATGTCGCAAGTGAGGTAATCTTCACACAACCCATGTAATACATAAGGGAAAGAGACACATAGTTGGCTTACAATCGCCACTTCACACAATACATGAATAAAGCATTACATCATCCAAATACACTCAGGATCTGACTATGGAACCAAAATAAAAGAAGACTACCCCAAATGCTACAGATCCCCGATCATCCCAACTGGGCTCCACTACTGATCAACTGGAAACATAAACAACATAACGAACACGATCTTCATCGAGCTCCTTCTTGAGCTCGGTTGCGTCACCTGCACGGTATCATCGGCACCTGTAAACTGGTTTTGGAAGTATCTGTGAGTCACGGGGACTCAGCAATCTCACACCCTCGCGATCAAGACTATTTAAGCTTATGGGTAAGGTAAAGGTATGAGGTGGAGCTGCAGCAAGCGACTAGCATATTTGGTGGCTAACAGCGCAAATGAGAGCGAGAAGAGAAGGCAAAGCACGTTCGAGAAAATATGATCAAGAAGTGATCCTATAACAACCTACGTCAAACATAACTCCAACACCGTGTTCACTTCCCGGACTTCGTCGAGAAGAGACCAT
Source organism: Triticum urartu (assembly GCF_056163025.1). Lineage (NCBI taxonomy): Eukaryota > Viridiplantae > Streptophyta > Magnoliopsida > Poales > Poaceae > Triticum > Triticum urartu. The sequence goes on along the minus strand of NC_141876.1, from coordinate 253,827,219 downwards.
CATGGTTACACACGCGGTTGGTTTATTTTAATTAAGATCAACTACGGGTTTTCTACAACCGGACATTAACAAATTCCCATCTGCCCATAACCGCGGGCACGGCTTTCGAAAGTTCAAATCCCTGCAGGGGAGTCCCAACTTAGCCCATCACAAGCTCTCACGGTCAACGAAGGATATTCCTTCTAGCGGGAAGACCCGATCAGACTCGGAATCCCGGTTACAAGACATTTCGACAATGGTAAAACAAGACCAGCAAAGCCACCCAGATGTGCCGACAAATCTCGATAGGAGCTGCACATATCTCGTTCTCAGGGCACACCGGATGAGCCAGACGTCGGGTGGGCTAGCCTAGAGTTGCCCCTGGTAGCTCCGGACATCGCTCAGTTTGGACCGACACTCAGAGGAGCACTGGCCCGGGGGTTTAAAATAAAGATGACCCTTGAGTCTGCAGAACCCAAGGGAAAGAAAAGGCTAGGTGGCGAATGGTAAAGCCAATGTTTGGCCTTGCTGGAGGAGTTTCATTCCAGGCGAACTGTCAAGGGGTTCCCATTATAACCCAACCGCGTAAGGAACGCAAAATCCGGGAACGTAACACCGATATGACGGAAACTAGGGCGGCAAGAGTGGAACAAAACACCAGGCATAAGGCCAAGCCTTCCACCCTTTACCAAGTATATAGATGCATTAATTAAATAAGAGATATTGTGATATCCCAACAAAATATCCATGTTCCAACATGGAACAAGCTCCAATCTTCACCTGCAACTAGCAACGCTATAAGAGGGGCTGAGCAAAGCGGTAACATAGCCAAACAACGGTTTGCTAGGACAAGGTGGGTTAGAGGTTTGGTTCAACAATATAGGAGGCATGATAAGCAAGTGGTAGGTATCGCAGCATAGGCATAGCAAAAGAGCGAGCAACTAGCAAGCAAAGATAGGAGTGATTTCGAGGGTATGGTCATCTTGCCTGAAATCCCGCAAGGAAGAAGAGCGAGTCCGTGAAGAAGACAAACGGACGAAGACGAACGAATCCTCAAAAACGTGACGTTATCGGAACTAACCCGAAGAAGCACACCGGAAAGAAGCAAACAAAGATAATAAACAACCATCACATAAACATGGCATGATGCACAATCAAGTATGATGCATGTCCGGTTTAATGAGGCATGGCATGGCAAAGTGCAACAAACAACACTACAACTTAAGTGGAGCTCAATATGCAACGGAGTTGCATATTGAAGAAAACACCACAAAAAGTTATTTAGTTCGATCTCGTTTAAGTACCCAACAAAATTAAATGTTGATTAACATGGAAAGAGGTGAAGCATAACAAAACTATACCATCTAAACAATTTAAATGGGGCCGGAAACATCAACCAACAATTCCGGTAAAACCCCATATGCATTAGCAATTTAATGCAACAACAATTTTAAACATATTAAATGTTGTAATCATGATGCGGATGTCATGTTCAAGTTTATGCAAGTTTAAGAAAATGTTGACATGAGGGTGATGAGAGCATTTGTCACCGTGGTAGAAAGAAAGGGGTGCCACGGCAACGAAACAAAAATGATGTCGCGGCAACATTCCGGTTCTGGTAACTCGATTGAGAAACCGATGCAAAGGAGAAGTGTGCGGATGCGTGCAAAAGATGGTGGGGCACTCCCGGATACCGGGTGTCCCACGAGTTAGTGGCATGGAAACGAGTGACAATACGGACACTTTGCAGACAAAGGGTGCATCTCATCCAACATGCATTCATTCGTTCATGGGCGTCGTCTCGGGGTTATACCTTCGAGGTGAGACCTTTCGGAACGGATCAAGTTCTTAGCGGAAGTAGATGGTCTCGCCACGTTCGTAGAGGTAGTAGTTGTACTCATGCCGTAGTGGAAGTAGTCGTGCTATTGTTCATCTGTGATCACCGGGACGGTAGTAGAAGTAGAGGCACACGACGTCTTGTTGAAACTCACGGCGGCGGTAGTTGTACACACGTGGTTGTCAAACTTGATGGAACCAAGGTCCTCGAGGGTAGTCGTGGTACTCGTCGCGTTCCGAAACCGAAGTGGTACTTGGCAATATTCGGGACGGTCTTGACGTTTCGGTGCGGTGTAGTGGTACATGTCAACGGTCATCGTGGTAATTCGTTCCGGTCCTGTAGTCGTACTAGGCCTCGGCGGACCTTCGAGGAACTTGCATATCCGAAGGGGTACTTGGCGATCGACGGACGTCGTGGTACTTGATGGTCCGGGTCTTGGTGTATCCAAAACGGTCATCGGTGATGAAACTTGGCGAAACCATGGAGACGATGCGTCCGCGTAGGGTTCTTGGCGATGTTCTTGCTGGTCCAAAATAAACAAGACGGGAGGTTGTTGGTGCATCTGTCCGGTGAGGCCGAGGTGGATCCGGGTAGAGCAAGTGTCGGGGCGAGTCCTGCTGGAGCTCGGGGAAGCTCCTGGCGAGGCCGTCGGGAACGCCGACGACATGTGGGCGCGGAGGCAGAGGAGCTCAAGGGGAGGCTCGGGCAGAGGAAGAAGTACCCACATGCTTGGCGGCCTTGGTCAACGTGGGTGACGAGGTAGAGACGGAGTCGTGGGAGGGGCGGCGAGCGGACGTGGCTTCGACGGAGGTGCTCGCTGGCGACGGCCGAAACGCGGCGGGGCCCTGGCTCCTGGTGGCGCTCGGGCCGAGCGAGGTCGTCAGCCGGTGCAGCGCGACGGTGGCGCACGGCGGTGGAGTTGCGCGCGAGGTAGGTGGCGGCGCATGGGAGAGGGAGGAGGGCAGCAGTGGTCGCAGCGCCAAGGCGAAGTGGAGGAGGAGCTGAGGGCGGGGAGGCCGGCGTGGTCACGCGCGTTTCTCGTTGGTGGCGGCGCGAGGGAGAGAGCGAAGGGAGAGGTGCGCGATAGGGATCGGGCGTGGGAGATCAAGAGAGAGATAGAGAAAAGGATCACAACGAGAGGAGGGGGTCGAGCGAGGCCGCAGCGCTCGCTGACTCTGGCGGTGCGAGGGAGAGGGTCCAGAAGCGCCTAGGGTTAGGAGGGATACGGGCCTTGGGCCAAAAGGTCAAGGATTGGCCTTGTTGGGCTGGGCTAAAAGGAAGACTAGGAAGAGAGAAGGAGAGGGCCAGCCTGGAAAGCTAAATTGGGCTCCCAATAAAAAAATAAAAATTAAAGAGAACTTTGGAGAACAGAAAGAGAGAATTAGAAAAGGAATTAGACCAACAGGGATATTTTCCTTGGACCAAGAAAAAATGAAGGATTTAACAAAAATGGTTGGAAGAGGTTTGGGCAAACTAGGTCCACACTCATTTGAATTTAATTCAAATGGGTTCTAAAAGAAAGTGGGTGCTAGGACGGTCCAGAAATGATTGAGAATCTCGGTGGAGCTCCAGAAAAATAGAGAAAGGATATATAGCAAAGTTAGAGGCCAATAGTTGTGATAACAAAGGCATTGGGATTTTGCAAGTGTGTTAAGGTGAATTCCAAAACAATGGAATTTTTAATATAGCTCCCTAATAATAGTAGGAGACTTTTATATGTTATAAAGAGAATTTCACCATGTGACTCCCTCGATTTAAATAGATCAACGATCTATGCAATTTATTTAAGTGAGATGCGAAAGATGTATGACATGATGCAATGCAAAATAAAAGGAGCAAGCAAGAATGAAACACACGGAGAAACTCGGAATAGCTGGAAGTCTTCTGGAGCGTCGGTCTCGGGGCGTTACAGGGTCCTATTGGAAACTAAGGGATATTAAGGCCTCCTTTTAATAGAGAACCGGAACAAAGCATTAACACATAGTGAATACATGAACTCCTCAAACTATGGTCATCACCGGGAGTGGTCCCGACTATTGTCACTCTGGGGTTGCCGGATCATAACACAAAGCAGGTGACTATAACTTGCAAGATCGGATCTAGAACATGGATATAATGGTGATAACATAAATGGTTCAGATCTGAAATCATGGCACCCCGGCCCAAAGTGAAGAGCATTAAGCATGGCAAAGTCATAGCAACATCAATCTAAGAACATAGTGGATACTAGGGATCAAACCCTAACAAAACTAACTCGATCACATGATGAATCTCATCCAACTCCTCACCGACCAGCGAGCCTACGAAGGAATTACTCACTCCTGGTGGGGAGCATCATGGAATTGGCAATGGAGAAGGGTTGGTGATGACGAAGAACGAAGATCCCCCTCTCCGGAGCCCCAAACGGACTCCAGATCTGGCCTCCCGATGAAGAACATGAGGTGACAGCGGCTCCGTCTCGTGGATCGCAATAATTATTTCTCCTTGATTTTTTTCTAGAAAAATAGGTATTTATGGAGTTGGAATCAGGGTCTGCGGGGCCACCAGGTGGGGACAACCGACCTGGGCACGCCTGGTGAGGGGAGCGCGTCCTGGTGGGTTGTGCCCACCCAGGTGCCCCCCTCCGGTAGGTCTTGGCTCCAGAAATTCTCTTTTATTATATAAAAATTCCTTGCAAAGTTTCATTCCATTCCGAGAACTTTTATTTCTGCACAAAAACAACACCATGGTAGTTCTGCTGAAAACAGCGTCAGTCCGGTGTTAGTTTCATTCAAATCATGCAAATTAGAGTCCAAAACAAGAGGAAAAGTGTTAGGAAAAGTAGATACGTTGGAGACGTATCACTAAGATTAGTAACTCGAAACAGGAGTTGCAAAATGAACAAAACTAGTTAACGGCGAGGTGACGATGTGTGTTGAAATTGATTCCAAGGTTGATAAGATCACCATCGTACACTCCCTCTACCTTCGGGATTAGTGTTCGACCTAAATAAATTTTATTAGGTGTTTGCATTGAGCATGAATATGATTGGATCATTTTTATTGCGATATAGTTATTCATTTAAGTCAGAGAATAATTGTTGTTCTGTTTACATGAATAAAACCTTCTATGATCATACACCCAATATAAATGGTTTATTGAATCTCGATTGTAGTGATACACATATTCATAATATTGATATCAAAAGATGCAAAGTTGATAATGATAGTGCAACATACTTGTGGCACTGCCGTTTAGGTCATATTGGTGTAAAGCACATGAAGAAACACCATGCAGGTGGGCTTTTGGAATCACTTGATTATGACTAAGATTGACTAAGACTCCGTTCTCCGGAACAATGGAGCGAGCAACAGACTTGTTGGAAATAATACATATTGATGTATGCGGTCCGATGAGTGTTGATGCTCGGGCTAATATTTGCAACTCGAAATAGGGGCTACGGATTAAGCGAAGATTGGCTAAGCACGAGGTGACGATGCGCGTGGGAAATGGTTCCAAAGTCGATGTGATTGTCGTCGGCACGCTACCTCTACATCTACCTTCGGGATTAGTTTTAGACCTAAATAATTGTTATTTGGTGCCAGCGTTGAGCATGAACATTATATCTGGATCTTGTTTAATGCGAGATGGTTATTCACTTAAATCAGAGAATAATGGTTGTTCTATTTATATGAGTAATATCTTTTATGGTCATGCACCCTTGATGAGTGATCTATTTTTACTAAATCTTGATAGCAGTGATACACATGTTCATAGTATTGAAGCCAAAAGATATAAGTTTAATAATGATAATGCAGCTTATTTGTGGCACTGCCGTTTAGGTCATATTGGTGTAAAGCACATGAAGAAACTCCATGCTGATGGACTTTTGGAATCACTTGATTATGAATCACTTGATGCTTGCGAACCATGCCTCATGGGCAAGATGACTAAAACTCCGTTCTCCAGAACAATGGAGCGAGCCAATGACTTATTGGAAATAATACATACCGATATATGCGGTCCGATGAGTGTTGAAGCACGCGGCAGGTATCATTATTTTCTGACATTCACAGATGATTTGAGTAGATATGGGTATGTCTACTTAATGAAACACAAGTCTGAAACATTTGAAAAGTTCAAGGAATTTCAGAGTTTAGTGGAGAATCATTGTAGCAAGAAAATAAAGTTTCTACGATCTGACCGCGGAGGCGAATATTTGAGTTACGAGTTTGGCCTTCATTTAAAACAATGTGGAATAGTTTCACAACTCACGCCACCTGGAACACCATAGCGTAATGGTGTGTCCGAACATCGTAACCGTATTTTATTGGATATGGTGCGTTCTATGATGTCTCTTACCGATTTACCACTATCGTTTTGGGGTTATGCATTAGAGACAGCTGCATTCACGTTAAATAGGGCACCGTCTAAATCCGTTGAGATGACACCGTATGAACTATGGTTTGGCAAGAAACCTAAGCTCTCATTTCTTAAAGTTTGGGGTTGTGATGCTTATGTGAAAAAGCTTCAGCCTGGTAAGCTCGAACCCAAATCGGAGAAGTGTGTCTTCATAGGATACCCAAAAGAAACTGTTGGGTACACCTTTTATCACAGATCCGAAGGCAAGATCTTTGTTGCTAAGAATGGAGAAGGAGTTTATCTCGAAAGAAGTGGGAGGAAAGTAGAACTTGATGAGGTAATTGTACCTTCTCTTGAATTGGAAAGTAGCTCATCACAAAAAAACTGTTCCCCTGATGCCTACACCAACTAGAGAGGAAGCTAATGATAATGATCATGAAACTTCGGATCAAGTTACTACCGAACCTCGTATGTCAACCAGACCACGTTCCGCACCAGAGTGGTACGGTAATCCTGTTCTGGAGGTCATGTTACTAGACCATGACGAACCTACGAACAATGAAGAAGCTATGATGAGCCCAGATTCCGACAGATGGCTTGAGGCCATGAAATATGAGATAGGATCCATGTATGAGAACAAAGTATGTGAAGGAAATATGCCCTAGAGGCAATAATAAAGTTATTATTTATTTCCTTATATCATGATAAATGTTTATTATTCATGCTAACCGGAAACATGATACATGTGTGAATACATAGACAAACAGATTGTCACTAGTATGCCTCTACTTGACTAGCTCGTTGATCAAAGATGGTTATGTTTCCTAACCATAGACATGAGTTGTCATTTGATAAACGGGATCACATCATTAGGAGAATGATGTGATTGACTTGACCCATTTCGTCAGCTTAGCACTTGATCATTTTAGTTTACTGTTGTTGCTTTCTTCATGACTTATACATGTTCCTATGACTATGAGATTATGTAACTCCCGAGTACCGAAGGAACACTTTGTGTGCTAACAAATGTCACAACGTAACTGGGTGATTATAAAGGTGCTCTATAGGTGTCTCCGATGGTACTTGTTGAGTTGACATAGATCAAGATTAGGATTTGTCACTCCGATTGTCGGAGAGGTATCTCTGGGCCCACTCGGTAATACACATCACTATAAGCCTTGCAAGCATTGTAACTAATGAGTTAGTTGCAGGACGATGCATTACAGAATGAGTAAAGAGACTTGTCGGTAACGAGATTGAACTTGGTATTGAGATACCGACGATCGAATCTCGGACAAGTAACATACCGATGACAAAGGGAACAACGTATGTTGTTATGCGGTTTGACCGATAAAGATCTTCATAGAATATGTGGGAGCCAATATGAACATCCAGGTTCCGCTATTGTTTATTGACCGGAGATGTGTCTCGGTCATGTCTACATAGTTCTCGAACCCGTAGGGTCCGCACGCTTAAAGTTCGGTGACGATCGGTATTATGAGCTTTTGTGTTTTGATGTACCGAAGGTAGTTCGGAGTCCCGGATATGATCACGGAGATGACGAGGAGTCTTGAAATGGTCGAACGTAAAGATCGATATATTGGATGACTATATTCGGACACCATATGTGTTCCGGGTGATTTTGGAGAAAACTGGAGTGTCGGAGGGTTACCGGAACCCCCTCGGGAGAAATAATGGGCCTTATGGGCCTTAGTGGAGAGAAAGAGGGTTGGCCTAGGGCAGGCCGCGCGCCCCTCCCCCTCTGGTCCGAATTGGAGCAGGAGAGGGGGGCGGCGCCCCCCTTTCCTTCTCCCTCTCCCCCTTCCTTTCCCCCTCCTAGTACGAGTAGGAAAGAGGGGAATCCTACTCCTACTAGGAGGAGGACTCCTCCTCCTGGTGCGCCATAGAGGGCTGGTCAGCCTCCCCCTTGCTCCTTTATATACGGGGGCAGGGGGCACCTCTAGACACACAAGTTGATCATTGATCCTGATGAGGACATCAATACCATTGTTGCACCCACAGCCCCCGCAGCTATACATACTGGACCAATTACTAGAGCTCGTGCACGCCAATTGAATTATCAGGTACTTTCGTTTCTTGGTAACGATTCTAATGTTCATGAGAATATGATGCTGCCTAAATTGGATAATTTGTTTTGCTTACAAATGAAGGGCCTAGTTTGGACAAGAAAGATGAACCTTGGAGCAAGTTCAAGCATGGAGATGATGGCATGCGCAAGGGGCTCAAGAACGGAGTTACAAGTGATGATTTCAGGACTTTGAAGCCACCATAAGGAGTGCATGAAGCCTTGGACGAAATATACAAGATGCCACTTCATAAATTTCGTCCAGAGGCTATTCTAGGTGCTGCATCACCTTATTATTGGGCCAGGCCCATGTATTTTCGAAATACTTAAGTATAGGCTATTTTTAGAGTCCGTATGTGTGTGGAAACAAGAGTTGGGGTTGGCTTCGGACCCCTCCTCCAAGGGCCACGAAATTCCCCCCTCTTCCTCCATATATACAGCCCTTAGGGCGTCGTTTAGACTTTGGGTTTTGTTTAGATTAAAGTTCGCCACAGCTGCAACTTCGCATACTTCGTTTGTGTTCAACGACCAGACAAAGGCGTCACAGAACCCCACCTTGATCAATAAAGCTTTCATCTTATATTCGCAATATCCAGATTGCAATCTTAGTTTCTTGCTTGTTCTCCGTTTGCCTGCAGGAAACAGACCTTCGTGGTCAGGTTGATCGTGCTCTCGCGTGGTCAATAACCTCTCAGAGTTGGTTTAGCGATTGCTAAGGTGCGACGTCCTCGCACATTCATAGTCGGATCGTCAAAGTCGATTTCCTCCAAAACGATAGCCACCATCTCATCGAAACACGGGACACCTTTGCCTCTATCAGATCCCTTAGCCGTGTGCGGTGCCCCCCTCCACCATAATCCACCTCGATCATATCGTAGTGGTGCTTAGGCGAAGCCCTCCGTCGGTAGCAACATCATCACCGTCAACATTCCATCGTGCTGACGGAACTCTCCCGTGAAGCTCTACTGGATCGGACTTCGTGGGATGTCATCGAGCTGAACGTGTGCTGAACTCGGAGGTGCTGTGCGTTCGGTACTTGGATCGGTCGGATCGTGAAGACGTTCGACTACATCAACCGTGTTCTCATAATGCTTCCGCTTACGGTCTATGAGGGTACGTGGACGATACTCTTCCCTCTCGTTGCTATGCATCACCATGATCTTGCGTGTGCGTAGGAAATTTTTTGAAATTACTACATTCCCCAATAGTGGCATCCGAGCCTGGTTTATGCGTAGATGTTATATGCACGAGTAGAACACAAGTGAGTTGTGGACGATACAAGTCATACTGCTTACCAGCATGTCACACTTTGGTTCGGCGGTATTGTTGGATGAAGCGGCACGGACCGACATTATGCGTACGCTTACACGATACTGGTCCTACCAATGTGCTTTGCACACAGGTGGCTGGCGGGTGTCAGTTTCTCCAACTTTAGTTGAATCAAGTGTGGCTATGCCCAACAGCACTAACTTGACAAACTATCGTTGTGGTTTTGATGCATAGGTAAGAACGGTTCTTGCTCAGCCCGTAGCAGCCACGTAAAACTTGCAACAACAAAGTAGAGGACATCTAACTTGTTTTTGCAGGGCATGCTGTGATGTGATATGGTCAAGACAAGATGCTATATTTTGTTGTATGAGATGATCATGTTTTGTAACCGAGTTATCGGCAACTGGCAGGAGCCATATGGTTGTTGCTTTATTGTATGCAATGCAATCGCCATGTAATTGCTTTACTTTATCACTAAGCGGTAGCGATGGTCGTAGAAGCGATAGTTGGCGAGACGACAACGATGCTACAATGGAGATCAAGGTGTCGCGCCGGTGACAATGGTGATCATGACGATGCTTTGGAGATGGAGATCACAAGCACAAGATGATGATGGCCATATCATATCTTATATTGATTGCATGTGATGTTTATCTTTTATGCATCTTATTTTGCTTAGATCAACGGTACCATTATAAGATGATCTCTCACTAAATTTCAAGGTACAAGTGTTCTCCCTGAGTATGCACCGTTGCGAAAGTTCATCGTGCCGAGACACCACGTGATGATCTGGTGTGATAAGCTCTACGTTCACATACAACGGGTGCAAGCCAGTTTTGCACATGCAGAATACTCGGGCTAAACTTGGCAAGCCTAGCATATGCAGATATGGCCTCGGAACACTGGAGACCAAAAGGTCGAGCGTGAATCATATAGAAGATATGATCAACATATTGATGTTCACCATTGAAAACTACTCCATCTCACGTGATGATCGGACATGGTTTAGTTGATATGGATCACGTGATCACTTAGATGATTAGAGGGATGTCTATCTAAGTGGGAGTTCTTTAATAATTTGATTAACTAAACCTTAATTTATCATGAACTTAGTACCTGATAGTATTTTTGCATGTCTATGTTATTGTAGATAGATGGCCCGTGTTGTTGTTCCGTTGAATTTTAATGCATTCCTTGAGAAAGAAAAGTTGAAAGATGATGGTAGCAATTACACGGACTGGGTCCGTAACTTGAGGATTATCCTCATTGCTGCACAGAAGAATTACGTCCTAGAAGCACCACTAAGTGCCAAACCTGCTGCAGGAGCAACACCAGATGTTATGAACGTCTGGCAGAGCAAATCTGATGATTACTCGATAGTTCAGTGTGCCATGCTTTACGGCTTAGAACCGGGACTTCAACGACGTTTTAAACGTCATGGAGCATATGAGATGTTCCAGGAGTTGAAGTTAATATTTCAAGCAAATGCTCGGATTGAGAGATATGAAGTCTCCAATAAGTTCTACAACTGCAAGATGGAGGAGAATAGTTCTGTCAGTGAACATATACTCAGAATGTCTGGGTACCATAACCACTTGACTCAACTGGGAGTTAATCTTCCTATTGATAGTGTGATTGACAGAGTTCTTCAATCACTGCCACCAAGCTACAAGAGCTTCATGATGAACTATAACATGCAAGGGATGAATAAAACAATTCCTGAGCTCTTCGCAATGCTAAAGGCCGTGGAGGTAGAAATCAAGAAGGAGCATCAAGTGTTGATGGTTAACAAGACCACCAGTTTCAAGAAAAAGGGTAAAGGGAAGAAGAAAGGGAACTTCAAGAAGAACGGCAAACAAGTTGCTTCTCAAGAGAAGAAACCCAAGTCTGGACCTAAGCCTGAGACTGAGTGCTTCTACTGTAAACAGACTGGTCACTGGAAGCGGAACTGCCCCAAGTATTTGGCGGATAAGAAGGGTGGCAAGGTGAACAAAGGTATATGTGATATACATGTTATTGATGTGTACCTTACTAATTCTCGCAGTAGTGCCTGGGTATGTGATACTGGTTCTGTTGCTAATATTTGCAACTCGAAACAGGGAGTACGGATTAAGCGAAGATTGGCAAAGGACGAGGTGACGATGCGCGTGGGAAATGGTTCCAAAGTCGATGTGATCGCAGTCGGCACGCTACCTCTACATCTACCTTCGGGATTAGTATTAGACATGAATAATTATTATTTGGTGCCAGCGTTAAGCATGAAAATTATATCTGGATCTTGTTTAATGCAAGACGGTTATTCATTTAAATCAGATAATAATGGTTGTTCTATTTATATGAGTAATATCTATTATGGTCATGCACCCTTAAAGAGTGGTCTACTCTTTTTGAATCTCGATAGTGGAGATACACATATTCATAGTATTGAAGCTAAAAGATGCAGAGTTGATAATGATAGTGCAACTTATTTGTGGCACTGTCGTTTGGGTCATATTGGTATAAAGCGCATGAAGAAACTCCATTCTGATGGACTTTTGGAACCACTTGATTATGAATCACTTGGTACTTGCGAACCGTGCCTCATGGGCAAGATGACTAAAATGCCGTTCTCCGGAACTATGGAGCGAGCTACAGATTTGTTGGAAATCATACTAATGTATGTGGTCCGATGAATATTGAGGCTCGCGGCGGGTATCGTTATTTTCTCACCTTCACACATGATTTGAGCAGATATGGGTATATCTACTTGATGAAACATAAGTCTGAAACATCTGAAAAGTTCAAAGAATTTCAGAGTGAAGTGGAAAATCATCGTAACAAGAAAGTAAAGTTTCTACGATCTGATCGTGGAGGAGAATATTTGAGTTATGAGTTTGGTCTTCATTTGAAACAATGCAGAATAGTTTCGCAACTCACGCCACCCGAAACACCACAGCGTAATGGTGTGCCGGAACGTCGTAATCGTACTTTACTAGATATGGTGCGATCTATGATGTCTCTTACTGATTTACCGCTATCATTTTGGGGTTATGCTTTAGAGACGGCTGCATTCACGTTAAATAGGGCACCATCTAAATCCGTTGAGACGACTCCTTATGAATTGTGGTATGGTAAGAAACCAAAGTTGTCGTTTCTTAAAGTTTGGGGCTGCGGTGCTTATGTGAAAAAGCTTCAACCTGATAAGCTCGAACCCAAACCGGAGAAATGTGTCTTCATAGGATACCCAAAAGAGACATTTGGGTACACCTTCTATCACAGATCCGAAGGCAAGACTTTTGTTGCTAAGAATGGATCCTTTCTAGAGAAGGAGTTTCTCTCGAAAGAAGTGAGTGGGAGGAAAGTAGAACTTGATGAGGTAACTGTACTTGCTCCCTTATTGGAAAGTAGTTCATCACAGAAACCGGTTTCTGTGACACCTACACCAATTAGTGAGGAAGCTAATGATGATGATCATGAAACTTCAGATCAAGTTACTACCGAACCTCATAGGTCAACCAGAGTAAGATCTGCACGAGAGTGGTACGGTAATCCTGTTCTAGAAGTCATGTTACTAGACCATGATGAACCTACGAACTATGAGGAAGCGATGATGTGCCCAGATTCCGCAAAATGGCTTGAGGCCATGAAATTTGAGATGGGATCCATGTATGAGAACAAAGTGTGGACTTTGGTTGACTTGCTCGATGATCAGCAAGCCATCGAGAATAAATGGATTTTCAAGAATAAGACAGACGCTAATGGTAATGTTACTATCTACAAAGCTCGACTTGTTGCGAAAGGTTTTCGACAAGTTCAAGGAGTTGACTACGATGAGACCTTCTCACCCGTAGCGATGCTTAAGTCCGTCCGAATCATGTTAGCTATTGCCGCATTTTATGATTATGAAATTTGGCAAATGGATGTAAAGACTGCATTCCTGAATGGATTACTGGAAGAAGAGTTGTATATGATGCAACCTGAAGGTTTTATCGATCCAAAGGGTGTTAACAAAGTGTGAAAGCTCCAGCGATCCATTTATGGACTGGTGCAAGCCTCTCGGAGTTGGAATAAACGTTTTGATAGTGTGATCAAAGCATATGGTTTTATACAGACTTTTAGAGAAGCCTGTATTTACAAGAAAGTGAGTGGGAGCTCTGTAGCATTTCTAATATTATATGTGGATGACATATTGTTAATTGGAAATGATATAGAATTTCTGGATAGCATAAAAGGATACTTGAATAAGAGTTTTTCAATGAAATACCTCAGTGAAGCTGCTTACATACTGGGCATCAAGATCTATAGAGATAGATCAAGACGCTTAATTAGACTTTCACAAAGCACATACCTTGACAAAGTTTTGAAGAAGTTCAAAATGGATCATGCAAAGAAAGGAATCTTGCCTGTGTTACAAGGTGTGAAGTTGAGTAAGACTCAATGCCCGACCACTGCAGAAGATAGAAACAAAATAAAGATGTTCCCTCTGCTTCAGCCATAGGCTCTATCATGTATGCAATTCTGTGTACCAGACCTGATGTGTGCCTTGCTATCAGTTTAGCAGGGAGGTACCAAGGTAATCCAGGAGTGGATCACTGGACAGCGGTCAAGAACATCCTAAAATACCTGAAAAGGACTAAGGGTATGTTTCTCGTTTATGGAGGTGACAAAGAGCTCATCGTAAATGGTTACGTTGATGCAAGCTTTGACACTAATCCGAACGATTCTAAATCACAAAACGGATACGTGTTTATATTGAACGGTGGAGCTGTCAGTTGGAGCAGTTCTAAACAAAGCGTCGTGGCAGGATCTACGTGTGAAGCGGAGTACATTGTTGCTTCGGAAGCAGCAAATGAAGGAGTCTGGATGAAGGAGTTCATATCCGATCTAGGTGTCATACCTAGTGCATCGGGTCGAATGAAAATCTTTTGTGACAATACTAGTGCAATTGCCTTGGCAAAGGAATCCATATTTCACAAGAGAACCAAGCACATCAAGAGACGCTTCAATTCCATCTGTGATCAAGTCCAGGTGGGAGACATATAGATTTGCAAGATACATACAAATCTGAATGTTGCAGACCCATTGACTAACCTCTCTCACGAGCAAAACATGATCAGCACCAAGACTCCATGGGTGTTAGAAGCATTACTATGTAATCTAGATTATTGACTCTAGTGCAAGTGGGAGACTGAAGGAAATATTCCCTAGAGTCAATAATAAAGTTATTATTTATTTCCTTATATCATGATAAATGTTTATTATTCATGCTAGAATTGTATTAACCGAAAACATGATCCATGTGTGAATACATAGACAAACAGATTGTCACTAGTATGCCTCTACTTGACTAGCTCGTTGATCAAAGATGGTTATGTTTCCTAACCATAGACATGAGTTGTCATTTGATAAACGGGATCACATCATTAGGAGAATGATGTGATTGACTTGACCCATTTCGTCAGCTTAGCACTTGATCGTTTTAGTTTACTGGTATTGCTTTCTTCATGACTTATACATGTTCCTATGACTATGAGATTATGTAACTCCCGATTACCGGAGGAACACTTTGTGTGCTACCAAACGTCACAATGTAACTGGGTGATTATAAAGGTGCTCTACACGTGTCTCCGATGGTACTTGTTGAGTTGACATAGATCAAGATTAGGATTTGTCACTCTGATTGTCAGAGAGGTATCTCTGGGCCCACTCGGTAATACACATCACTATAAGCCTTACAAGCATTGTAACTAATGAGTTAGTTGCGGGATGATGCATTCCAGAATGAGTAAAGAGACTTGCCGGTAACGAGATTGAACGAGGTATTGAGATACCGACGATTGAATCTCGGACAAGTAACATACCGATGACAAAGGGAACAACGTATGCTGTTATGCGGTTTGACCGATAAAGATCTTTGTAGAATATGTGGGAGCCAATATGAACATCTAGGTTCCGCTATTGGTTATTGACCGGAGATGTGTCTCGGTCATGTCTACATAGTTCTCGAACCCGTAGGGTCCGCACACTTAAAGTTCGGTGACGATCGGTATTATGAGTTTTTGTGTTTTGATGTACCGAAGGTAGTTCGGAGTCCCGGATATGATCATAGACATGACGAGGAGTCTCGAAATGGTCGAGATGTAAAGATTGATATACTGGACGACTATATTCGGACACCAGAATTGTTCCGGGTGATTTCGGAGAAAACTGGAGTGCCGCAGGGTTACCGGAACCCCCCCCCCCCCCCCGGAGAAATAATGGGCCTTATGGGCCTTAGTGGAGAGAGAGAGAGGGCTGGCCTAGGGCAGGCCGCGCACCTCTCCCCCTCTGGTCCGAATTAGAGTAGGAGAGGGGGGGGGGCGGCGCCCCCCTTTCCTTCTCCCTCTCCCCCTTCCTTTACCCCTCCTAGTAGGAGTAGGAAAGAGGGGAGTCCTACTCCTACTAGGAGGAGGACTCCTCCTGGCGCGCCATAGAGGGCCGGCCGGCCTCCCCCTTGCTCCTTTATATACGGGTGCAGGGGGCACCTCTAGACACACAAGTTGATCATTGATCCCTTAGCCATGTGCGGTGCCCCCCTCCACCATAATCCACCTCGATAATATCGTAGCGGTGCTTAGGCGAAGCCCTGCGTCGGTAGAAACATCATCACAGTCAACACGCCGTCGTGCTGACAGAACTCTCCCATGAAGCTCTGCTGGATCAGAGTTCGTGGGACGTCATCGAGCTGAACGCGTGCTGAACTCGGAGGTGCCGTGCGTTCGGTACTTGGATCGGTCAGATCGTGAAGACGTTCGACTACATCAACCGTGTTCTCATAACGCTTCCGCTTATGGTCTACGAGGGTACATGGATGATACTCTTCCCTCTCGTTGCTATGCATCACCATGATCTTGTGTGTGCGTAGGAATTTTTGAAATTACTACATTCCCCAACAGTATGGACTTTGGTTGACTTGCCCTATGATTGGCAAGCCATAGAGAATAAATGGATCTTCAAGAAGAAGACTGACGCTGATGGTAATGTTACTGTCTACAAAGCTCGACTTGTTGCGAAAGGTTTTCGACAAGTTCAAGGAGTTGAATACGATGAGACTTTCTCACCCGTAGCGATGCTTAAGTCTATCTGAATCATGTTAGCAATTGCCGCATTTTATGATTATGAAATTTGTTAAATGGACGTCAAAACTACATTCCTTAATGGATTTCTTAAAGAAGAGTTGTATATGATGCAACCAGAAGGTTTTGTCGATCCTAAAGGTGCTAACAAAGTGTGCAAGCTCCAGTGATCCATTTATGGACTAGTGCAAGCATCTTGGAGTTGGAATATACGCTTTGATGAGGTGATCAAAGCATATGGTTTTATACAAACTTTTGGTGAAGCCTGTATTTACAAGAAAGTGAGTGGGAGCTTTGTAGCATTTCTGATAGTATATGTGGATGACATATTGTTGATCAAAAATGATATAGAATTTCTGGATAGCATAAAAGGATATTTGAATAAGATTTTTTCCATGAAAGACCTCGATGAAGCTACTGACATATTAAGCATCAAGATCTATAGAGATACATCAAGACGCTTGATAAGACTTTCAGTGAGTACATACCTTGACAAGTTCTTGAAGGAGTTCAAAATGGATCAATCAAAGAAGGAGTTCTTGCCTGTATTGTAAGGTCCGAAGTTGAGTAAGACTCAAAACCCGACCACGGGAGAAAATAGAAAGAGAATGAAAGCCATTCCCTATGCCTCGGCCATAGGTTCTATAAAGTATGTTATGTTGTATACTAGACCTATTGTGTACCTTGCCATGAGTTTGGCAAGGGGGTACAATAGTGATCTAGGAGTGAATCACTGGCCAGCAGTCAAAGTTATCCTTAGTTACCTAAGAGGACTAAGGAAATATTTCTCGGTTATGGAGGTGATAAAGAGTTCGTCGTGAAGAGTTACGTCAATGCAAGCTTTTACACGATCCAGGTGACTCTGAGTCTCAATCTAGATACGTATTGAAAATGGGAGCAATTAGCTAGAGTAGCTCCATGCAGAGCATATTAGACATATAAATTTGCAAAATACATACAGATCTGAATATGGCAGACCCATTGACTAAACCTCTCTCACAAGCAAAACATGATCACACCTTAGTACTCTTTGGGTGTTAATCACATAGCGATGTGAACTAGATTATTGACTTTAGTAAACCCTTTGGGTGTTGGTCACATGGCGATGTGAACTATGAGTGTTAATCACATGGCGATGTGAACTATTGATACGTCTCCAACGTATCTATAATTTTTGATTGCTCCATGCTATATTATCTACTATTTTGGATGTTTATGGGCTTTATTATACACTTTTATATCATTTTTGGGACTAACCTATTAACCCAGAGCCCAGTGCCAGTTTTTGTTTTTACCTTGTTTTAGGGTTTCAAAGAAAAGGAAAACCAAATGGAGTCCAATTGACCTGAAACTTCACGGAACCCATTTTTGAAAGGAAAGAAGCCCAGAAGACTTGAGGTGCACGTAAGGGAAGCTTCGAGGAGGCCATGAGGTAGGGGGGCGCGCCCACCCCCCTGGGCGCGCCCTCCACCCTCGTGGGCCCCTCGTGGCTCCCCTGACGTACTTCTTCCGCCTATATATCTCCATATAACCTAAAAACATCCGGGAGCACAATAGATCAGGAGTTCCGCTGCCAGAAGCCTCCATAGCCACCGAAAGCCAATCTAGACCCGTTCCAGCACCCTGCCGGAGGGGGCAATCCCTCTCCGGTGGCCATCTTCATCATCCCGGTGCTCTCCATGATGAGGAGGGAGTAGTTCTCCCTCGGGGCTGAGGGTATGTACCAGTAGCTATGTGTTTGATCTCTCTCTCTCTCATGTTCTTGAGATGATACGATCTTGATGTATCGCGAGCTTTGCTATTATATTTGGATCCTATGATGTTTCTTCCCCCTCTACTCTCTTGTAATGAATTGAGTTTCCCCCTTGAAGTTATCTTATCGGATTGAGTCTTTAAAGATTTGAGAACACTTGATGTATGTCTTGCCGTGGATATCTGTGGTGACAATGGGATATCACGTGATTCACTTGATGTATGTTTTGGTGATCAACTTGCGGGTTCTGCCCATGAACCTATGCATAGGGGTTGGCACACGTTTTCGTCGTGATTCTCCGGTAGAAACTTTGGGGCACTCTTTGAGGTTCTCTGTGTTGGTTGAATAGATGAATATGAGATTGTGTGATGCATATCGTATAATCATGCCCACGGATACTTGAGGTGACATTGGAGTATCTAGGTGACATTAGAGTTTTGATTGATTTGTGTCTTAAGGTGTTATTCTAGTACAAACTCTAGGGCTGTTTGTGACACTTATAGGAATAGCCCAACAGACTGATTGGAAATAATAACTTTGAGGTGGTTTCGTACCCTACCATAATCTCTTCGTTCGTTCTCCGCTATTAGTGACTTTGGAGTGACTCTTTGTTGCATGTTGAGGGATAGTTTTGTGATCCAATTATGCTATTATTGTTGAGGGAACTTGCACTAGCGAAAGTATGAACCCTAGGCCTTATTTCCTATCATTGCAATACCGTTTATGCTCACTTTTATCACTTTCTACCTTGCTGTTTTTATATTTTCAGATTACAAATACCCATATCTACTATCCATATACCACTTGTATCACCATCTCTTCGCCGAACTAGTGCACCTATACAATTTACCATTGTATTGGGTGTGTTGGGGACACAAGAGACTCTTTGTTATTTGGTTGCAGGGTTGCTTGAGAGAGACCATCTTCATCCTATGCCTCCTACGGATTGATAAACCTTAGGTCATCCACTTGAGGGAAATTTGCTACTATCCTACAAACCTCCGCACTTGGAGGCCCAACAACGTCTACAAGAAGAAGGTTGTGTAGTAGACATCAAGCTCTTTTCTGGCGCCGTTGCCAGGGAGGTGAGTGCTTGAAGGTATATCTTTAGATCTTGCAATCAAGTCTTTTAGTTTCTTGTTTTATCACTAATTTAGTTTATAAAATAAAACTATAAAAAATGGAATTGAGTTTGTCTCATACGGTTCACCTTTTAATATCTTTCGTGAGTATGATGGAAAGGATAATTGTGCTCAAGTGCTAGAAGAAGAAATCTATAAAATGTTTGGCACTAAATATTTGAATGATGAGCATGATTGCAATGTTGTTAGTATGAATTCCTTGAATATCCATGATGCTAATGATATGCAAAGCCACAAGCTTGGGGAAGCTATGTTTGATGAAGATGATATTTTTTGTCCCCCAAGTTTTGATGAGCAAATTTGTTATGATGAAAGCATGCCTCCTATCTATGATGATTATTGTGATGACATGTATGCTTTGAAGAATAATGATAACCATGAAACTTCTCATCTTGATCTTAATTTTCAATCACATGATAGTTATTTTGTTGAGTTTGCTCCCACTATTATTCATGAGAAGAATTTTGCTTGTGTGGAGAGTAGTAAATTTTCTATGCTTGTAGACCATGAAAAGAATGCTTTAAGTTCTGGTTATATTGTTGAATTCATTCATGATGCTACTGAAAATTATTATGAGGGAGGAATATATGCTTTTAGGAATTGCAATAATATCAAGTTTCCTCTCTATGTGCTTAAAATTTTGAAGTTATGCTTGTTTTACCTACCTATGCAAGTTGATTCTTGTTCCCACAAGTTGTTTGCTCACAAAATCCCTATGCATAGTAAGTATGGTAGAATTAAATGTGATAGTCATATTCTTCATGACGCTTTCTTTATGTTTCAATTCTTATCTTTTATGTGAGCATCGTTGAAATCATCATGCCTAGCTAGGGGCATTAAACGATAGCGCTTGTTGGGAGGCAACCCAATTTTATTTTAGTTCCTTGCTTTTAGTTCCTGTTTAGTAATAAATAATTCATCTATCCTCTGTTTAGATGTGGTTTTATTCTTTTAGTTAGTGTTTGTGCCAAGTAGAACCTCTGGGAAGACTTGGGGAAAGTCTTGTTGATCATGCTGTAAAAAACAGAAACTTTAGCGCTCACGAGAATTGCTGCCATTTTTATTTGGAAAGTGATATTTAGTTAATTATTTTTGCAGATGATTAATAGATAAATTCCTCAGGTCCAGCAATTTATTTGATAATTTTATGAGTTCCATAAGTATACGTTTGATCCAGATTACTACAGACTGTTCTGTTTTTGACAGATTCTGTTTTCTATGTGTTGTTTGCTTATTTTGATGAATCTGTGGCTAGTAAAAGAGTTTATAAACCATATAGAAGTTGGAATACAGTAGGTTTAACACCAATATAAATAAATAATGAGTTCATTACAGTACCTTGAAGTGGTGATTTATTTTCTTATACTAACGGAGCTTACGAGTTTTCTGTTAAGTTTTGTGTTGTGAAGTTTTCAAGTTTTGGGTAAGGATTCGATGAACTATGGAATAAGGAGTGGCAAGAGCCTAATCTTGGGGATGCCCAAGTCACCCCAATGTAATATTCAAGGATAGCCAAGAGCCTAAGCTTGGGGATGCCCCGGAAGGCATCCCCTCTTTCGTCTTTGTTCATCGGTAACTTTACTTGGAGCTATATTTTTATTCACCACATGATATGTATTTTGCTTGGAGCGTCAATTTATTTTGTTAAGATTTTCTGATGTTATTTAGAACAATGTTTTTCATCTTTTATTTCAATAAAAGTGGCATTGATAGCCTTTACTATGCCTATTTTAGAATTCCACATGTTATTGTTTGAAAACAGAAAGTTTACTACTGTTGCAATAATTCCCTAGAAAAGTCAGAATGTGATAAAAATTTTAAACCTATTTCATATTAAGCTCTGATAAATTTACTACAGTGGGAATTTTATTTCATAATTTTTGGAGTTAGGGAAGTATGGATCTTGCTGCACTCTTTACAGACTATCCTGTTTAGGCAGATTGCTGTTATGTTTGCATTGTTTGCATATGTTTGCTTCTTTAATGATTCTATTTGAGGATAGGACTATTAAATATGCAAAGACATTTAGTATGCAATGTTGAATAATAATTTTAGTGATTTGCTACAGTAGAGTATGATAAGGTTTTGGCAATGGTTTATACTAACTTATCTCACGAGTCCTTGTTGAGTTTTGTGTGGATGAAGCTTTTGAGATTTAGGGAGACCGTGATATGAGAGGAATTAAGGAGACACAAAAGCTCAAGCTTGGGGATGCCCAAGGCATCCCAAGATAATATTTCAAGAAGTCTCAAGCGTCTAAGCTTGGGGATGCCCCGGTTGGCATCCCACCTTTCTTCTTCAACAACTATCGGTTAGTATCGGTTGATCCTAAGTTTTTGCTTCTTCACATGATGTTTGCTATTCTTAGAATGTCATTTTCTTTTGATTTGCTTGCTGTTTAAATAAAGTATCAAGGCCTGAAATTATTAAATGGGAGAGTCTTCACATAGTTGCATAATTATTTGACTAATTGATCTTCACTTATATCTTTCGGAGTAGTTTGTCATTTGCTCTAGTGCTTCAATTATATCCTTTTAGAGCACGGTGGTGGTTTTATTATATAGAAATAGATGAACTCTCATGCTTAACTTATATTATTTTTAGAGTCTTAAATAGCATGGTAATTTGCTCAAATAATCCTAATATGCTAGGCATCCAAGAATAGTAAAAACTTTCTTATAAGTGTGTTGAATACTAAGAGAAGTTTGATACTTGATGATTGTTTTGAGATATGGAGATGGTAATATTAGAGTCATGCTAGTTGAGTAGCTGTGAATTTGAGAAATACTTGTGTTAAAGTTTGTGATTCCCATAGCATGCACGTATGGTGAACCGTTATGTGATAAAGTCGGAGCATGATTTATTTATTGATTGTCTTCCTTATGAGTGGCGGTCGGAGACGAGCGATGGTCTTTTCCTACCAATCTATCCCCCTAGGA
This sequence comes from Triticum urartu, assembly GCF_056163025.1. Classification (NCBI taxonomy): domain Eukaryota; kingdom Viridiplantae; phylum Streptophyta; class Magnoliopsida; order Poales; family Poaceae; genus Triticum; species Triticum urartu. Next base: position 253,804,779 of record NC_141876.1, on the reverse strand, counting down.
GCATGCGCGTAGTACTTTGTTTCGATAACTAATAGATTTTTGCAATAAGTATGTGAGTTCTTTATGACTAATGTTGAGTCCATGGATTATACGCACTCTCACCCTTCCACCATTGCTAGCCTCTCTAATACCGCGCACCTTTCGCCGGTATCATACACCCACCATATACCTTCCTCAAAACAGCCACCATACCTACCTATTATGGCATTTCCATAGCCATTCCGAGATATATTGCCATGCAACTTTCCACCGTTCCGTTTACTATGACACACTTCATCATTGACATATTGATTTGCATGATCATGTAGTTGACATTGTATTTGTGGCAAGGCCACCGTTCATAATTCTTTCATACATGTCACTCATGCATCATTGCACATCTCGGTACACCGCCGGAGGCATTCATATAGAGTCATATCTTGTTCTAAGTATCGAGTTGTAATTCTTGAGTTGTAAGTAAATAAAAGTGTGATGATCATCATTATTAGAGCATTGTCCCAGTGAGGAAAGGATGATGGAGACTATGATTCCCCCATAAGTCGGGATGAGACTCCGGACGAAAAAAAGAGGCCATAAAAAAGAGAAGGCCCAAATAAAAAAATAAAAAAATGAGAGAAAAAGAGAGAAGGGGCAATGCTACTATCCTTTTACCACACTTGTGCTTCAAAGTAGCACCATGATCTTCATGATAGAGAGTCTCATATGTTGTCACTTTCATATACTAGTGGGAATCTTTCATTATAGAACTTGGCTTGTATATTCCAATTATGGGCTTCCTCAAAATGCCCTAGGTCTTCGTGAGCAAGCGAGTTGGATGCACACCCACTTAGTTTCTTTTTGAGCTTTCATACACTTATAGCTCTAGTGCATCCATTGCATGGCAATCCCTACTCACTCACATTGATATCTATTGATGGGCATCTCCATAGTCCGTTGATACGCCTAGTTGATGTGAGACTATCTTCTCCTTTTTGTCTTCTCCACAACCACCATTCTATTCCACCATAGTGCTATGTCCATGGCTCATGCTCATGTATTGCGTGAAGATTGAAAAAGTTTGAGAACATCAAAAGTATGAAACAATTGCTTGGCTTGTCATCGGGGTTGTGCATGATTTAAATATGTTGTGTGGTGAAGATGGAGCATAGCCAGACTATATGATTTTGTAGGGATAGCCTTCTTTGGCCATGTTATTTTGAGAAGACATAATTGCTTAGTTAGTATGCTTGAAGTATTATTATTTCTATGTCAATATTAAACTTTTGTCTTGAATCTTATGGATCTGAATATTCATGCCACAATTAAGAAGAATTACATTGGAATTATGCCAAGTAGCACTCCGCATCAAAAATTCTGTTTTTATCATTTACCTACTCGAGGACGAGCAGGAATTAAGCTTGGGGATGCTGATACGTCTCCAACGTATCTATAATTTTTGATTGCTCCATGCTATATTATCTACTATTTTGGATGTTTATGGGCTTTATTATACACTTTTATATCATTTTTGGGACTAACCTATTAACCCAGAGCCCAGTGCCAGTTTCTGTTTTTACCTTGTTTTAGGGTTTCGAAGAAAAGGAAAACCAAACGGAGTCCAATTGACCTGAAACTTCACGGAACCCATTTTTGGAAGGAAAGAAGCCCAGAAGACTTGAAGTGCACGTAAGGGAAGCTTCGAGGAGGCCACGAGGTAGGGGGGCACCCACCCCCCTGGGCGCGCCCTCCACCCTCGTGGCTCCCCTGACGTACTTCTTCCGCCTATATATCTCCATATACCCTAAAAACATTCGGGAGAACAATAGATCGGGAGTTCCGCCGCCAGAAGCCTCTGTAGCCACCGAAAGCCAATCTAGACCCGTTCCGGCACCCTGCCGGAGGGGGCAATCCCTCTCCGGTGGCCATCTTCATCATCCCGGTGCTCTCCATAACGAGGAGGGAGTAGTTCTCCCTCGGGGCTGAGGGTATGTACCAGTAGCTATGTGTTTGATCTCTCTCTCTATCTCTCTCTCGTGTTCTTGAGATGATATGATCTTGATGTATCGCGAGCTTTGCTATTATATTTGGATCCTATGATGTTTCTTCCCCCCTCTACTCTCTTGTAATGAATTGAGTTTCCCCTTTGAAGTTATCTTATCGGATTGAGTCTTTAAAGATTTGAGAACACTTGATGTATGTCTTGCCATGCATATTTGTGGTGACAATGGGATATCACGTGATTCACTTGATGTATGTTTTGGTGATCAACTTGCGGGTTCTGCCCATGAACCTATGCATAGGGGTTGGCACACGTTTTCGTCGTGATTCTCCGGTAGAAACTTTGGGGCACTCTTTGAGGTTCTATGTGTTGGTTGAATAGATGAATATGAGATTGTGTGATGCATATCGTATAATCATGCCCACGGATACTTGAGGTGACATTGGAGTATCTAGGTGACATTAGGGTTTTGATTGATTTGTGTCTTAAGGTGTTATTCTAGTATGAACTCTAGGGCTGTTTGTGACACTTATAGGAATAGCCCAACAGACTGATTGGAAATAATAACTTTGAGGTGGTTTTGTACCCTACCATAATCTCTTCGTTCGTTCTCCGCTATTAGTGACTTTGGAGTGACTCTTTGTTGCATGTCGAGGGATAGTTATGTGATCCAATTATGCTATATTGTTGAGGGAACTTGCACTAGCGAAAGTATGAACCCTAGGCCTTATTTCCTATCATTGCAATACTGTTTATGCTCACTTTTATCACTTGATACCTTGCTGTTTTTATATTTTCAGATTACAAATACCCATATCTACTATCCATATACCACTTGTATCACCATCTCTTCGCCGAACTAGTGCACCTATACAATTTACCATTGTATTGGGTGTGTTGGGCACACAAGAGACTCTTTGTTATTTGGTTGCAGGGTCGCTTGAGAGAGACCATCTTCATCCTACGCCTCCTACGGATTGATAAACCTTAGGTCATCCACTTGAGGGAAATTTGCTACTGTCCTACAAACCTCTGCACTTGGAGGCCCAACAACGTCTACAAGAAGAAGGTTGTGTAGTAGACATCAACTATTGATGTTAATCACATGTTGATGTGAATTAGATTATTGACTCTAGTGCAAATGGGAGACCGAAGGAAAAATGCCCTAGAGGCAACAATAAAGTTGTTGTTTTATATTTCCTTATATCATGATAAATGTTTATTATTCATGCTAGAATTGTATTAACCGGAAATTTGATACATGTGTGGATACATAGACAAAACATTGTGTCCCTAGTAAGCCTCTACTAGACTAGCTCATTAATCAAAGATGGTTAAGTTTCCTAACCATAGACATGTGTTGTCATTTGATGAACGGGATCACATCATTAGAAGAATGATGTGATCGACAAGACCCATCCGTTAGCTTAGCTTATTGATCGTTAAGTTTTATTGCTATTGCTTGCTTCATGTCATATACATATTCCTTTGACCATGAGATTATGCAACTCCCAGATATCGCAGGAATACCTTGTGTGCCATCAAACGTCACAACATTACTGGGTGATTATAAAGATGCTCTTCAGGTATCTCCGAAAGGTGTTTGTTGGGTTGGCATAGATCGAGATTAGGATTTGTCACTCTGAGTATCAGAGAGGTGTCTCTGGGCCCTCTCGGTAATGCACATCATAATAAGCCTTGCAAGCAATGTGACTAATGAATTAGTTGCGGTATGATGTATTACGGAACGAGTAAAGAGACTTGCCGGTAACGAGATTGAACTAGGTATGAAGATACCGACGATCAAATCTCGGGCAAGTAACATACCGATGACAAAGGGAATTACATATGTTGTCATTACGGTACGACCGATAAAGATCTTCGTAGAATATGTGGGAACCAATATGAGCATCCAAGTTCCGCTGTTGGTTATTGACCGGAGAGGTGTCATGGTCATGTCTACATAGTTCTCGAACCCGTGGGGTCCGCACGCTTAACGTTCGATGACGATTTTGTATTATATGAGTTATGTGATTTGGTGACCGAATGTTGTTCGGAGTTCTGGATGAGATCATTGACATGATGAGGAGTCTCTAAATGGTCGGAAGGTAAATATTCATATATAGGACGATGACATTCGGACACCGGAAGTGTTCTGGGGGTACCGGGTACATATCGGGTCACCGGAAGGGGTTCCGGGCATTCCTCCGGCAACTACATCAAATGGGCCAAGAAGGGGACAAACCGGCCCCTAGGGGGCTGGTGCGCTCCATGTAGGACGAAATAGGAGGGGAAGGAAAAAGGAGAAGAGAGAAAGGAAGGGGAGGGATTCGGCCTCCCCCTTCCTTCTCTCCTCCCTCTTCCTTCCTTCCCCCTATGGATGAATATGGAAGGGGGAGGCCGAATTGGGAGGAGCCCAAGTAGGATTCCTCCTACTTGGGGCGCCCCCTTGGTTGCGTCTCCTCCCCTCCAACCTATATATATATATATATATATGGGGGGGGCACTGCTAGAACACACACCAACAATTGTTAGCCGTGTGCGGCGCCCCCTTCCACAGTTTACGCCTCCGGTCATATCTTCGTAGTGCTTAGGCAAAGCCCTGCATGAATCACTTCACCATCACCGCCACCACGCCGTCGTGCTGATGGAACTCATCTACTTCCTCGACACTTTACCGGATCAAGAGTTCGAGGGACGTCATCGAGCTGAACATGTGCAGAACTCGGAGGTGATGTACGTTCGGTGCTTGATCGGTCGGAAAGAGAAGAAGTTCGACTACATCAACCGCGTTGTCAAACGCTTCCACTTTCGGTCTATGAGGGTACATAGACACACTACCCCTCTCGTTGCTATGCATGTCCTAGATAGATCTTGCGTGTGCGTAGGATTTTTTTTTTGAAATTGCATGCTACGTTCCCCAACAGCCCGCGCCGCCCGCGACCAGTGACACTGGGCGGCGTGCGGGCCGTGAGGAGCGCGGAGTGGAGATCCTCCTGGGGGACGGCACTGCTCGGGTAGGCCGAGCAGCCCAGTGTTCAACGTGAGCCCTCGGAGCGTCAGCCATGAGGACGGCGGGGCGGTGGCGAATCGACTGGAAGAAGAGAGGCTCCGACGCACCCCTACCGGGCGTGCCAAATGTCAGATTTCGGGCTCCACAAACCCTGGATAGATTCAAACTCTGGGGTGCATGCGAAGAACTCGACCTTCCAGTCTACCAACCCGTTGATCGCACGGCCTAGCTCGACGAACTAAAAGGAAAGAGGACACATCAGTTTACCCAGGTTCGGGCCACCTTGCGGTGTAAACCCCTACTCCTGCTTTGTGGTGGATTGGCCTCGAGGTGGGTTGAGGATGAACTAGTATAGTGGAAGAACAACCTCAAGAGGTGCGTTCTCGAGCTGGTGGGGGAGAGGATGATCCGAAAGATCTGGATCCGGTCCCCCTCTACGGTTGTGGCTATGTCCTATTTATAGTGGCCTTGGTCCTCTTCCCAAATGAAGGCGAAGGGATCCCACAACAACCAAATTCGAAGGGAGACAACTAGTACATATTATCCTGACAAAAGTAGTCTTCGCCTGCAAAGCCTCTAGTCGTGACGCCGTGGTGGGCTCGGCGATGACCTCTATCCTGCTGTCCTGGCGATCTTGGTCTTGTTGCATGGGAATGGAAACCTTTGGCTGATTCCTCGGGACTCCGCGCTTGTGCTTGCCTCCTTAGCACCAAAGAGAAAACTGATGTCCAGCGCCCGCCTTCTGGAGGTCTTGGTGTCGTCCGCCTCGCGAGGCTTGGCCCCTCGCGAGGGTCTTGAGTTGTTGATGCTGAAGGTGGGCCGTACCAGGCCATCGATGGAGCCACATTGTTCGCCGCAGGCAGGCAAGTATGGGTACCCCCGTTCCCAGAATGCTGACAGATAGTGGAAGGGTAATTTTCAAAGCGATGAGCACATGTTCTCGGGAGAACCTCAAGAAGTATCTTCGAAGTCTTCTGGTGAAGCAGGCGATCATACGGAATGAAGGGGCTCTCCGAGGGAAGTAGTTACGAGAACCTAAGGTTAGAGTTAGCAAAATCATTTAACCCGAATAGAAGAGAGATCAGAGTCCCAGAGTATAGGTCGAGGAAAAAAAGAGATCCTAATACCACCCAATGGCGACGTGGACCCATAAGCCACACAACCATGTTAGTAAATGTTTTGCAATGACTAGACTCAACTTTGCCCAAGGAGTTTGGAAGGGGGATTCCTACAGGTAGTCGGCTCTGATACCAACTTGTGACGCTCCCGATTCAATTGTACACTAATCATACACGCAAACGTGTACGATCAAGATAAGGGACTCACGGGAAGATATCACAACACAACTCTAAACATAAATAAAGTCATACGAGCATCATATTACAAGCCAGGGGCCTCGAGGGCTCGAATACAAGTGCTCGAACATAAACGAGTCAGCGAAAGCAACAATATCTGAGTACAGACATAAGTTAAACAAGTTGCCGTAAGATGGCTAGCACAAATTGGGATACAGATTGAAGAGGCACAGGCCTCCTGCCTGGGATCCTCCTAACTACTCCTGGTCGTCGGTGGCCTAAACGTAGTAGTAGGCACCCTCGGTGTAGTAGGGGTCATCCTCGACGGTGGCGTCTGGCCCCTGGTCTCCAACGTCTGATTGTAGCAACTGGGTATCGAAGGGGAAAAGGGGTAAGCAAAGCAACCGTGAGTACTCATCCAAAGTACTTGCAAGCAAGGATCTACACTACATATGCATTGGTATCAATGAAATGGGTAGTATCTATGGACTGAACTGCAGAATGCTAGAATAAGAGGGGGAGAAGCTAGTCCTATTGAATACTATGCTTCTGTCAGCCTCCATCTTGAAGCATATAGAAGAGAGTAGCTAGTAAGTTCACCAAGTAACAACGTATAGCATAATCCTACCCGGCGATCCTCCCCTCATTGCCCTGTGGGAAAGCGATCATCGAGTTGTATCTCGCACTTGAAAGGGTGAGTTTTTATTAAGTATCCGGTTCTAGTTGTCATGAGGTCGAAATATAGCTTCGGGTCGTCCTGTTACCGTGGACACGACTATTCGAATAGATCAATCTTCCCTGTAGGGGTGCACCACATTGCCCAACACGCTCGATCCCTCTAGCCGGACACACTTTCCTGGGTCATGCCCGACCTCGGAAGATCAACACGTCGCAGCCCTACCTAGGCCTAACAGAGAGGTTAGCACACCGGTCTAGATTCTAAGCACGCAGGGGTCTTGGGCCCATCGCCCTTTACACTCCCGCACATTGCGAATGTGGCCGGTGAGCAGACCTAGCAACCTCCATTACAAAGGAAGTTGCGTTACGCGGTTCAACCCGGCGCGCACCGCTCAGTCGCTAACGTCTAGGAGGCTTTGGCTAATACTACGACATCGAGTGCCCATAACTGTTCTCGCAGGGTGGTTAGTGCGTATAGGTCAGTGGCCAACTCAGATCAAATAACCAATCTCGTTAAGTGTGTTATTTGAAGTAACTGCGGACGCCGATCAGGGACCATGCCCACCTGTCTCCTAGGTGGTTACAGCCTGCCCCGTCGCTCCGCCACAGTGTAACACTCTGGGCCGTCGGGAACCCAGGCCCACCACTACCTGTGTGGAACCACCTGTCCCTTCAGCCCCCATATACGAACAGTAACATAAGCATGTAAAAGTATATAGCATATACCCGTGATCACCTCCCGAAGTGATCACGACCCGATAGTATAGCATGGCAGACGGACAAGTATGTAAGGCCACTGATGACATTCTAGCAACCTATACTAAGCATTTAGGATTGCAGGTAAAGTATCAAAAGTAGTAACAAGGAAAGGCTATGCAGTAGAATAGGTTCATCCGAAAACAATAACAACTACACTACTCTAATGCAAGCAGTAGAGGGAAAGAGTAGGCGATATCGGGATGACCAAGGGGAGTTTGCTTGCCTGGAAGCTCTGTTGAGAAGGAGGGGTCGTCAACATGGTAGTCGTACTGGGTAGAAGCGGCGTCGATCTCGGTGTCTAATGAGAGAATAGGGGGAAGAAACAATAAATATAATGCAAAAAGATGCATGACGATGCATGACATGGCAATGAGCGGTGCTAGGTGTGCCCTAACGCGGTAGTAGGTGATACTGGCGAAGGGGGAAAACATACGAGAAACTATTTCCCGATGTTTGACGTTTTCAGACAAACGAACCAGAGGGGGATTGTTGCATGTTCGCTATGTTAGGGACATGTGGCAAACGAACGGATTGCGTATTCGGATTCGTCTCGTCGTTCTGAGCAACTTTCATGTACGAAGTATTTTCATCCGAGATACAGTTTATTTCATATTAATCTGAAAGGATTTAATCATTTTCTAGGATTATTATTATTTAATTAATTGGAAAAAGAATTGTTGCGTCATCATGACATCAGCGATCAAAGTTGACCGTTGATCAGTCAAATGACGGGTGGGTCCCGCATGTCATAGGTTGTTAACTAATTAACAGTAGTTAGTTTTATTAGTAGGTTAATTGGGTTTAATTAAATCTAATTAGTTAACTAAGAGAGTTGATTAAGTTAATTAATTCTTTAATTAGTTAATTATACCTTTTTAATGACGTTCCTGGGGCGGGCCCACATGTCATTGGCCGGGGGGCCGGGGCTAACGGGCGCAGCGAGCGCCGGCAGCTGGAGCGGCGCATAGGAGGGGTGGTCGTCGCGGCGAGAGGCGGCGCGGGGCGACGATGGCCGGCGAGCAACTACAGCAGGGGCGCGCGGGGCTACGCGAGGTCCTGGCAAGGCGGAGGAACAGCGGCGCGGCAGAGGCAACACAGGGGGGGGGGGGGGGGGGGGGAGGGAGGGCGCTGCGGTTGGATGGGCGCGCACGGTGCGGCGAACGGAGCAAGCAGCCTTGACTTGGAGGGCAGCAGCAGTAGCAAGGGGGCGAGCAGCGACGACAGCAGACGTGGACGGTGATAGCGAGCACGAGCAGTAGCAGGCGAGGTGCAGGGGCGTGGGGAGCGCGGCGGTGCTGCGGGTAGGCTGGAAGGCGAGTGGGCGCTGCTGACACCGGTGAGGTGCTCGCGCGCGGCTCGGCCAGACGCGAACGGCCGCAGGGCGAGGCGCGATGTCATGGGCAGCGGCGGGCAGAGCCGCGCAGGGCAGCGGCGAGCAGGGACGGGGCGAGGACGGCAGTGGCCGAACACGGCGTTGGCGGGCGAGTGGGGAAGAGGAGGTCGGGGCTCACGTTCGCGCAAGGGATCGGGGCGGCGAGGCTCGTTGGAGCCCGTGAGGAGGAGGATGAGGAGGCGGTTCCGGTGAAGGTGGCGTCGACCGTCGGCGTCACACCGAGGGACGTCGGGGTCGGGCTTGGTCACATCTAGATTTGGATCGGGGAGGGGGAGAGATGAGGGGGTGGGGGCTGTGGTGAGTGGGTTGCTAGGGTTTCGGCTTACAGGGGGTTAAGCAAGGGGGCGGCCTGGTGGCCTATTGGGCGGAGGTCGAGGGGGTTCTTCTTTTATTTTTTTTGTTTTTTTGTTTTACTTATTTTTTTCTTTTAGTTTCCTTTTATTTTAGTTTTAATAGATTACCAAAGTGGCACCTAAATTGATGTTACAAATTAAGCCATATCCACAATAATTTATTACTCAAACTAAATTAGTTTTGTAATTATTTATTATTCTAAAAGCATTTTGGTTAATTGTTTAGCCACGGTTTTGTTTGTTAATATGCATTTAAATAATTTGTGGCTTCTTCACAAATATTTCTTATGAATTATTTGCCACAGTTAGGACATTTTAGTTTTGACACTTGAAAACTTTTATTATTTGACTTCGTTTTTAACTTTGAATTTTGAATCGGTTTTAAATCATAAGGGGTTTAACAACAGTAACATGATGACATGGCATCATTAGTAGGGAATTACTGTAACTTGATGATCTAGGCGTCACATAAATAATATGGCATTGAATTTAGTATAGAGTGCTGACAATAGCCTCCACCTCCCGCCTTGTCTCCATGTCCGAATAGCTCTGATCCCACCGCTCACATTTTCCACTCCCTTTACTGTCGCCATGCCACTTCCCGCGTAGCTGCACCGAGCGCCACTTTCGAAGGAGGAGGAGCGGATCCTGGATGAAGAGGCAGCGGAAGAGCAGACCGACCTCTTCGCTATGGAGGAGGAAGAGGAATGTTTTTACCCACCGGAGGCCGCAAGGAAGGATCCCGTTGTTGCTGAATGGTCGGATTGGATACCCGCAAAAAAACCAAATGATAAGTACCACACGTGTGACAGGAAGTAACACCGCCCTGGCATTTTTACAGCTACTAGTAAATGCGCACGTACAACACACGTTAATATTTAAGCAATATCAGTGGGGAAGCCACTCATCAGCTGGGTAGTCAATTGACTACCCAGCTTTTTGATGAAACTAGCATATGCATGCAAAAATGTTAAATTTTTTGGTTCAAATTTATATACCTGACTACACAATTTGAAAATGACTACACAAGACTGTAGTTCTGACTCCGCCACTGGGCAATATATCAATTGCACGCGGATATTAGATATGCTATTTTTTGTATGTTAATCATGTGATTAGTGCAATATTTGGTATGATATTAATTGCACATTAAACATGTTTAATGTTCAAAACAATCTAAATCGTTGGATTGACTTAGTTCAATGGCCGTGATCAGTTGAATATGCTCTTTTGAGTCTTTTTATGTCGGTATAGTATAGATATAAAAAATTGCCATACGAAAAAGAACAAATTTCCAAAAAATTGAAACTTACCATTCAAACAAAAAGCTGTCATGCTTTACAACTAGAGTTGACATTCTCATATAACTAAATTATTTACACAATCACATTATTATTGATAAGTAAATCACAAGTCAACGTACGGGAATATTTATACCCCGTTATAACGCACGAGCATTGTTCTAATTTGTCATAAAAAAAGTCAGAGCGAAATTGTTTTGTGCTACACGTGTGACTCCTATCAGGGTAAAAAAATTTGATTGGATTGGAAACTCAAAACACACCATCGAAGTTTGATTCGCAATGGCGGCAACGAACTGACCCCACATCAGTGGCGCACTATAGGTGCTCTTTGCCAAACCATGAATGCCGTCGGCACGACTCCACTACAAATAGGCCACTCGTTATTTCGAAAGGCCACACCAGCGCCCACCCAATCCACCAACCCCGACCCCTCAATTCCGTCGAGCGCCCCGCGCCGCCACCCAAACCCTAGCTCCCCATGGCCACCGTCTCCTTCTCATCCCCGGCGTCCTTCGCCGGCGACAACAGCGGTGCCCTTACCTCCGCCACCATCCTCCGTTTCCCGCCCAACTTCGTCCGCCAGCTCAGCACCAAGGCCCGCCGCAACTGTAGCAACATAGGCGTCGCGCAGATCGTCGCCGCCGCTTGGTCCGATCGCCGAGCCGTCACCTCCCACTCCGGCGGCGGAAGCAGCGTCCGCGGCACCTCCTCCCATGCCGCGGCCGCATCCGCCGCCACCTCTGCGGCGGCGGCTGCCGAGGTTGGCGCCATTCCTAACGCCAAGCTCGCGCAGCCGTCCGCCGCCGCATTGGCCGAGCGTGCCCTGCTCGGTTCGGATGCTAGCCTCGCCGTCCACGCAGGTAACCTACTCGCTCCCTTGTTGCCCATCAGATCTAGGAGTATTTCGCGCAGCTATCCTTTTGGTTTTGACATGTTTGCTGTTTTTCTCTGCGTAAGGCGAGAGGCTTGGGAGAAGGATCGCCACAGACGCGATCACCACGCCAGTAGTGAACACCTCCGCCTACTGGTTCAGTAGCTCGCAGGAGCTGATCGATTTCAAGGTTTGAAGCCCCCTACCGTATTGCTATTCTGTGCTCTAGTTGTCAGATTTGATAAATCTGCGGTTATATTGTCAAAATCTCCTTTTTGTTAGGAGGGGAGGCATGCTAGCTTCGAATACGGGAGGTATGGGAACCCGACCACTGAGGCTTTGGAGAAGAAGATGAGGTGAAATCTAGATTCTTCTCTTTCTTGTGGATTTTTTATGCCTTGTTTGTTCCATTGTATCGGTTTTCCATAGTTGCTAATTTTGATGCTTCAGTGCACTGGAGAAAGCCGAGTCCACTGTCTTTGTGGCGTCAGGGATGTATGCAAGCGTCGCTATGCTCAGCACACTTGTCCCAGCAGGTGGGCACATTGTTACAACCACAGATTTGTACCGCAAGACAAGAATTTACATGGAGACTGAGCTCCCCAAGAGGGGAATTACGGTAATATGTGCTACCATTATGCCCATTTTCTTTCAGTAATATGATTAGATGTCTATGCACTTCAGTTAGTTTTGTGAGAACCATTATGAGAGGTTCATAGCAGCAATATACAGTACTAGCTTACAGGTGATATAGTTGCTGTTGAGTGATGTGGTATGGGACCACATTTTAGAAGCCTAATAAACTTGGAGTAGAAATGCAGCTTCATTCAAGATCCAGTATTTCAGATGTCTTTACTTGATATAAATGTGATCTGCATGTTAACAACTAATCGGAGTGAATCTTTGTTGCGTTTCTGTATAATTTGCGGGTTTCTTATCTTTGTACACCTGATGCACAGATGACTGTTATTAGACCTGCTGACATGGATGCTCTTCAAGATGCACTTGATAATAATAATGTGAGTTTAATCTTTACAATTCTTTCACCCCCTTTCTTCGCATTAACTTATTCATCCACAAGTAGACTAATTTGTTGGTTCCTTTATTTTCAGGTATCTTTATTCTTCACTGAGACTCCTACTAATCCATTTCTCAGATGCATTGATATTGAGCTTGTCTCCAATATGTGCCATAACAAGGGAGCATTGCTATGCATTGATAGCACCTTTGCCTCCCCTATCAATCAGAAAGCACTGACTTTAGGTGCTGACGTAGTTGTTCATTCTGCAACGAAGTATATTGCTGGGCACAATGATGTAAGTTGATGAATATTTTTTTAGTACTCTATTTACAGATAAGATATACATTAGCTCAGTTTCTTTTGCTTTTTAGGTTATTGGAGGCTGTATCAGTGGCAGGGACGAGCTAGTCTCCAAGGTCCGCATTTATCACCATGTAGTTGGTGGTGTTCTAAACCCGGTATGTTGGATTGGCATTCTTTCTATCCATCTCTCGAACCTATTTGCTTCTTTCTAGCAAGTTTCACTATATACCAAGAGTTATATTTGGTCCTCCCCATATATTGATTAGCCTCATGCTGGGATCCTGCAAGGATCCATAGATTAAATTAATCTGGAAGGAAAGTCCTGGACGATTCATCAGGCTTTGTTTGGTTGTTGGGGGATATAACACCCAGGGAGGAAAACCAGAGATGAATCGTACCGGCCCTACCTGAACCCATGGAAAACCACAGGTCGGACAATTCCCTGCTACCATTTGGTTGAAAACCATGGATAATCTCTCATTCACGACATCTCCAAAGATTTAAAAAAAATGGAGAGATCGTTTCAATTATGGCCCAGCAACAGGAGCGTTGGAGGGCTGCTTTGGATTCTACAAGCTCTTCGGGCTGTCATGTTCAAGCCATCCATGGCTGCTCCCTCGTAGTCATCGAGGCCAAGGCTGCTGACTCTGCTAGCAAGCCCCATTTGATTCTCCTCTTTCTCACCGCCCGCCTGTACCAAATTGAACGCCAAGATTTTGCAGTTCTGCCGAGACGACTGGAGTGGCAACATGTGGTGATGGATTGGTACATGAGGGTGAGTGGGAGGAGGTGAACAAAGGATTTGGCCATGGATGCGGGATGGAAGCGTTACCAGCAGCGAGATAAAAAATAGAAGTGCACGTGACAATTGTGAGAGGTAGTGTTGAGAGGCAGGGAATTCTTTCCATGACTTGGGAGGCGTTCTTTTTTATCCGCGGGAATTGACGGGAGGTGGAGGGATTTTCCCATATCATGTGTCGAGCAAATCATACGTGGGAAAACCAGGAATAATTTGCCCTGGGGTGGAAGTTTCCAGTGAATGGGCTGGGATCCTCGTGGCCTCCCCTGCTGCCAAATGATGCCTTAGGGTTCTTTGATCCTGGGTTCACTTCAACCCAGCCAAAAGTGTCATGAAACAGCTGGTTCATTTCTACAATATTTTATATAATCCAAGTGGTTGACTTATTTCAAAAAAACGAACACTGTGGCTTAGATGATTTGGGGAAAACCTTAGTTGAACTCTCCTACAATTTGTTGCAGTGGAAAAATATATAATATTACATTTACACTATCTTTCCTTTGATGAGACCAGCATGCGTTTTGTGCGGCGAATCCAGGAGTCTGAGGTCAAGGAGGCTTTAAAAAGGATGAAAGGAAGCAAGGTGATGGGCCCTGATTGTATCCCCATTGAGGTGTGGAAAGGTCTCGGGGACATAGCGATAGTATGGCTAACCAAGCTTTTCAACCTCATTTTTCGGGCAAACAAGATGCCAGAAGAATGGAGACGGAGTATATTAGTACCAATCTTCAAGAACAAGGGGGATGTTCAGAGTTGTACTAATTACCGTGGAATTAAGCTGATGAGCCATATAATGAAGCTATGGGAGAGAGTCATTGAGCACCGCTTAAGAAGAATGACAAGTGTGACCAAAAATCAGTTTGGTTTCATGCCTCGGAGGTCGACCATGGAAGCCATTTTCTTGGTACGACAACTTATGGAGAGATATAGGGAGCAAAAGGACTTGCATATGGTGTTCGTTGACTTGGAGAAGGCCTATGATAAGATACCACGGAATGTCATGTGGTGGGCCTTGGAGAAACACAAGGTCCCAGCATAGTAATTACCCTCATCAAGGACATGTACGACAATGTTGTGACAAGTGTTTGAACAAGTGATGTCGACACCGATGACTTCCCGATTAAGATAGGACTGCATCAGGGGTCAGCTTTGAGCCCTTATCTTTTTGCATTGGTGATGGATGAGGTCACAAGGGATATACAAGGAGATATCTCATGGTGTATGCTCTTTGTGGATGATGTGGTGCTAGTTGACGATAGTCGGACGGGGGTAAATAGGAAGTTAGAGTTATGGAGACAAACCTTGGAATCGAAAGGGTTTAGGCTTAGTAGAACTAAAACCGAGTACATGATGTGCGGTTTCGGTGCTACTAGGTGTGAGGAGGAGGAGGTTAGCCTTGATGGCCAGGTGGTACCTCGGAAGGACACCTTTCGGTATTTGGGGTCAATGCTACAGGAGGATGGGGGTATTGATGAAGATGTGAACCATCGAATCAAAGCCGGATGGGTGAAGTGGCGCCAAGCTTCTGGCATTCTCTGTGACAAGAGAGTGCCACAAAAGCTAAAAGGCAAGTTCTACAGGACGGCGGTTCGACCCGCAATGTTGTATGGCGTTGAGTGTTGGCCGACTAAACGGTGACATGTTCAACAGTTAGGTGTGGCGGAGATGCGTATGTTGAGATGGATGTGTGGCCACACGAGGAAGGATTGAGTTCGGAATGATGATATACGAGATAGAGTTGGGGTAGCACCAATTGAAGAGAAGCTTGTCCAACATCGTCTGAGATGGTTTGGGCATATTCAGCGCAGGCCTCCAGAAGCTCCAGTGCATAGTGGACGGCTAAAGCGTGCGGAGAATGTCAAGAGAGGGCGGGGTAGACCGAATTTGACATGGGAGGAGTCCGTTAAGAGAGACCTGAAGGATTGGAGTATCACCAAAGAGCTAGCTATGGACAGGGGTGCGTGGAAGCTTGCTATCCATGTACCAGAGCTATGAGTTGGTTGCAAGATCTTATGGGTTTCATCTCTAGCCTACCCCAACTTGTTTGGGACTAAATGCTTTGTTGTTGTTGTTGTTGTTGTTGTACATTTACACTATCTTTCAGTCCTAGATGGGACAAAAAGAAATCATTGCTGTTTAAGGGTTTGTGCTCCTGCAATATGAGGGTGCTGCATTGCTTTTCGGTGCATAGAGACATGGCACATATAGTATTGCCTCCTAATTTACTTCTAAAGGAATAAGATTTAGTCTCTGAAATGTTCAACTCAATAAATCAATGAATGAGAATGTACTCCTCGAATTCTCCGTTTAAATTATCTTCGTAATAATTTGTATGTATAACTAAAGGCAATGATATTTCTTTAGAAATGCATGGGTTCATTCGTAGTTATAGACTAGTAACCAAGATTCAGAAGTTTGACCTGCCAGGCATTGAACCTCTAGCTTTAGGTGCCATGCTATCCTTGTTG
Source organism: Triticum urartu (assembly GCF_056163025.1). Lineage (NCBI taxonomy): Eukaryota > Viridiplantae > Streptophyta > Magnoliopsida > Poales > Poaceae > Triticum > Triticum urartu. Next base: position 253,788,544 of record NC_141876.1, on the reverse strand, counting down.
AAACGCAGTTTGACTAGTATGAGTAGTAAATGATATATACTCTGTATTCTTCTGTCTCACACCTTGTTTCTAAGCTCTTAACATTTCATTGCATTGTGATGTCAGAATGCTTCCTATCTGATCCTCCGGGGCATGAAAACACTACATCTCCGTGTTCAGTGCCAGAATAGTACTGCTCTGCGGATGGCCCAGTTTTTAGAGGAACATCCAAAGGTGTGCTACTCTGTTTCTTTTAGTCCTAGACTTGAGACAACTACGGGCCATCTATGTTTTTTGTTGCTTTAACTGAAGTTTGTATTTCATATCCTAGATTGCACGTGTATACTATCCTGGCTTGCCAAGTCACCCAGAACATCACATTGCCAAGAGCCAAATGACTGGCTTTGGTGGTGTTGTCAGCTTTGAGGTAATTTGATTGTCTTGGTAAAATATAGTAAAATACTACTCCTGCTGTAACTAAACATAAGACGTTTTTTGACACTGTAATTGGACTCTAAAAGTGTCTTATAAAAAGTTACAGAGGGAATATACTAGAACACTAAGTGTGTTGACTCTATTAACAATTTAACGTATAAATTATCTTGTGTTTAGGTTGATGGGGACTTCGACTCTACTAGAAAATTCATTGATTCTGTCAAGATACCCTACCATGCCCCTTCATTTGGGGGTTGTGAGAGCATAATTGATCAGCCTGCCATCATGTCCTACTGGTATTAACATATATTTATCTGTTGTCACATTCAATAATTGTGCACATAATATTGTTTTAGTTTTAACTCTTGAGCTGTGATCCATAAACAGGGATTCGAAGGAGCAGAGAGACATTTATGGAATCAAGGACAACCTGATCAGGTTCAGCATCGGAGTCGAGGATTTTGAGGACTTGAAGAATGACATTGTTCAGGCCCTCAACAAGATCTAAGCGCCATATGCATCACCATTACGGGAATATATCTGGGCATATTTGCCTCACCATTACGGGAATCTATCTGGGCATATTTGCCTCACCATTACGGGAATCTATCTGGGCGATATTTCATGTGGTGAACTCTTGATATTTGATATGCTTACTGCGAATAAATTGTTTTATTTGTTTCCTCTTTATTGGAGGGGAATGTATTTTCTCTTTTTTCTGGTGATTTCAATAAAGATTGATAACCTTGACTATTATAAGATAAAAATGAAGTCAAGTAATTTTATTATATATAATAACAGGCATCACAAGGTAACCTTGATTTACTTCATTTTAATTTTGATTATAGCACCCTTGTTATGTTCTTTGGTAGACTTTGGTAGGATGAATGCAATCACTGATATTAGCCTATTTTTTTTTTCAATTTTGAGGTGAGCCTGAAAGCACCTTTTGTTCTTGCTGTGCAAACCCATTTGACCTAACCAGGTAGACAATATAGATTAATTGTATAACTAACACAAAATTGTAGAGGCTGATCGGCCAGCAAAACCTTGCTAAGAAATGACCTCCTGTGTGAAGTATTTTAATATAGTTATCGGTAGAAATAAGTTCTTTTTATTTGAGGGTACACCAAGAGTGACCTAAGCTTTATAGAAGAAGGAATCAGTTACAAGAAGAGTTCCTAGGCTCTCACCACACGCTGGCTGAGCCAAATAACACTCCAATATTGAACGACTACTCACATAATTGTTGAACATTGATAGAGGCGAAGGTGTCCCGAACATCGATGAGATAAATATCGTTTTTTGTGGGAGTTGACTTTGATGATCCGACTACGAACGTGTGAAGACGTCGCGCCTTAGCAATTGCTAAACCAACTTCAAGGGTTATTGATTACGCCGGAGCCCGATTAACATGACCACGAGGGTCTATTTCCTGCAAGCAAACGAAGAACAAGCAAGAAACTAAGATTGCAATCTGGATATTGCGAATAAAAGAGGAAAACTTTATTAATAAAGGTGCAGTTCTGTGACGTCTTGGCCTTATCATTGGACACATACGAAGTATGCGAAGTTGCAGTTATGGTGAACTTTTAGTCTAAACAAAATCCAAAGTCTAAACGATGCCCTAAGGACTGTATATATAAAATAGAGAGGGAGGGGGGGGGGGATTTCGTGGCCCTTGGAGGAGGGGTTCGAAACCAACCCTAATTCTTGTTTCCCCACACATAAGAACTCTAAAAACAACCTATACTTAAGTATTTTGAAAATACATGGGCCTGGCCTAATAATAAGGTGACGCAGCACCTAGAATAGTCTCTGGACGAAATTTATGAAGTGACATCTTGTATATTTCGTCCAAGGCTTCATGCACTCCTTATGGTGGCTTCAAAGTCCTGAAATCATCACTTGTAACTCCGTTCTTGATCCCTTGCGCATGCCATCATCTCCATGCTTGAACTTGCTCCAAGGTTCATCTTTCTTGTCCAAGCTAGGCCCTTCATTTGTAAGAAAAACAAATGTATCCAATTTAGGCAGCATCATATTCTCATGAGCATTAGAATCGTTACCAAGAAATGAAAGTACCTGATAATTCAATTGGCGTGCGCGAGCTCTAGTAATTGGTCCAGTATGTATAGCAGCAGGGGCTGTGGGTGTAACAATGGTATTGATGTCCTCATCATCCTCCCCTTCTTGAAATGAAGTTGTCTTCAACGAAAGCTCATCTTCCTCACCCAAATAAGGCTTCAAATCTGCAATGTTAAAAGTGGGACTAACCCCAAAATCTGCAGGCAGCTCAAATTTATATGCATTATCATTTATTTTCTCTAACACCTTAAAAGAACCATCAGCACGTGGCATTAGCTTTGATTTGCGTAAATTAGGAAATTATCCTTGCGCAAATATAACCAAACAAGATCTCCAGGTGCAAACACAACATGTTTTCTACCCTTATCTCCAGCAAGTTTATATTTAGCATTCATACGCTCAATGTTTTCCTTAGTTAACTCATGCGTTTTTAAAATCAATTCAGCACATTCTTTAGCATCAAAATTAACCTTCTCCAAAGATGGAAGAGGCAACAAATCAATAGGTGCACGAGGTAGGAAACCATACACAATTTCAAGAGGGCACATCTTAGTAGTAGAATGCAACGAACGGTTATAAGCAAATTCAATATGAGGCAAGCATTCTTCCCACATTTTCTTATTATTCTTCAAAACAACCCTAAGCATAGTAGACAATGTTCTATTGACTACTTCAGTTTGTCCATCAGTTCGGGGTGACAAGTAGAACTAAAAAACAGTTTACTCCCCAACTTAGCCCATAAACATCTGCAAAAGTGGCAAAGAAATTTAGTATCATGATCTGAAACAATAGTTTTTGGCACACCATGCAAGCGAATAATTTCACAAAAGAACAAATCAACAACATTAACAACATCATCGCTTTTATGACATGGTATAAAGTGTGCCATTTTCGAGAACCTATCCACGACAACAAATATGCTATCCCCCCCTTCTTTGTTCGAGGTAAACCTAAAACAAAGTCCATAGATATATCCTTCCAAGGAACACTAGGTACAGGCAAAGATATATATAAACCATGAGGATTGAGTCGTGACTTAGCTTTTTGACATGTAGTGCAGCGAGCAACAAAACGTTCAACATCCCGTCTCATCTTTGACCAAAAGAAATGTGTAGCAAGTATTTCCTCCGTCTTCTTCACGCCAAAGTGTCCCATTAATCCTCCTCCATGCGCCTCCTGCAACAACAAAAGACGAACGGAGCTAGCTGGAATGCATAGCTTGTTAGCACGGAACACAAATCCATCATTAACAACGAACTTGTTCCACGTTCTTCCTTCTTTACAAATCTGCATTACATCTTTAAAATCAGCATCAAGCACATATTGATCTTTGATGGTCTCCAAATCAAATATTTTGAAGTCAAGTTGTGAAAGCATAGTATAGCGACGAGACAATGCATCAGCAATAACATTTTCTTTACCCTTCTTGTGCTTAATAACATAAGGGAAAGTCTTAATGAATTCGACCCATTTAGCATGTCTACGATTCAGTTTAGCTTGACTTTTAATATGTTTCAAAGATTCATGATCAGACTGTATAACAAATTCTTTGGGCCATAAATAATGTTGCCATGTCTCTAAAGTTCGAACAAGAGCATATAATTCTTTATCATAAGTAGAATAATTCAGACTAGGCCCACTCAATTTTTCAGAGAAGTATGCAATAGGTTTGACATCTTGTAATAACACACCTTCCTAATCCAATCCCACTAGCATCACATTCAAGTTCAAAAGTCTTATTAAAATCAGGAAGTTGGAGTAAAGGAGCATGTGTCAACTTATCTTTCAATACCGTGAAGGCTTCTTCCTGTGCGGTACTCCAAACAAAAGGCACATCCTTCTTTGTAAGCTCATTGAGAGGTGCATCAATGGTGCTGAAATCTCTCACAAAACGCCTATAGAATCCAGCGAGGCCAAGAGAACTCCTCACTTGTGTGACCGTTTTGGGCTGCGGCCAACTCTCAATAGCTTCAATCTTGGCTTTATGAACTTCAATTCCCCGTGGAGTAACAACATAGCCAAGAAAAGATACTCGGTCGGTGCAGAAGGTGCACTTTCCAAGGTTACCAAACAAACGTGCATCACATAGAGCAATAAAAACAACACATAAATATTTCAAATGTTCCTCCAAAGATTTGCTATAAATCAGTATATCATCAAAATAGACTACCACAAATCGTCCAATGAAAGCACGTAAAACTTCGTTCATTAGTCTCATGAAAGTACTAGGTGCATTATGTGACGCCCCGAGACCGATGTGCCAGGTGTCTTCCAGTTACTTGCTGTTGTTTCCTTGTCTTTGCTTGCGTGTCATGCATTGCATATCATGTCATCATGTGCATTTCATTTGCATACATGTTCGTCTCATGCATCCGAGCATTTTCCCCGTTGTCCGTTTTGCAATCCGGCGCTCCTATGTCCTCCGGTGTCCCTTTCTACCTCTTTTCATGTGCGGGTGTTAAACGTTCCCGGATTGGACAGAGACTTGTCATGCGGCCTTGGTTTACTACCGGTAGACCGCCTGTCAATTTTCGTGCCATTTGGACTTCGTTTGATACTCCAACGGTTAACCGAGGGACCGAAAAGGCCTCGTGTGTGTTGCAGCCCAACATCCCTCCAAAGTGGCCCCAAACCCACCTAAACCCCTTCCATCATCCAGGACGTTCGATCACGATCGCGTGGCAGAAAACCGTGCTCAATTTGGACACTCCTAGCTCCTTTTACCTATAAATATGCCTTCCCCGTCCATTTTCGCGAACGAAACCCTAGCAGATCCCTCCCCGCGCCGCCGGACATGTCCGCCCGGCGGCCGGACACGTCCAACCACCCGCCGCAGCGAATCCGCGTCCGCCACCTGTTCATCCCCGCCGTTCCACCGCCGCCGGCCCGCGGAGCCCATCCGGGGCCCGCGCGGGCCCAGAGCCGCGCCGCCTCCTGCATCCCGCGCCGCCTCCCGCTTCAGGGCCGCGCCGCCCGCCGGCTCCCCGCCGTCACCGCACTGGCTGCCCGTGCCGCCCATCGCCGGCGCGCCGCCCGCAGGTCGCCGGATCCACCACGCCCCGCCTCGTTCACCCCGCCGCCACCGACCTCGTCGCCGGGGCCGCTGCTCCACCGTCCTTCTCCGCGCCTCGCCGGAGTTCAAGACCTCGCCAGAGCTCCGGCCAGATCCGATCCGGGGAGTGGATCAGATCCACCACTCCCTGAACCAAACGCCGCGTCCACGTCCCGGATCTCGTCATCCCGCTCCGTCCGATCCCGTTGACTTTCCTCGAGAGGTCGAAATTCTTCTAAGTCCCCAGATCCCAGTAATTTTATGCATATTTCATCGCATCATAACTACATCACCGTTGCTTCGATTCGTGCGTGTAGCATATCAAAATGTTCGTCTCGAAGAGTACTCCATTTCATCTCATTGCATCATTTTCATTTGAGCTCATCTTGATGCCCGAAATGCTGTTGGAAGAGGGCTATGTGATGTTAGTTTCAGATCTGTTTCAGCTAATGCACTGTTGTCATTTTTGCCATGATTAATGTGTGCATGCTATGATCCGGAGCTCTACATGTGTTTTGAAGTGTGCCATGCCATCTTTACAGGGGTGTATGCCATGTATTTTTGTGATCTTCGTGGTGACTAGCACAAGCATGCAAAGTAGCTTACTCAATGTTACTGATTTCAGGGACTTAGAAATATTCTAAGTCTTTGTCCTGTTGTAATTTTTATGCCATATGTTCATGTTGCTACCAAGTGATCCGTGCATCTTTTGAGCATGATCAGTAAGGATGTTTTGTAGATATTGTGGTGCTCTATCCATCCATGTATTTTTTTACAATTATGGAGCACCCTAACTTGAGTCAATCGAGCTCTACTTTTGCTATAAAATGTTCCTGGCAGAATGTTTACATGTTAAGCATTTTTGCCGAGCTTGTTATAGTTGACCCATGCATGCTATGTTGTTGTTCTTGCCATGTTTAGCTTCTATGCCATGCCTACTTGCTGGGTGTATGCTTAGTTTACCATGCAATGCCTTGTGGTGACATGCCTACTTGATGTCTGTTTTTCCATGTTCCAATTTTTCACTAAGTCTGAATCTGTTAACGATAATTGCTATGTTCATGTGGTTGCAATTGTATTTTCTGACCCCTTTTGGCTTATGGTCAGTAAGGGACTTTTGTTGTATGCTTTGAGTAGCTTCATGCCATGCTTTGCTATGCCATGATATGTTCCTGTAGCATGTTGTTATCCTGCTCTAAAGATTGCTTCCTGACATGCTGTTAATTTCACTAAGTCTGAAACCTGTTATCTTTTGCACTTTTTCCATGCTTGTTTGAGCTTGCTATTGAGTGATTTAGCCATAGCTCAGTGTTCATATTTTGTCAAGCATCTTGAGTGGATCCCTGCCATGCCTTTTGTTGCTATGTTTGAGTGCAGTAGCTTATTTATCTTGATGCATTTAGATGGCCAGTTGCTGTTAGTCGCAGATCGGTGCCATATTTGTTTTGCTTGCCATTTCCAAACCGTGCATCCAATTCCGGTGATCTTTATATCGATTTCGACCAAAATCAACTCCTCTTTCCAGTGGCACTCTTGGATTTCAAAGTTGAGGCCAGGTTCAATCATTCCTTTCCAAATCATGCATATTTGCATCACATACCGCATCCCACACATCGTACCATGTTTTGCATCATGTTGCTTGAGCATTGCACGCGGTTGATTGTGTCTCCCTTTGCTTGTTGTTCTTGCTTGGGTAGAGCCGGGAGACGAGTACGTGATCGAGGAGCCCGTTGAGTACGCTGACAAGGTTCAAGCTTTCGTCTTCTCGGAGAACTTTGCAGGCAAGATGACCATACCCTCGAAATCACTTCTAACTTTGCTTGCTAGATGCTCGCTCTTTTGCTATGCCTATGCTACGATACCTACCACTTGCTTATCATGCCTCCCAAATTTCCATGTCAAACCTCTAACCCACCTTGTCCTAGCAAACCGTTGTTTGGCTATGTTACCGCTTTGCTCAGCCCCCTCTTATAGCGTTGCTAGTTGCAGGTGAAGATTGGAGTTGTTCCTTGTTGGAACATGTTTGTTGTTGGGATATCACAATATCTCTTATTTAATTAATGCATCTATATACTTGGTAAAGGGTGGAAGGCTCGGCCTTATGCCTGGTGTTTTGTTCCACTCTTGCCGCCCTAGTTTCCGTCATATCGGTGTTATGTTCCCGGATTTTGCGTTCCTTACACGGTTGGGCTATAATGGGAACCCCTTGACAGTTTGCTTTGAATAAAACTCCTCCAGCAATGCCCAACCTTGGTTTTACCATTCGCCACCTAGCCTCTTTTTCCCTTGGGTTCCGCGGACTCAAGGGTCATCTTTATTAAACCCCCCTGGGCCAGTGCTCCTCTGAGTGTTGGTCCGACTGAGTAGACTGCGGGGCCACCTCGGGGCAACTTGAGGGTTGGTTTTACTCGTAGGATGTCTCATCTGAGTGTGCCCTGAGAACGAGATATGTGCAGCTCCTATCGGGATTTGTTGGCACATTCGGGCGGTGTTGCTGGACTTGTTTTACCATTGTCGAGATGTCTTGTAACCGGGATGCCGAGTCTGATCGGATTGTCTTGGGAGAAGGAATATCCTTCGTTGACCGTGAGAGCTTATGATGGGCTAAGTTGGGACTCCCCTGCAGGGTTTTGAACTTTCGAAAGCCGTGCCCACGGTTATGGGCAGATGGGAATTTGTTAATGTCCGGTTGTAGAAAACCTCAAACTTAACTTAATTAAAATGCATCAACCACGTGTGTCGCCGTGATGGTCTCTTCTTGGCGGAGTCCGGGAAGTGAACACGGTGTTGGAGTTATGCTTGACGTAGGTTGTTCTAGGATCACTTCTTGATCATAGTTTCTCGAATGTGCTTTGCCTTCTCTTCTCGCTCTCATTTGCGTATGTTAGCCACCATATATGCTAGTCGCTTGCTGCAGCTCCACCTCATACCTTTTACCTACCCATAAGCTTAAATAGTCTTGATCGCGAGGGTGTGAGATTGCTGAGTCCCCGTGACTCACAGATACTTCCAAAACCAGTTTGCAGGTGCCGACGATACCGTGCAGGTGACGCAACCGAGCTCAAGGAGGAGCTCGATGAAGACCGTGTTCGTCATGTTGTTTCCGTTTTTCAGTTGATCAGTAGTGGAGCCCAGTTGGGACGATCGGGGATCTATGTAGCTTTTGGGGTAGTCTTCTTTTATTTTGGTTCCGTAGTCGGACCTTGATTGTATCTGGATGATGTAATGTTATATTCATGTATTGTGTGAAGTGGCGAGTGTAAGCCAACTATGTATCTCTTTCCCTTATGTATTACATGGGTTGTGTGAAGATTACCTCACTTGCGACATTGCTTTCAATGCGGTTATGCCTCTAAGTCGTGCTTCGACACATGGGAGATATAGCCGTATCAAGGGCGGTCCGGCGGCGTGGGGAGGGATCTGCTAGGGTTTCATACGTGAAAATGGACGTGGAGGGCATATTTATAGGTAGAGGGAGCTAGGAGTGTCCAAATTGAGCACGGTTTGCGGCCACGCGATCGTGATCGAACGGCCTAGATGATGGAAGGGGTTTAGGTGGGTTTTGGGCCACTTTGGAGGGGTGTTGGGCTGCAACACACACGAGGACTTTTCGGTCCCTCGGTTAACCATTGGAGTATCAAACGAAGTCCAAATGTCACGAAACTTGACAGGCGGTCTACCGGTAGTAAACCAAGGCCGCATAACAAGTCTCTGTCCAATCCGGGAACGTTTAACACCCGCGCACGAAAAGAGGTAGAAAGGGACACCGGAGGACATAGGAGCGCCGGATTGCAAAACAGACAACAGCGAAAATGCTCGGATGCATGAGACGAACATGTATGCAAATGAAATGCACATGATGACATGATATGCAATGCATGACACGCAAGCAAAGACAAGGCAACACCAGCGAGTAACTGGAAGACACCTGGCACATCGATCTCGGGGCGTCACACATTAGTTAACCCAAAAGGCATGACTAACCACTCATATAAACCAAACTTAGTTTTAAGTGCCGTTTTCCATTCATCTCGCAATTTCATACGAATTTGATGGTATCCACTACGCAAATCAACTTTGGAGAAAATTGTAGAGCCACTCAATTTATCGAGCATATCATCTAGCCTAGGAATAGGATGACGATAACGAATAGTAATATTATTAATGCCTCTACAATCAACACACATACGCGACGTACCATCCTTTTTAGGCACTAGTATAATAGGAACAACACAGGGACTAAGAGATTCGCGTATGTAACCTTTGTCGAGCAGCTCCTGTACTTGACGCATAATCTCCTTCGTCTCCTCTGGATTGGTACGGTATGGTGCACGGTTGGGTAGCGATGCACCGGGAATTAAATCAATTTGATGCTCAATCCCTCGAATAGGTGGTAATCCCGGTGGCACGTCTTGTGGGAAGACGTCAGTGAACTCCTGCAAAATGTTAGTGACAGCAGGGGGCAAAGAGGAAGGCACGTCCTCGAATGAAAATAATGCCTCTTTGCACACAAAAGTATAGCAAACAGATTTGCCGAAATCTAGCTCATCAATATCAAATTTTGTGGCAAGTAAACATGCACTTTTCAATTTAATTTCAGAAGCAACACTAGATGGTTTATTATTAGGTTTCATTTGTTGCTCAGATTCTTTTGCCACAATCTGATTTTGACTCTTATTTTTCTCCTGTTTTGCTTTATTAGCTCTATTAATATCATCTTTCAAAATGGATTCAGGAGTCATAGGAAGCAAAGTAATATGGCTATCCTTATGAACAAGAGTATACTGATTATTTCTACCATGGTGTACAGAATTTTTATCAAATTGCCATGGTCTACCAAGTAATAAGGAACATGCTTGCATGGGTACCACATCACAATCAACATAATCAGCATATGTAGAGATACTAAAATGCACACGAACAGTACGTGTTACCTTAACCTTGCCGCTACCGTTGAACCATTGGATGTAGTAAGGATGTGGATGTGGTCTTGTGGTGAGAGAAAGCTTCTCCACCATCTCCATGCTAGCCAAGTTGTTGCAGCTCCCTCCATCTATGATGACGCGAATAGAATGTTCCTTCACAACTCCCTTTGTATGGAACAAATTATGCCTCTGATTTTGCTCAGCTTGTGTAACCTGCACACTCAAAACACGTTGAGCAACTAAACATTCATACCTGTCAGCAACTTCAACAACCATGTATTGCGTCTCATGATCAGAATCATCTCCACCGTGTTCTTCATGTGTAATAAGAGCCAAAGTCTCCTCATCATAGTCACTAGTGGATTCAGACCCACCATCCTCAGTAGTAATCATCACACGCTGAGATTTTCATTCTCTCGCAAAATGTCCTCTTCCCTTACAACGACGACAAATAATATCACTTGTGTGCCCTGTTGATGCCATGGAAGAAAAAGAGCTCTGCGCAGGCCTAGCAGGTGTGTTCTTGGCAGATAGTGGTGGTTGTGCCTGCTTTCTTGTATCACGGCTGGAGGTGGCACCTGATGGAGGGCTGGTGTAGTGGAAGTAGAGGATGCACGTGGTGTCCATGATGAAGATCGACCTGTAGAAAAGTTAGTTCGCGCCAATGCCTGTCGATCCTGCACTTCACGTTCAGCTTTACAAGCAAGATGGAATAAACGAGTGATATTAGTATACTCCTTATACTCTAGAATGGTCCAAATCTCTCTATTTAACCCACCCATAAAACATGCAAGCATAGCTTCATTCTCCTCAACAATACCACATCTAATCATGCCAGTTTGTAACTCCTGATAATATTCTTCTACAGAATTTTTTCCTTGTCTTAAACGCTGCAATTTTTGAAGTAATTCACGTTGATAATATGGTGGAACCCAACGAGTACGCATAGCAGTTTTCAAAGCAGCCCAAGTAGTTGGAATAGGATATAATCTACAATGTTCAGACCACCAAACACATGCGAAGCTAGTGAAAGCACAAACAGCAGCAGGAACACGTCTCTCCTCAGGATATTGTAAACATGTAAAACGTTGTTCAGTTTCTAACTCCCAAGTAAGATATATATCAGGAACATATCTACCCTCAAATGGTGGAATATTTAATTTCAATTTAGGAAGATGGTCATGATCTCGTACCTCATATGGTGGTGCGGCCCTACCGTTGCAATGATATACCTGAGGACGACCTGGTGGTGGTCGTGGTAGTGGTTGCACGTAGTTCTGATTTTGATCAACCTCATCCTTGTAATGGTCCTCCACCTCTGCAGTAGCAGCAAGAGCGACAAAAGCATCAACAGCGGCACCAGAATTTTGCCCAGGGTCAATGGGAACGCGCTGTGCTTGTCCCACTTGATTTGGAAACCGACGTTGATGCTTTGTTGTTGTTGTTGTTGCACTAACTTACGGGGACAGGCATACATGAATCAACATCGAGCATGTCGGTCAGCAGCGTGTGAATCCGGGCTGTAGCACTGGGCTAAGAGGACTCCGGGAACCCGGGCTGTAGCAGGCTAGGCAAGACTCCGGATGTCACCGCGTGACATTTCCCCGAAGGGACAGACACATGAACGAAGTGAATCACATGCCGGCCAGTCAAGTGTTCCGGAGCAGTAGTGCTGGGCTAGCAGGACTCCGGTGAACCGGGCTGTAGCGGACTACTATGGCTCATGGAAGCACAAGAGTACATTTCCCCATAAGAGAGGCTACCAAGGATAAACAACTAGGTTGTCGGATCCCACACATACCAGGCATTTCAATCATACACACAATATGCTCAATATGTGCAATACAACATGGCATCACAACAAGACTCTACGACTCAGAGTATTTATTCATTAGGCTCCGAGGAGCGAGATATTATAAGCATGGGTCTCATGACCCAACATACAACGCATACAAGTAGCAAGCACATGCAGAAGCTTAACATGTCTGAGTACAGACATCTACAAATGAAAAAGGCTGAGAAGCTTGACTATCTACAAGACCCTCCCAAGGATACAAGATCGTAGCTGGGGTAACAAGCTAAACGTCGAAGTCCACACGGAACTACTAGCGAGACTGAAGTTTCTCTGCAAAACATAAATTAAGCAAACGTGAGTACAAATGTACTCAGCAAGAATTACATCAGAACTAACTACATATGCATCATTATCAACAAAGGGATGGTGGGGTTTAACTGCAGCAAGCCAGCTTTGACTCGGTGGCTATCCTGAACTACGACTGCAAGTAAATCTTTTGCGGTGGCGCACACGAGTCCACATATTCACCATATAAATACTCCATTATGGACCCCCTCCCGTCTCCCTACGAGAAGGCCATCCATAGCACTCACGCTTATCTTGCGCATTTTAGAGTATCCACTTTCACTTGTCTATGAACTATGCAAGGGGTCCAAGTTTCCATATCCGAGGAATCCGGCTATTCGAATAGATAATGATAACCCTGCAGGGGTGTACTTCTTCACACACGCTCTCGCCACTTACCACCATGTACACGTCGTGTATCTCGGCAACCTTCAAGCGGAAGCCTGGCGAGGGAGTCGGCCACGACCTGACTAACCAACAAGTCTCTAGTCCAGGTTTATCGCCTATTCGGGTTCCATCCGCAAGGAGATCCGGCCGGGGTGTCACTCACGGCCCCAAACGATGTGTGCAGGGTTCCCAAGCCCACCATCCGGGTGCCATTTGGTACATCGTGCCACTGTGCCTAGTCTGTCCAAAGCCCACCTGTACCGGGTGCCACTTGGTAGACTACTAACACTACCTACAAACACCAGAAACTAGTTGCAACTCCTGGACAGAGGTCGAGTTGATTAATAAGTCGAGAGGGGTCGAGTTACCGGAACCCAATGTGTGGTAGTAACTGTTCATGGATCACAATCACAGAACTCAGTTCCTTAGAACGGCTGCAATGAGACAACCCACCATGTACTCCTACATGGCCTCTCACCACTACCTTTACCAAATCGTGTTCACACACTTAGCTCTCAACAGTAGGACATGTTCACCACATTCTAATTCATCCCCGATGAATCAGACCTGACTCAACTCTAAGCAGTAGCAGGCATGACAAACAAACATGAATGAGTAGGCACATCAGGGCTCAAACAACTCCTACTCATGCTAGTGGGTTTCATCTATTTACTGTGGCAATGACAGGTCATGCAGAGGAAAGGGGTTCAACTACCGCAACATGTAACAGTTGTAACGTTGTTGTCCTAATGCAGTAAAAGAGAGTAGGAGCGAGAGAGTAGGATTGTATCGGAATGAACAAGGGGGTTTTGCTTGCCTGGCACTTCTGAAGATATTATAGCTCTTCATCGGTGTCATCGAACTCATCGTCGGAAGCACGTCTATCAAGAGGGGACGAATACCGGCAACAGAGAGGGAGAGCACAATCAATGCAATGCAACAATATGATGCATGATCATGACATGGCAATATGCTGTGATTTGGGCTAATGCAACAGAAAGTCATTTTAATTGAAGTGGAATTCAAAACTATATCAAATTCCAACTCTAAATCTATTATGAAAATTTGCCCTAATCACGTTTCATCCTAAACAGTGAGGTTAACTTGCTCAAACATGCATGAAAATGGTACAGATGGATTCCTTGAATTTTTCTGATAATTTTTCATATATAAATTATTTCATTTGGAGTTATAGATAATTTTCTATGATTTTTAGAAGTTTTGGGCATTTTCTAGAATTAACAAATCATTTAAGATTTATTTAAATTCCAGAAAAGGATTACTACGTTAGCCTGACATCATCATGACGTCAGCAGGTCAATAGGGCACGGTCCAGGTCAAACCTGACCAGTGGGACCCACTGGTCAGTGACCCTGAGACACTTAGTGTCACAGACAGGTGGGTCCGGTGAACGGCCATGTCAGCGAGGTCAACGTCGACGTGTGGGGCCACTGTGTTAAGATTTAAACTTAACTATTTTGTTAGCTGGTTAGTTAGGCAGTGGGGCCCGCATGTCAGCGACTGTGGTTGGTACTTAGCAGTGTGGTTAGGCACTAATTAAGCTGGCCACGTCAACGGTTAGCCGCCAGTGACACACAGACGCGGCGGCGTCGCTCGTCCCGGCGACTCCGGCGACGAGAGGAGGCGGCGTTGGGCTCTAAGGCTACAGCGCGACGAGGCGCATCGGGTGGTGGCTGCGGGCTGCCGGAGATGGCCTGAGGCGACGGCAGCGTCAAGCGGAGCGGCGCTGGAGCTCGGGCAAAGGCAGAAATGGCGCTACAGGGCACGACAGGGCGAACCCATGGGTGCTGCAGGTTCACAGGAGTGCGGCGAGCATGCTGGTCATGCTCGGGCGAGCGGACAAGCTCAGGAGCATGGAGCTCGTCGGCCATGGCGGCGGCGAGCTTCGGCGGAGGTGGGGAACGGAGCTAGAGCAAAAACACGAGCAGGAGAGGAGGGGGAGTCGGTCCGTGAGCTCACTGCGGTTGCAGAACGCGTCTCAGTGGGCTCGGGGGAGACCGGATGGCGACGTGACGACGAAGGCGATCCGGCGGCCGGGCGCGGAGAAGATAGGTCGATGGCGAGGCGGCAAGGCGTCCGGTGACGCGTGGCTTGACGGAGGGGTAGAAGCCGACGTGGCGGAGTTCTCGGACACGAAGAGAGGGCGAGGGGGAGGCGGTGGCTGCGCAGGTGAAGCACGGTGACGGCGGAGCGCTCTCGGGTGATCTCAAGGAAGGGGGCTAGAGGGCGAGGGAGAGAGCAGAAAGTGAGGGGAAAGTGAGAGGACGGCCTCGCGCGTCTCCAGACGCGGATTAGGACGAAGGAGCGGCCTCCAGCGCGAAGCAGGAGGTAGAGGGCTCCGCGGGTGCGCGCGCGTGTTTGCTCCTGCCTACTGGCAGGAGGAAGATGACGAGCGAGGAGGTAAGTGGGCTGGGCCGGCTAGGTGGGCTGGCCAGCTGCCAGGCCAGGTGGGCTACAGGTAAGCCAGGTGGGTTTTTCCTCTCTTTGTTTTTTTTCTAATTCTGTTCTGTTTTCTGTTTTGCAGGTTTGTTTCGAATTTGGTTTTGAAACCAATTCAATTTTGTTGCTTCTGGAAATATTTTTAGAAGCTAAAAGAATTAAACCAAAGCTCCATAAAATATTTCAGAATTATTGGACCTATATTTATTTAATAGTATATATAAATCCAATTCAAATAGTTATTGATTTAATTCAAATGCCCAAAATAAATGCTTCTGAGACACCAAAAATATTGGTTTGGATTTTACCTCTTGCCAATATTTCCAGAGGATAAGAAGAACATTTTCTTGGACTTATTTGAAGCAATTTTATCTTGATCATTTTTAAAAGGATTCTGAGGCTTTGAAAATTCCCCAATTCAAATTTCATTTGAATTTAAACATGATGCAACAACCAAGCTAGTCCAAGGCCAAGGTAAAGCTAGGGATGTGACATCCTGCCATGGTTAGCAGCAATAGAAACACACAAGAATATGATCCTACACACTACTAACAAGAGGTGGTGGTGGGTGTCACAAATCCGTCAAGCAAATCTCAAATTCTTACCAGTTCTTACCCAGCAACAGGCGGTGATCGGCAACTGTCATAGTCAAAACTCTCAAAGCTTGGATAGAGCGATTACCAGGGAAAATCAAACGCACGACATAGATGTATGTAGAGCTGGGAAGGCTTATAATATGGTAGCAAAAAGGGTCAGCAATAATCAATTCAGAGATGCAAAGTTGAATAAATGCTCAACGACGGTACTGTGCTGGTCCTAGGCTAGACCGTGCTAGAGATGCGAGCCTAGAACACTAACAAAATCACGACGCTGCACGTAAACAAGGGAAAAGCACACTCTGGAACTTTTTTTCGCTCTATTTTTTGCGCTTTTTTTTGTTGCGAAAAATCACTATAGTGGCGAGTGTCTCAAAACTCTTCCCTCGTCAAACTGACAGGATGGGCACAAATTTTTTTTGACTTTTTTTTCAGAAATTAGGGCAGCGACGACGAAAAAGTGTGACAAAAAATCACTATGATGGCACGTGGCTCAAAAGACTCAGAAAAGCCTAAAAGTAGGATAGGGAAAAAATATTTTTGGTCGCCGAAATTTTGGCCTAAAAACTGCCCGGGGGTCTCCACACTCTTTTTTTTCCGAGACCTACTCAGGCAAGGAAACACAAAACGAAAACTAGATGGATCTCGAAAACAAACCTAATATGAAAAGAACTCAGATTGGTGGTGGATAGGCAGATGTATATGTGGACTCAGATTGGTGGTGGACAGGCAGATGTATATGTGGACTCGGATTGGCGGTGGACAGGCGGATGTATATGTGGACTCGGATTGGTGGTGGACATGCGGATGTATATAACAGCGGTAAGGAATATGTTGGTGGTGGTGGTATGTGGTAGGAACGACGACGATGGTGCGGCGGAGGCGTGGCAACTTGTCAACAAAACTCGAAACTCTAAAGGAAACTAGACGCTAAGACCAACAACTAGACACGACGATGCAACCGCAAATTCAACAATGCAAAACCCTAAAAAGATTATGCAAAGGCTCAGATTGGTTCAGATATGATGACCTAACCCTAATTTTTTTGGCTTTTTCATGGACTGTAGGTATGAAGAACACACTCGATCTAAATTATGAAAAACTGTAAAATCTCACCGAGCAACCTGGAAATCTGATACCACTTGATAGAGGCGAAGGTGTCCCGATGTTTCGAAGAGATAAATATCGTTTTCTGTGGGAGTCCACTTTGATGATCCAACTACGAACGTGCGAAGACGTCGCGCCTTAGCAATCGCTAAACCAACTTCCGAGGGTTATTGACCACGCCGGAGCACGATCAACCTGACCACGAGGGTCTATTTCCTGTGAGCAAATGAAGAACAAGCAAGAAACTGAGATTGCAATCTGGATATTGCGAATAAAAGAGGAAAGCTTTATTAATGAAGGTGGGGTTCTGTGACGTCTTGGTCTGGTTGTTGGACACAAACGAAGTACGCGAAGTTGCAGCTATGGCGAACTTTTAGTCTAAACAAAACCCAAAGTCTAAACGAGCTCTAAGGGCTGTATATATGGAGGAGAGAGGGGGGGATTTCGTGGCCCTTGGAGGAGGGGTCCAAAACCAACCCTAACTCTTGTTTCCCCACACATACGGACCCTAAAAACCGCCTATACTTAAGTATTTCGAAAATACATGGGCCTGGCCCAACAATAAGGTGACGTAGCACCTAGAATAGCCTCTGGACGAAATTTATGAAGTGGCATCTTGTATATTTGGTCCAAGGCTTCATGCACTCCTTATGGTGGCTTCAAAGTCCTGAAATCATCACTTGTAACTCCGTTCTTGATCCCCTTGCGCATGCCATCATCTCCATGCTTGAACTTGCTCCAAGGTTCATCTTTCTTGTCCAAGCTAGGCCCTTCATTTGTAAGCAAAACAAATGTATCCAATTTAGGCAGCATCATATTCTCATGAGCATTAGAATCGTTACCAAGAAATGAAAGTACCTGATAATTCAATTGGCGTGCGCAAGCTCTAGTAATTGGTCCAGTATGTATAGCAGCAGGGGCTGTTGTAGGATCGAAAGTATGTCTAGAGGGGGGGGGTGATTAGACTACTTGACCAAATAAAAACTTAACCTTTTCCCAATTTTAGTTCTTGGCAGATTTTAGCAATTATAGGACAAGTCAAGCAATCATCACACAATTCAAGCAAGCATGCAAAGAGTATATTGGCAGCGGAAAGTAAAGCATGCAACTTGCAAGAATGTAAAGGGAAGGGTTTGGAGAATTCAAACGCAATTGGAGACACGGATGTTTTTCCCGTGGTTCGGATAGGTGGTGCTATCCTACATCCACGTTGATGGAGACTTCAACCCATAAAGGGTAACGGTTGCGCGAGTCCACAAAGGGCTCCACCCATAAAGGGTAACGGTTGCGCGAGTCCACAAAGGGTCCACGAAGAAGCAACCACCCACAAAGGGTCCACGAAGAAGCAACCTTGTCTATCCCACCATGGCCATCGCCAACACAGGACTTGCCTCACTAGTGGTAGATCTTCACGAAGTAGGCGATCTCCTTGCCCTTACAAACTCCTTGGTTCAACTCCACAATCTTGTCGGAGGCTCCCAAGTGACACCTAGCCAATCTAGGAGACACCACTCTCCAAGAAGTAACAAATGGTGTGTAGGTAATGAACTCCTTGCTCTTGTGCTTCAAATGATAGTCTCCCCAACACTCAACTCTCTCTCATAGGATTTGGATTTTGTGGAAAGAAGATTTGAGTGGAAAGCAACTTGGGAAGGCTAGAGATCAAGATTCGTATGGTAGGAATGGAATATCTTGGTCTCAACACATGAGTAGGTGGTTCTCTCTCAGAACATATGAGTAGGAATTGTGTATGTGTTCTGATGGCTCTCTCCACGAATGAAGAGGAGGTGGAGGGGTATATATATAGCCTCCACACAAAATCCAACTGTTACACACAGTTTTCCAATCTCGGTGGGACCGAATCAACAAACTCGGTCGGACCGAAAATGTAAACCTAGTGACCGTTAGAGATTTTCGGTGGGACTGACATGCAACTCGGTGGGACCGATATGGTTAGGGTTTGGGCATAACGTAATCTCGGTGAGACCGATTACACAAAGTCGGTGAGACCGAATTTGGTAATTAGCTAACCAGAGAGTTGGTCAGGCAAACTCGGTGGGACCGATTTGCTCTTTCGGTGAGACCGAAAAGTTACAAAAGGGAAACACTGAATTTACATTGCAATCTTGGTGGGACTGATTCGCTCTTTCGGTGAGACCGAAAAGTTACGAAAGGGAAACAGAGAGTTTGCAATCCCATCTCGGTGAGACCGAGATCCCTATCGGTAGAACCGAATTGCTAGGGTTTGGCAGTGGCTTATGACAAGTGAAACTCGGTGGCGCCGGATAGGAAGAATCGGTAGGACCGAGTTTGGCTTAGGGTTTAGGTCATATGTGGATATGGGAAAGTAGTTGAGGGTTTTGGAGCATATCACTAAGCACATGAAGCAAGAGGCTCATTAAGCAACACCTCATCCCTCCTTGATAGTATTGGCTTTTCCTAAAGACTCAATGTGATCTTGGATCACTAAAATATGAAATGAAGAGTCTTGAGCTTTTGAGCTTGAGCCAATCCTTTGTCCTTAGCATTTTGAGGGTTCCACTTTCACATCCACGCCATGCCAATCATTGAGCTTTCCTGAAATAATCATCTTGGAATAGCATTAGCTCAATGAGCTATATGTTGTTATGAATTACCAAAACCACCTAGGGATAGTTGCACTTTCAGCTGTGGGTGTAACAATGGTATTGATGTCCTCATCACACTCTGAGCTCCTGCCGCCAACCAAAGTCGCGGCTCTTGATAGTGTTAGAGCAACTCCAACGGGCCGACCCAAATGGACGGTGATTTCGTCCGCTTTTTGTCTGTTTGGGTCGGCCAGACGGACACGGACGTCCGCTTCCGCATTTGGGTCGGTGCGTGCGCCCAACGCTGGCCTGAATCCATTTTTGACGGCGCAAAAAAAATGAACGCATGCATATTAAAAAAGAAAAACAACATTAATTAAACATTAAAGCCAGCCACGAAGGCCGACGAGAGTCCACGCGTCCACATTTTCATTTAGAAAAAAATAAAAACAGCCTAAACTGCGAGGCGGCACGCTGCCCTAGGCGTCCTCGTCGTCGTCCTCGGGGTCCGTGAGGTCGATGAGCGTCGGCGCCGGCCCGGCCCAGGCGAACGCCGTGTTCCAGAGCGCCGCCATGTCGGGCAGTGCCGGCGCAGGCAGTGCCGGCGCGGGGGTTGTGCAGCCGCCTGTGCAGCCACGGCCTGGCGCGCCTCCTCCTCGGCCTCGCGCTGCTCCTCCTCGAGGTTGCGCTCGAGCATGTCGAGGTACTCGCCGTCGCGGCGCTCCTCGGCCACCCTGATGCTGCGCCAGTGCTTGAGGTACGCCTGCTCCTGCGCCGCCGTCGCTCCCATCCAGACCGGCGGCGCGCGTACCCACTCGCGCACTACTCCCGTCCAGGAGTAGCTCTCGATGGGGGACGGCTCGGGCTCCGCCTGCGGCTTGATGGGGGACGGCGGGGCCACCGGCGGCACCACGCTGTCGCCCGCCGCGGAGAGGGCAAGGGCCTGCGCCATTGCCGCCTTGTACAGAGCCTCCTCTTCCGCCTCCTCCGCCTTCGCCCTGCGCCGCTCGTCCTCCTCGCTCTCCCGGAAGACGGCCGCAAGTGCCGCCTGGTAGGCGTCCTCCGCCGCCTGGTCCTCCTCACGGACGACGAGCGCCGGTGACGGCGACCTCCGGTCGACCTCGCGCACGCCCCGTCGCCTCGCCTCCTCGTCGCTGACGCGTGGGCCTGTCGTCATAAATTAAGCTGACCGCGTGGGCAGCGGTTAGTTGGATGGCCACCATGTGGGGACGCGGCGGACACCGGGAAGGCGCGCGAAGCATCCGTTTAGCGTCCGTGCCGACCCATTTGGGGCGCAAATTTGGGCCGCAAATGCGTCGGTGCGGACGCAACGCGGACGTGATTTGGGTTTGGGTCGGCGTGTTGGGCCGCCACTTTTGTCCGCGCCGACCCAAACAGACACAGGCAGACG
This sequence comes from Triticum urartu, assembly GCF_056163025.1. Lineage (NCBI taxonomy): Eukaryota > Viridiplantae > Streptophyta > Magnoliopsida > Poales > Poaceae > Triticum > Triticum urartu. The sequence continues at coordinate 253,767,397 of NC_141876.1, read as the reverse complement.
AAATGGGTCGGCCCTTTGGAGTTGCTCTTAGGATTTAATTAATAGATTAGATTAATTAAATAAATAATCCTTCCTTTGTCTATGTCAGTTACAATATGGCAACCGACTATCTTGCACCTCTTTGTACGAACGCGCCCCTCCCTTGTATATATACTAAGATCATCAATGGAATAAAGATAATTCGATTCATTCTATTCATTTGTCTCTCGCTCTAGAAATCGACTTGCAACATGTTATCAGCACGCTCTAACCGAGAGCAAACATGGTCATGACAAGAAAAGTGTCGCCGGACTCGCTACAGGCGCGCCGCGGCCCTCGGCCTGCAGCATCGCGGCGGCTCCCCACAAAGGGATGGCGGCGTAAATGGTCCTCATGACCTGCAAGGCAGGCGGCGTGACGGATGCGACCACGGCCCAGTTTCTTCGAGCGTGGCGAGCCACATCAGCCCTCCTTCCCTTCTTCTCCTTGAACAGAGCAGGCACACGGCTCCCTTCCCATGATGCCATCCTCTGCAATGACCGTCTTTGTGCCTCAATGCGTCGTGGCCCTCAGTTCCAGTGTGCCTACCACAGTAGCAGTAGTGCGGCAGCACCCGACCGACGCCCTCCAGCGGCGCGTTGCCCGGCGTTCCATCGCTGCTTTCCCCGGGCCCGAAGAGGCGACGGTGGTCAAAGAAAGCGGTGGCCATCAGCTAGCGGCGGTGCTCAGCCCATCTCCACACGCCACGGCCGCTCATAGCGCAGTGGCTGACGCGGTGTGGCCCAGCCTCGATCTCCTTCTACATGGCACAAAGGCCTCTCCCACAGCGGATACGACGGCGTGACTGCTACAACGAAGCTAGATGAATCGATTGATTCGTACGTTGTGAGGATACTGGTCTGGCTCTCTTGATTTCCACTCACAAGTTCATACAAGCTGATCTATGGTTCGATTACATGATCAATTTGGTTACACGAATGGGGAATTGAGGAGAAGTAGGCAAGGAAGCCGCCGTTGCCTTGCCGTCTGATCCACTGGATACCCTTCTCTTGGGGAAGGGTAAGTAGTTAAGTAGTTGCAGGTGTTGGGCCGGCTCAGGTCCACTCCGGGCCAGTGACGCGTGGGTTGGGCCTGCGTCGTCTTGCGGCCCTTGGACTGGACGTAGAAGCTGGCCGGTCGCTACCAGTTGGGGCCGCTATGTCAGGTGTGCTGACACCCCCCTCCTTGGGAAGAGGCTTGCCCCCAAGGCTCCGATGACGGGAACCGTGCTTGCATCTCCAGTCGATCTTCCCAGGAATCGGTGATGACCACTGGATTGGACCAACGCACCAGCACCTGTTCAACCATGGCGCCACGCCGCTTGCGCCAGCGCTACTCCAGAATCAAGACCGGAACAACAGGAATATCAGAGTGGACGGGTAGTTCTTTAGAGACTTGCATACCTGGGAGCAGAGCGCGGCGCAATTGTGATACATGGAAGACTGTGTGTACTTGTGACTGCTCAGGAAGCTCAAGTTTGTAAGCCACATCATTGATATGACTGATGACGGGTAGGGTCCAAAATACCGAAAGGCAAGCTTGTCATTGGCCCAATTGGCAACCGATGTCTGGATGTATGGCTGAAGTTTCAGAAAGACTTGGTCACCGACAGCAAATGTCCTGAAAGACCTCTTCTTGTCTGCCTGACTTTTCATACATTGCCGTGCATGGTTTAGATGCTGATGGATCAGATCCTGCATAACTTGGCGCTCATCCAGCCATGACTTCAGAGAAGGCACAGTGCAAGTGTTGGTTGCCGTAAGCCCCCATTGGTGCGGTTCATGGCCATACATGGCATGGAACGGTGTCATCCCGATTGCAGAATGGTGTGAGGAATTGTACCAGAACTGCGCAAGTGGTAGCCAGTGACTCCACCGTCGAGGGCAAGCTTGCGTGAAGCAGCGGAGAAATGTTTCGAGGCACTGATTTACCCGTTCCGTCTGGCCGTCCGTTTGGGGATGGTTGGCTGAGCTCATGCGCAATCCTGTGCCCACATACTTGAAGAGTTCCTGCCAGAAGTGGCTGGTAAAGACCGGATCCCCGTCAGAGATGATTGCTTTAGGGAATCCATGGAGACGATAGACTTGGTTCATATAGATCAAGGCGACTTTGGCTGCTGTGTAAGGGTGAGCCAGGGCCAAGAAATGAGCAAATTTAGTAAACTTGTCCACGATGACTAAGATGCAATTGGAAGTTCCTGGCTGTGGTAACCCATCGATAAAGTCCATGCTGATCATCTCCCATGCTTGAGTGGGAACTGGTAGTGGCTCGAGGAGTCCTGGGTAAGCTGCACGATCTGGCTTAGCTTGCTGGCAGGTCTGACAACACTTCACGTACTGCAGAATGTGGTGCTTCATCTTTGGCCATGCAAAGAGACGTCGGACACGGCGCCACGTGACTGGGAATCCAGAGTGGCCGCCCATGGGGGTATCATGGAATGCACTAATAACTTGTTGCATAGACGTACTGCCTCCCAGCCATATGCGCCCGCGGAACCGGAGAATGCCTTGCTCCAAAGTGAATCTGCCTTTGTTGTCAGGTTTGAGTGCCAATTGTTCTAGCAGTTTTTGGGCATGAGGGTTGGTATTGTAACTGGCGATGAGATCCTCCATCCAGCTAGGACAACACACCGAGACCGCTTGCAGTTGCTCTGTATGAGTAGCACGCGAAAGGGCATCTGCAGCATTGTTCTCAGATCCTTTCTTGTACCTGATGGTGTAGTGCAGCCCCAATAGTTTAGTGAAGGCGCATTGTTGCCACGGGGTGGTCAGCCTCTGTTCCTCCAAGTGCACTAAGCTCTTCTGGTCCGTCTGGATGACGAATTCACTATGCTGCAAGTACGGTCGCCATTGATCCACAGCAATTATGATAGCCAAGTACTCTTTCTCATATGTTGACAAGCCAAGGAACTTGGGGCATAATGCCTTGCTCATAAAAGTTACTCCCTCCTTCCATCTATATAGGGCCTAATACGTTTTTCGAGGCTAACTTTGACCAAATATTAGAGCAATAATATATGACATGCAACTTACACAAAGCACACCATTAAATTCGTATGTGAAAGGAGCTTTCAATGATATAATTTTCACATTGTGCATGCCATGTACTATTAATCTTGTCAATAGTCAAAGGCGGTCTTAAAAAATGCATTAGGCCCTATATAGATGGAAGGAGGGAGTATATGATGTCCCTGCTGTTGCAAAACAGCTCCCACACCGGTATCACAGGCGTCCGTTTCCACGATGAAGGTTTTGGAAAATCGGGTAGCGCCAAGACGGGTGTTGATGTTAACTTCTCTTTCAGCATCTGAAATGCTTGGGCTGTTGTCTCTGTCCATGCGAACGGTGCTCCCTTCTTTAACAGGTTGAATAAGGGGCGAGCAATGATGCCGAAGTGGCGCACAAATCTATGATAGTAGCCCGCCAGATCAAGGAATTGTCGCACCTCCTTGACGTTAGTGGGAACAGGCCAGGCTGCCACAACCTCTATTTTGCTTGGTTCGGTGGCCACCCCCTCAGCGCTAACTACATGGCCCAGATAAGAGAGCTGTCGCTGGCCAAAAGAGCATTGGGACCACTTGACTTTCCATTGATCGCGTTGCAGCAACTGGAACACCTGTGCGAGGTGTTTGGCATGGTCTTAAAGTGTACGGCTAAAGACCAAGATGTCGTCAAAGAGGAGGAGAACACACTTGCGTAGCAGGGGGTGCAAGGTTTCAGTAATTGCATCAATGAAGGTAGATGGCCCTCCGGCTAGGCCAAATGATAGCACAAGGAACTCAAAGTGCCCCGAGTGCGTATGGAATGCCGTCTTGTACTCCTCTCCTTCATCGATCCTTATCTGGTGATAACTAGCGCGAAGATCGAGCTTGGAGAACCGCACAACACCGTGCAACTCGTCTAGAAGTTCCTCAATGATAGGCACAGGATACGTGGCAACCACTGTCATGGCATTAAGGTGACGGTAGTCGACGCAAAGGCGCCAAGTGCCATCCTTCTTTTTAACCAGGATAACGAGAGAAGCAAATGGGCTTGTGCTATGCCCGATGATTCCCAATCTGAGCAGTTCTGCAACTTGCTGTTCAATTTTAGTTTTGTGCTCTGGTTTGTGTCGATACGGTCGTAAGTTCACGGGTTGCGACCCTGGCATCAGAGGTATACTATGGTCACAAGCGCGGCGCGGAGGCAGTCCCACGGGTTCCCCGAAGATATCAGCAAATTGGTCCACCACACCCTGAATTGGTTCAGGTACGGCTGCTTGCTCTGTCTCTACAGTCACTTGATATAGTTGCACCATGTGTGACACTGGGCCTTGGCGACATAAGCTCTGCAATTGGAGGCTGTTGATGATTGTGCAGTCCGGCGAAGCAGGATGGCCATGCAGGTGCATGACGCCTTGAGGGGACGGTATGGCGATATGCTTGCCTTTCCAATCCACAGTCATGGGGTTGTGCTCCTCTAGCCAGTGCATGCCAAGGATGGCATCATATATGCCAAGAGGACGGATCTTCATTTCAGTAGTGAATTCATGCCCCTGAGTAGACCATGTGCAGCGGGGGATGGTTGCGAAGCAATGGAGCTCACACCCACCCGCGACCTTGATGCGTTGTGCTCGCGCCATAGGAGTGACCCCCGAGAGTTTCTAGGCTAACTGTGCATCGACAAAGGAGGTGGAACTCCCGGAGTCTACAAGCATGAAAATTTCATGGCCTTGCAGCCACGCGTGCAGTTGATATGCTCGCGGCGAGGTGTCCCCAGTGAGGGCATGACGCGAGATGGCCATAGCAGTCTCCACGGGCTCAGGCTGATTGTCGTCGTGGACAACCGCGATGCCGAAGAGTTTGAGCATTTCTTCCACAACATGGAGTTGCACGGTGGTGGGGCAAGTGTGATCCTGGCCCCACCTCTCGCCGCACTTGAAGCATAATCCACGTGCACGACGATAGTCGCGCAGTGCCTTGACCTTGGCGTGGTCGGCGTGCGCACCCTCCATGCCGCACCGATCAGTGGGAGTTGATGCGGATGGGCTTGGAGTTGCTCGAGGTGGTGGTGGTGGCAGAGGCAGCGGTATGCTTGAGCGCGGTCCTGTCTCAACTGGCCGCAACGTCGGGGGAGGCGGATGCGGTGGTGGCACCTCCCCTGCCACTTCCTCCTGGAGCAGAGCCAGGGAACACGCCGTGTCCAATTCTGACAGTCGCTGTATGAGCACCACTGTTCGTATGTCCGCCCGGAGTCCCTCGACAAAATGTGTCAAGTAGTAGTAAGGATGGATAGAATCCGAATATGAAGTAAGATGATTAATAATTTGCTCAAAATGCTCAATGTATTCTGCTACTGAACTAGTTTGATGGACAATGTAAACCTGACAAATAAGTAGTTGATGCTTATCGCACCCAAAGCACGTGCCCAACAGCGATGTAAAAGCATCCCAATCGAAATTAGATAATCTACGTTGCACCGACTGCAACCATACAGAGGCAGAGCCGGTGAAATTGAGTGCTGCCATAGGCACCCAGAAGGAGTTGTGGATCGCAAACATGGAGAAGTATTGTTCACACAATGTCTTCCATAGTTTGGGATTTTCCCCGGAGAATTGTGGGAAACAGATGGAAGGGTGAGCTTGACCCAGACCCGCTAGCAATTGACTAGCATGAGCGAACGGCGACGCATGGAAGGAAAACTGGGGGTTTGGAGGGGCAACTGACCAGTGCCCGGAGGAGGCACCGGCGGGATCACCGATGACTTCCCCCGGTGTAAGAATGCATCGCCATGGTCATGTGACCCATGTGGCAGCTCCCTCGCGTGGGCGGAGGCGTCAGGGAGACCGCCGACGCCCTCGGGGGTGGATTCCTTGGAAGGAAGCCCAGCCACTGCTGCACCGAGCGCCGCCGCCGCCGCAGGCGCGCGCCCTTGCTGTAGATCAGCTACCGCGGCACCCAATTCAGCCACACAATGCTCCAGATCAGGGCGCCACGAGAGGAGATCGTCGAGCTTGTTGGTGTTGGCATGCACCGCCGCCGTGTTGCCGCGCATCTCGACGCGGATTTCGTCCATGGAAGCCGTGAGCCGATCCATGTACTCCTTCATCGTAGGCTCCATGGCTTCGATTTGCAAACGAGCTTGACAAAGGCATCGCGTCTCAATGAATTGCGCCAGATCGCGCGATGGAGAGAGGAGGAAGGGCTGGTCTCTGATACCAGATGTGAGGATACTGGTCTGGCTCTCTTGATTTCCACTCACAAGTTCATACAAGCCGATCTAAGGTTCGATTATAGGATCAATTTGGTTACACGAATGGGGAATTGAGGAGAAGTAGGTAAGGAAGCCGCCGTTGCCTTGCCGTATGATCCACTGGATACCCTTCTCTTGGGGAAGGGGAAGTAGTTAAGTAGTTGCAGGTGTTGGGCCGGCTCAGGTCCACTCCGGGCCAGTGACGCGTGGGTTGGGCCTGCGCGGTCTTGCGGCCCTTGGACTGGATGTAGAGGCTGGCCGATCGCTACCATTTGAGGCCGCTATGTCAGGTGTGCTGACATACGTAGACCACATGAAGCAATAGAGAACCTTATCTCTTCGTCAAGCTTCGTTTTAACCCTTACCTTTATGTTATTTACGAAATGCTCCGCATATTTCCAATCCATGCACTTCTCTGTTAAGCTGGTAGGCTTCCAATAAATTGCAGATTGGACTATATAGATCTGCATTTAGCCTATTTTCTGTTGAGTTTTAAAAATTCTAGAAATATGTGGCATGTTCAATGTGTTTGCTCTTTAGCAATTCAGATAACATGTCCTATTAGTGCAACGACATTGTTGTGCGATTGAGATTAAGTTTACTCGCACACCATTTGCGATTGCGAATTTTCTTTTTCTCGCAAAATAATCTCATTGCGGTTGAGATCAATTTTCTCTCGCAAAATATTAATTCACTCCATTGAATTATCCTGCAATTTGATACAAGATCTCATTTAATTTAAGATATACATAATTCAAGTTTTTCACTTGAGGATCAAGTTTGCAACATCATTATTATTCATTACGTTTGCAATGTATATATGTGAGTACCTTGTATTTCAGAATAAACTGTGATGTATATATTTCCATGTTATTCTACATGTTGAGATTCATTACATCTATTATTTGTAATTGAGATTTTCTTTATCTCTTGCAAAGATAAATTCAGTACCTCTCCGGTATTGTTTCTCCGTTGAGTACAAGGTATTCCGGAATAGTTCCATGATGTATCTATTTTCAAGTTCTAGCATGTCGAGATTAATACGTCTATTTGCAATTGAGATTTCTAATTTCTTGCAAATACGGATGCAAAATTCAAGGTGATTTCTTCAAATTGATGATTGAGATCACAAGGTACTCATATGGATCTACTGCCTATGCAGATTATCGATGACTACTGTTAAAGCCTATATTTTGTCATTTCGACATTATGATTGCTTTACAAAGTGCTATCCCACACATTTTACTAAGTCATGACATAAGGCATTACGAGTGAGTATCTACCGATTTCATCAGATTATACTCCCTGGTGCTATGAGATCTACTCCATTTTGGTGATTATCTTCAAGGTGTCATACTTAGCAATTTGAGGTTCACACTAATGGTTTCAAGCCAACTTCTTGAAATACCCATTGATTTTGCTAAGTTCATTACAACATCAACCATGATGGTCTTTAATTTACTGGTTGTAAATTATTTATCTCTGGTTTACCCACAGAGGTAACATATGACTATAGAGTTTGAGGCATTCGCCTTCAATGGCCACCACTGCCCTATCTGGGCCATGGACATCATGATCGCTCTTGTGTCTCGTGGGATAATGTGTGCAATCCTGGATTCACCTCCAATCAGGATCACACCGCTAACAGAAAAATGGTGTCTTATATATCATAAGGCATTAGATTCAGATCTCAGCATCTGGTTATTTTGTATCAGCAATTCCTGTGATACAATGAATCTCAAAGGCAAAGGTTTGAATCTTACTTCAACCTTCAATCCGACATCACCAGCTATGACGGGACAATATGGGCATGGAGAATGTGATGGTTGAATATGCCTCAACCGACATGTTTGGAGACTATGAATAGTCTTTTAATCTCCTGAGTGTTCAATACAATTAATGTCCATTTACGATGTTGTAACAACAACATAAGTATTGTTGTCATCATATATTGTATAACACAATATATTGTATCAGCACTTTGGTACAAATACATTTGTATGTATTCTATATATCTGACAGTGATTTTCATATTGAGAATCTTCATGTCTATATATAGATTTCTATGGGAGTCAATCCGATGAAAAATGATATGTGCCTTGTGGACATATGCACCACAAACTCTATACTCATGGAAGTCCAATGTTTCCACTCTCATTGAGAGAAATGAGATATTTTAAAATCGCTAGACGCGATGAGGTATTTGTTGGCTCAACTCAAGTCGTATTTACTATCCATGTGGGTACTCCGGTAACGTCGGGATGCTTTATTGCTTCCCAGGTTTAACTCGTACCCTACTAAACTATGGAGGTATCGGTCAAAATAGTTTCCATAGCGGAACTTATGATGACAACAAAGAGAAATAACTTCTCTTTACCATATGAAACGGATATGGAAAACATATTCTCTGTGTATCATTTGGATTGTACTACACATACGACACAACCCGTAGCACATGTTGCATACGAGATAGTATTCCAGAGTGTCTTGTACATGACAAAGTTGGCATACTCGCCTTGGTCATCGAGACATTGGGTTGAAACCGAAACTATCAACAATTCCAATAATTTATGATTATTATGATGCTAAATTCTAACAACATTTGGATTTTATGTGCAGTACAAGTGACACAGGGAATCTAATTTTAAGGTCCATGCACCTTAAAATCTATGCTGAACCACTCAGATTCCTTGAATGCATCAAGTCGAGGTAAGTGGCTCTTCCCATCCATTGACTAGACTATTAAGGTATTCCATGGTTATAAAAGACATATCTACATGATGGTCTTATGTGTGTGCTTTATTCACACGAAACCATTGGCTCATTATCCTCACATCGATTTCAAGCAAATCGAATGGATAACATTGCAGAATTCTCCTTGAGTGCCTTCTCTATGGCCTTTGGATTGAAGTTTAGCAATTTGTCCTAATGTCTAGACTCAAAATGGGTTGGTAGAATCGTATCCAAAGAGTTAAGCTCATTGCATTATATTTACTTTGGAATTGCAACTTACCAACTTTACGTTGGAGTAATGTAGTTTTACACGCTCATGACAGAACTACATAATATTATTCCCCTCTATCTTTGATATGTGGATATCTACCAAGTATTTCCTATCTGCGGTAATTCGGTTGCATACGGATATCACCACCTAGCATACACCATTGGCCCCTCAACATATAGTTGGGATCTATGTGAGGAATAACTTTATTACCGTCAATACCTCAAGCCCCTCACATGGGGAGTTATTCAAGGCAGTATGCTGATTCAATGAGGAACATTTCCAGGCATTAGGGGGAGATTTAAAGTACCATAAAGAATGCCAGGAAATTAGTGGAATGTTCAACACATTTCTGCCTCAAATCCACGTACTCAAAGACCTGAACCATGCATTCAGAAGATTTGCAACACATTGCAAATAACCTGCCAGATTCATTTACTGACTATAAAGGTGTCACACAATCCTACAATCCTGCAAAAATATGTTGGAAAGAGTGGAGGTACCAACTAAAACAACTCAACTCCTCATTCAAAGCAACAAGGGGAGAAGTACGACAATCATCAGGATTCAGCTTCTTGCAAGCAAGGATATCAAGGCCTCTGAATCAGTAAATGCAGGTCAACTTCACGGAGATAGACACCTAATGGGTAGTATACACCCAGTGGATGGGAAACCTCCACCAACCCATGTCATAGTGCACACAATGACTGGGACATCAGAATACCCGACTCAATCGCATTGGGAAATTGCGAGTAGACACCATGGGTAACGATATTTCCATCAACTATATATCGATATATAGATTCTAGAGAATCAGATAACCGGAAGTCTACAATTGTCGACATACATTTCTTAACTAGATTGCAAAACCTTTCACATGATTCAGGTCCAAAGACCATGGCCATGGCAAAGTGTGAACAACACTCGGACTGAACTCAAGCAAAGGGTATAATCTAGGTAGAAATGATCTTGCTCAATAATGGGAAGGTATTCATAAGCAATATGATGAGGACATCAACACCATTGTTACACCCACAACCCCTGCTGCTATACATACTGGACCAATTACTAGAGCTCGCACACGCCAATTAAATTATCAGGTACTTTCGTTTCTTGGTAATGATTCTAATGTTCTTGAGAATATGATACTGCCTAAATTGGATACATTTATTTTGCTTACAAATGAAGGGCCTGGCATGGATAAGAGGGATGAACACTGGAGCAAGACCAAGCATGGAGATGATGACATGCGCAAGGGGATCCATAACGGAGTTACAAGTGATGATTTCAGGACTTTGAATCCACCATAAGGAATGCATGAAGCCTTGGATGAAATATACAAGATGCCACTTCATAAATTTCATCCAGAGGCTATTCTAGGTGTCGCGTCACCTTATTATTGGGCCAGGCCCATGTATTTTCAAAATACTTAAGTATAGGCTGTTTTTAGAGTCCGTATGTGTGGGGAAACAAGAGTTAGGGTTGGTTTCGGACCCCTCCAGCAGGGGCCACGAAATTCCCCCCTCTTCCTCCATATATACAACCCTTAGGGCGTCGTTTAGACTTTGGGTTTTGTTTAGATTAAAGTTCGCCATAGCTGTAACTTCGCGTACTTCGTTTGTGTTCAATGACCAGACAAAGGCGTCACAAAACCCCACCTTGATCAATAAAGCTTTCTTCTTATATTCACAATACCAGATTGCAATCGTAGTTTCTTGCTTGTTCTTCATTTGCGTACAGGAAACAGACCTTCGTGGTCAGGTTGATCATGCTCCGGCGTGGTCAATAACCTTTCGGAGTTGGTTTAGAGATTGCTAAGGCACGACGTCTTCGCACGTTCGTAGTCAGATCATCAAAGTCGACTTCCTCCAAAACGATAGCCACCATCTCATCAAAGACGGGACACCTTAGCCTCTATCAAGTGGTATCAGATTTCCAGGTTGCTTGATGAGATTTTACAATTTTTCATACTTTAGATCGAGTCTGTTCTTCATACCTGCAGTCCACGAAAAAGCCAAAAAAATTAGGGTTAGTTCATCATATTCGAACCAATCTGAGCCTTTGCATAATCTTTTTAGGGTTTTGCATTGTCGAATTTGCGGTTGCATCGTCGTGTCTAGTTGTTGGTCTTAGTATCTAGTCCTTTAGAGTTTCGAGTTCTGTTCACAAGTTGTCACGCCGCCACTTCATCATCATCATCGCCACCGCTGCCATATACCACCATCATTGTCACCGCTGCCATATACCACCATCGTCATCACCGCTGCCATATATCACCATCGTCATCACCGCTGCCATATACCACATATCCACCGCCATCACGATAATCCGAGTCCACCTCCATCATAGATTCGCCACCAGTCCGTGTTCCACCACCCTACATATATCCGCCACCAGTCCGAGTTTTCACCAGATTCATCTCCACCACCAGTCCTAGTCCGAATCCAGTATTTGTTGCTTTGTTTTCAGTTTCCAGATCACGCGATACTTCGAGTCATGACCAAGTCAGACTCCCCAACTTTCGTGCTACCCGTAGTAGAAAAATAGTTCCAAACTAAAAAAAACTAAGTCCGGAAAATTCTGGCTAGGCAGTTTTTAGACCATTTGTAGACTTTTTTTTAAAAAAAATTGTTGCGAAGCAAAAAAAGAGAGGAAAAAAGTGCAAAAAAGTGAAAAAAGAAAAAAAATTCAGAGCGTGCTCCTCCCTTGTTTATGTGCAGCATCTTGATTTTGTTAGTGTTCTAGGCTCGTGTCTCTAGCACGGTCTACCCTAGGACCAGCAGAGTACCGTCGTTGAGCGTTTATCAACTTTGCATCTCTGAATTGATTATTGCTGACCCTTTTTGCTACCATATTATAAGCCTTCCCAGCTCCAGATACATCTACGTCGTGCGTTTGACTCTCCCTGGTAATCGCTCTATCCAAGCTTTGAGTTTTGACTACGACGGTTGCCGATCACCGCCTGCTGCTGGGTAAGAACTGGTAAGAATTTGAGATTTGCTTGACGGATTTGTGACACCCGTCACCACCTCTTGTTAGTAGTATGTAGGATCATATTCTTGTGTGTTTCTATTGCTGCTAACCATGGCAAGCTCACAAGCCGACGAGACTGACTGGGAGAACATGATGAATAAGGAGTTGCATGATAAATTTCAGCAAATGATGAGTGGACAGGTGCAAGATGTGCTAAACAGATTTGAAGAGGCCATGGAGAAGATAGATGGCATGGAGAAGATGTTCGAAACAAAGCTCGATAACAAGTTTAATGAATTGCTCGCGCGTCTTCCACCACCACCACCGGCTGCACCTAACGCACCTCTACAACAACAACAACAACAACAACAACGACTACCTCCACATCACGAAATAACCCTCCGCCGAGCGAGCCGTGTCCCTCTTGCGCCTGGCCAAACTGTTGGTGCTGCTATTGATATTTCTGTGGCTCCTGCTGCTAATGCGGAGGAGGATGATTATGCGGGATATTACGAGGATGAGGTTGATCAAAATCAGAACTACGTGCAACCACCAACACCACAACCACCGGGTCGTCCACATGCAAATAATGGCAATGGTAGGGCTCCCCCTCAGGTATGAGATCATGACCATCTCCCTAAACTGAAATTGAATATTTCACCATTTGAGGGTAGATATGTTCCTGATATATATCTTACTTGGGAGTTAGAAACTGAACAACGTTTTACATGTTTACAATATCCCGAGGAGAGACGTGTTCCTGCTGCTGTTTGTGCTTTCACTAGTTTTGCATGTGTTTGGTGGTCTGAACATTGTAGATTATATCCTATTCCAGCTACTTGGGCTGCTTTGAAAACTGCTATGCATACTCGTTGGGTTCCACCATATTATCAACGTGAATTACTTAAAAAATTACAGCGTTTAAGACAAGGAAAAAATTCTTTAGAAGAATATTATCAGGAATTACAAACTGGCATGATTAGATGTGGTATTGTCGAGGAGAATGAAGCTATGCTTGCACGTTTTATGGGTGGATTAAATAGAGAGATTCAGACCATTCTAGAGTATAAGGAGTATAATAATATCACTCGTTTATTCCATCTTGCTTGTAAAGCTAAACGTGAAGTGCATGATCGACACGCATTGGCACGAACTAACTTTTCTGCAGGTCGATCTTCATCATGGACACCACGTGTATCCTCTACTTCCACTACACCAGCACCTCCATCAGGTGCCACCTCCAGTCATGATACAAGAAAGCAGGCACAACCACCACTATCTGCCAAGAGCACACCTGCCGGGCCTGCGCAGAGCTCTTCTTCTTCCATGGCATCAACAGGGCACACAAGTGATATTATTTGTCGTCGTTGTAAGGGAAGATGACATTTTGCGAGAGAATGCAAATCTCAGCGTGTGATGATTGCTACTGAGGATGGTGGGTATGAGTCCGCTAGTGACTATGATGAGCAGACTTTGGCTCTTATTACACATGAAGAACACGGTGGAGATGATTCTGATCATGAGACGCAATACATGGCTGATGAAGATGCTGACAGGTATGAATGTTTAGTTTCTCAACGTGTTTTGAGTTTGTAGGTTACACAAACTGAGCAAAATCAGAGGCATAATTTGTTCCATACAAAGGGAGTTGTGAAGGAACGTTCTGTTCGTGTCATCATAGATGGAGGGAGCTACAACAACTTGGCTAGCATGGAGATGGTGGAGAAGCTATCTCTCACCACAAGACCACATCCACATCCTTACTACATCCAATGGTTCAACAACAACGACAAGGTTAAGGTAACACATACTATTCGTGTGCATTTTAGTATCTCTACATATGCTGATTATGCTGATTGTGATGTGTTACCTATGCAAGCATGTTCCTTATTACTTGGCAGACCATGGCAATTTGATAAAAAATCTGTACACCATGGTAGAAACAATCAGTATACTCTTGTTCATAAGGACAAAAATATTACTTTGCTTCCTATGACTCCTGATTCCATTTCGAAAGATTATATAAATAGAGCTAATAAAGCAAAACAGGAGCAAAATAGGAGCGAAAATCAGATTGTAGCAAAAGAATTTGAGCAACAAATGAAGCCTAATAATAAACCATCTAGTGTTGCTTCTGAAATTAAATTGAAAAGTGCATGTTTACATGCCACCAAATCTGATATTGATGATCTAGATTTTAGCAAATCTGTTTGCTATGCTTTTGTGTGCAAAGAGGCATTATTTTCATTCAAGGACGTGCCTTCCTCTTTGCCTCCTGCTGTCACTAACATTTTGCAGGAGTTCGCTGACGTCTTTCCACAAGACGTGCCACCGGGATTACCACCTATTCGAGGGATTGAGCATCAAATTGACTTAATTCCCGGTGCATCATTACCCAACCGTGCACCATATCGTACCAATCCAGAGGAGACGAAGGAGATCATGCGTCAAGTACAAGAGCTGCTCGACAAAGGTTATATACACAAATCCCTTAGTCCTTGTGCCGTTCCTATCATTTTGGTGCCGAAAAAGGATGGTACGTCATGTATGTTCGTTGATTGTAGAGGCATTAATAATATTACTATTCGTTATCGTCATCCTATTCCTAGGCTAGATGATATGCTTGATGAATTGAGTGGCTTTACAATATTCTCCAAAGTTGATTTGCGTTGTGGATACCACCAAATTCGTATGAAATTGGGAGATGAATGGAAAACTGCATTTAAAACTACGTTTGGATTATATGAGTGGTTAGTCACGCCTTTTGGGTTAACTAATGCACCTAGTACTTTCATGATATTAATGAACGAAGTTTTACGTGCTTTCATTGGACGATTTGTGGTAGTTTACTTTGATGACATATTGATTTATAGCAAATCTTTGGAGGAACATTTGGAACATTTACGTGCTTTTTTATTGCTCTACGTGATGCACATTTGTTTGGTAACCTTGGGAAGTGCACCTTTTGCACCGACCGAGTATCTTTTCTTGGCTATGTTGTTACTCCACAGGGAATTGAAGTTGATAAAGCCAAGATCAAAGCTATTGAGAGTTGCCCGCAGCCCAAAACGGTCACACAAGTGAGGAGTTTCCTTGGCCTCACTGGTTTCTATAGGCGTTTTGTGAGAGATTTCAGCACCATTGTTGCACCTCTCAACGAGCTTACAAAGAAGGATGTGCCTTTTGTTTGGGGTACTGCGCAGGAAGAAGCCTTCACGGTATTGAAAGATAAGTTGACACATGCTCCTTTACTCCAATTTCCTGATTTTAATAAGACTTTTGAGCTTGAATGTGATGCTAGTGGAATTGGATTAGGAGGTGTGTTATTATAAGATGGCAAACCTGTTGCATACTTTTCTGAAAAATTGAGTGGGCCTAGTCTGAACTATTCTACTTATGATAAAGAATTATATGCTCTTGTTCGGACCTTAGAAACATGGCAACATTATTTATGGCCCAAGGAATTTGTTATACATTCTGATCATGAATCTTTGAAACGCATTAAAAGTCAAGCAAAACTGAACCGTAGACATGCTAAATGGGTAGAATTTATTGAGACTTTCCCTTATGCCATTAAACACAAGAAGGGTAAAGAAAATATGATGCATTGTCTCGTCGTTATACTTTGCTTTCACAACTTGACTTTAAAATATTTGGTTTGGAGAGCATCAAAGATCAATATGTGCATGATGCTGAATTTAAAGATGTATTGCAGAATTGTAAGGAAGGGAGAACTTGGAACAAGTTCGTTCTTAACGATGGATTTGTGTTTTGTGCTAACAAGCTATGCATTCTAGCTAGCTCCGTTCGTCTTTTGTTGTTGCAGGAGGCGCATGGAGGAGGATTAATTGGACACTTTGGCGTCAAGAAGATGGAGGATAAACTTGCTACACATTTCTTTTGGCCAAAGATGAGACGGGATGTTGAGCGTTTTGTTGCTCGCTGCACTGCATGTCAAAAATCTAAGTCACGACTCAATCCTCATGGTTTATATATGTCTTTGTCTGTACCTAGTGTTCCTTGGGAGGATATATCTATGGACTTTGTTTTAGGTTTACCTCGAACAAAGAAGGGGAGGGATATCATATTTGTTGTCGTGGATAGATTTTCGAAAATGGCACACTTTATACAATGTCATAAAAGCGATGATGCTGTTAATGTTGCTGATTTGTTCTTTCATGAAATTATTCGCTTGCATGATGTGCCAAATACTATTGTTTCAGATCGTGATACTAAATTTCTTAGCCACTTTTGGAGATGTTTATGGGCTAAGTTGGGGACTAAACTGCTTTTTAGTACTACTTGTCACCCCCAAACTGATGGACAAACTGAACTAGTCAATAGAACATTGTCTACTATGCTTAGGGCTGTTTTGAAGAATAATAATAAAATGTGGGAAGAATGCTTGCCTCATATTGAATTTGCTTATAATCGTTCATTGCATTCTACTACTAACATGTGCCCTTTTGAAATTGTGTATGGTTTCCTACCTCACGCACCTATTGATTTGTTGCCTCTTCCATCTTCAGAGAAGGTTAATTTTGATGCTAAAGAACGTGCTGAATTGATTTTAAAAATGCATGAGTTAACTAAGGAAAACATTGAGCGTATGAATGCTAAATATAAACTTGCAGGAGATAAGGGTAGAAAACATGTTGTGTTTGCACCTGGAGATCTTGTGTGCTTACATTTGCGTAAGGATATATTTCCTAATTTGTGCAAATCAAAGCTAATGCCACGTGCTGATGGTCCTTTTAAGGTGTTAGAGAAAATAAATGATAATGCATATAAACTTGAGCTGCATGCAGATTTTGGGGTTAGTCCCACTTTTAACATTGCAGATTTGAAGCCTTATTTGGGTGAGGAAGATGAGCTTCCGTCGAGGATGACTTCATTTCAAGAAGGGGAGGATGATGAGGACATCAATACCATTGTTACACCCACACCCCTGCTGCTATACATACTGGACCAATTACTAGAGCTCGTGCACGCCAATTAAATTATCAGGTACTTTCGTTTCTTGGTAATGATTCTAATGTTCATGAGAATATGATGCTGCCTAAATTGGATACATTTGTTTTGCTTACAAATGAAGGGTCTGGCATGGATAAGAGGGATGAACACTAGAGCAAGACCAAGCATGGAGATGATGGCATGCGCAAGGGGATCCAGAACGGAGTTACAAATGATGATTTCAGGACTTTGAAGCCACCATAAGGAATGCATGAAGCCTTGGACAAAATATACAAGACGACACTTCATAAATTTCATCCAGAGGATATTCTAGGTGCTGTGTCACCTTATTATTGGGCCAGGCCCATGTATTCTTAGAATACTTAAGTATAGGCTGTTTTTAGAGTCCGTATGTGTGGGGAAACAAGTGTTAGGGTTGGTTTCGAACCCCTCCTCTAGGGGCCACCAAATTCCCCCTCTTCCTCCATATATACAACCCTTAGGGCGTCGTTTAGACTTTGGGTTTTGTTTAGATTAAAGCTCGCCATAGCTGCAACTTTGCGTACTTCGTTTGTGTTCAACGACCAGACAAAGGCGTCACAGAACCCCACCTTGATCAATAAAGCTTTCTCCTTATATTCACAATATCCAGATTGCAATGTTAGTTTCTTGCTTCTTCTTCGTTTGCCTGCAGGAAACAGACCTTCGTGGTCAGGTTCATCGTGCTCCGGCGTGGTCAATAACCTCTCAGAGTTGGGTTAGCGATTTCTAAGGCGTGATGTCTTCGCACGTTCGTAGTCGGACCGTCAAAGTCGACTTCATCCAAAATGATAGCCACCATCTCATCGAAAGATAAGACACCTTAGCCTCTATCACAATACCTACACCAGTTTTCTTCTGGAAACAGAACTAAGAACAACAAGGTGGTGTAACGAAGAGCAAGTATTGTAGTACAAGGGTTCACGTATGTACCCAACTATTCTCCAGAGGTGGAATCTCTTTCTGAGAACTTATATCATTGGGAACACAAAATCATCTATCTATGCAGTTGATAGATGTAGTGATTACATATCCATGTGGATCACTAGATTCAGACATATATGATTTATTCCCGATGGAATCTCAATTATGAATCGAAATACACAATGCAACATACATTGCGTAAATCAGTAAGTCACCATACGAATTATTGTTGTCAGTACATATGGTACAACTAACGTAGTGAGATCCTTATACACAAGGATTACTCCTACAACGATGATTATCCATGTTTGTGTGTCTGCAATGACGGCACATGTAATCATCTAAATGACGGAGTTTAAAATGAAGGATTTGGGTAAACCAAAATACCGCTCGTTACTACAACTTGAGCACCTTCATTCATACATTATGGTATACTATGTTGTCTATATCCAAAATATATTGGAGAAATTCATTGTGGACAAATATTATCCATCCATAACTCTGATGGTAGTTCATTATCTAGACATAGATAAAGATCTACATAGACCAAGAGATGATGGAAATGAGATATTGGGACTCAACATTCCATAATGCCATTGGATCCACCAAACACAACTGGTTGGTACTCAAGAATATCTTTCGATATCTCCAAGGCATTAAACATCTTGTCCTGGTTTTTCAGTTTCACAGAAATGTGAACACCGATATCATTGGATACATAGATCAGATCCCCACTATGTCAGATCGTAGACAAGCTTAGTCTTCCTACTAGGTGTGGCAACCCTCTCATGAAGAGTCTTCGAAACATACCTCATGGCTACATCCACCAACCATTATCTCAAAGATAATGTTGCTTGTGTTTCCCGGATGCAAATAGGTTACCTAATAAGCAATATCGCTATATTGTATATCTTGCAAATCAAATCATGTGACTGAGTTGTTTACCAAGTCTCTACCAACCTCTACATGCCATAAATATGTTCATGGAATTGGTATGTGATGGCTTTGGAATTTGTAATAATCAGGGGGAGTATCTTCCTGAATTGTTCCTGTTCAATGCATCATATTATACTCTTTTTCCCTTCATGAGTTTACTATACATGTTCTCATAAAGGTTTTTAATGCAGTAATATCAACATGAGATCATATGTCATACTTTTCGTTTTCCCCACCGGGGTTTTTAGGAAAGTATATACGGCATATTTATTGTCCTCTAAACTCTATGGGTTTTCTCGTATTGAATTAAAAGAGACAATAACCATTATATGTTGCATTGTTTTCTCCTTATTTTTCCCCGCCAGATTTGAAGGAGTTTTAGCAACGTGTCATACACTACTCTACTCTCCTCATATTTTTCCCACAGGGTCTTTGGAGGAGATGACTCCGAAGATGTTCGATCGCAAACACAAGGAAGGATTAGGAGGAGTGTTAGGATTTAATTAATATATTAAATTAATTAAATAGATAATCCTCCCTTTGTCTATGCCGGTTACAATTTGGCAACCGACTATCTCGCACCTCTTTGTACGGACGCGACTCTCCACTCGCATCCCCTCCCTTGTATATATACTGAGATCACCAATGGAATAAAGATAGTTTGATTCATTCTATTCATTCATCTCTCGCTCTAGAAATCGACTTGCAACAGATAGATCCTTGTCGATAGATCCCATTCATTGATTGTGTCTCCCTCTAAAGACTCGTCTATTCCGTTGCTTCCAAATATTCCAACAAATCAGCATGACCAAAGAGTCAAACCTTTTCGATGTCTCTTTGGGATGCGCTTCCGGGATATGTGCCACCAGTCTTGTAATCGCTACATTGTCGATGGTAGAAGTTGTATATCTATTTTGGCCCACCTAAAGCATTGGAACCAAACTTGCCTCGAGTAGACACATTTTGCCAGTGCGGAACGACTATCTATGGGGTGGTTTAGCTCCTTTGTGGTTCGGCGAGGGGAATGCACTAAACGCAAAGAGGAGTAACAATAGAAAGCGCAAGGATCTTTATGCAGGTTCGGGTCACCTTTGAGGTGTAACACCCTACTCATGCTTTTGGTGTATTGAAGGTGTGTGGAGCACAAGTACACGGAGCTCTCACCCCCGGCAAGGTGCTAGGAGAAGGCAGCTACACGAGCAAGCATGCTAGGGGTTTGAATGGGTTCGAACTAGGGCTACAAACAAGTCGAGTTCGAGCGAGTTGGAGTTGCTCAGTTCAACTCATATTAAAATCCGAGCTCGCTCAAACTCAGTGAAGCTCAAGGTCGAGCTGTAGAACATGACTCGTGCATCTTGTAACGATCTCGAGTCGATCTCGAGCTAGTTTCAAGCTAAATGAGATGGTAAAAATTATAAATTTATGGACGAAAAACAAAAAAATTAAGGTGAATATGCTTGGAACCTTTACCAATAATAACATGATATTTAACACATAGTTGACCACGTAGGCCTAAATCTTCTCTGCACTTAATTAAGTTTCCATTTTTGCTGTTAAATAAAATGGAGAAAAATCTTGGACATCATATATCGTAACAAATTATCTTATTTCCATTTAATATATGGCATTATCATTTAACATAATGATACTCTGTCGAGTTATTGAGCTAAAATCGAGCGAGCAGATATTGGCTCAAGATCAGCTCGTTTCTCGGTCGAGCAACATGAAGTGTTCAAACTTTGGTTGTTTCTTTTCGAGTCGATCTCGAGTCAAGCCAAAAAACGAGTCGATGTTGAGCGGCTAGTTTGAACCCTTGTAAAGGTTACCATGACCCTCCTTTTATAGCTAAAGGGGTCATCACAGTGGCAAAAAGGGAATTACATGATGATTTGATAGCATATAGTGCTATCATACCTAACTCTGCTAGTTAGGACAAAGCATTAAATGCATCGCTAGGTGTCGTGAGGAGGAGAATCCCCAGCAAGGATGTCACACCGCTTGCCCAACTAACTCCTATTATCTTGACACGCCATTTGGACGGGTGTCGTTAAAGGTAATCTTCTCTCTAGAGTGTTGACACGTGCCGGCAAACTCCACATCGCTGCCTGTGGGCTCGACACCTCACTGACCAGCGACTAGCTGGCTAGTGAGGTGGAGTGCTGGTAGTTGGCGGGGGTTTGCTAGCCATGAGGCTTGCTGGGCCTTTGCCTTGCCTTGCCAGCCCAGCCTTGTCGACAAAGGCTGCTTCCAATGTCGCATCTCGAGGCTTATCTTGATCCTTGGTCTTCTTGATGCGCTCCTTGATCTCCCAAAGAGCTGTTTCTTCGATTCGGAAATCTTCACTGAGACTCTAGTTTGGCGAAGGAGCTACTACTCACCTGTGCATAGGTCAGGGTACTAAACACCCGTGTTTAATACACTGACATGAGACCCCGGGACTAGGCCACACGTGTTGCCGGGCATCGTTGGGCTAGGCCCAAACAATGCACAAACAAGTAGTGCTAATTTTGTCGAAGATGATACCTGTGCCTTTGAGATTTTCTTTGCTTCTTCATTAATCTGAATTTGAGCCAGCCCCCAGCTTTCCTCTGGTATCCTTGTCGTTCAGGCGACGTCCAACACCTGCGTCAGAAACCAGGGGCGCGTACGTACGCGGGTTGCCACCAGGTTCAACCCGGGCATGCCCACGACCACACGTGGCTTGGGGTAACTGCCATATATTTACATCACCCCCTTTACTGTGGCCTCCCACGATGCGGATTAGGCGCACGACGTGGGATTGGTGCAGAGGGGCGGTCGTGGATGCAGTGCTTTAAACAGGGGAGCCAGGACGTCAGATTGGCGAGACTGGGCGGTTGATGGAGTAATGCACTCACCAGGAATGTAGGGCGTGGGATTGGTGGAGCAGGACAGTTGCCCTAGGATAGTGGAGAGCAAGCCCTCGTGCCTCTCCCTATAAAGAGGGGGGGACTACAGGAGGCGATGCTCATCCACCTCCCCTTCCTCCATTTTTTAGCATTTTCTCCCACCATGGCGAGAGGAAGAGGTTGAGCTTGTGCTTCCGCCGTTGCAGCGAGAGCTTCTCCTTGGCAGCACACCCTTGCTTCGACCGTGGCTGCAGTGCGCGGGGCAGGGCTGTAGGTTGTGGTCGTGGACGACGGGGCGCTCGCTGTGACGCCCGATTCAATCATACACTAATCATACACGCAAACGTGTACGATCAAGATCAGGGACTCATGGGAAGATATCACAACACAACTCTAGACACAAATTAGAATAATACAAGCTTCATATTACAAGCCAAGGGCCTCGAGGGCTTGAATACAAAAGCTCGAAAGCACAAGAGTCAGCGGAAGCAAAAATATCTGAGTACATACATAAGTTAAACAAGTCTGCCTTAAGAAGGCAAGCACAAACAAGATACATACCGAGAAGGAAAGGCCTCCTGCCTGGGACCTCCTAACTACTCCTAGTCATCGGCGGTCTCCACGTAGTAGTAGGCTCCGTCGGGGTAGTAGTAGTAGTCGACAGGGGCAGCTGGCTCCTGGGATCCACCATCTGATCGTAGCAACTAGGTATAGGGGAAAAAGAGGTGGCAAAGCAACCGTGAGTACTCATCCAAAGTACTCGTAAGTCTTACATCATAACTATGCTAGATATGCATTGATATCAAAGGAATGGGGCTGTAACTGTGGACTGAACTGCAGAATGTCAGAAGATAAGGGAAAGTCTAGCCTATCGAAGACTAGCATCTTGAAGCATCTTGGCATTTAGAAGAGTATAGAGTACTATTTTATAATTAACAAACATGTTGTAGCATTAACGCCTAGAGATCCTTCCTCGACTCCCTGCGAGAAAGCAAACCCGGAGCCAACATATCCATCACATATCTCAAGTATCCATTTCTAGTTGTAATAGTCAGGGATACAAATCCGAGCGTCTGTTACCATGGACACGACTATTCGAATAGATAACTTCCCTGCAGGGGTGCACCACATTACCCAACACGCTCGATCACTCTGGCTGGACACACTTTCCTGGGTCATGCCAGGCCTCGGAAGATCAACACGTCGTAGTCCTACCTAGGCTCCATAGAGAGGTCCCTGCCGGTCCACATCCTAAGCACTCGGGGGTCTTGGGCCCATCACCCTTTGCACTCCAGGTTGTTATGCGATGAGCCGGGACAAGCACCACCTCATCCCGGATGGCACTGGCCCGACAGGCCCACAATGAAGAACTGGACGTCTGATAGAGTTTTCGGAAGAAACGTACGACGCTGAGTGCCCATAACTGTTCCGGCATGGCGGTTAGTACGTAAAGGCCAGTGGCCAACTCAGATCAAATACCCAAACCTGTTAGTGCATTATCAAATGAAGTGATGGTTGTCGGGACAAGTTTGGAGCTACCACCACATCCTGGGTGGTACCGCTAATAGCCAGCCGCCACCGCAACTCTCGCGGGTGTTCTCTGGGCCCGCTCGACTTTCACAGGTATCTCTCATGGGTACCCGTCGGGGTCAACCCATCTTTAACAAAGGTTTGAAGTAAAGTCAAGTAACCATGTGTCCAAACATCAAGGGGGAAAACCCGAGAAATCACCATCGATGGATTCCACTCAATGTAATCCTCAAGGTGAGGTTAGGAGGAATCACCCTCGAGGTTCATACTAAAGGTGTTGCACGACAGAGTCGTCATCGGGAGTGGTGAAGGAGGAATCACCCTCGGTAGACCACGGCCGATTAACTACACTATAGAGATATCATTAGGAGTGTGTTACGAGGTATCACCCTAGGTACTCGATAGTAGATCTGCAGAGTCGTAAAACTAGGGGGGGGGGGTGAGGTGATGTGTCGGGCTCTGGATGTCGATTAGGTTGATCGAGTCATCAAGCCGGGGCAACTGGGACAATGTGAGGGGTCACTGATGGATCACTAACCCACCTATACTAAGCAGTTCAGGGTAAGCAGGTAAGGTACAAGAGCATGTTACAAAAGCAGGCTATGCATCAGATAGGAGCAATCAAGTACAGTAGCAAAATCTAATGCAAGAATGAGAGAGAACGGAATGGGCGATATTGGGATGATCAAGGGGGGTTTGCTTACTTGGAAGCTCTGCTGAAAGGGAAGAAGGGTCATCATTGACGTCGATCACAGGGGCAGCATCAGTCTTGGGGTCTACCGGAGAGAAGAGGGGGAAGAAACAATAAATATAAAGCACACAGGTGTAACACAGATGCAAGACATGACAACACATAGTGCTAGGGGTGCCCTATCACAGTACTGCATGATACTGATGAAGGGGGAAAGCATCCGGGAATGTTTTCCCGAAGTTTGGCATTTTTGGACAGATGAAATGGAGGCAGACAGTTCCATGTTTGCTATGCTAGGGGCATGTGACAGACGAACGGAGGGCATATTCGGTCCCGTCACATTTTTCTGAGCAACTTCCATGTACAAATTATTTTAATCTGAGTTACGGTTTATTTTCTAGTAATTTTCAAAGATTTAATAATGTTCTGGAGTTAACAGATTTAGATTATTTTGAAAATAGAATTATGGTGTCAGCATGATGTCAACAGTCAACATAGTGAGTCGACCGGTTAAACTGTCAGCCGGGGCCCGTCTGTCATTAACTTAGCTAATTAAACAGATCTAATTTTAACTAATCTAGTTAATTACGCTAATTAAGCAAAGTTAATTAATTATATTACTAATTAATTAATTTTATTATTTTCTATTTAATAGGGGGCTGGGCTCTGCCTGGAAGTGGCCTAGGAGGGGTGCAGGTAGCAGGCGCAGCTAACGGGGTAGACACCCATGGAGGCCTTAGCTCCGCGCGGCAGGTCAGCGACGGCCACGACGCTAGTCAGGGGAGGCGTAGGCCGAGGTGTCCGGGCGGGCTGGCGCGGCGAGCGCCGGGTGCGGCGATCACACACACGGGATGGACAGGGCGCGTCGGAGAGGTGGCTCGACCGCACAAGCAGTGGCGGGCAGAGCCGGAGCCGCGGGCGCGGTGAGGCGAGCGGCGATGCGAGTAGCAGCAGGAAGCCAGGCGGGGCGAGGCAGTGGCGGCGACAACCACAAGATCACAACAGTACAACAAGTGGGCGCGACAAA
Source organism: Triticum urartu (assembly GCF_056163025.1). Classification (NCBI taxonomy): domain Eukaryota; kingdom Viridiplantae; phylum Streptophyta; class Magnoliopsida; order Poales; family Poaceae; genus Triticum; species Triticum urartu. The sequence continues at coordinate 253,742,208 of NC_141876.1, read as the reverse complement.
TATTGGAGGGGCGCGGCGTGGTGGCTGGCCGCAGCGGGCGAACGTTGAGGGAGTTCTAGATTAGGGGGTCCCCGGGCGTCCGAGCTATGTGACGTGGGCCAGACTGGTGGGCCGTGAAGATACAAGATAGAAGGCTTCCCCCATGTCCAGATGGGACTCTCCTTGGCGTGGAAGGCAAGCTTGGCATTCGGATATGAAGTTTCCTTTCTCTGTAAACTGACTCTGTACAAATCCTAGCCCCCTCCGGTATCTATATAAACCGGGGGGTTTAGTCCGTAGAGGCAGTCATAATCATACAGACTAGACATCTAGGGTTTAGCCATTATGATCTCGAGGTAGATCAACTCTTGTAACCCCTATACTCATCAAAGTCAATCAAGCAGGACGTAGGGTTTTACCTCCATCAAGAGGGCCCGAACCTGGGTAAACATCGTGTCCCCTGCCTCCTGTTACCTTCGATCCTTAGACGCACAGTTTGAGACCCCCTACCCGAGATCTGCCAGTTTTGACACCGACATTGGTGCTTTCATTGAGAGTTCCTCTGTGCTGTCGACAAAGGGTTCGATGGCTCCTTCAATCATCCACAATGATGCTGTTTCGGGGGAGATCCCCCCCGACCAAATTTTCGTATTCGGCGGCTTCGCGCTGCGTGCCAATTCGATTGGCCACCTCGAGTAGATCGACAGCTACGCGCCTGGTCATCGGATCACTTTCGGGAACCTAAACTATGTCGCTGATATCCGAGGAGATTTGATCTTCGAAGGGTTCTCATCCCCAATTACCGCTGTGGCCTTAAATCTAGAGCAGGCCGATAGGTCCGAAGACGGGAGTCTAGAGCCCGGCGGACTCTCTGCGCTCATGGAGCTTGCTGCCGGAGAAGCACCGGACACTCCACCGGACTCTAGGTCTGAACTCTCGAGGTCCGTGTCAAGCGGGCACCGCCAGGAGGCTCCAACTCCGGACAACTCCACGGACTCTCGTTTCTCCGTTCGACCCTCTCCTTTAAACGAGGCTCTGGACTTAATGCGATCGCTCGCCATTATGGAAGGATCGCTTCTGAATTATGCATAGCCCAGACTAGGGGCCGAGAGCGGGGAATTTTACATCCCACCCACCACCCACTTCATAGCCACTGTCGAAGATCTAACTGACATGCTGGACTACGCCTCCAAAGACATCGACGGTATGGACGACGATGCTGGAGACGAACAAGGCCAAAACCCTCCGTTTACTGGATGATGGACGGCTACCTCCACATACGACGTGTACATGGTGGACACACCCAAAGAGGACGGCGATGATGGCAAGGAGAATCCGGTTGAGGACAAGCCTGCCGAAGCCCCTCTGAAGCGTCGACATCAGCGGCGCCGCTCAAAATCGCGTCGCGACAAAGACAGCAATACCAGCACCGAAGACAATAATACTCTGGAGAATGCCGAAGACCCTGAAGCCCCTGTAGAGCCAACATCCGAACATGATGATTGGGAGGATGGGCAGGTAAACCCTGACGATCTTGTCGAGAACGAGGGTTCGGAGGATAGTAACTACCTACCGACCTTCGAAGAAGATGCGAGCCTCGGTGACGAAGATTTCATCATGCCGGAGGAACCCATCAAACAAGAGCACTTTAAGCGCCGGCTAATCGCCACCGCAAGAAGCCTGAAAAAGAAGCAACAACAGGTTCAAGCTGATCAAGACTTACTCAATGATAGATGGACTAATGTCCTGGCAGCCAAGGAATACAAACTCGAACGCCCAACAAAGAGCTACCCGAAGCGCAAGCTGCTACCCCAATTCGATGATGAGGCCCTGGAGCCCATACTACCAACGCGTGATGCTGCTGACAGACCTAACCAACCACCGCGTGGCCGCGACAGAGCGGCAACTCAAGCCGAGCACCAGCCCGCACCACCTCGCCATAAAAGCAGGGGAACATCGGCTCCATTATATACATATGACCTACGACAGGACCTGGACAATAGAGCCAGTCAAACCAGATCAATCTATGGATCAAGGGGATGTGCCCCAGCACGAGAGGACGGCCGTCAGGCCTGGCGCGACAAGCACAACCTCACTCGGGCTGAAAATTGCATACAGACTTCATCCGAACTGTGTCGCGACATCGCCCGATACAGAGGCGCCGCACACCCTCTATGCTTCACCGATGAGGTAATGGAGCACCAGTTCCGAGAAGGGTTTAAACCCGTGAACATCGACTCATACGATGGCACGAAGGACCCTGCAGTCTGGATCGAAGATTTTCTTGTCCACATACACATGGCTCGCGGTGACGACCTCCACGCCATCAAATATCTCCCCTTGAAACTTAAGGGACCAACAAGACACTGGTTAAACAGCCTCCTAGAAAATTCTATTGGCAGCTGGGAAGATTTGGAAGATGACGTTAGAGACAACTTCCAAGGTACCTATGTACGGCCTCTGCACACCGATGACCTCAGTCACATAGTCCAGCAACCCGGGAGTCAGCTCGGAAACTCTGGACAAAGTTCTTAATTAAAAAGAACCAAATCATTGACTATCTAGATGTCGAAGCCCTCGCGGCCTTTAAACATAGTATCTGCGACGAATGCTCGCCCGACACCTCAGCCAAGAAAAACCAAAGTCCAAGGCAGCCCTTACCGCACTAATGACCCGCTTTTGCACGGGAGAAGACAACTGGCTAGCCCACAGAAGCAATAGCACCAGCAACCCCGGCACCTCTGAAGCCCGGGATGGCAATGGCAAACCACGGCGCGACAAGCACAAGCATCGAATCAACAACGAAAGTACCAAAGACACATCGGTCAATGCTGGATTCGGTGGCTCTAAATCTGGTCAACGGAAGAATGCATTCAAAGGAAATAGAGATGGTCCATCTAGTTTGGACAGAATACTCAATTGGCCTTGCCAGATTCACGGCACCCCAATAAGCCTGCCAATCATACCAACATAAATTGTTGGGTCTTTAAACATACCGGCAAGCTTAATGCCGAACATAAAGGGAAAGGGCTGCCCAGCGAGGACGACGACGAAGAGCCTTGCCCACCGAACACGGGGGGTTAGAAGAAATCACCCCGAGGTAAAAACAGTGAATATGATATATGTCACACATATCCCCAAGCAGGAGCGCAAGCACGCGCTAAGGGACGTCTATGCCGTCGAGCTGGTCGCCCAAAAATTCAACCCATGGTTGGCTTGTCCGATCACCTTTGATCGAAAGGACCACCCAACCAGTATCCGTCATGGAGGTTCGGCAGCTCTGGTCCTCGATCCAATCATCAACGTATTCCACCTTACGCGAGTCCTAATGGACGGCGGCAGCAGTCTCAACCTTCTATATCAAGACACTGTCCGCAAAATGGGTATTGATCCGTCAAGTATCAAGCCCACTAAAACTACCTTTCAAGGAGTAATACCTGGTGTAGAGGCCCACTGCACGGGCTCAATAACACTGGAAGTCGTCTTCGGTTCGCCAGACAACTTCCGAAGCGAAGACTTGATCTTCGATATCGTCCCCTTCCGCAGTGGATATCACGCATTGCTCGGACGAACCACTTTCGCCTGTTTTAACGCGGTCCTGCACTACGCTTATCTAAAGCTCAAGATGCCCGGCCCACATGGCATCATTACAATCAATGGAAACATGAAATGCTCCCTCCATACCGAGGAGCATACCGCAGCCATCGTAGCCGAATTACAGGGTGACCCTGTCAAGCCGCACACCTCATCGGCCATCAAGCCGCTGGACTTTGTTAAACAAGACCGGTCAGTCCTGCATGCTGACAACTCGGTAATTCCAGAGCCGGACTAGCATTTTCGCCTCCATCAATCGCCACACACATCCATGAAATTCGTACCGCGTGTGCATAATTATGCACTCAAAATACCTTGGGCATCAGCGGAGGCACAATACGAACAGACCCATAGTACGGTTCGACCCTATATGGCCTTCCCCTTTTCCTTAATTATTTTTTCTCTTTTACCACAGGTGAATTAAAACCTATTCATCTAACGGACTTACAAGGACTCTTTTCGAGTCCGGTTTCAAATAGCCGAAGACCATTCCTCTCAAGGAATCTCTCTCTCCAAGGCGAAAGCGGCGCAGACGTGCGGCGGGAGGTCCAAAGGATTTTGTAGACCAAAACTTTATTCAAGAACCTGTATAGAGCTTTTCCCCTTCTTCTTAGACCCCTAACATGTAAAATAGCCTTGGTGATCATGGTGCCCTCTGTAAGATCACGTTTTCACGTATCAATCAGATTTAAGTGAAAATAAGTTTTATTCGGTATTGCCTTTATTCATAGACTATATACCGTCTCCTCAGTTGTCTCACTCACCTCGGCACAAATTGCCAGGGGCTCTATATGGCCACACACGTGTCGCCAAACAAAAGCCCGAATAGCTTTATAGCACAATTCGGCGTCCCGAGCTTGGCATTATATGCATCGGCTCCGAATCATGTCTTTGGTCAATAGTTGGGTTGCCCGGCTCCTGTGTTTGCTACCTTATGTTCCGTTTGTTCGGCTAGGGTAGTAAAGGGAGAACTACTGCGATTGTGTTTCTGGTTTGTCCGGTCAAGCACCTCAGTAGAGAAAGCCGAAAACTGACTGTCATGATACGGAGAGAGCTGGTCAGCCACTCGGCGACTTATTAAAATCTTTAGCGATTGTTTCCGTATTACACGAAGGACCGCTTTTCCGGTCACATACATAACGCATCCGCATCCGGATAGCCGCGTACATACCAGGGGCTATCTTCCAGCCCCATCGCCAAACTCCTATGGCTGAGTGAGAGTGGTAAAGCCACATAGTCTGATTGCCTGGTTCGCCACACTGACACCTCCTTCACGGACCAAGACGTTGCATCAAGTGTGATCATGTGCTATTCCAAACACCCCTGTAGTATCTACGTGGGGGCTGAAGCCGATGACTGGAAAACTCTCAGGAATACAAAAACGGCCACACAAGAGGGAAGAACTTTTAGACAAAGGCACAAATATATTAAAAAGCCTTCATATATAATAAAAAGTCTGGACAATTCGGGTACATTTATTCGAACATAATGTCCTTTGAGCAGTGACCCTCTATCAAGCGGGCACCCTCTAGGACGTCCTCTAAATAGCGCTCTGGCGTGCGGTGGTTCTTGCCTCCGGGGGGGCCCTCGACAGCCACTTCGGTAGCCTTCATCTTTGCCAAGTGCATCTTGACGCGGGCGAAGGCCATATGTGCACCTTATATGCACACCGACTGCTTGATTGCGTCAATTTGGGGCACTACATTGACAAGTCACCGCGCCAGGCCGAAATAACTGTTCGGAATGGGTTCGGGTGGCCCTAGCCGAACTAGGACATCCTTCATGGCCACTCCGGACATCTTATGCAGCTCGGCCCACTATGCCATTTGGTCGTTCAGCAGCGCCAGGCGCTCCCGCGCCGCGAACTGTGACCAGAACAGCTTCTCTCTCGCATGTCCCTCCTGAGCCTGGAAGAATCGCGTAGCGTCGATGACACTCTTCGGAAGATCCGCAAAAGCATGTGGAGAACTCCACAGTCGATGAAGCAAGGCATATCTTTGATTGCCAAACTTAGTTTGTAAAAGAAAGGGCTTACCAGCCGCTATTTGCCTGGCCTACCGGACCTCCTCGCGAGCCGCCCTAGATTCGGATCGCGCCTCTTTGGCCTCCTCAAGGGCCTTGGCAAGCTCGGTTGCCTTGGCTTTATTCTCCTCCTCGAGGGACTTGCACGTGCAGGCAGCGTCCTTGAGCTCTTGCTGTACTACAGATACCCGCTCCTCGACCTGGCGCCGGGTGGCCTGTTCGGTCTTCAAATCTGCAGCCGCTTTATCAGCGGCCGCATTGCTCACTCTCGCCTGCTCCTTGGCCCGGGCAAGTTCACCCCTGTGGGTCTCGACCTCAGCAGTGCCATCTGCAATTTCACACATGACAAAGTCCAAGTTTCAACTTGGCATTCACACATTCATATAGGCATAAATGGGATGTTCGCAGCATACCTTGTGCCTCGTCGAGCCGCTTATTAATAAGGACGATGTCCTCATCGGCCTGCTTCAGTTGCCGTTTCAGTTCAGAAACCTCCGCGGCCTGGGCGGTTGCCGCTAACAGTGAAGCCTGTTTTTCCAGCCAAATAAGGATGTTACTTCCTGCAGATATATGTAGATCTTTTGTTCGTCCTTCTTCCTAGGCCGACTAGAGTCTCAGGGGCTACTATCCATATATAGGCATATTTTCCATGTGGAAAGTGGCTAAAGACATTACATCGCATACCTCGAAGCCTGTTAGTAGGCTCGTAAAGGCTTCATGCAGCCCGCTTTTAGCGGACTGAATCTTCTCAGCCACCGTACCCATCGAGGTACGGTGCTCCTACAAGACGGACGCACTCCGCAGACCGTCCCTCAGCATGTTCGGCGCCTCCGGATTCATGGAGGTCACCGTAAGAATAGGCGCTCCACCTCACTTGAAGGGGTCCCCTCACTTGACTCCGGATCCGTCTCCAGAGCAGCATTCGGCTAGGGGCCGAACAATCCAGGGCCCCCATCCCCGGTCTTCACGGGGGTCGCGTCCCCTGTGTCCTCAACGGCCGAGGTATTACCCTCCGGTGCCGTATTGATGGTACCCTGCACCTCTCGGCGATCTGGAGAAATCCTCTACAATGACACCTCGATGTCATCTGCCCTAGGGGGCGAGGAAACTTGCGGAGGCATCTTGCTCTCCATCATCTCCGGCGACAAATCCCCTGACGAGGAGGATTGTTGAGGAAGATCGCAGGCCGGACTGAAACACATGATTTAATGATTATTCTCACAATTCATAAAGGAGCGGATGTATGTAAAGCGTCCTTAGGTACTTACGATTCAGCAAGGGGCTTGGTCCGGGGGCGGGGCTTGGGGATATCCTCGATGTCCGAATCCGAGTCATTCGAAAGGGATAACTTTCCCCTTTTTGACGCCCTTGCCTCCGGGTCTGCGGAGGCCACCCTCTTTTTCCCTTTGAGAGGTGGTTTATCTTCTTCTTCCTCCTCCTCGTCCTCATTTTCGTCTCCCTCGTGAGAGGAGGGAGCCTTGATCCCTCCGGACATAGCGTCCAAGGTACCTTCCTGGTGGAGGCCACTTTCGGCCTCCTTGTTCTTCTTCTTCTTGTCCTTTTTTACCGACACCTGGTATGGCAGGAGGGAACCGACCGAGCCTTCGGGAAGGGGGGCGGGGACACCTGATCCACTCCGCCTTCTTTGTCCAGACCTGTTTAAAGGATGGAATGGTTAGTGTATCCCTGGATTAACAAACCAAGCTATAGGCGGAAGCTTAGCCCTTACCGGGGGGGGGGGGGATGGTTGCAGTCAAGACCAACGTCGTCGGACGTCTCCGGCCATGACTTTTGAGATTTAAAGAGCAATTTCTAGATTTCTTTGTGCGTCCTACCGAAGAATTGTCGCAGAGTTCACGTCCCTTCCAGATTAAACTCCCATGAATGGAGAGGCCGTCGCTGGCAGGGAAGGGTTCAGCGGATGAGCATCACCTGAATCATGTCAGTGAGGCGGGTGTTCTTCTCTATGATACTTTTGATGCGCTTTTGCATCATCAGCACCTCATCGACCGATCCCCAGTCTGGACCCTTGTTGGTCCATGAAGCGAGTCGCAGAGGGGGTCCTGATCTAAATGCAGGAGTGGCCGCCCACTTGGTGCCACGGGGTTCGGTAATATAAAACCACTCCTGCTGCCATGTCTTGACGGTATCCACAAAGGCCCCTTTAGGCCAGATAGCATGAGGAAGCTTGCTCACCATGGCTCCGCCGCAATCCACATGCTCCCCATCGACCACCTTCGGCTTCACGTTGAAGGTCTTGAGCCACGGGCCGAAGTGTGGGGGGATGCGGAGAAATGCCTCACACATTTCGATGAACACCGAGATATGGAGGAAGGAGTTTGGGGCTACATCATGAAAATCTAGCCAGTTGTAGAACATGAGGCAGCGAACAAAGGGGTGAAGGGTAAACCCTAACCCGCGGAGGAAGTGGAGGATGAACATGACCCTTTCGCCAGGCTCTGGAGTAGGGATGACTTGTCCCTTTGTCGGAAGCCTGTGTGCGATTTCCGTGGTTAAGTACCTCGCCTCCCGGAGTCCCTGGATATCCTTCTTCGTCATGGAAGAGGCCACCCACTTGCCTTCAGAACCGGATCCAGACATGGTTAGAGCGCATGGTGGCAAGGGAGAAGGATTGGGACTTGGGCGCTGGAGCTCAAAGATGGGAAGGCTGAGGAAGGAGAAGGCGTGGGGGTAAAAGAGGGGTCCTTATCCTTTTATAAAGGCGACGGATATCAAACGACCTCACGCAAGCCTTTAAATTTGCCTATTCCCAAGGGGTTGAGCAGATGGCACGGTTGGATTACCCAAGCCCTCATTGATGAGAATCCCGCAATAAGGGGACACGATCTTTGCTTTGACAAGACGTGTCGCTGGGAGTTGCGTCTCGAAACGTGAAACGGGAGGCTGAAAAAACGGTTCAAAATAATAATAAGACCGGGATTCAATGCCTCGCCGAAAAAGTTTTCATAAGACATGACCTATTTTTTGCTTAAGTATTTTGCCTTTGTGGTTCAGGGTTGAGACTATTGTACAGAGCCGGATGTAGTTCTCTTGGTCGGGCTACTTTGGAGTATTCGGAGGAGGAACCCGCCTTGCAATGCCGAAGACAATCTGTGCACCGGACACATCGTAATTGAAGCCTGGTTCAGGGGCTACTGAGGGAGTCCTGGATTAGGGGGTCCCCGGGCGTCCGGGCTATGTGACATGGGCCGGACTGGTGGGCTGTGAAGATACAAGATAGAAGGCTTCCTCCATGTCCGGATGGGACTCTCCTTGGCGTGGAAGGCAAGCTTGGCATTCGGATATGAAGATTCCTTTCTCTGTAAACCGACCCTGTACAAACCCTAGCCCCTTCCGGTATCTATATAAACCGAAGGGTTTAGTCCGTAGAGGCAGTCATAATCATACAAGCTAGACATCTAGGGTTTAGCCATTACGATCTTGAGGTAGATCAACTCTTGTAACCCCTATACTCATCAAAGTCAATCAAGCATGACATAGGGTTTTACCTCCATCAAGAGGGTCCGAACCTGGTTAAACATCGTGTCCCCCGCCTCCTATTACCTTTGATCCTTAGACGCACAATTCGGGACCCCCTACCCAAGATCTGCCGATTTTGACACCGACAAGCGCGACAACGATGCGGGCCGTGGCGAGGGCGGGGGCATGGCCATGTCCCACGGTGAGTACGACAGGCAACGGCGCCGCGCAGGATGGACGTGGGAGTGCGCGGGGATGCAGCAGCGGGCGCGCGGCTGCAGCGGCCAGCACCAGGTAGTAGGAGCAGAGGAGCGAGGCGCGGGGCAGCGTCAATAGCAAGCACCACACGGAGTATGGCGCATACGCGAGAAGGAGAGCAGCGAATGGTTGCGGGGGCGGGGGGGGGGGGGTGGAGGGGGAGTACGACCTCGTCACGATGAGCATGGCCAGGGCGTGTGCGAGGGCGGACCGGGGGCGTGCCAGCACGCGGGAGCAGAGCTCGAGGCGTGTCCCCGAGGAGATGCGTGCGGAGGCTACGGTGGGGTGGGAATGGAAGAGGGAGGAGATGGGGGGTGTGCTCACGGCCGGCGAGGCTCGAAGAAGCCCGGAGAGGTGGGGGAGGGCGATGACGACGACGGGCGAGGCAATGGGGTGATGGCGAGGTAGTAGCCTCGGGCATTGCTAGATCAGTGGGAGGAGGGGTGGGGGGTGGAGGGAAGAGGAGAAGTGGGTGAGGGTTAGGGTTCTAGGCACCGGGGGGGGGGGGGATTTGTCGGCCATATATGCCAGGTGGGGGGGGCAGCCGGTGGATGGCCATCAGGGCGATGCCTGTTGCTGTGGCGGCCATCGACAGTGGCCACTGCACGGTGAACAGGGGAGAAGGGGATTAGTGGGTCCAGGTGGGCCGGCCTGTCTGGTTGCGGCTAGCTGGCCAAGAGGCCCACTGGGGGAGAGGGGTCCTTTTAAATTTGTTTCCTTTTTATTTTTAAACTTTTCTATTTATTGTTTTATATTTAGGTTGCAGTTTAATTTAGTTTTATAAAATATAACACTAGCCCCTAAATTAGTATTTATAATTAGGCTACTGCCCTAAATAATTTGGCACTTTTAGATAGGTTTGCATTTGTTTTATTATTTAAAGACATTTAATAATTGTTTTTAGCTACTATTTTATCTATTTTAGGATATTCATAAATATTTCATAAAAGTGTGGTTTCTCCACCATAATTAGTTATGGAATATTTGCAACATTATGAGCATTTTAGTTTTGACAATTTGAAAACTTTAAATTTGGACTTTAATTTAAATTTGAATTTAAACCGGACGGAATCAAAGGGGAATTTAGCAACAGCGAAAACGATGATATGGCACCATTAACATGGGATTACTGTAGCTTAATTATCCGAGCATTATAAATCTCGTTTGTCGGCGTTCTGGGAACGGGGGTCCCCAGACTTGCCTGCCTGCGGCCTATGGCCTGGCTCAAAGGGGGCCCCAGCACGGTCCGTCTTCATCAACACAGACCTAAGACCCTCGCGAGGGGCCAAGCCTCGCGGGGCGTATGACACAGAGCTTCGTCAGGCACGGCCTCATCAGGCTGGCTCGCGAGGAGGCGGAGAGATCAAGGCGGGGTACCTCACGAGGTGCCCGTGACGCAAGCCATGATGACCAAAGGCGCCAGGCGGGCGCCAGCCACGCAGTGTCCTCCTTTCCTCTTTGGTGCAAAGGGAGCAAGCGCAGGCGAGAGCATCAAGCAAAGGCACCCGTTTTGGTGCAACGAGACCAAGACCAGTCCAACGGCAGGGAGGAAGTCATTGTGGAGCCCCAGCGAGCGTCACCACCAGAGCCTTTGGCAGGCGAGGACCAACTTTAGTCAGGATAAGTGTACCAGATGTTCCCCTTCAAAGTGGCCAATTGTTGGCGCCCTTCCCGCTCAATATTTGGGAAGAGGCCCAGGGCCTTTGCCTATAAATAGGACTAGCCACCCACAGGGTAGAAGAGATCGGATGGCAATCAAAAAGAGAGAGAGAGAGAAGGGTGACTGAACTCCTCCTAGCAGTTCGTCGCCCCAGCAAAGAACAGACCCTCGCGAGGCTGTTCTTCCTTGTATTGCTCATCATCATCAGCCCAAGAGGCAATCCACCACACCACACACTGGAGTAGGGTATTACACCACAACGGTGGCCCGAACCAGTATAAACCCTGTGTCTCTTGTGCTGTTCTTTCCATAGCTTAGATCTTAGCGAGGCGGAGGGGTGCAGGTAGGTAGAAGGCGAAATCTCCGCGCGCACCCCAATGTTCGAACCTCAAGGGTCTGCTGGAACCCGAAATACGACATTTGGCGCGCCAGGTAGGGGTGCGCCGGAATTCGTCTTCCACCACCCCGTTCTCCTCCGACCATCGCGTCCATGTCTGACGCTCGTCGGGCCCGCGCCGAGCGCCGGGCCGCTCTCGCCTCCCGCGTCGCCCAGACGGCTCATTTCGGCGGGCATCCTCGCCGTTCCCCGTCACCTGTCGTCAACGCCACCACCGGCCTGGCGGGGGACGAGCAGCAAGCGTCGTCTCAGCATCCGTCCATGCGGCAAGACGGCCGCACCGCTACTCCCTCGCTCACCCCAGCTGGTTCTTCGTCCCGCGCGCTCCGCGCACCCATGGAGGCTCGAGCTGCACTCATCGCGGCAAACGAGCTCCTGCGCTACCGTCCCATCGACGACGTCTACGAAGAATGGCTCGACCGCGTCGCCAAGCTCGTCCGCGCCGCAGGGTGCTCTCCCGCGCCGTCCGTTCCACTGCACCGCACCCCGCCCCGCGCGGGTGACGTAGCTCCGGGGCGCCCCAGCCGCCTCCTCCTCAAGAAGGCGCCATGGCTCCAAGGTGCGTGGCCCCTGGGCGGAACCCGCTCCGTCAGGTGCCAGCGCGGCAAGATCAGAGCTGCCAAGAAGTCCCTCGCCCGCAAGAAGCTGCCCGGGCGCTCCCTGCTCCAGCACGCCGCGACCATGCTCCTACTCCCGCACGTCAAGACCCCGCGCTGCTCCCAGCTGCAGCGTGTGGGGACATGCAAGACCAAGCTCTCTGTCACCCAAGGCCTCCCGTGGCCACAGTAGGCTGCCGTGCCTTCACCACCGAGCTACGCAGCGTTGCGTGGCCCGGCAAGTTCAAGCCAGACCTGCCTCCTCGTTACGACGGCACGGCCGACCCTGCGGAGTTCCTCTAGCTCTATGAGCTGGGCATCGAAGCTGCCAACAGAGACTAGAAGGTCATGGCGAACTGGTTTCCCATGGCGCTCAAGGACGGGGCCCGCACCTGGCTCCTGAACCTGGCTCCAGGCACGATCTCCTCCTGGGACGAGATGCGCACCCGCTTCATCGCCAACTTCCAAGGTACTCACGACCGGCCACCCGCCGTGAGCGACATGCGCCGCATCAAGCAACAACCCGGAGAGACCCTGCAGAAGTACATCCAGCGCTTCAACAACGCATGCCTCAAGATTCCCAAGGTGACCGAGGAGGCCATCATCTCAGCCTTCTCCGACGGCGTGCGCGATGTCAAGATGAAGGAGGAGCTGGCGATGCATGAAGACCTGTGCACTTCCTTGGAGTTGTTCAACTTGGCAACCAAGTGCGCCAGGGCTGGAGAAGGGCGTCTCTCCCTCCTCGAGCTGCCTGCCACAGACCCAGAAGAGAAGAAGCCCAAGGCCAAGGATGTGAAGCGCAAGGGGGCTACCGTGCTCGCGGCAGAACCAGACACCAAGTGGGGCAGAGATTAGCCTGAATCTTCCAAGGGCAGTCGGTACTGTGTGTACCACGACCTCCACACCCACAACACCAACGAATGTCAAGAGTTCCGAGCCGTGCGAGAAGGAAGGATCGGCCGTCGCCCCGACCGCGGTGACCGGGGCTACGGTCGAGGAGGAGGAAGGAACGCAGGACGCTGGGAAGACCGCTACCCGCACCAAGGGTGGCGCGATCGACCTCGCGAGGATCGCTGGCAAGACCCGCCTCGCGAGGGAGACTAGAGGGATCAGCCTCGCGAGGATCGCCTGCAAGGCAACGCAGGCCTCCCTCCGCTGCCGCCGCAGCCAAGGAGAAACGGGGACCGCCATCAGGACGAGGGGGCTGGGGGCTTCGAGGAGCCGCGCGTGATCACATGCATCCTAGGTGGGGCTCAAGCCCCAGCCTCTCAACACATCTTCAAGCAGTTCACCCGCGAAGTGAATGCAGTCCTCCCCAAGCTCGAAGCCACGCGCCCTCTCAGGTGGTCGGCGTGCGCCATCACGTTCAGCTCAGTAGATCAGCTCAAGTGTGCGGCCACAGCCGAAGTCCTCCCGATGCTTTGTTCCCCAATCATCAGCAACGTGGTGGTCACCAGGACCCTCATCGATGGCGGGGCAGGGCTCAACGTCCTGTCCGTGGAAACATTCAACAATCTCCAAGTGCCCTACAACCAGCTTCAGCCAACCAAGCCTTTCTCCAGAGTCACCGACGGCTCCACGGTCCCGATTGGGCAGGTCCGCCTCCCTGTCACCTTCGGGGCACGCGACAACTACCGCACCGAGCTCATCGACTTCGACGTCGCCCACATTCGCCTGCTGTACAACGCCATCCTTGGGTACCCAGCGCTGGCCAAGTTCATGGCCGTAACTCACCACGGCTACAACATCCTCAAGATGCCAGGAAGTGGCGGAGTCATCATGGTTCCTTGTGAAGAGAAGGACGCGGTGTGTTCCCTGGAACGAGCCTTTCAGGCCGCATCACTGGAAGACCCGAATCGCGGAAGCAGGCGGCTTCCCGAGACCGCGCCCAAGAAGAAGAAGACATCGTCCGGCCCGGCCCCTCAGGAGGCAGGCCCCTCAGGGCCCGCGCTTGCCCAGGGGGAACCTCCTTCCATCGCATGGGAAAGCGCGCCCGGTGCCCTCCTCAGGCAGGGCTCAGGGGCTCTCCCCTGGAGGGCCACCGACCTGGCTAAGGTCACGAGGGAGGCACTTGGGCACCACATGGAGGCGTGTTTTGAAGCACGTTTCCCTCAAGAAGGAGTAAGGCAAGGAGAGACAGACCCTCAGGACTTCGTCAGCAAGGCCATTCAGGAGCTACAGGAGTCAAGAGTCATGAAAGGCGGCCGCCGCCTACCAGCTGTGGCTCCCCATCCAGGCGAGGATGGTGGGCTGCGCGTCTGCATCGACATACCATGGCTCAATCGAGTCGCCTCTCTGGAGCGCCTCTGGCCCTCGCGAGTGGGGCGCTGCGAAGGTCCACCCCACAACTACGTTCGCATGCCTTACGGCTTGCCGAACGCGGCTGCCACGTACCAGCGCCTCATGAGGGGTATCATGGAGGCTCAAGAGGCCAGGCGTTCCGCAGCCCTGGCGGAGATGGAGATGGTCCGCGAGGAGCCACCAGCGCCTCCGGAGCCTCCCGAGGCCCCTGGGCCTGGGGGCTCGTGAGGATCGGCTTCCGCAGCCCACCGAGTCTGCTACACCAACACTCCTTCGTCCTCAACATCATCAGGTGACATCTTTCGTCTCATTTCCAGCTGGGAGCGCCCCCCAGGGCTGCATTATTCCCAGGTCGCGTGGGTCCGTCCCTGCAGCATGTATCCCTTTTATTTCATGTTGTTAGCTTACCTTGTTGGGGGCGCCCCTCGGGCTGCATCATCCCCCAAGTCGCTCGGGCCAGACCCAGCGGCATGTATCCCTTTTGCGTTCATTTCCGGCTATGCGTTCGACCCACCATGCTTGATTATTTGATGCCTGTCCACGGCACCTCTTCTTCTCCATGCTGACCACTTGCACGTTAAAGGGGGGTGGGGTACCTGAGCATCGCGACTCAGGGCTCTTACTGGCTCTCCAGCCCTCACCCTATGGCCTTGTCCATGGCATCGCGACCTGGCATACCAGTGACGGCTGAGACCAGCTCGAGGGCCGGGACCCGAGGACATAGAGTGCCGGCATCTAACCAAATTTGCAGGGACACATCACAAGATAAGGCCCAGTGCCAGGCACAACCCGCCTAGAGGTAGGGCCCTGTGAGTCCCGCACTGGCTCACGGGTGCCCAGATACACCTCGCCAGGCCCTACCGTGCCAGCCACATGTCAGGGCGGGGCTGTACACGCCCCAGGGGCTCCTCCCGGAGGGGAGCCCCCTCCCACGTACCAGTGGAAGCACCATGCTCCACACTGGCTGACGACACTACCGAGGAGCAGCTATGCCCGTACACATACGGAAGCGCTATGCTCCACGCTGGTGATAAACAACTGAGGGCAGCCCCCGGGCCGCATCAACCTCAGGGAGCCCAGAGCTCAGTGTCTAGCCTCATCGTAACGCCTCCCCTCAGGAGTGCCGCGCGAGGGGGCTGGGCACGGGGGCTACGCCTGGGTCACGCCCAGACGCACGCCACCCAGCCAGGCCCCCCCGGGCCTGGTTCATCGCGCGTCTCTCCCCGAGCGGAGCCAAGGTACAAAGGCCGTTTGAGCGTCAAGGGGGACTCCTGAGCATCGCGACTCAGGAGCCTAACTGGTCACGTAGCCCCTCACTCCTTAGTTCTGAAAGGCTAACGGCGGTTGAGGTATGCGCGCGGCCGGGCTCTACAGACGTAGAACGGTAGATCCACCCACATCACACCTCCCTACTTGTTGTTCGTGCGCCAAGGGGGACTCCTGAGCATCGCGACTCAGGAGCCTAACTTGTCACATAGCCCCTCACTCCTTGGTCCCGTCCTGGTTTCCGGTCGGGGCTAACGGCGGCTGAGGTATGCGCGGGGCCAGGCTCTGCCGGCGTAGAACATAAGCAAGTAGGAAGGAAAAGCGCAAATTTCAAGAAATTCAAAAGCAAATATTACAGTCCACACTGTTATCTCAATGCCAAACGCAAGTTTAAACGCCTCCCTGAGGCATGATACATGTGCAGGAATTAAAGGCAGGACAGGAGCCACAACGGAGTCACTTGTCGGCGGTGGAGCAGCGCGGAGTGGGTTCGCCTCATGGAGCAGCGGGGTCGGCAGCGCCTTGCTTCGGCTTGGTGCTGAAGACCCGGAACTTCCCCAACAGAGCCTCCGCGCGACCCTTCACGGCCTCAGTAGCGGCAGCGGCACGCTAGCCGCTTACTGGCTCCAGCAGGCTGTCGAGGTCGACGCCGGGATCGTGAAGGTAGATGTGGGTGAGGACCCGCGTCAGCGCTGCAGAAGATAGGACACGTGCCTCGGCCTCGGCCGTGGGGCCAAGGCCAAGGGCGACATCTTCAAGAGCGTGAACCAGGAAGGGAAGCAGCTTGGCGGGGCCGTCCTCGGCGCCAGCCAGCGGGCTCTCCAGGCCACTGTCGTAAAGCGTCCTCAGCGAGGAGCGAGCCTTTGCCTCCATCTCCGCGAAGGCCACGCGGTCCTCGGCAAGAACCTGGGCCTTGTCGTCCAGCTCGACCTTCCTCGCCCCCAACTCCTGCTCCAACGCGCCTAGGCGGTCACGGCGCCTCCTGAGCTTGACCTCCCTCTCCTTGACGGCTGCCTCGCGAGCCTTCACGCCTTCTTCCTGCTCTTGGCGAAGGCGGGCCTCTTTCACGAGCTGGTCCCGCAGGCCTTGCAGCTCGTCCTCCAGCGCCTTGCAGTGACCATGGACGTCGACCACCTCCCCCAGGGCTGCGTCACGAGCAGCCTTCGCCTCAAGGACGGCCTGCCTCTCCTCATCGCAAGCCGTCGAGGCCTGGACCAGCTCTGCCCGAATTGAAGCGTCGGAGCGAATCCATCCTGAAGCCAGCTCCAAGCGCCCGGCCACCAAGCGAGGGTCGGCGCCAAGAAGATCCTGCCGCAGCCGGTCCAGCTCAGCAGCAGCACGATCCAGGACGGCAGGAGGAGTCGGAGAGACAGCAGTCGGTGGAGTAGGAGGAGAAGGCGGCAGCGCGACCACAGCATCCTGAGGCGGAACTTGCTGCGCCCCAATAGCTGAAGTGGCGGCATCAGGCAAAGGCACCTCGGGAGTCACTTGGGCCATGGGAGCTGAGCTCGCCCCAGCTGGCTCAGCCAGGCCTCGCGATGACGACCGGGCAGGAGAAGCCCGTGCGTCGCGGTCACCTTCCTTCGCGGGCAGAGGCGCTGCCACGAATGGAACCTCAGGAGCTCCCTTCGGCTTCTTTGCTGCGGGCGCCAGCCTATCCAAGAGATGCGTACATCAAGCCTTAGAAGCAGAACAAGAAATAAAAGACAAGAATCAAGCGCTCACGGGTCATCGCCAGTGAGCTCAAGCGGCCTCCGGCCAAATTTGAAGCCCGAAAGCCGGCTGGAAGGGTCAACCTCGGGAAGCTTAGAAGCGGAAGGCGCGTTTGCGGTCCGCCTCGGGGCCAGGACAGACCCGCGGGAGATCAGCCCGGTCCTGTCCTTCTTCGGGATCGGGGGCAATCTCCCGCCGTCCTGCTTGTCATCATCCTCGTCGTCATCGCTCGGAGAGAGGAGGAGAATGCGGGACTTGCGCCGGGGGAGGGGAGCCCTCGACTCTCCGTTAGTCGCCTCGGAGTCAGGCCTTTTCCCGCTCCCCTCCTTCCTCCTCTTCGCTGGAGTCGTCGGAGGACACGTCCACCGATTCCTCGGGAGTTTCCATGGGCACGGGCCCGTCCCCGTTGAAGATGGGCATGGACTCCACTACCTGCTCCCAGTCGTTGCAGAGGAACAAGGGTGTAGGAGCGCCCTCAAACCTCGCCACATCGCCCCCGACCAGAGATTGGAGGACCGCAGCCAAATCTTCGTCGGCCAAGGCCGCGGGGCTCGGATGGGGCCTCCACATCGGAAGTGAGTACTACCGAAGCAGAGCCAGCTGGTGCTCCAGGAATTCCCTTAGCAGCGACGCGCCGGTCAGCTTCGCCGCCGCCATGTTGGCCAGCCTCAGATCCGCGTCCATCTTCTCCAACACCAGCTTCGCGCGGGGGTCCGCGAGCTCCGCTCGACCCCAATCGCTGGAGCTCGTGGGTTGCTTCGTGGGCAAGATCAGCCGAGGGTGGATGCGCCCAGCATCTGCCAAGACCCACTTGCCCCTGAAGCCCTCAATCCTTTTCCCGGGGTTCGTAATGGCAATGGCGCCACCGTACGCGATGAAGCTCGCGCACGCGGAAGCAGGACCGCGAGAGGTCCGGAGGTAGAAGTAGTGGCGTAGCAAGGCCACTGAGGGCTGCACCCTTACGTGAGCCTCACAGTAATAGGCGAAGATTGCCAGGAGAAGGACGGAGTTGGGGTGGAGATGCAGAGCCTGTAGCTTATAATGGCGGAGGACAGAGAAGAAGAACTCGGAGAAGGGAGGCACTAGGCCAGCAGCAATGGCGCTTACAAAGAACGTATAGAAGGTGCTCCGTTGGCCCTCAGGGGTGGCGGAGCCAGCCTTGAACACCTTCCCCCCGTCGATGCCCTGCGCCGCCGCCATACGGCGCAACCGGTCGAGGCTCGCCTCCGACACGTTCGGCGAGTCCAGGGCAGACGAGTACCAAGCTCCGACCAGGGACTGACGAGGCGCCATGGCTTCCTAGGTCACGCGGTCGGAGTAGATCTAGAAATTTTGGAGGAAGGAAGGAGAGGCGCAAGAAAGGGGATCTGAGCAGCAACCGGAGAAAGCAAAAAGCAAAGCCTAGGCAGATGCCGCTCCTTTATCAACTCGCGCGGTTGCTGAGGCGCTCACGTCCAATCAACCGCCACACGGGGCCAAAGGCCGCAGGTTGTTAGGGCCCGCGGCGCTTCGCTCTTGCCCTTTCGCCTCCCTGCACGGCCATGTCCGGGCGCACCTTGGGCCCGGGGGCTACTGTCGGCGTTCTGGGAACGGGGGTCCCTAGACTTGCCTGCCTGCGGCGTGGCTCAAAGGAGGGCCCAGCACGGCCCGTCTTCATCAACACAGACCCAAGACCCTCGGGAGGGGCCAAGCCTCGCGGGGCGGACGACACGGAGCTTCCTCAGGCACGGACTCATCAGGCTGGCTCGCGAGGAGGCGGAGAGATCAAGGCGGGGTACCTCATGAGGTGCCCGTGACGCAAGCCATGACGACCAGAGGCGCCAGGCGGGCACCAGCCGCGCAGTGTCCTCCTTTTCTCTTTGGTGCAAAGGGAGCAAGCGCAGGCGAGAGCATCAATCAAACACACCCGTTTCGGTGCAACGAGACCAAGACCAGTCCAACAGCAGGGAGGAAGTCATTGTGGAGCCCCAGCGAGCGTCACCACCAGAGCCTTTGGCAGGCGAGGACCAACTTTAGTCAGGATAAGTGTACCAGATGTTCCCCTTCAAAGTGGCCAATTGTTGGCGCCCTTCCCGCTCAATATTTGGGAAGAGGCCCAGGGCCTTTGCCTATAAATAGGACTAGCCACCCACAGGGTAGAAGAGATCGGATGGCAATCGAGAAGAGAGAGAGAGAGAGAAGGGTGACTGAACTCCTCCTAGCAGTTTGTCGCCCCAGCCAAGAACAGACCCTCACGAGGCTGTTCTTCCTTGTATTTCTCATCATCATCAGCCCAAGAGGCAATCCACCACACCACACACTGGAGTAGGGTATTACACCACAACGGTGGCCCGAACCAGTATAAACCCTGTGTCTCTTGTGCTGTTCTTTCCATAGCTTAGATCTTAGCGAGGCGGAGGGGTGCAGGTAGGTAGAAGGCGAAATCTTCGTGCGCACCCCAGTGTTCGAACCTCAAGGGTCTGTCGGAACCCGAAATCTGACATCGTCCACAACAAGAAATCTCGTCCTGAGATTTAAGAGGTAGAAGGAAACAAAATGGGGGTATTTATTGATCCTCGCATTCCCAAGTGGCTTCATCTTCAGAATGATTTGACCAATGAACCTTTTAGAAATTTGATAGCCCTCTGACGGGTGCGACGTTCAGCTTGATTGAGAACACGGACCGGGCAGATACTTCGTACTTCGATGTAGCATTTTCAGTTCTCTCAAAAGGAGAAGCATTTCACGCATTCAAGGAATACATCTGTGCTTTGACATTTCGAACAAGATGAGCATGGTTGCTTACTATCTCATTTGAAGGATGTAGAAGATGGACGGTTTTAGTGGCACAAGTGATAGAAGCCTTGTGTGTTTTCAACCATTCCATTCCCAGAATGAGGTCGATACTGGATGACTTCAAAACAATGGGGAAAACATGAAATTCCAGTCCTTCAATTTTAACGGGGATGTTGTGACTGGCCATGGTGGTTCGACATTGACCCCCAGGGGTGCGTACCACTAGTGGATTGTTCATCTCTTCTGATGCGGAGCATCCCAAGGTCACCCCCATGGACCTACCGACGTCTCCCATGACACCACTTGGACCAATGACAAGAGCACGAGACAAGGCTATCGAAGATAAGGTGAACTCGCACCTCTCCGAACTACCACTTTCTATGTATGAGACATGGCTACTACCTCAAGCGGAAACCCCATGTGTGATTAGGTACTTGGAGGAAAGCCACGTATCAGCTATACCCAACGGACAAGACGGTGAGGACACCAAGCTCAATGGACAAGAAGAAGGACTGCTCGAAACTCCCAGTCACCGGACGACCAGCGAACCTCGGACGTCCGACGAACTCCAGGCACCGGACGACCGGTGCTACTACACCCGAGCCAAAATGCCAGATTTCCGAAGACCACCGGACGAACAAGGCCCCGGACATCCGACCCCGACCGGACGTCCGACCAAAGCACATACGAGCAGAATCTACAGACGCCTGACGAGCACCGGACGTCCGGACCCTTGCGAACCTCCGCTCGACCGGTAACTACCAGACGTCCAATGCCCGTGTGCTGATTTCGTGTTGGGCCGAAGCCCATGTACCCCTTCGACCTCTGAGACTATCTATAGACCACCTCCTCCTCTTTTCTAGGGTTAGCGTTGTGATAGCTCATTTGAGAGATAGAGCCTCGCTCATCCATACGGATCTACTCCTTGAGAGAGACCGCGGCCCCTCCACGGAGAAGATCCCCTTGGATTCAAGACCCCCTTTTGGGTGGCCCCATCAAGACCTCCTTTGGAGAAGACCGGTTACCTTATGTATCGTCCCGTGTTGACTTTGGATCATGTATCTCTTATGAGTTTGAGGATCTAGCATATGTGTGATCATTCTTGTGGGTTTTAGTGTTTCCCTCATGTTTTCCCCCTCGTGTTCTTCATTTTCATCGCGGGATCCACTCCTTTCGTGAAAGATCGGCCATCTAGGGTTCCACCCTACATCATCTTGGTATCTAGAGCCACGTTGATCACAATTTTGGAGCCGCCCCGTTGTCTTTTCTAGCCTTGTTTTGTTGATTTTTGTCCCTAATTCGAAAACTGCCCACAAAAATAGCCCAATTTTTTTGTGATTTGTTGGTGTGATGAAATTTTGTTGGATTTGATCCGTGGATTTTCTTCACCTTGAGTGGATCTACCTTTTCCCCTTCATCTCCACCTTTTCATCCACAAAATCGTCCGATCGACGGATTTTGACCTCTCCACCACGAACCCTAGCTGTTCATCCCGTGCCCAAATTTCGCCCATGCACCGGACGTCCGACAGCCTCCGGATGTTCGACGACCGGTCGACCGTAAACCCCCCGATGTCCGTAAAACCCTAACGAAACTGAATTCCCCCCGAATATTTCAGCCACCGCCCCACTTCCGCATACGCATCCCCATACCACTACCACTTTCCGCAACCACCATTGCTTACTCGTTTCGCACTCCGATACAATTTTGGTCACATTGTGCTTTGAGAATTTGAGTTGCGGTTCCGTGTCCTATTGGGTTTCGGCTATTTAGGTACGGTTCGTCATCAACATCACCTCCGCTCATCTTCGGCACGGATTCGTCATCGAGAATGACCACTTCACCATTGTGACACCATCATCCGTTCTTGCTTACAAACAACCAACATCAAACGGTAACGTCATCTTTGGTATCGTGATACCTCATTCTTGCCATTACATTGATAGCCATCATAGCCCAATTTTTCATATCTTACCCATCCAGACTAGCCTTTGAGTATTGCCGACAACGTGACTTGTGCACATTAGTGGTCATACTTCCCATAGCATACATACATATCATTGGTGCATATCTTGGTATCATATCTTGTGTCACAAAGTTGTCATCACATACACAATTGCTATCTTGGTTCATGAAGCATTGCATGAAAAAAGAGCTCAAAAGACAAAGAGCCAAACAAGCTTTTAAGCAAAAGGGAAAGGTAAGCAAAAAACTTTTAAGCAAGAACCATAGCATCATACAACATTAAGATTGTCATACTAGATCATCTTGGATCATATCATCGGAACACCATACATAGAGCATACTTGGGAGAGAAACCATTGCATTTTTTCTTAGCAGGTTGTGCACAAGTCTTCGTACCCGCCTATTGTGCAATCATGCTAGCATCTCTCTAGTGTTGTGCAACAAGAGTATTTTCGTGGCTTCCACATTTTGGCTCACCCTTGGTTGCACGACCCCATTTATCTCTTTGCATGTGTGTTTCCGTGTACCATATAGTGCTATTGGTCTACTTGTTGCATTGCAAATTTGTGAATCTTTTCCAACATTATTGAAGCTCACTAACAATTGCATCAAATTTTGTGCCACCATCCTAACCGAGCTCCACCATAAGCTTTTACTTGTGTAGGTGTGAGAAACTGACAAGGATTGGTACCAATTGTGCTATTTCCTTGTTCCACATTGAGTGATCATTGATCCATCTTCAATATCGGTCAAGGTACATTTGGTATAAGTTCTTATCTTTCTCCCACTCACATATTTGTTCGGAATGATGTATAGGCCAAGTACTTCTACCAACCCACTCTACATCGAGCAAGACGACGACATGACCTCCCACGTCACAAAGAGCCACCTCTTTGGTGCACAACATGCTTTGCATCAAGAGCAACAAGCAATGAGTGAACGCATCGACAACCTCGCCACCGACTTGCGACTCTCCGAGCAACACACAAGAGACTATTTTGACAACAAGCTCGACGACCACATACAAGAGAATGATGCAAGAATAGACGAGATTCGTGCTTTGTTGCTCAACCGCTCTTCTTCCACTTTGTCCTCATCAAGACGGAGCCGCTCAAGTCGACACTCCGACTACACCATCTCCGGCTCAAGCACACCGACATCCAATACTCTTTGACGTGCCGCGCGCCAAGATCGTCAAGAAAACCGCAACCCTCTACATGACAAAAACTCTCAAGAACAACGACATCGTCAAAACCAAACTACCTTTGCGCAAGCACGAGAACGACAACACCAACGATAGCACGAAGAGGAAGAGCGAGCGCGCCTACACCAAGATGTACAAGATGCCGAGGCACAACGTCAAGAAAAACAATTGCGAGAATCTCAAGCACTTGAGGCGCAACAAGCCCTCCGAGATTCAAGTTGAGCCATAGCCAACCGAGGCCGACAAGCTCATGAGCATCAAGAAGCGCTCCGTGATGAAGTTGACAAACAAATATATCAAGCTTGCGTGCATCGTCAAGCTCGACAAGTTCCTCCACAAGCTCACCAAGAACATCAAGTTCAACAAGAGCAAGAAGACATTGCAAATCCTCCACGACAAGAGCAAGTTGTGAGAAACAATCCTCCTCGTCAAGGATGTCATCATCCCCGACCCGAACATAATGAAGAGCAACAATACGACAAGCTAAAGTTCACCATGCCCAAGTTCAATGGAAGCAATGATCCCGAAGAGTACCTTTCATGGGCATTGAAGGTCTACAAAATCTTCCATTTGCACAACTATGAAGAAGAGAAGAAGATGGCGATGACATCCCTTGAGTTCCAAGACTATGTCCTCATTTGGTGGGAACAAGTCATTATTGAGCGTCGAGAGGCAAGAGGTGAACCACCCATCAATACTTGGGCGCAAATGAAGGATGTCATGAGAGCACGCTTCGTGCCAACCTACTACAACCGCGACCTCTTCAAGAAACTCCAACTCCTCAAGCAAGGGACCAAGAGCGTTGAAGAATACTACAAGGAAATGGAGATTTCCATGATACGAGCCAATGTCACGGAAGATGATGAGCAAACTATGGCATGTTTCTTAAATGGACTCAATCATCCTATAAAGAAGATCACTGACTTCCAACCATACTCGAACCTCATTGAGCTAGTGCATCAAGCTACCAAAGCGGAACATCAAGTGCAAGATGACTTCAAGTATGCCAAGTTCTCATCCAAGTCATACGGCTTCTCCAACAACCAAGCTTCAACGACTCCAACACCTTCTTCATCAACCAAGCCTTCTACAAGCAACGCCTACAAGTCGAGTTACAAGAAAGCTTAAACAACCTCAAGTCATCTTCCTACAACAAGCAACTTAAAGCCAAGAGCTTCATCATCATCTACCCCAACCGATGAGACCGTCAAGACAAGTTCCTTCAAATGCTTCACATGCGGAGGCCGAGGCCACAAGTCCTTTGAGTGTACCAACAAGCGAACCATGATCCTCAATGACGATGGTACATACGACTCCATGAGTGAAGGAGAAATGGAAGCACTTGAGCAAGTCGCCATGCACCGGCAAGCGAACGATGAAGAGGAACAAGTCTTTTGTGACGAGGATTCAAGTCCCGCTCTCGTTGTCTCCAAGGTCTTGACTGTCCAACATCAACAAGAAGAAGAACAAAGATGCCATATCTTTCATACCAAGGCCAGCATCAATGGATGGTCCGTCAAGGTCATCACCGATGGAGGGAGTTGTCATAATTTAGCAAGTGAAGAACTTTGCTCCAAGCTCCAATTTCCCAAGAGGAAGAACCCACATCCCTACAAAGTTCAATGGCTAAGCGACTCCATCACTATCCAAGTCGAGCATAGGGTGCAAGTCTCCTTCAAAATCGGTGCTTACGAAGACACTTTGGAGTGTGATGTCGTTCCAATGACTGTTTGCCACCTTCTTCTCGAACGACCATGGAAATTTGATAGAGGTGTCATCCACAACGGCCGAACAAACCACTATATCTTCAAGATGAAAGGAAAGGGGTACGTACTTCGCCATATGTCTCCAAGCCAAGTGATCGCCGACAAGAAAACCACCCATCATGGAGAGAATAGTGAGAGAGCGAACCACCAAAAAGAGAGTGAGCGCCACAAGCCCAAATTGAGTGCCTCCACGATGAGCGAAAAGAAGAACTTAGTTCTATTTGCCACAAAAAGTGAGATAAGAGAAGTGTGTGAGAACCCATCAAGTGTCCTACACTATGTCCTTTTGTGAAAGGACGAGGCAGCAAAAGCTAACTCCTCTCATGATCTACCTCTAGTGTTATCTTCTCTTTTACAGGAATTCCAAGATGTTTTCCCCAACGAGCTACCTCCGGGTCTACCTCCACTACGAGGCATCGAGCACCGTATCGACCTCATCCCCGGAGCACCACTTCCGAACAAAGCTCCCTACCGCGTCAACCCCGAAGAAACCAAAGAAATACAAAGGCAAGTAAAACATCTCATAGACCATGGACATGTGCGTGAAAGTTTGAGTCCTTGTGCCATACCGGTCATTCTTGTGCCAAAACGAGATGGTAGCTTTCGCATGTGTTCCTATTGTAGACCCATCAATGCTATCACCGTTCGCTATAGGTACCCCATTCCACGCCTTGATGATAAGCTTGATGAACTTAGCGGTGCCACTATTTTTTCCAAAATTGATCTTAAAAGTGTTTACCATCAAATCCGCATACAAGAGGGTGATGAATGGAAGACCGCTTTCAAAACAAAGTTTGGTTTGTATGAGTCATTAGTCATGCCTATGGGTTTATCGGAAGCACTTGGTACTTTCATGTGTCTTATGCATTATGTGTTTCGCCCTTACATTGGTGAGTTTGTTGTGGTCTACTTCGACGATATCCTTGTTTTTAGCAAATCTCTCAAAGATCATGTCACCCATGTTCGAACCGTTTTGGAAACTCTTTGAAAAGAGCATCTCTATGCTAATATGGAAAAATGCCTTTTTCGCATTGATAAGCTCGTTTTCTTGGGTTTTGTTGTGTCCTCTAAGGGTGTTCATGTTGATGACTCTAAGATCAATGCTATTAAAACTTGGCCACAACCAACCAATTTGCAACAAGTGTGTAGCTTCCTTGGTTTAGCCGGTTTCTACCATAGATTTGTGAAGGACTTTAGCACCATTGCTTAACCTTTGCATGCTTTGAGAAAGAAGAATGCGCCTTTTGTTTGGGGGCCATCCCAAGATACCGCATTCAATGAGCTTAAGAATTTTCTTACCCATGCTCCCGTGCTTGCATTACCCAACTTTGACAAACCCTTTGAGATTCATTGCGATGCTAGTGGTAATGGCATAGGAGGTGTGTTAATGCAAGAGAAGCGCCCCATAGCATACTTTAGCGAAAAACTATCCGGAGCACAACTCAATTACCCCATCTATGTCAAAGAGCTATATGCTTTCGTGCGAGTTTTGCAAGAATGGGAACATTACCTTCGCCGTCATGAATTTGTCATCCATACCGACCATGGAACGCTTAAATACCTTAAGGGTCAAACTAAGTTGAACAAGCGTCATGCCAAATGGAGTGAATTCATTGAGTCTTTTCCTTATATCATCAAGTAGATTAAAGGCAAGGAAAATGTTGTGGCGGACGCTCTTTCCCGCATATGCATGCTTGTTACTCAACTTGAATTGGATGTCATTGGCTTTGAGCACATAAAAGACTTGTATGCGCATGACCTTACTTTTGCTATTCCTTATGCCAAGTGTTTGACGCATACCTCATGGGATCGCTATTATATCAAAGATGGTTATCCTATGAGAGCTAACAAACTATGCATCCCCGAGTCTTCTCTTTGTTTGTTGCTTTTGCAAGAATATCATGGAGGAGGACTAATGGGACATTTTGGACGCGATAAGACTTTTGCTACGCTCTGGAAGAACTATTATTGGCCCAAGATGTTCTGTGACATCAACCGCTTCACCAACCGATGCTCTACATGTCACAAAGCTAAGTCTAAAGCTCAATCCCATGGTCTCTATATGCCACTTCCAATTCCGTATCAACCATGGGAAGATATTAGCATGGATTTTGTGCTTGGTTTGCCTAGAACTAGAAATGGAAAGGATTTCGTGTTTGTTGTTGTGGATAGATTCTCAAAAATGGCACATTTCATTCCTTGCAACAAGATAGACGATGATTCACATGTTGCCAATCTCTTTTGTAGGGAAATACTTCGCTTACAGGGATTGCCAAAGACGATTGTCTCGGACCGCGACGTCAAGTTCTTGAGTTACTTTTGGAAAACCTTGTGCGCCAAGCTTGGAATCAAGCTACTCTTCTCCACGGCTTACCATACACAAACCGACGGCCAAACGGAGGTGACCAACCGCACACTCTCTGCTCTACTTCACGTGCTAATCAAGAAGAACATCAAGGAGTGGGAGGAGTGTCTACCTATCGCCGAGTTCGCCTACAACCGCGCAAGACACTCAACTACCGGCAAGTCCCCCTTCGAGGTCGTCTATGGATTCAACCCATTGTCCCCATTGGACATTCTCCCTCTACCACTACAAGAGCGCATCAATATGGACGCAAGTGCACATGTGAACCATCTCAAGAAGGTGCAGGAAGATACAAGGCACACCATCGAGCGCCAAGTACAACGACTTGCGAGCAAGCTCAACATCAACAACCACCCATGGTATTCAACATTGGAGATCTTGTGTGGCTACACCTTCGCAAAGACCACTTCCCCAAAAAACGCAAGTCCAAAGTGCTACCACGAGCAGATGGACCCTTCAAGGTGCTTGCACACTACAACAACAATGCTTACAAGATCAACCTCCCGCACGACAAGTACAATGTGAGCGACGTCTTCAACGTCAAGGATATCTCGCCCTACCATGGTGATGAAGATTTCGATCCGAGGTCGGATCTTTCCCAAGGGAGGGGAGATGATGCGGGGCATCCCAAGGTCATCCCTATGGACCTACCGACGTCTCCCACGACACCACTTGGACCAATGATAAGAGAACGAGCCAAGGCCATCGAAGATAAGGTGAACTCGCTCCTCTCCGAACTACCACTTTCTATGCATGAGACATGGCTACTACCTCAAGCGGAAACCCCATGTGTGATCAGGTACTTGGAGGAAAGCCACGAATCAGCTATACACAACGGACAAAACAGTGAGGACACCAAGCACAATGGACAAGAAGAAGGACTGCTCGAAACTCCCAGTCACCGGACGACCGGCGAACCTCGGACGTCTGACGAACTCCAGGCACCAGATGACCGACCCCCTCCGGACAACCGGCGCTACCACACCCGAGCCAAAATGCCGTATTTCCAAAGTCCACCGGACGACCGACGCCCCAGACATCCGTCCCCGACTGGACGTCCGACCAAAGCACATCCGAGCAGAATCTACGGACGCCCGACGAGCACCGGACGTCTAGACCCTCGTGAACCTCCGGACGACCGGTAACTACTGGACGTCCGATGCCTGTGTGCTGATTTCGTGTTGGGCCGAAGCCCATGTACCCCTTCGACCTCTAAGACTATATATAGACCTCCTCCTCTTTTCTAGGGTTAGCATTGTGATAGCTCATTTGAGAGATAGAGCCTCACTCATCCATACGGATCTACTCCTTGAGAGAGACCGCGGCCCCTCTATGGAGAAGATTCCCTTGGATTCAAGACCCCCTTTTGGGTGGCCCCATCAAGACCTCCTTTGGAGAAGACCGGTTACCTTATGTATCATCCCGTGTTGACTTTGTATCATGTATCTCTTATGTGTTTGACGATCTAGCATATGCGTGATCATTCTTGTGGGTTTTAGTGGTTCCCTCGTGTTCCCCCCTCATGCTTCCCCTCGTGTTCATCGCGGGATCCGCTCCTTTCGTGAAAGATCGGCCATCTAGGGTTCCACCCTACATCATCTTCGAACTTAATGCCATGCATGAATGGAAAATCTTCTGATATGAAAGAATGTGATGCTCCTGATGTCGGTGTCAAAACCGGCCGATCTCGGGTAGGGGGTCCCAAACTGTGCGTCTGAGGATCGAAGGTAACAGGAGGCAGGGGACACGATGTTTACCCAAGTTCGGGCCCTCTTAATGGAGGCAATACCCTATTTCCTGCTTGATTGACTTTGATGATTATAGGTGTTACAAGAGTCGATCCACCTCGAGATCGTAATGGCTAAACCCTAGATGTCTAACCTATATGATTTATCTTAGCCCCTATGGACTAAACCCTCTGGTTTATATAGACACCGGAGGGGCCTAGGGTTGTACAGAGTCGGTTTACAGAGAAAGGAAAATACACATCCGGACGCCAAGCTTGCCGTCCACGCATAGGAGAGTCCCATCCGGACACGGGGGAAGGCCTTCTATCTTGTATCTTTATGGCCCATCAGTCTAGCCCATGTCACATAGCCCGGACGCCTGAGGACCCCCTAATCTAGGACTCCCTCAGTAGCCCCTGAACCAGGCTTCAATGACGATGTGTCCGGTGCACAGATTGTCTTCGGCATTGCAAGGCAGGTTGTGAGGGAGTCCTGGATTAGGGGGTCCTCGGACTGCCGGACTATATACTTTGGCCGAACTGTTGGACTATGAAGATACAAGATTGAAGACTTCGTCCCGTGTCCGGGTGGGACTCTCCTTTGCGTGGAAGGCAAGCTTGGCAATTCGGATATGTGGATCTCCTCCCTTATAACCGACTCTGTGTAACCCTAGCCCCCTCCGGTGTCTATATAAACCGGAGGGTTTAGTCAGTAGGACAAGAACAAGCATAATCATAGGCTAGCTTCTAGGGTTTAGCCTCTACGATCTCGTGGTAGATCAACTCTTGTAATACTTATATCATCAAGATCAATCAAGCAGGAAGTAGGGTATTACCTCCATCGAGAGGGCCCGAACCTGGGTAAACATCGTGTCCCCCGCCTCCTGTTACCATCCGCCTTAGACGCACAGTTCGGGACCCCCTACCCAAGATCCGCCGGTTTTGACATCGACATTGGTGCTTTCATTGAGAGTTCCACTGTGCCGTCGACAAAAGGTTCGATGGCCCCTTCAATTATCAATAATGACGCTGTCCAAGGAGGAACTCCCCCCGGACAGATCTTCGTATTCGGCGGCTTCATACTGCGGGCCAACTCGCTTGGCCATCTGGAGCAGATCGACAGCTACACCCCTGGCCATCAGGTCGGATTCAGAAGGTTGAACTACATCGCGGATATCCTTGGAGACTTGATCTTCGAGGGATTTGAGCCCGCGGCGATCGCTCCCCCTCATCCTGATGAACGTGACTTAAATCTGTCATTGGATCACACCCAGGAGATGGTTCCTACGGCTGCAATGACCTTAGAGCCAAAGCAGATCGAGCTATCCGAGGCCTCAGAGTCTATGGCGTTGGAGCCACACATGGACTCGACGCCCTGCAACATTCGCTTTAATGGAACTTCGGACTCGTCTCCGGCTATAAGTTCCGGACTGTGTATGCCCGCGGACACCGAGCTAGATGGGTTATCGATCTTCGAGTTCAACGCCGCTGATGTTTTCCAGCACTCGCCTTGGGGTGACATGCTAAAATATTTAAAGAATTTGTCCTTGCAGAAGGACTCATAGCCGAACTATGTCCGGTTCAAGCTAGAGACGGATGATGAGGGATTTTGCTCCCCACCGGCCACCCACTTCATAGCCACCGTCGATGACTTAACCGACATGCTTGACTATGGCTCCGAAGTCATCGACGGTATGGACGACGATGCCGACGAGGATCAAGGCCAAGACCCACCATTCACTGTACGTTGGAAGGCTACCTCTTCATACGACGTGTACATGGTTGATACACCTAAAGGATCTGGCGACGACAAAGAAGAGCCAGATGCGAACAAAACCTCCGAGACGCAGTCCAAGCGTCGGCGGCCCAAACACCGCTCTAAGCCCCGCCGCTCAAAGGACGGCAACACTGGCACCGGAGAAAAGAGTACTCCGGGCGATGCCGAAAACAATGAAGGCCCTGTCGGGGCTACATCCGAATAGGAACACGACAGCAGGTAAAACAACCCTGACGAACATGCCATAGAAGATGACTCGGAGGATGATGGTTACCATCCACCCTCCGAGGAGGAGAAAAGCCTTGGCAACGAAGACTTCATCGTGCCCGAGGATCCTCTCGAGCAGGAGCGCTTTAAGCTTCAAATCATAGCCACTGCAAGAAGCCTGAAAAAGAAACAACAACAGCTTCAAGCTGAAAAAGACCTGCTCGTCGATAGATGGACTGATGTCCTGACAGCTGAGGAATACGACCTCAAGCGCCCAGCCAAGAGGTACCCAAAACGCAGACTGCAACCTCAGTTTGATGAGGAGACAACAGATCCCATACCTCCCTCGCACAATGCGGACCGGCCACCCCGCGGTCGGGATAAAACGGCAACTCAGACCGAACAGCAGCCCGCCCCACCGCCTCGCAAAAACAGGGACAGACCAGCTCGGGACCATACATACGACCTTCGGCAGGAATTGGACAATAGAGCAGGACACACCAGATCTATATACGGATCGAAGGACGTTTCCATACCCGGGACGACAGCTACCTATTCGGACGTGACAAATTTAATCACACCCGGGCCGATAACCACAGACGAACGTCGTCGGAGATACACCGTGACACGACCCGCTATAGAGGCGCCGCACACCCTCTCTGCTCCACAGACTAGGTGCTGGATCATGAATTCCCTGAGGGGTTCAAGCCTGTCAATGTTGAATCATACGACGGAACAACCGACCCCGCAGTGTGGATCGAAGATTTTATTCTTCACATACACAGGGCCCAAGGAGAAGACCTCCATGCAATCAAATACCTCCCATTAAAGCTCAAAGGACCAGCTCGACACTGGCTAAATAGTTTGCCTGAGAACTCCATCGGCATCTGGGAGGACTTGGAAAAGGCCTTCCTCGACAACTTCCAGGGTACATATGTCCGGCCACCCGATACCGATGACTTAAGCCACATAGTTCAACAATCCGGAGAATCGGCCAGAAAATTCTGGACTAGGTTCCTAACCAAAAAGAACCAGATCGCCGACTTTCCGGACGCTGAAGCCCTAGAGGCCTTTAAGCATAGCATCCGGGACGAATGGCTTGCCCACCACCTCGGCCAGGAAAAGCCGAGATCCATGGCAGCTCTCACCGCACTTATGACCCGCTTTTGCGCGGGAGAGGATAGTTGGCTGGCTCGCAGTACAAACATAGCCAATGAAACAGGCCCCTCCGAGGCCAAAAACAACACCGGCAAGCTCCGGCGCAATAGACACAAACGCCGAAGCAATGGCGATAACACCGACGACACTACAGTTCACGCCGGTTTCAGTGGCTCCATGTACGGCTAGCGAAAGAAGCCCTATAAAAGGAGAAACGGAGGACCATCCATCTTGGAACGCATACTCGATCGTCCTTGCCAGATACATGGCACCCCAGACAAACCGGTCAACCATACTAACAGAGATTGCCGGGTGTTTAAACAAGCCAGCACGGTCCACAACAGAAACAAGGAAGGAGAATCACAGAGCGAGGACGATGACGAGGAGCCCCGGCAGCCAAACACTGGGGAGCAAAAGAAATTCCCCCCTCAAGTCAAAACAATGAACATAATATATGCTACACACATCCCCAAAAGGGAGCGCAAGCGCGCACTTAGGGACGTCTATGCGTTAGAGCCAGTCGCCCCAAAATTCAATCCGTGGTTGTCATTTCTGATCACCTTTGACCGCCGAGATCATCCAACCAGCATTCGCCATGGCGGTTCAGCCGCACTGGTCCTTGACCCAATCATCGACGGATTCCACCTGACACGAGTCCTAATGGACGGCGGTAGCAGCCTCAACCTGCTCTATCAGGATACAGTATGTAAAATGAACATCGACCCCTCACGGGTCATGCCCACGAAGACTACCTTTAAAGGAGTCATACCAGGCGTAGAGGCCCGTTGTACGGGCTCAATAACGCTGGAGGTAGTATTCGGTTCCCCGGATAACTTCCGAAGCGAAGAATTAATCTTCAATATCGTCCCATTTCACAGCGGCTATCACGCCCTACTCATATGAACGACATTCGCTAGATTCAATGCGGTGCCACATTACGCTTATCTCAAGCTCAAGATGCCCGGCCCACATGGCGTTGTCGGATGTGGGGTTCCGGCAAACCCTTAAGGTTCGAACACTGGGGTGCGCGCGAAGTCTTTTCCTCCCACCGATCTACGCCCTAACTCGCTAAGATCGGACGAACTCGACGAACTCGCAACACAGAAAGACACAAGATTTATACTGGTTCGGGCCACCGTTGTGGTGTAATACCCTACTCCAGTGTGGTGGTGGTGGATTGCCTCTCGGGCTGATGATGAACAATACAATGGGAAGAACAACCTCCTGAGGTTGAGGTGTTCTTGTGCTTGGCTAACTTGTGTGGGTGAGAGTGATCTAAGATGTCGTCTCTCCCGCCTATGGTGGTGGCTAGTCCTACTTATAGAGGCCCTGGTCCTCTTCCCAAATCTTGAGCGGGAAGGGAGCCAACAATGGCAGGCAAATTTGAAGGGGGACAGCTAGTACAAGCTATCCTGACAAAAGTGGTCTTCGCCTGCCAAAGGCTCTGGTGGTGATGCCGTCTTGGGCTCCACGATGACCTCCATCTTGCCGTCCTTCTGGTCTTGGTCTTGTTGCACCAAAATGGCAACCTTTGCCTGATGCCTCGGTACTCCTCGCGTGCGCTGGTTTCGTTAGCACCAAAGAGGAAACAAGGACACTGCGTGTGTTGGCGCCCGCCTGGTGTCGATCGTCATGGCTCACGTCACGAGAGCCTCGTGAGGTTCACCTCGCCTTGATATCTTTGCTCCTCGTGAGCCTGCCTGACTAGGCCGCTCCAGAGGAGGTCTTGTGTCGTCCGCCTTGCGAGGCTTGGCCCCTCGCGAGGGTCTTGGATGCCTTGTTGATGAAGATGGGCCATACAGCCTGCTGGCTTAGCCACGCAGCGGGCCACAGGCAGGCAAGTCTAGGGACCCCTGTTCCCAAAACGCCGACAGGCATCATTACAGTAAATGGAAACATGGAATGCTCCCTCTGTACAGAGGAGCACACTGCCGCCCTAGCAACAGAAGTACAGAGCGGCCTTCTCAAGCAGCATTATAATCCGGCTGCCGAGCCCCCGGACATCATCAAGAGGGTCTGGACCACACTGCAGCAGGACAGCTCGGCTCGTTAAGAGCCGAATTAGCAATTTGACCTCCGTCCCAGCCCTGGTGAGGCAATGGGACTAATATTGCACGTACATAAACTACGCACTCAAAACCCCATGGGAAGTGACGGAGGCATAACTCGTTCGCGATCCATTGTACGGGTCGACCGACCCTGGGATTCGCACGCTTTTACCTTTTTTACGGGTTTTCTTCTCTTTTGAAGGTCTATGCAGACAACCCGCTTGCAGAACACACCAAGGAGGCAAGGATCTCTGGCTTACAAGGGAATCCCCAGGTGGTCTCTACTAAACGATTGCCATACTTGCTTTTCATACCCGCACGTAGCTCGCCCTTGGTTGCGGCATGTTAAATAGCCCTACTTGCTTATCGCATTACTCGTACAAAGTACGCCTTGACATACTAGTTACATCACAATGGTGAATACACGGCAACGTTAGCTTATTATTTCATTTTTCCATTAACTCACCTCTGTATTAATTACTCATCGCACATGTACACCATGGTACATATTACTATTCCAGGGGCTTCATTACACCCAACACTACATCAATAAAAAGTCTGAACACTTTTATAGTATAGTTCGGCACCCCGAACTTATAGCATTATATGCATCGGCTCTGAATCATGTCTTTGGTCAATAGTTGGGTTGCCCGGCTCCTGTGCTTGCTACCCTACGTTCCGCTATATCGGCTAGGGTAGTAAAGGGAGAACTACTGCGATTGTGTCTCGGTTCTTCCGGACGAGCACCTCAGTAGAGAAAGCCGAAAACTGACTGTCATGATGCGGCGAGAGCCGGTCAGCTGTTCGAGAGGTTCCAAATCGTTAGAGATTTTTTTTTCCGCTTCTTGCGAAGGATCGGTTCCCTCGATTAGACGTGCATAGCGCCCCTAGTTCGGTCTTCCGAATACCAGGGGCTTTGCCAAACTTTCTTAATTGTCAAACTCCTATGACTAAGTGAGGGCGGTAAAGGCCGCATAGTCTGATTGCCTTGTTCGTTGCGCTAAACACCTCCTTTAAGGACCAGAATGTGGAGTAAAGAGTGTTTAGATTTATCCTGAACACCCCCATACTATTTATGTGGGGGCAGAAGCCGACGACTGGTCAACCCTCAGAGTTAATGAACGGCCGCACAGGAGGCAAATTTAAATCATAAGAATTATACTACACAACACCATTGTTCCATATTACAGGGCAAGGCAATACACATGTTCTCATGGGAATATGATATCCTTCGAACATTGCTCTGCCACAAGGCGGGACCCCTCCAGGACACCATCAAAATAGTGCTCGGGCCGACGATGCTCCTTGCCCTCCGGCGGCCCCTCAGTCATTAGCTTCTCGGCATCCAGCTTCGCCCAATGCATCTTAACGCGGGCAAATGCCATACGCGCACCTTCAATACAGACTGACCGCTTCACGGCTTCGAGCCGCGGACATGCACTCACAAGACGCTGCACAAGCCTGAAGTAGCTGCTAGGTATAGGGTCGGCAGGCCACAGCCAGACTATCAGGTCCTTCATGGCTAGCTCTGCAAACCTATGCAGCTCGACCAACTACTTTAGCTAGTCACTGAAGGGCACCAGATGTTCGGATCCCAGATATTAGGACCAGAATAGCTTCTCCGTAGACATCCCTTCTTCGGCTATATAATGCTCGGCAGCATTTGACACACTGTGCGGCAGATCTGTAAATGCCCCTGGAAAATCCAAATTCAGGATAAGTACAAGGAACGTTTCTTCTACACACTTGCTATGCATGGTGAAAGATTTACCCGCCGTAATCTTCTTGGCCGCTTGAATTACTTGGAGGGCGCTTTGGGCTTCGGCTCGTGCATCCTACGCGCTCTGGCGGGCCTTTACCAATTCAGACTCTTGCACCTTGCAATCGCGCTCCAAGGACTCAAACCTCTCTATCGCGCCCTGGAGCTGTTGCTGCGCCTCACCAACCCGGGCCTCGTGCTCCTCGCGCGAGGCGTGTTCCTTGGCCGCTTTGTCTTCGGCCTCGGATAGCGCCTTCTTAAGGGCCGACACCTCGGTCATGGCCACTAATAAAGTTTATGACACTTTAGTCCGGTTGGACTACTCATTTTTTCAAAATGTAGACACAGGTTACTGCATACCTTGGCTATCTTCCAGCTGCTTCTTCACGAGGCCGAGCTCCTCCTTGGCCTGCTCCAGTTCCCGCTTCAGTCCGGAAACTTCCGCAGCATGAGCAGTGGCAGCCTGCAGCGAGACCTGCTTATTCACACAGACAGCTCATGTTAGACTCCTGCGATATTTATTCTCGATCCTCTGTTTGGCTTTTCCTCCCGAACACCAAATAGAGCATCAGGGGCTATTGTCTATACAGTGATATTTTCCTACAATCACATTACTTACCTCAAAGCCCGTTAGAAGGCTGGTGCAGGCTTCGGGTAGTCTACTTTTGACAAACTGAACCTTCTCTATTACCGTGTCCATAAGGACACGATGCTCATCCATGATAGAGGTGCCTCATAGCGCCTCTAGTAGATTATCCGGTGCCTCTGGTTGGATAGAGGTCACCGGTGGAACAGGCACATTCCCTCCTCGGGGGAATGCCGTTCGCTAGACCCCGTAGCCATGCAGATCTCTGGAATGGTATCTGGCTGAGGCCTGAAGGGAACTCGGGCCCCGTCACCAGTCCCCGTGGGGACTTTTTCCCCTATATGTCCGGCGGCCGAGGAGTCATCCTGGGACGTCACCCCGATGGTCTCCGGAATCTCCCCCCGGCCTAGGAAAGTCTTTTTGGACACCACCTTGTCATCACCATTGGGTGAGATGGAATGAGCAGGTGGCAGAGACATGCTAGCCATCTCCTTCGAGTCCAACGAATCCTCTGTCGAGGATCGCGGGGAGCCATCGCGTGCCGGACTGCAATGACAAGGTTTAAGATGTATCAATATTACAAACCGAGAAGGCTAGATGTTTTTGATTCTGGTACTCACGAGGCGGCCCGAGGCTTGGTCCGGCGAGGTTGCTCCAGACTGCTATCAACATCCCACGCGGAGTTATCCGCAAGGGAGCCTCTCCCCCTCTTGGGTGCCCCCACCTCCAAACTCGTGGAGGCCCCCCTTTTCTCCCTTCCTTCCATAGGAGGGGAGTCGCCTCCCTCCTCGTCGTCATCGTCGGCGGCTGAGGGGTCTGTCTCATCGTCAGACGAGATGACCAAGGTGCTCCATCGGTGAATCCCACTCCTGGTCCCCTTGGCCGTGGTTTTGACCTTCTTCTCCTGTACGTCGGAAGGCGCCAAAAATAGCATCTTCGTAAGGAGTGGGGTTTCTTCGTCTTCAAGCAGTGAAGCCGGACTATTAATCCATCTCGCTAGGTCGACCCAGGCCTGAAAAATAAATTGATAAGAAGGCTTAGTATCCTTCCTCAAAGTGTGTCCTTAAAGACTATACCTTGATGGCTTACCGAATTGGCCTCACGCTTAAAGTTGAGCCCGCGATCTTTGGTCAAGGGTGGCGGTGTCTCGCTGCCCTTGAAGAGCACCTTCCAGATATCTTCGTGCATTGTGCCAAAAAGCGTTAGCAGCGTCTGGTGCTTGGCCGAATCGAACTCCCACAAATAACATGTCCGACGCTGACACGGAAGGATCCGGCGTACAAGCATGACCTGGATCACATCAACGAGCTTGATCTTCCGGGTTACCATATTCTGGAGGCACATTTGGAGCCCCGTAATCTCTTCCAAAGATCACCAGGTCAGGCCCTTCTCTTGCCAGGAGGTAAGCCGCATCGGGACTCCGGATCATAATTTGGGAGTCGCCACCCAGTTGGCGTTGCGCGGCTCGGTGATATAGAACCACCCCGATTGCCATCCCTTCATCGTCTCTACAAAGGAGCCTTCGAGCCAGGTGGTATTGGGCATCTTGCCCACCATGGCACCTCCGCACTTGGCCTATTGGCTGCGCACCACCTTTGGCTTTACATTAAAAGTCTTCAGCCATAGGCCAAAGTGAGGTGGGATGCGGAGAAAGGCTTTGCACACAATTATGAATGCGGAGATGTTGAGGATAAAGTTGGGGGCCAGATCATGGAAGTCCAAACCATAGTAAAACATCAATCCACTGACAAATGGATGAAGAGGGAATCCCAGCCCATGGACGAAGTGTGTGAGAAACACAACCTTCTCATAGGGCTCAGGGGTAAGGACGATTTGCCCTTTTATCGGGAGTCGATGAGCAATCTCCTTGGCTAAATATCCAGCTTCCCGTAGCTCCGTGATGTCCTTCTTCTCAACGGAGGAGGCCATCCACTTGCCTCCAGCTCCGGATCCGGGCATGATTGGAGTGCCTTCTCAAACGTGGAAAAGCTAAAGCTTGGGCGCTAGAGCTCGAGGACGGAAGGAGTAAAGATGAAGAAGGGTGTGGGTAAAGGGAGAGTGTCCTTATCCCCTTATAAAGGCCATGAATATCAAGTGCCTCCCACTCGTCCTAAAACCCCACCTATTCCCAAGGGTTGTATGAACGGCACAGTTGGGTTACCCATGCCCGCTTTGATGAGAATCCCGTGATAAGGGGACACGATGTCTGCTTTGACGAGACGTGCCAATGGCAACCACGTCTCAAAATGTGGAGCGGCAGACGAAAAGCGGTTCGAAATTATGACCGGGCAAATGTAATGTCTTGTTGTGAAAAGCTGTCAGCGGATAGAACTCGTGTGAAAATATATTCTCTCTGCGGCTGTGTGTGGTATGTGACAGATCCGGATACTATCATCGCATCCGAAGACTATCTTGGAGTTCAGAGAAAGGGGAACCCTCCTTGCAATTCCGAAGACAATCTGCACGCCGGACTCCTCGTCATTGAAAGCCAGGTTCAGGGACTACTGAGGGAGTCCTGGACTAAGGGGTCCTCGGGCGTCTGACCTATTATCCTTTGGGCCAGACTGATGGGCTATGAAGACATGAAGGCGGAAGACTGCACCGTGTCCGGATTGGACTCTACTTGGCGTGGAAGGCAAGCTTGGCGACCGAAGATTCCTTCTTATGTAACCGACTCCATGTAAACCCTAGATCCCCTTGGTGTCTATATAAACCGAAGGGGATAATCCGGAAAGGATACCACATACACTCATTACCATACCCATATAGGATAGACTTCTAGGGTTTAGCCATTACGATCTCGTGGTAGATCAACTCTTGTAATACTCATATTCATCAAGATCAATCAAGCACGAAGTAGGGTATTACCTCCATAGAGAGGGCCCGAACCTGGGTAAACATCGTGTCCCCCGTCTCCTGTTACCATTGATCCTAGACGCATAGTTTGGGACCCCCTACCCGAGATCCGCCGGTTTTGACACTGACAAGGACCACTGCAAGCTGGACCGCTATTTTGAAGATGTCCTAGAGGGTGTTCGCTTGATAGAGGGCTAGTGCTCGAAGGATATTATGTTTGAATGAATGTATCCAACCTTCCCAGACATTGTATTATAAACCAAGGCTTTTGTAATATATTTGCGCCTTTTTATCTTAAAGTATTTTTCCTCCTGTGCGGTTGTTTTTATCCCTGAGAGCTTGCCAGTCGTCGGCTTCAGCCCCTACGGGGGTGTTCAGAATAGCATGTAACCACTCTTGACCCAACGTCTTGGTCCGTGAAGGAGGTGTTAGTGCGGTGAACTAGGCAATCGGACTATGTGGCTTTATCACTCTCACTTAGCCATAGGAGTTTGACTGTGGGGCTAGGAACTTGCCCCTGGTGGGCGTGCGGCTGTCCGAACTGGGATGCCTTAGGCGCGTGACCAAACAGAAGTCAGTCCTTCGTATAATATGTTAAAAATCGCAAGAGATTTACATTAAGTCGCCGAATAGCCGACCAACTCTCGGCATACCATGACAATCAATTTTTGGCTTTCTCTACTGAGGTGTTTGACTAGACGAACCAGAAACACAATCGCAATTGTTCTCCCTTTACTACCTTATCCGAACAAGCGGAACGTAA
Source organism: Triticum urartu (assembly GCF_056163025.1). Lineage (NCBI taxonomy): Eukaryota > Viridiplantae > Streptophyta > Magnoliopsida > Poales > Poaceae > Triticum > Triticum urartu. Next base: position 253,701,987 of record NC_141876.1, on the reverse strand, counting down.
GGTGGTAACCACAGGAGCCGGGCAACCGAACTATTGACCAAAGACATGATTCAGAGCCAATGCATATAATGCCATATTCGAGACGCCAAAGTATACTATAAAAGTGTTCAGACTTGTCTTTTTTTGAGGAAAGAATATATGTGGCTGACTAGAGCCCCCGGCGATGTAAATCGTGCCGAGGTGTATATGACAATCTGACACAAAGAGGGAATACAAATTTAGGAAATAAGCCAATATCGAACAGGGTTGGGCGAAACTGTTTCCATTATAGTCTGATTGATATGTCAAAACTTATTTTTAGAGAGGATGCGATAAGCATCGAGGCTATTTTACATGCCGAACACAAGGGAAAGCTGTATACAGGTCCTAAAAAGGAAAAGATGATCTTGAAGATCCTTTGGACACTCTGCCGCACGTCTGTGCTGCTTTTCACCTTGGTGTATGATCCTTTAAGAGGATCAACGATTGAGAATACATGAGGGGCCTAGAAGAGGGCCCTTGGTACCATCAAAAAGTGATGTGGGTTGTGAAGAACATGAAAATAAAAATAAGAAGAAAAAGGGGAGAATGTGAGGGTCCCGATAGGGTCGAGCCGTATTGTGGACTTTAGTTGTGGTGTGCCTCCATCCTTGCCCATGGTATCTTTAGTGCATAGTTATGTATGCGCGGTATGTATGCCGCTATCAATTTGGGGCATGTACAGAGGCTGAATTGTTAATCTAGCTCTGGATGAGCCAAACTGGCATTATGCAGGTTAGACCGGACTCGTTTAACGGTGTCCGGTGGCTTGACTGCCGATGTAGTATTCGGCTTGATAAGGCCACACCGCACTTCGGCTACGAGGGCTGTGGTATGCTTGTCAGTATGGAGGGAGCGCTCCATGTTTCCATTGACTGTTATAACGCCACGTGGTCCAGGCATCTTGAGCTTTAGATAAGTGTAGCGTGGGACTGCATTGAAACGGGCGAAAGAGGTTTGTCCGAGCTGTGCGTGACAGCCACTGCGGAAGGGGACGATGTCGAAGATCAAGTCTTCGCTATGGAAATTATCTAGTGAACCAAAGACTACTTCCAGCATTATGGACCCTGTGCAACATGCCTCGACGCCGGTTATCACTCCTTTAAAGGTGATTTTAGTGGGTTTGATTCTTGATGGATCAGTACCCATTTTGCGGATAGTGTCCTAATAAAACAGGTTAAGGCTGCTGCCGCCGTCCATAAGGACTCGCGTAAGATGGAATCCGTCGATGACTGGGTCGAGGACCAATGCTGCCGAACCTCCATGACGGATACTAGTCAGATGGTCTCTGCGATCAAAAGTGATCGGACAGGCTGACCATGGGTTAAATTTTGGGGCGACCGGCTCTATGGCATAAACGCCCCTTAGTGCGCGCTTGCGCTCCCGCTTGGGGATATGAGTGACATAGATCATGTTCACAGTTTTTACCTCAGGGGAAAGTTTCTTTTGCCCCCGGTGTTTGTTGGTGAGGCTCTTCATCGTCGTCCTCGCTGGGCGGCCCCTTCCCTTTCTTTTCGGTGTTTAGCTTACATGCCTGTTTAAAGACCCAACAATTTCTGTTGGTATGATTGGCAGGCTTGTCAGGGGTGCCATGAATCTGGCAAGGCCGATCAAGTATTCTTGTCACACCCTAGCTAGTTCAAGCATTAGAGTGTGCATCATGTTTATTTTCCTCTTAAATTTGAAATGGGGATGACAGAACCCCCAACCCCCCTGGAAACAACTAGGGTTTACTAAAATTATTTTCAATGAACCTGAAATGCCCTTCTAAAAAGTTCACCCTCTTTGTCTTGGGTTAGAACCTCTGGCAAAATTGGTGCACAATTTTCTAGGTCAACAGAAGGTCATTGAATTAAACCATAAGTATTTGAATTTGGGCATTTAAATGCTATAAAATAATTTAAATGCTTAAATAATTCTGGAAATAAATGTTTGCTGTTGGAAATAATCTAAACAGAGCCCACAATTATTTTCAGGATTTTTGGAAACGTTTTAGTATTTTAAATAAAGCCCAACAGTTGTAGTTAAATAAAAAACAGAAACAAATTAAAAAAAAGGAGAGAGGGAAGCCCACCTGGGCCTTACCTGTGCTGGCCAGCCCACCTGGCTCGGCCCTGCCAGTCATCGTCCTCCTCCTGCCAGAAGGACGCGGAGCGCGTGGCCGGCGCCCGCGGCCACACGCCGGCCACCTCCTGCTTCTGCCGACACATGGAGACGTCCAGAGATGCCACGCGACCCCCACGTCCCCTCTCATCCTCTCGCACTCTCCCCCTCGTCTCCCTCACTCTCTCCCGCGATGGCCGAGCGCGTCCCTCGCCGCCGATCGCCGTAGTTGCCACCAGAGCCACTCCCTCGCCCCTCCGACGAGCCCAATCGCTCCGCCTCGTCACCCTGGACCTCTCCGTCGACCCACGCAAGCTCGGACGACCCCAAGATGACGTGGTGCCCTTCTTCCACGTCCACGGCCGCCGGACGCCGTCGTTCGATTCGCCGGCCTCAAGTCCTCCCCGAGCTCGCTGACCCCCTCTCCGACCCCGCTGTGAGCTCCTCTTCCTTTTTCCCTAGCTTCCGTGCTCGTTTGGCCTCTGTAGCCGCCATTCCCACCGCACCGAGAGCTCCCCGCTGCTGACCATGGCGCCGTCGTGGCCAGAGCCACAGTGGCTCGAGGCCAAGCTCGCCGTTGTGCTCAGCGCAGCACCAGGAACCCGTAGCCACCACCAACTCCTTCTCCCGTGCACCGTAGCCTTGAAACCAACCCCGCCCGAACTCTGGCCACCGCCATGAGCTCGATTCCGGTGAGTTCGCTCCACCCCAGCTCCTCCCACTTGCCCCACTAGATGCGCGCGAGCCCCAGCTACGCGTAGCACGTCTCCGCCGTCGATTTGGTCACCGGAGGACCAAATCCGAAGCCCTCCGCCGTCTCGGCCTCGCCGACGACTCAACACCGGCGGGATTAGCCCCGCTGACCAGGGGTTTGACCCCAGTTTGACTCGCCTGAGTCAATGACAAGTGGGTCCCCCTCTGTTAACTAAATCAGATTAGTTTCAATTAAAAATAATTAGCTTAATTAACTACTGACACACGGGACCCACCAGTCAGGTTTGACCTGGATGTCCCCGTTGACCACTGACGTCACCTTGACGTAATGCTGACGCAGTAATGCATTTTCTGGATTTATTTTTATTCAGGAATTTCCAGAAAATAGTTAAAACTTCTAAAAATCATAGAAAATTGACCATAGCTCCAAATGCAAAGATTTATATATGAAAAATGATCAGAAAAATTCAATCTATCCATCTGTAATGGTTTCATGCATGACAAAACAAGTTTACCTTGCTGTTTAAGCAGAATAAGGAAATGCACTATTAAGGCCATGTTTAATGAGCTAATATTTGAATCTTTGATTCAAATGAGTTCATTCCTTTCTATTATAACTTGCATTAGGCCAAGACACATTCATATTGCCATGTCATAGCATGCATCATATTGTTGCATATCGTCATGTGTTGATTGTGTTCCGATGTGTCCTTCGTGGTAGGTTCTGCCTCCGAGGATATTCACGTGTATCCAACTGAAGGGAAGTATCCCACTACCACTCCATCAAGCAAGCAACCATTGATCATTCCGATACAAACCCATGTTCTCGCTTCTGCTCTTGTTTACTGCATTAAGACAACGCGATTCAAACTGCTGTGTGCTACGGTAGTTGAACCCTTATCCTCTGCATGACCTGTCATTGCCACAGTAACTAGATGAAACCCACTAGCATGTGTAGGAGTTGATTGAGCCATGTATGTGATTCCTACCTTGCTATGCCTGCTATGCTTAGAGTTGTGTCAGGTCTGGTTCATCTGGGTGATGGGCCAGAGTGAAATGCTTATGCCGGTAATGTGAGGGATGTGTTGAACATGTTTTGGTAAAGGTATCGATGAGAGGCCATGTAGGAGTACATGGTGGGTTGTTTCATTGAGGCCGTCCCTAAGAACTGAGATCTGTATGTGTGATTTAAGATTCAGCTACTACCATGCATTGGGATCCTTAATTGACCCTCTCGGCTTCTTAACCACCCTAGTACTCTGTCCAGGAGTTGCAACTAGTTTCTGGTGTTTGTAGGTTATGTGTTGGCGGCCGTGCGTAGCGCTGACCCTAGGGGTGGGCTATGTTGCGGTAGATACACCGTGGCCGGGTATGCCGGGCGCCCGTTAGGCGTCTCGGGACCCTGTTCACATTGTTCGGGGCCGTATGTGGAAACCTTGGCCGGACTCCCTGCGGATGGAACCTGGATAGGCGATAAACCTGGACTAGAGACTTAAGTGTTTAGGTAGGCCGTGGCCGACACCCTCCGCATGAAGGTTGCCGAGTACATGTCGTGTAAGCGGTGGTAAGTGGTGAAAGAGCGTATGAAGAAGTACACCCCTGCAGGGTATAAAACTATTCGAATAGCCGCGTCCGCGGTAAAGGACTACTTGGTTGCCTATACAGTTCATAGACAAGTTAATGGGTACTAATAAAAGACTCAAGATAAGTGTGAGTACCGAGGATGGCCCTCTCGTAGGATGATGAGGGAGGATCCCTGGTGGAGTGTTGTGTTGATGAGTAGTGGACTCGTGTGCGAAAACTATTTTACTGGTGAAGTTCCGTAGGATAGCTTAGCCAAGAGTCAAAGCTGGCTTGCTGCATTAACCCCACCACCTTCTTGAGAATAAGCATGTATAGTAGGTTCTGATGTAAGACTTGCTGAGTACCTTTGTACTCATGTTTGCTTAATTACTGTTTTCAGACGACAACACCGCCCCCTCCGATGGGTTCTACGTAGACCTTGACGTCGACGAGTGACTAGCCACCCAGGTGGTGATCCTGGCCATGGAGGGCCCTATGTAGATAGACAGGCTTCGAGAAGCCTTCTTTCTTTCTAGAGTCTGTACTCAGACTAGTTGCTTCCGCATGTGCTTGTATGATTGTATGACTTGAGTGTCGGGTCATGTGACCCCTATCTGTATGAACATGTTATGTATGGCTCTCTGGAGCCCTTAAATAAAGTACTTGAGTTGTAGAGTTTTGTTGTGATGCCATGTTGTATGTACTCATATCGGGCATATTGTGTGTATGATTGAAATGCTTGGTATGAGTGGGATCCGACAATCTAGTTGTTTATCCTTGGAAGCCCTTCTTATGGGGAAATGTAGTCTAGCGTTCCTCGAGCCATAGTAGTCCGCTACAGCCCGGTTCACCGGAGTCCTGCTAGCCCAGCACTACTTCTTAGGACACTTGACTGGCCGGCATGTGTTTCACCTTGTTCCTATGTCTGTCCCTTCGGGGAAATGTCACGCGGTGATATCCAGAGTCCTGCCTAGCCTGCTACAGCCCGGGTTCCCCGGAGTCCTGTTAGCCCAGTGCTACAGCCCGGAATCACTCACTGATGACCGACATGTTCGATGTGATTCATGTATGCCTGTCTCCATAGGTCTGTGCCGCTTTGGGTTCACGACTAGCCATGTCGGCCCGGGTTCTCTGTCATATGGATGCTAGCGACACTATCATATACGTGAGCCAAAAGGCGCAAACGGTCCCGGGCCATGGTAAGGCGACACCCATGGGATACCGTGCGTGAGGCCGCAAAGTGATATGAGGTGTTACCGGCTAGATCGATGTGACTTGGAATCGGGGTCCTGACAGCGTTGGTATCAGAGCCGGACTGCCTATAGGTTCGTTGAGCCAAACTGGTCGATGTCGAGTCTAGAAATGCTTTAGTTATATGTAGGGGAATTGATTGTGGGAGGGAACGTAAGGCTCTTTTACTCCTTTACCCTATGCCTCTGATCTGAGTCATTCTCTTCTCATTCAATGTGGGTTAAGGACTAGGCTCTCTTCTTCTATCAGGTTCATGTGTTACTAATCTGTAGTAGCTTATAGGATTGTTGTTACAAGTCCCAGTTCAGTTTCTACTATTCTTAGTATGTTTCTAATTGGATCAGAACCTTGATATGATGTTGTTGAGTGGTATTGCGAACTGTTATGGATGTCTCAAATCTTTTTCTGAGCATTTACAGCTGTTATGCTGTCCAATTTTTCCCTAGAAATTCTGATGTCTTTGCATTGTGGTTGTGCTTTCAGATGGCCAACCGTGTTCAAAACCAAGTGGTTCGCCTGACCCGGTGCCTCGACGTGCCCGGTCATACTGCTATGTTAGTCCGGGTAATGATCGAGACGGGTTACCGTTGGTATCCCGAATACACCGTCGAAGAGCAATTCCGAGACTTTAATCAAAGCCAATATTTCTGCACCGTCAGGATATTTCCTTCTTATCCTGGATCTACCGAGCCCCTTCACTGTTCCTATGGACTGGGGGTTACTGTTGAGATGGCTGTGCAGGATGCTGCCTATTCCATGATGACCATTATGCGAGTCCGGACTGGCCTGCTTCGGAACACCGACTTCCGTTACAGCCAGCTTCACTTCCGGGAGCGCAAGGGTATCTTCAGGCTATCTATGCTGACTCCACTCAGGAGGACTCATTAACTCGTACCACTGCCGAGATGCTCGAAGATAAGGACCGAGAGAATCGGGCCTTGAGGCTGGAGCTTTTTAATACCCGTGCTGATCATTGGGCCACATTGACTCGGTTTGCACCTGCGGTGCAAGCTGGATGTATGGATACAAGGGATCTGTATCCTATGAGATCAGCTCTGCCAGACATGGTGGATTGGCATGATGTGGGAGGCATCACCCCACCCCGTGGTCCCCGCAGGCCACCGTTTGTTGGTCCAAGGCCTCATCCTAGCCCCTATGGTCCACAGGCTCCTCAGGACCATCTGTTCCCGGATGGTCACGTTGAACTTCCAGGCTACGGAGGTGACTTCTATGAGGACTACTACGGAGCTGTCTGAGTTAGTAGTAGTACCACTAGTATTGTAGTAGTTGTATCTCCATTGTCCTGCGAGACTTGTGGAATATGACTTTGTGTGTAATCAAATCTGGAGGTGTAGACAAATAATGTATAGGAGCTTGGAATGCCTCCGATGAGTTGTAATGTCTTTCATCATAGTGTACTGTAGCCTGGGCTTGTACTAAACTATGTATGATGTGTATGACCGTTGGTATATATATGGCAGTTTTATATTACCATGGCATACGGATGAACATCTCTGCATTCCGTGTTATCCATTACATTCTGCACTTCCTTGCTAAGTTTGAGCCATCCTTATCTAAACCATTGTCTTGTTTTCTCCTAGGATGGTCAACACCCGCAGCAACCCTGCTGCCTCGGAGCAGGGGGAAGCCAGTGCAGCTAGGGGTGAAAATCTGCCTCACCCGCCTTCTCTGGCCAAAGTAATGCTGGAGGCAGAAAGAAACAAGCGTGAGACTAACCGCCTGCTAGAGAGGATTGAGCAGAACACTGCACGCCACCCGCGAAATGACTTGGTGTCGATCAATGACTTTATCAAGCTATACCCACCAAAGTTTAACCATTCCGTCGAACCCCTCGACGCGGATGACTGGCTTCGCAACACTACCCACAAGCTACGTTCTGCCAACGTAGCCGAAGCCAACAAGGTTACCTATGCTGCCTATCACCTCGAAGGCCCTGCTAGCCTTTGGTGGGAAAACTTCGAAGCTATGCGCCCGGTCGGCCAAGTTACTACTTGGGATGAGTTCAGTGAGGCTTTCCGCGAGCATCACATTCCGGAAGGTCTCATGGATCGCAAGAGAGAGGAGTTCTGCAACTTCACCCAAGGAAGACTGACTGTGGATGCTTATAGTCGTGAATTTGGAAATCTGGCACGCTATGCTCCCGAAGAGGTATCTACTGACGCTAAGAAGCAAGCAAGGTTCCGCAAGGGACTTAGCCCTGAGCTTCGCCGCGATCTTCGTCTGCACGAGTGCACCTCCTTTCAGAAGTTGGTAAATAAAGCCATCAGTGCTGAGACAGGCCAGACTGATTATGACGCTTCACGCAAGCACTCCGGTGACTTTGTCTCTTCATCCGGCTCTGGAGCTCAGAAGCGCCGGGTGTGGATCCCAAGCACGGCACTGCCACCCAGGTTCATCCCGAGGCCATCCTTTGAGGCGCCTCGTCCCAACCAGCAATTTGCACCGCCCAAGCTCTATGGTGGCCCCGCTGCTAATGCTGCTCCACGCCCCAATGTGGTGACATGCTTTAGGTGTGGAGATCCGGGTCACTATAGCCGAGAGTGTCCCCAGAACAACAACCCCAATCAAACTGGAAAGTCCGTTGGCCGTGGTAAGCCCGCGGGAAAAACATTCTACGCCAAGCCGGCCACCACTGCACGTGGCCATGTCAACTATGTTTCAGCCAAGGAGGCTCATGAGGATCCCAACGTCGTCCTTGGTACGCTCCTTGTTAACTGCCATCCGGCATTTGTTCTTTTCGATACTGGAGCATCTCATTCATTCATATCCGAGAACTATGCTCGATTGCACAACACGACATTCTGTGACATGCCCTCTACCATGGAAATTCAAACTCCTGGCTCTAGATGGCAAACTTCTAGAGTAAGCCATGGGAACGAAATCCTTGTCGATAGACTTGTCTTCCTTGCATCCTTAATAGCTCTCAAGTCTCAGACATAAACATCATCTTGGGTATGGACTGGATGTCAACTCATTATGCTAAGATCGATTGTGCCACTAGAACCGTTCAACTTACTCACCCATCGGGCAAGACAGTCAATGTCTTAACTCGAGTGGCCAAGCACCAGCTTTACTCCTTAAATGCCAACCCCCTTCCAGACCTTGAGGATGTTCCGGTAGTCCGAGACTTTCCGGATGTCTTTCCAGAAGAATTGCCAGGTGTTCCACCTGACAGGGATGTCGAGTTTGTGATAGACCTTGTTCCAGGAACCGTTCCAATTTCTAGAAGACCCTACAAGATGGCACCCTTAGAACTAGCCGAGCTTAAGAACCAACTCGATGAGTCCTTGAAAAAGGGTTTCATCCGTCCTAGTTCCTCTCCTTGGGCTTGCCCCGTCCTCTTCGTCAAGAAGAAGGATGGAACGGATCGAATGGTTGTGGACTACCGCCCTGTCAACCTGGTCACCATCAAGAACAAATACCCTCTTCCCAGGATCAATGATCTGTATGATCAGCTCGCTGGATCCTCAGTCTTTTCCAAGATGGATTTGAGGTTGGGCTACCATCAAATCAAAATCAGAAACAGGGACATTCCCAAAACGGCCTTTGTTACTCGTTATGGCCAATACGAGTACACCGTCATGTCCTTCGGTTTAACCAATGCCCCAGCCACCTTCTCGCGGTTAATGGACTCGGTTTTCATGGAGTACTTGGATAAATTCGTCGTAGTATACCTCGATGACATACTCATCTACTCCAAGAATGAAGAGGAACATGCCGAACATCTAAGGCTGGTATTGATGAAACTTCGAGAGCATCGCCTTTATGCCAAATTCTCCAAGTGTGAATTTTGGTTGCCAGAGGTGACCTATCTAGGCCATGTAATCTCTGGCAAGGGTATTGCTGTCAATCCCGAGCGAGTTCAAGCCGTCCTTGATTGGACTCCACCTGAGACGGTCAAGCAAGTTCGGAGTTTCCTTGGCTTAGCGAGCTGTTGCCGCCGCTTCGTCGAGAATTTCTCCAAGGTTGCTAAACCTCTAACTGAACTCCTCAAGAAAGATAAAAAGTTCGAGTGGACTCCACAGTGCGAGTTCAGCTTTCAGGAACTGAAAAGACGCCTAACATCTGCTCCCGTACTGGTACCACCAGATTTCTCCAAGGACTTTATTATCTACTGCGACGCCTCGCGACAAGGACTAGGTTGCATACTCATGCAGGATCGTCAGGTGATTGCCTATGCTTCACGGCAATTACACCCACATGAGGAAAATTATCCCACACATGATCTAGAGCTTGCAGCTGTAGTCTATGCACTTAAAACCTGGCGACATTACCTCCTCGGTAATCGTTGCGAGATCTTCACCGATCACCAAAGTTTGAAATATATCTTCACCCAACCAGACTTGAATCTCAGGCAAAGACGTTGGGTTGAGTTGATCTCGGATTACGAATTAGAAATAACTTACACCCCGGGCAAAGCCAATGTCATGGCTGATGCACTAAGCCGTAAATCCTATTGTAACAACCTGATGTTACAACAGAGTCAACCACCTCTCCATGAGGAATTCCGTAAGCTTAACCTTCACATTGTTCCTCGAGGATTCCTATCCACCCTGGTGGCGAAACCTACCCTTATGGATCAAATCATAACCGCCCAGCGGTATGATAAGGGCATATCCCGGATTAAGGAAAACATCGCTAGCGGAGTTGCTAAATGTTTCTCCATGGATGAGCGAGGTGCTGTCTTCTTCGAGAACCGTTTGGTGGTTCCCAAGAAACAACATCTGCGCCAGTTGATCCTTAAGGAAGCTCATGAATCCCCTCTCACCATTCATCCCGGCAGTACTAAAATGTATCAAGACCTACGCCAGAGGTTTTGGTGGACTAGGATGAAGAGAGAAATTGCTCAATACATTGCTAATTGCGATGTTTGTCATCGTGTTAAAGCAGAGCATCAACGGCCTGCTGGCACCCTTCAACCTTTGGCTATCCTCGAATGGAAATGGGATAAAATCAGTATGGATTTCATCACTGGGTTTCCCAGGACCAAGAGAGGGAATAATGCCATCTTCGTCGTGATCGACCGTCTTTCCAAAGTAGCCCACTTTCTACCTGTTCGTGAGAGTATCACCGCTAGCCAGCTAGCCGATTTATACATCTCCCGAATAGTGTCTCTTCATGGTGTTCCATTGGAAATTAACTCAGACCATGGGAGTCTCTTCACCTCTCGATTTTGGGAAAGTTTCCAAAATGCTATGGGAACTCGTCTCTCTTTTAGTACTGCCTTCCATCCTCAATCAAGTGGTCAAGTAGAGCGAGTCAATCAAATTCTGGAAGATATGCTCCGAGCTTCTGTCATCTCGTTCGGAATGAGTTGGGAGAAATGCCTTCCATTCGCGGAGTTTGCTTATAACAATAGTTATCAAGCCAGCTTAGGCAAGGCTCCTTTTGAAGTTCTCTATGGACGAAAATGTCGAATGCCTCTTAACTGGTCAGAAACCGGGGAAAGACAACTCTTTGGCCTGGATATGATTCAGGAAGCAGAAGAGCAGGTTCACGTTATTCGTGAGAAACTGAAAACAGCCCAATCTCGTCAAAAGAGTCAATATGATCGTAAACATAAGCCTATGACTTATGAAGTCGACGAGAAGGCTTACCTTCGGGTTACTCCGTTAAAGGGAACCCATCATTTCGGTATCAAAGGCAAATTGGCCCCTCGTTACATTGGACCCTTTCGCATTCTTGCCAAACGAGGAGAAGTTGCCTACCAATTGGAACTACCTCCGCATCTTTCCAGAGTTCACGATGTCTTCCATGTTTCACAACTCAGGCATTGCTTCGCGGATCCTATCCGTGGAGTGGACCACGAAACGCTTGATCTACAAGATAACCTCTCCTATCGGGAATACACCATTCGTATCCTTGATCAAGCCGAGCATACCACTCGACGTCATAATATCAAGTTTCTCAAGGTTCAATGGTCACACCATTCCGAGAAAGAAGCCACTTGGGAAAGGGAGGATCGTCTTCGACTTGAGTACCCCACCTTCTTCCCGGAGGATCCTAAATCTCGGGACGAGATTCTTTTGAGTGGGGGTGAGTTGTCACACCCTAGCTAGTTCAAGCATTAGAGTGTGCATCATGTTTATTTTCCTCTTAAATTTGAAATGGGGATGACAGAACCCCCAACCCCCCTGGAAACAACTAGGGTTTACTAAAATTATTTTCAATGAACCTGAAATGCCCTTCTAAAAAGTTCACCCTCTTTGTCTTGGGTTAGAACCTCTGGCAAAATTGGTGCACAATTTTCTAGGTCAATAGAAGGTCATTGAATTAAACCATAAGTATTTGAATTTGGGCATTTAAATGCTATAAAATAATTTAAATGCTCAAATAATTCTGGAAATAAATGTTTGCTGTTGGAAATAATCTAAACAGAGCCCACAATTATTTTCAGGATTTTTGGAAACGTTTTAGTATTTTAAATAAACCCCAACAGTTGCAGTTAAATAAAAAAACAGAAACAAATTAAAAAAAAGGAGAGAGGGAAGCCCACCTGGGCCTTACCTTTGCTGGCCAGCCCACCTGGCTCGGCCCAGCCGACTGGCCTTGCCAGTCATCGTCGTCCTCCCGCCAGAAGGACGCGGAGCGCGTGGCCGGCGCCCGCGGCCACACGCCGGCCACCTCCTGCTTCTGCCGATGCATGGAGACGTCCAGAGATGCCACGCGACCCCCACGTCCCCTCTCATCCTCTCGCACTCTCCCCCTCGTCTCCCTCACTCTCTCCCGCGATGGCCGAGCGCGTCCCTCGCTGCCGATTGCCGTAGTTGCCACCAGAGCCACTCCCTCGCCCCTCTGACGAGCCCAATCGCTCCGCCTTGTCACCCTGGACCTCTCCGTCGACCCACGCAAGCTCGGATGACCCCAAGACGACGTGGTGCCCTTCTTCCTCGTCCACGGCCGTCGGACGCCATCGTTCGATTCGCCGGCCTCAAGTCCTCCCCGAGCTCGCTGACCCCCTCTCCGACCCTGCTGTGAGCTCCTCTTCCTTTTTTCCTAGCTTCCGTGCTTGTTTAGCCTCTGTAGCCGCCATTCCCACCACACCCGAGAGCTCCCCGCCGCTGACCATGGCGCCGTCGTGGCCAGAGCCACAGTGGCTCGAGACCAAGCTCACCGTTGTGCTCAGCGCAACACTAGGAACCCGTAGCCACCACCAGCTCCTTCTCCCATGCACCGTAGCCTTGAAACCAACCCCACCCGAACTCCGGCCGCCGCCACGAGCTCGATTCCAGCGAGCTCGCTCCACCCCAGCTCCTCCCACTTGCCCCACTAGATGTGCGCGAGCCCCAGCTACGCGTAGCACGTCTCCGCTGTCGATTTGGTCACCGGAGGACCAAATCCGAAGCCCTCCGCCGTCTCGGCCTCGCCGACGACTCAACGCCGGCGGGATTAGCCCCGCTAACCAGGGGTTTGACCCCAGTTTGACTCCCTTGAGTCAATGACAAGTGGGTCCCCCTCTGTTAACTAAATCAGATTAGTTTCAATTAAAAATAATTAGCTTAATTAACTACTGACACACGGGACCCACCAGTCAGGTTTGACCTGGACGTCCCCGTTGACCACTGACGTCACCTTGACGTAATGCTGACGCAGTAATGCATTTTCTGGATTTATTTTTATTCAGGAATTTCCAGAAAATAGTTAAAACTTCCAAAAATCATAGAAAATCGACCATAGCTCCAAATGCAAAGATTTATATATGAAAAACGATCAGAAAAATTCAATCTATCCATCTGTAATGGTTTCATGCATGACAAAACAAGTTTACCTTGCTGTTTAAGCAGAATAAGGAAATGCACTATTAAGGCCATGTTTAATGAGCTAATATTTGAATCTTTGATTCAAATGAGTTCATTCCTTTCTATTATAACTTGCATTAGGCCAAGACACATTCATACTGCCATGTCATAGCATGCATCATATTGTTGCATATCGTCATGTGTTGATTGTGTTCCGATGTGTTCTTCGTGGTAGGTTCTGCCTCCGAGGATATTCACGTGGATCCAACTGAACGGAAGTATCCCACTACCACTCCATCAGGCAAGCAACCATTGATCATTCCGATACAAACCCATGTTCTCGCTTCTGCTCTTGTTTACTGCAATAAGACAACGCGATTCAAACTGCTGTGTGCTACAGTAGTTGAACGCTTATCCTCTGCATGACCTGTCATTGCCACAGTAACTAGATGAAACCCACTAGCATGTGTAGGAGTTGATTGAGCCATGTATGTGATTCCTACCTTGCTATGCCTGCTATGCTTAGAGTTGTGTCAGGTCTGGTTCATCTGGGTGATGGGCCAGAGTGAAATGCTTATGCCGGTAATGTGAGGGATGTGTTGAACATGTTTTGGTAAAGGTATCGATGAGAGGCCATGTAGGAGTACATGGTGGGTTGTTTCATTGAGGCCGTCCCTAAGAACTGAGATCTGTATGTGTGATTTAAGATTCAGCTACTACCATGCATTGGGATCCTTAATTGACCCTCTCGGCTTCTTAACCACCCTAGTACTCTGTCCAGGAGTTGCAACTAGTTTCTGGTGTTTGTAGGTTATGTGTTGGCGGCCGTGCGTAGCGCTGACCCTAGGGGTGGGCTATGTTGCGGTAGATACACCGTGGCCGGGTATGCCGGGCGCCCGTTAGGCGTCTCGGGACCCTGTTCACATTGTTCGGGGCCGTATGTGGAAACCTCGGCCGGACTCCCTACGGATGGAACCTGGATAGGCGATAAACCTGGACTAGAGACTTAAGTGTTTAGGTAGGCCGTGGCCGACACCCTCCACTTGAAGGTTGCCGAGTACATGTCGTGTAAGCGGCGGTAAGTGGTGAAAGTGCGTATGAAGAAGTACACCCCTGCAGGGTATAAAACTATTCGAATAGCCGCGTCCGCGGTAAAGGACTACTTGGTTGCCTATACAGTTCATAGACAAGTTAATGGGTACTAATAAAAGACTCAAGATAAGTGTGAGTACCGAGGATGGCCCTCTCGTAGGATGACGAGGGAGGATCCCTGGTGGAGTGTTGTGTTGATGAGTAGTGGACTCGTGTGCGAAAACTATTTTACTGGTGAAGTTCCGTAGGATAGCTTAGCCAAGAGTCAAAGCTGGCTTGCTGCATTAACCCCACCACCTTCTTGAGAATAAGCATGTATAGTAGGTTCTGATGTAAGACTTGCTGAGTACCTTTGTACTCATGTTTGCTTAATTACTGTTTTCAGACGACAACACCGCCCCCTCCGATGGGTTCTACGTAGACCTTGACGTCGACGAGTGACTAGCCACCCAGGTGGTGATCCTGGCCATGGAGGGCCCTATGTAGATAGACAGGCTTCGAGAAGCCTTCTTTCTTTCTAGAGTCTGTACTCAGACTAGTTGCTTCCGCATGTGCTTGTATGATTGTATGACTTGAGTGTCGGGTCATGTGACCCCTATCTGTATGAACATGTTATGTATGGCTCTCTGGAGCCTTTAAATAAAGTACTTGAGTTGTAGAGTTTTGTTGTGATGCCATGTTGTATGTACTCATATCGGGCATATTGTGTGTATGATTGAAATGCTTGGTATGAGTGGGATCCGACAATCTAGTTGTTTATCCTTGGAAGCCCTTCTTATGGGGAAATGTAGTCTAGCGTTCCTCGAGCCATAGTAGTCCGCTACAGCCCGGTTCACCGGAGTCCTGCTAGCCCAGCACTACTTCTTAGGACACTTGACTGGCCGGCATGTGTTTCACCTTGTTCCTATGTCTGTCCCTTCGGGGAAATGTCACGCGGTGATATCCGGAGTCCTGCCTAGCCTGCTACAGCCCGGGTTCCCCGGAGTCCTGTTAGCCCAGTGCTACAGCCCGGAATCACTCACTGATGACCGACATGTTCGATGTGATTCATGTATGCCTGTCTCCATAGGTCTGTGCCGCTTTGGGTTCACGACTAGCCATGTCGACCCGGGTTCTCTGTCATATGGATGCTAGCAACACTATCATATACGTGAGCCAAAAGGCGCAAACGGTCCCGGGCCATGGTAAGGCGACACCCGTGGGATACCGTGCGTGAGGCCGCAAAGTGATATGAGGTGTTACCGGCTAGATCGATGTGACTTGGAATCGGGGTCCTGACAATTCTGTCCAAGATGGATGGGCCATCTTTGTTTCCTTTGAATGGCTTCTGCCGATGACCGGGTTTAGAGCCACTGAATCCGGTGTTGACCGCCGTATCTTCAGTATCTTCATTGTTGTGTTTGACGCTTGTGTTTGTTATTCGGTGGCTTGCCAGGGTTGCTAGTGCCGTTGCTCCTACGAGCTAGCCAGCTATCTTCTCCTACCCAAAAGCGGGTCATAAGTGCGGTGAGAGCTTCCATGGACTTCAATTTTCTTGGCCGAGGTGTCGGGCGAGCCACTCGTCCCGGACGCTGTGTTTAAAGGCAGCGAGGGCTTCGGCACCCGGACAGTCTACAATTTGATTCTTCTTAATTAAGAACCTAGTCTAGAGCTTCCGGGATGACTCTCCGGGTTGCTGGACTATGTGACTAAGGTCATCGGCGTCTGGAGGCCGAACATAGGTACCTTGGAAGTTGTCTCTAAAGGCATCCTCCAGATCTTCCCACCTACCAATGGAGTTTTCTGGGAGGCTGTTTAACCAGTGTCGTGCTGTTCCCTTGAGTTTAAGGGGAGGTACTTGATGGCATGAGATCGTCACCGCGAGCCATGTGAATGTGGAGAAGAAAATCTTCGATCCATACTGCAGGATCCGTCGTTCCATCATATGATTCGATGTTCATGGGTTGAAACCCTTCTGGGAACTGGTGCTCCATTACCTCATTAGTGAAGCGTAAGGGGTGTGCGACGCCTCTGTATCAGGCGACGTCACGATGTAGTTTGGATGAAGTCCATATGCGGTTTTTGGCCCTGGTGAGGTTATGCCTGTTAGGCCAAGCTTGACGCTCGTCTTCTCGTGTTGGGGCACGCCCCCTTGATCCGTAGATTGATATTGTTTGGCCTGCTCTATTATTCAGGTCTTGTCATAGATCGTAGGTGTATCATGGAGCTGTTCTCTCTCTTCCCTTACGGTGAGGTGGTGCGGGATGGTGTTCGACGTGGGTGGCTGCTTTGTGACACCCACGTGGTGGCCGATCTGGTTCATCGGCGCGGTCATGTTTCGATGGGTTTGGCTTGACGGCCTCGTCGTAGAGTTGTGGAAGTAGCCGGCACTTTAGTTAAGTTTTTGTTGGGCATTGAAGGCCATATTCTTCGGCATCTAGGACCTGAGTCCATCTGTCGTTGAGTGTATCCTGTTCGGCTTGGAGCCGTTGCTGCTGCTTTTTAGGCTTCTAGCAATGGCGATTAGCTGGTGCTTAAAGCGCTCCTGCTCGAGTGGTTCCTCTGGCACGATGAAGTCTTTGTCGCTGAGGCTCACATTATCCTTGGAGAGCGGTAGATAATTACTATCCTCCGAGTCCTCTTTCCCGACTAGATCGTCAGGGTTAACTTGCCCGTCCTCCTAATCATCCTGTTCGGATGTTGGCTCGATAGGTGCTTCGGGGTCTTCGGCGTTCTCCGGAGTGTTATCGTCTCCGGTGCCTGTATTACTGTGTTTGTCACGACGCGATTTTGAGCGGCGTCGCTGGCATCGACGCTTCGGAGGTGCGTCATCAGGTTTGCCCTCCACTGGATCTTTCCTGTCTGCATCATCATCCTCTTTGGGTGGGTCCATAATGTACACGTCGTTTGTGGAGGTGGCCGTCCAACGTCCGGTAATCGGCGGGTCTTGGCCTTGTTCACCTCCGGCATCATCGTCCATGCCGTCGATATCTTCGGAGGCGTAGTCTATCATGTCGGTTAAATCTTCGACAATGGCTATGAAGTGGTTGGTGGGTGGGACGTAAAATTCCCCACTCTCAGCCCCTAGTCCGGGCAGGGCATAGTTCAGAAGTGATTCCTCTGTAATGGCGAGGCATCGCATTAAGTCCAGAGCCTCGTTTAAGAGCGAGGTTTGGACGAGGAAACGAGAGTCCGCGGGGCTGGTCGGGGTGAATGCCTCCTGGCCATGCCTACTTGGCGCGGACTTCGAGAGTTTGGATCTATAGTCCGGGGGCGAGTTCAGCCTCTCAATGATAGGGGAACCCTGTCCGATTCCAAGTTTGCCGTAGACACAATCGCCTCCGGATCCTTGATAGTGCAGTTTGCACTGGAGAGTCCGGTGGGCTCCAAACTCCCATCTTCGGACCTGACGGTTTGCTCCGGATCTAAGGCCAGAGGTGATGATCGGGGCCGTGAATCCTTCAAAGATCAAGTCTCCTCAGATGTAGGTGACATAGTTTAGGTTCCCGAAACTTATCTGATGACCAGGGTGTAGCTGTCGATTTGTTTGAGGTGGCCAATCGAGTTGGCACGCAAAACGAAGCCACCGAATACCAAAATGTGGCCGTGGAGAAAACCTTCCCTGGAAACAACATTGTTGTAGATGATTGAACGAGTCATCGAGCCTTCTGTTGACGACATAGTGGAACTCTCAATGAAAGCACCAATGTCGGTGTCAAAACTGGCCGATCTCGGGTAGGGGGCCCGAACTGTGTGTCTGAGGATCGAAGGTAACAGGAGGTAGGGGACACGATGTTTACCCAGGTTCGGGCCCTCTTAATAGAGGTAATACCCTACTTCCTGCTTGATTGACTTTGATGAGTATAGGGTTTATAAGAGTTGATCTACCTCGAGATCGTAATGGCTAAACCCTAGATGTCTAACATGTATGATTTGTCTTAGCCCCTAGGACTAAACCCTCCGGTTTATATAGACACCGGAGGGGCCTAGGGTTGTACAGAGTCGGTTTACAGAGAAAGGAAAATACACATCCGGATGCCAAGCTTGCCGTCCATGCAAAGGAGAGTCCCATACGGACACGGGGGAAGGCCTTCTATCTTGTATCTTTACGGCCCATCAGTCCGGCCCATGTCACATAGCCCGGACGCTCGGGGACCCCCTAATCCAGGACTCCCTCACCTGAATCAAATAAAACAGAAGCTAGTACTGAGTTACCAAGAAGAGTTCCCAACACAATAGCAGGCTGGCCTTGAGCTTCATTCAGATCAATGTGGTTATCCTAAGCATGACCATAAGCCATGGCATTGTTGTTGCGGGGCTGATTGTTACCATGGCTAGTTGGAGGAAGTGCAAGCTGGTACTGATTCTGAGGGCACTCCCTGGCACGGTGTCCTGGTTGACCACACCGGAAGCATAGCCCATCATTTGGATAGGGAACTGGAGCTTGGGGTGGTGCAGCTTGAAGTCTCGGCTGCCCAGGTGGTGGAGGAGGCATGCAAGGTGCAGCATGGGACTGTTTTGGTGCAGTGGCAGTTGGTGGATACATGTTGTGGGGGATCCATATCCTACACTTCCGCGGCGACGGGCCCAAAGATGAACCCATGTCACGGTTGCTCCTGAGGGATCCCAGGTGTTCCTGCAGACCAGTTTCGACCTGAATGGCCTTGTTCACCAAGGTGGCGAAATTAGCAAAGCCATGCACGAGGAGCGCTAGTTTGATATTAGCTTGAAGTCCATCACGGAACTTTTCATGTTTACATGCATCGGTGGCAATGTCTTCTTCAGCATAGTAGGACAAGTCAAGGAACTCCGTCTGATAAGAATCCACAGTCTTGTTGCCCTGGGTGAGGTTGCAGAACTCACACTTCTTCCTGTCCATAATTCTCTGAGGAATGAAGCGGGCACGAAAAGCGGCTTGGAAATCCGACCAAGTGATGACCGTTCCAGCAGGTAGTGAATGCCTGTGGATGTCTCACCATTGAGCAGTGGGACCCTTCAAATATTATGCCGCGAAGGTGAAATAGCTGGCAGGGGCTACATCAGTAGACTCGAGCTCAAAGGTGATGTCACGGAGCCAGCCATCAGCATCAAGTGGCTGAGTTGAGCCGTGGTAGATGGTTGGGTTGAGACATGCAAAGTCTTGCAGTATCACTAGGGCTGGCTGCTGGTTCAAGTTGGGGCAAGGAAACTGAGCCATCATATTCTGCATGAACTGGCGATTCAACTCAAACTGTTGGATCATCCCAGCCATGTACTCAGGCGGTGGTGGGGCATCGCCACCACGACCATGACCATGACTAGCGGGTCTAACCATCCTGCTAACATATAACAGGGGTAGTTTTGCATGGAGAAATTTTCAAAGACAAAGAATCATTCACGTTGAGACATGCATAATGAACGAAGTTCGATGGATACAACATAGTAGCCAAACACGACATACAGATCCATGCATAAGTTTGGTTACAAACCAAAAGTACAAGTTTTGAAAGGGAAAAAGGTAGTCTAGACCAACTAGGTGGCACACAGGCACGTGGTGGAGGGATACAACATCGCGACATAGCGATATGCTACATCAACATCGGGGAAGGCCTCTGAAGTCATGCAGTTGCCGGTGACGATAAGGCAAACGGTTCTCGAGAGAAGGATCCTGTGCTCCGTGGCGGCTCAGGTGTATCAGCTAATCCCCGTATGAAAGAAGAGGTCCACGAGTAGGTGTATCACTCCCAACATCAGGCCACACAAGACATGGTGGCATCTCCGTCCTGTGCGGGTGAAGGATGAACGATGGCTGAATCCCTGCACTGACTTCTGGATGCATCTCTATCACAGTGTTGTAGTGGTGTGCACGCATGGCGTACAACTCGATAGTCAGAGCTCGAATAGTGCGATCCAGAACCTCAATGTACCGAACCAGAAACTAAGGGTCGTAAAGGTGGCTCACGTAGGGGGTACAGACATCAGTGTAACGTCTAGTATCATCCCCAGCTAGTGGGTACGGGAAGTATCCCAACCCAGTGTCCTCCAAGCGGGGATGCTCTCTATGGAGACAAGTGATATCAACATAGGCAACCTCCTGGACTGCCATCCCAACGGTCACTCCAACGCCCTCAAGGTGTGCAAGTCATGGGTGGAGTTGTTTTGCCGATCATAGATATCAACCTTAGCGTGGCACATCTCCTGGTTGAACTCGTGGTACATCTCGTACACAGTGTACTGAGGATACCAATGATATCCCAACAGGGTCAAGAGGTTGACCAAAATGGCCGGGAACCCAGGCATGTCGACCGCCATGGTCTGGCACACGATCAGCGAAGCAGGACGCATCTGAAACAAAGAAGTTTAAGGATGTCAAATGAGTGTGAGTATTATTCAAAATACATTTCGAAGGAATAACTATAGATAATCCATCTCTCTAGGTGAGTGATCTTAATGTTAGAGTTAGCAAATTCATCGAACCTGAGTAGAAGATAGATCAGAGTCCCATAGTATAGACAAGGAATAAAAGATCCTAATACTACCCATTGGCAACGTGGGCCCGTAAGCCACACAACCATGTTAGTAAAATAGTTTTCCAACGACTAGACTCAACTTCAGCCAAGGAGTTGGAAGGGGGTGGGGGATTCATACAGGCAGTCGGCTCTGATACCAACTTGTGACACTAGACCCTAAATTAGTATTTATAATTAGGCTACTGCCCTAAATAATTTGGCACTTTAATAAAATAGGTTTGCATTTGTTTTATTATTTAAAGGCATTTAATAATTGTTTTAGCTACTATTTTATTTATTTTAGGGTATTTAAATATTTTATAAAAGTGTGGTTTCTCCACCATAATTAGTTATGGAATATTTGCAACATTATGAGCATTTTAGTTTTGACATTTTGAAAACTTTAAATTTCGAATTTAATTTAAATTTGAATTTAAACCAGATGGAATCAAAGGGGGATTTAGCACCAGTGAAAAGGATGACATGGCACCATTAACATGGGATTACTGTAGCTTAATTATCCAGGCGTTACACTCACGGTCCGGGTGGCCAAAGCAGGGCGCTCCTCGTTCCACCTCCAGTTGCTTCGCCCCCGGCAGAAGGCCATATGGAGGATAAAACACTCGAGTTCATCCTCGAGCTGCGCAACCCACTACAAATCCGGCTGCGGCTCCCTCGTCTCTTTGCTAGGTTAATGGAGGTTGACCAGCCACTCGGCCTATGGCTACGTCTGAATGGATGTTGCAACGACGCTGTGTGGGTGAACGTCGAGTTCCCCGCAAATGGCGTCATGTACTTCACGCGCGGGTGGAAATCCTTCGCTCATGCCTGCTATCTGGCGGAGGGGCACCTCCTCCACTTCAAGTTGGCGGCGTCCGATACACTCTCGATGAAGTTCTTCGGGGCTTTAGGCGCTCGCATGGGGTGCTGCGCGTAGAGCTCGAGCAACAGCAAAAGCTCCTCCTTGCACTACAAAAAAAGACACATCCGTGACATTTTGGCCCGAATGGAAGTTTTTCTGTCATGCTTATGACACTTCTATGATGATAATTGTGAAAAAAACACGTATCATCATAGATGTGGTGGGCTCCTACTTCTATGACAAAAAATCATGACAGAAATTGGGCTCTTCATCCTGGGCGGGCCAGAGACGTAGCTGCATGACATTCTTTGAGCCGTCCATGTTGGAAAAAATCATGGTAGAAGCGAGGGCGAGGAAAATATCGGGGAGTTCCCGGTTACGGTGGGTGGTCGGGGCCGAGCGATGCACTGTGGTTTGCACATTTCTCTTGTGTACACGCATGTGTGCGAGGCGTTGGCTAACTGAACTCGAGTGATCGCACTAGCTACATTACTAAACCCGAGCGATTCCTTCGCTGTTGCTTCTTACTGAAGCCGATCAAGCCCCCGTGCGAGACATAGCCAGTTGGTGTTGGGTTGCCTCTTGATGAACAGTGACTATTGCTACCATGCAAACGGGATGTAGAACGAGTCAAGATATGGTGAGTCGAGCCAGTTGGTTGGCTGTGGATGAATAGTTCCCGGTGGGGGTTGGATGAACAGGACCACGTGGTAGTAGGTTGTTGTCGCTGGATGAACAACACCGCGAGGAGGCCGCCGTACCCAGCCGGTTGGGGGTGGATGAATAGGACCCTGTGGAGGCTCTATGAACTGTAGCCGGTGGAGGCTGGAGGACGACTGTGGATGAACAGTACCCCATGGAAGCTGGAGCGAGAGGCAGTTGATGGTGGATGAACAATAGCCCGTGGAGTCTTGTTTTGCGGTACGCCACACCCCTCCGGTGAATAGGACCCCGTTTCTACCATAGGCACTCCAACAAAAGTTTGCTTCCTCTGTTTTGCAGTACGCCAGACCCCTCCCGATGAACAAGATCCTGTTTTGGCTGTAGGCGGTCGAACAGAAGGCCATTTCCTCTATTCTGCGGTACGCCCGGCCTAGTTCCGGCTATTCCGTCCAAGCCAGTTGGCTCCCTATGAACACGCCGCATTCCGTTGCCTCCTGATGAACATGACATAGTTTCTCCGTTCCCGAGCCAGCTGGTTGGCTGCCGATGAACAGGACGCCATTGCTGCTGTCCGCTGCCTCTCCATCTACACGAGCTCTTGTCGTATGTATGCGCGAGTAGGGGTTTGTGACCCCGCCCATATGTACATATGCAGCCGTATTTTTTGGCATTTGGCTGTACGTACGTGTACACAGTTTAGACTGGACTGCCTGAACTGCTACATCGTGGCTCTACTACTACATGTCCCACTGCTTGCTTGGCCACAATTCATCATTGTAGAGAGATCGATTGACCAGTATGTACGTACACATTCACGACCAGACAGACAACGCTATGTACGCTTATCGGGTGGGTCACAACTGTCAGGGAGGATAAGGACACACTTCCTTGCGTGCGAAGATATAGCTGGTGGGTCCTAGCTATTAGGGGGGAAGAATCATTTTTTTCATGCCTAATATGGAGGCACTTCCTTGCGTCCGAAGATATAGCTGGTGGGTCCCAGCTGTTAGGGGGGAAATGTTTTTTTGCAAAATACAGAGGCCCTTTATTTGGGCCCCCACTGTCTGGTGGAGGAATGATTATTTTGCACATAATAAGGAGGCACTTCCTTGCTGCGGCTGTGGACCCAGCTGTCAGCCTATCCACGTACAGTCCTCTTCGGATGGAAGTCGTTCCTTGACCACGTTGACCACGCTGCGCCGGAGCACCGAGGCGGTGGACAACGACGAGGCATAGGAAGGGAATGACCTGGAGCCGAGGAAGACTCGACAGTTATTTCCCACGTGGAGGGGAGTACAGGGGTTTACTGGTTTAGCTGCAGTGTGAGGCTGCCGTTGCAGGAGAATAACAGGAGGTCTGGGTGAGTACAGGGATGGCCATGCTAGCGATGGGAGTAGGGTGGGGCGGTAAGGTCTGCGCGACAGCATAACCAGCCACGGGAGGCAGGAGCAGGCGGCACGACCGACCCTGGTTTGGGCGGCTGGAGCAAGAAGACCTGAGGTTGAAGACGCAACACAACCATTGATTTAACATCCAACGGTCACTGCAGCTTCCACCGGGTGGGTCCAAGCTGTCAGGGAGGATAAGGACGCACTTCCTTGCATGCAAAGATATAGCTAGTGGATCCTAGCGTCAGGGGAGGAATCATTTTTATTTTGCAAGCAATAAGGAGGCACTTCCTTGTGTTTAAAGATGTAGCTAGTGGGTCCAGCTGTCAGCCTCACTACCTAAAGTCCTCTTCTGATGGCTGTTGTTCGTTAAACTCGTTGACCATGACGCGCCGAGAGCTTCAAGGTGGTGGATGATGGCGAGGCCTAAGAAGGGAACGACACGGAGCCAAAGATGACATGGTAGGTGGATGCCCACATGGAGGGGAGTACGAGGGCTCACTGGTTCGATTGCGGTGTAAGGCTGCCGTCGCCGGAGAATAAACGGGGTGTGTGTGAGTAGAGGGAAGGCCTCGCTAGTGGTAGTATGGTCGAGCGGTGAGGCCGGCGCGACAGCACAACCGGCCACAGGAGGCTGGAGCAGGCGGTATGGCGGGCACTGGTTTGGGCGGCTGGAGCAAGAGACCAGAGGTTGAAGACGCAACATGATCATTGATTTAACATCCAAAAGTCACTGCTGCTAGAATCGTTTTGACTAAGTTGACAAAGCCCTGCGTACATGTCAACTTAGTAGGCCCACAAGTCAGCCTCCAAATTTGGTGGGTCTCAGCTAGCAGGGGAATCATTTTTTTGCTCGTAATAAGGTGGCACTTGTGTGCGAAGATGTTTTCTAGTCTTTTTAATTTCTTATTTTTTGAGTTAGAATAAAAATAAAACAATTTAGCATCTTTGGTACAATCTATATTTTCGCAAAATGGATCATAATAAAGATGGTGGGTCCCATCAGTCAGGGAGAGGTAACTTTTTTCCGTGTAACAAAGGAAGCACTTCCTTGCGTGCGAAGATGTAGCTGGTGGGTCAAACCTGTCAGGGGGAGAAATAATTTGTTTTCGCATAATAAGCAGGGACTTGCTTGCGTGCGGCCATGGGCCATGTGGGTCCCTATTGTCAGCCACTCCACGTACATGCCTCTTTCGATGGTTGTTGTTTGTTGACAAAGTTGACCATGCCGCGCCGAGAGAACAAACGCGGTGGACGATGGCAAGGCCTAGGAAGGGAACGACCTGAAGCCGGCGAAGACACAACAGTGGATGCCCACATGGAGGGGAGTATGAGGGTTCACTGGTTTGGCTGCAATGTTGTGACGCCCCGAGACCGTTGCGCCAGGTGTCTTCCAGTTTTTCGCCGTCGTTGCCATGTCTTTCATTTGCGTGTTGCATCTTGTCATGTCATCATGTGCATTGCATCATCATGTTTTCGAAACTAGCATCCATCCCGGTCTCCTCGTTCTCTCCGTTGTCCGTTCAGAGTCTAGACACACTTGCACGCGCCCGCAGCACGTCCGAAATAGTATTTTATAAGTGGCCAAAAAATGTTCTCGGAATGGGTTGAAAGTTGGCATGCGTTGTTGTTATGTTCTACGTAGGCCGCCTACCAAGTTTCATCACATTCGGAGTCCGTTTGATGCCCCAACGGATAACTATAGCGGCAGTATAGCCGGTCTATCGTCGGACGTTTTCGGTCGCCCGAAACAGTTGCCGGGCTGCATTCATCCTCTTTCCTCTCAGTCCAACCCATCCGCATAGCCCCTAGCCCCACCTAGGCCTAACCTAATCCTCTGCGCGTCCGAAACCGTCCGATCGCAATCAGAAGGCTCCAAATCACCCCCTAGACCCAAACCCTAGCCTCCCTGCTATATAAGGAAGGCCTAGACCGCCAGATTTGGAACCCCCCCTCTCCTTCCTCGTTTTCAGCGCTGGCCGAACCCATCTCGGCCACTTGGCGCCACCTCGCTCGCCAACCGCCGCCAGCGCCGCCGTTCCAGCCAACCAGGGCCGGCCACCTGTCCCCTGCCTCCCTCCAGCCACCGCGGCCCGCGAAGCTCGCGCCAGGCACGCCCGGGCCCTGATATGGGCTCCGAAGCCCGAACCGCGCCACCCTGCGCCCTGAGCTCCAGATCGAGAGAGGAGCTCCCGATCCAGATCCCTGTCCCTGCCTCGCGACCCTACCGGCTCAGCCTCGCCGGAGTTCCGACCTCGTCGGAGATGAGCGGCAGCCGCCTTGTTCCTCTCCTCCTCCCTCTGGTTCTCCCTCTTCTTCCCCTCTCATGATCCTTTTTCTCTCTCAGGAAGCCCCGCCGCCACATGGGGTCACCACCGTCGTCCTGCAGGTCCACCGGAACACGCGCCACGTCACTGGCGCTCGTTCTCGCCGTCCCCGTGCCACATCCGTTGAGCCGCCGCCTGGATCCACCGCCCCGCGTCCATCCCCGTCATCTGCCGGACCGCCCCGCCGCCGAAGCGCCATCCCACCACCGGTGGTCGCCGTTCCTGCCTGCTCGCGCGAGTGTGTGCAAGCACATGCACGCCTCCCACGCATAGGCCTCGGCCCACCGCTCGCGTTGACCGCGGTCCAGGCCCAACGCCTCCTCACCTCGCGGCTGGCCCATAGCAGTGCCCGGCCAGCCTCTCGACCGAGCTGGGCTTGGCCTATGGGTGAGGACGCGCCCACCCGTCTCCTATGCAGTTTTGGGCCAGTTAGATTTGGCCCGCTTCTGTTTTTTTTCCTTCCAGCGATTTTTCCTTTTTATCTAGAGGCTGCAGTTTTACAGAAAGGTCCCTAAACTCCATGCATATTAAAACTCACAAACCGTGCATCATATGTAAAAACATTATATATGAAAAATGCTTAGAATCTCATCTGGTTTAATAATATGCCACTTTCATCTATGTTATAAATGTTTAAAATGTTGTTTGTTTAAATTTGCCTATTGCCATGCTAAAATACTTTATTTTCGTAACTAAATAACCGTAGCTCCAAATTTAATAAACTTTATATGTACATGGGGTAGAAAATGCCTAGTTTAACATGGTGCATTCATCTTGCATGTTTAAAAACTCTAAAATATGGTTTAGGACAGAACAGTACCAAATCCATAAATTGCATATGAGGTTTTTCCAGAATTGTTGTTTGTTGTTTCCGGCCTCATTTAAACTTTCCTAGATAGGTAGTTTTAATATGCTTCACCTCTTGCCATGTTTAATAACATTTAATATTGATGGGTACCTAAACAAGAGAGAACTAAATAAGTCACGTGGTGTTTCGTCAATATGCAACCGAGTTGCATATTGAGCTCCACTTAATTTGTAGGATTGTTTGTGCATTTTTCCATGCCATGCCTCATTAAACCGGACATGCATCATACTTGGTTGCGCATCATGCCATGTTTATGTGACGGTTGTTTACTATGTTGCTTCCTTTTTTCCGGGTTCCTTCTCTCGCTAGCTTCGGTTTCGTTCCGGAGTTGTGAGGATTCGTTCGACTACGTTCGTTTGTCTTCTTCATGGACTCGTTCTTCTTCCTTGCGGGATCTCATGCAAGATGAGCATACCCTTGAAATCACTTATATCTTTGCTTGCTAGTTGCTCACTCTATTTCTATGTCGCGATGCCTACTGTAACGCCCTCGATGCGGCTATATCTCCCACGTGTCGAAGCACGACTTAGAGGCATAACCGCATTGAAAGCAATGTCGCAAGTGAGGTAATCTTCACAAACAACCCATGTAATACAATAAGGGAAAAGATACATAGTTGGCTTACAATCGCCACTTCACACAAATACATGAATAAAGCATTACATCATCCAAAACAGTCAAGGTCCGACTACGAAACCAAAATAAAAGAAGAACCCCAAATGCGACAAGGTCCCCGGTCGACCCCAACTGGGCTCCACTACTGATCAACTAGAATGAAACAACACAAAGGACAAGATCTTCATCGAGCTCCTCCTGAGCTTGGTTGCGTCATCTGCGCGGACTCATCGGCACCTGCAAACTGGTTTTGGAACTATCTGTGAGTCATGGGGACTCAGCGATCTCAGACCCTCGCGATCAAGATATTAAAGCTTAAGGGTAAGGTAAAGGTATGAGGTGGAGCTGCAGCAAGCGACTAGCATATATGGTGGCTAACATACGCAAATGAGAGCAAGAAGAGAAGGCAAAGCACGATCGAACAACTATGATCAAGAAGTGATCCTAGAACAACCTACGTCAAGCATAACTCCAACACCGTGTTCACTTCCCGGACTCCGCCGGAAAGAGACCATCACGGTTACACACGCGGTTGATGGATTTTAATTAAGGTCAACTTCAGGTTTAATACAACCGGGCTTTAACAAATTCACATCTTCCCATAACCGCGGGCACGGCTTTCGAAAGTTTAAAACCCTGTAGAGGTGTCCCAACTTATCCCATCACAATCTCTCACGGTCAAAGAAGGATATTCCTTCTCCCAGGAAGACCCGATCAGACTCGGAGTCCCGGTTATTAGACATTTCGACAATGGTAAAACAAGACAAGCAAAGCAACCCGAATGAGCCGACAAATCCTGATAGGAGCTGCACATATCTCGTTCTCAGGGCACACTCAGATGAGACATCCTACGAGTAAAACCAGCCCTCAAGTTGCCCCGAGGTGGCCCCGCAGTCTACTCGGTCGGACCAACACTCAGAGGAGCACTGGCCCGGGGGGGTTAAAATAATGATGACCCTCAGGAGCGTGACTCCCCAAGGAAAAGAAAAAGGCTAGGTGGCGAATGGTAAAACCAATGTTGGGCATTGCTGGAGGAGTTTTATTCAAGGCAAACTGTCAAGGGGTTCCCATTATAACCCAACCGCGTAAGGAACGCAAAATCCAGGAACATAACACCGATATGACGGAAACTAGGGCGGCAAGAGTGTAACAAAACACCAGGCATAAGGCCGAGCCTTCCACCCTTTACCAAGTATATAGATGCATTAATTAAAAAAGAGATAAAGTGATATCCCAATAATTAAACATGTTCCAACAAGGAACAACATCTCCATGTTCCAACAAGGAACAAACTTCAACCTTCACCTGCAACTAACAACACTATAAGAGGGGCTGAGCAAAGCGGTAACATAGCCAAACAACGGTTTGCTAGGACAAGGTGGGTTAGAGGCTTGGTTCAACAATATGGGAGGCATGATAAGCAAGTGGTAGGTATCGCAGCATAGGCATAGCAAAAGAGCGAGCATCTAGCAAGCAAAGATAGAAGTGATTTCGAGGGTATGGTCATCTTGCCTGAGATACCGCAAGGAAGAAGAACGAGTCCATGAAGAAGACAAACGGACGTAGTTGAATGAATCCTCACAAACGCGACGTTATCGGAACCAACCCGAAGAAGCAACACCGGAAAGAAGCAAACAACATAGTAAACAACCACCACATAGACATGGCATGATGCATAACCAAGTATGATGCATGTCCGGTTTAATGAGGCATGGCATGGCAAAAAGCACAAACAACCCTACAAATTAAGTGGAGCTCAATATGCAACTGGATGCATATTGACGGAACACCACATTCGAGTTACTTAGTTCGATCTCGTTTATGTACCCAACAAGATTAAATGTTGTTTAGTATGGCAAGGGGTGAAGCAAAGTGAAACTACCTATCTAGTCAAGTTTAAATGAGGCCGGGAACAACAAACAACAAATCCGGAAACTCCGCATGAGCATATTTTGGTTATGGTACTGCTCTGCCCTAAACCCAATTTTATAGTTGTTAAACATGTAAAGAGAAGCCACCATGTTAAACTAGGCAAAATTCTACCCCATTTACATATAAAGTTTATTAAATTCCAAGTTACGGTTATTTAGTTATGAATTAAATCATTTTAGCATGGCATATGAGCAAATTTAAACAAACAACACTTTAAACATTTTAAACATGGGTGAAAGTTGAATAATATTAAACTAGACAAAATTCCAAGCAAGTTTCATATTAAGTTTGTTTTAATCCGATGCACGGTTTGTGAGATATGAAATGCATGAAGTTGAAGGTCTTTTCTGCAAATCTGTCTTTACTGGATAAAAGAGAAAAACACAGCAGCAGGAAAAAACAATACTGGGCCAAGTCTTGTTGGCCCAACAGGAACAGGGGAGAGGCTGGGCGTGTCCTCACCCATGGGCCTTGGCCCAGCTGGTGGAGGGGGGAGGCCGGCAGGGCGCAGGCAGGCCGGCCCACTCATGTACTGGATCGTTCGTGCCCCTGCCGATCCCACTGGATCGAGGCAGGGGCGAGCGCGGTTAACGGAGGCGTTTCTCCCGCTCATTCATGAAGCAGAGGTCGCAGGGGGGCGGCGGCCGAGCAGCAGCGGAGGGCGGCGGATCCAGCGGGCGACGCGGTAGGGGAAGCAGGAGCCATCGACGTCATCTCCGTCGGAGATGCAGGCGCGCGGCGGTGCAGGCTCGTTCGACAGGGAAACATCAGCAGCAAGTTCAGGACAATGCACGGCGGGAACGATTGCCGGTGATGTGGGTCTTGGGCGCGACGCTGGAGATGGCGGGGCTCCCGGTGACGAGGACAAGGCGAGGAGTGGATCCAGACAGAGGCGGCCAGGCACTTGGCGCTGGCGAGAGGCTTCGCGCGGGGTCATGGGGCTCAGGCAGCAGGGAGGCGGACCCGATGGAGCTCATGCCCCGGCGAGCTGCTGCTTGTTGTTGGCTGGGCGCGGACGACGAGGCCCTGATTCGGCGGGGTTCAAGTCGGCAGAGGAGGCAGCGGCTGGGCGGAGCTGGAGGCCAAGGCGACGGCATCCTGATAGAAGCAGAGGTCCCAGGCAGCAGCGGGAGTAGGTGCGCGAAGCAGTGGACGGTGCCAAGCTCGTACGTGGCGACGGAGCACGGGGGCGCCGAGCTACAAGGAACCGGAGATGGATCCGGCGTGGCTCACCGGATCTGGCGCGCGAGGGTCTCGGGAGGGCACCATGACGCTGGTGTGCTCCTGTAGAAAAGCAAGACCAAGATGTTGAGAGGAGGGAGAGAAAAATTGGGAAGGATGAAGAAGCAGGGGAGGAAGGAGAGGGTTCCTGTGGGAGTCACCGGCGGCAGGGCTCATCGGATCTGACGACTCCATGGAGGGAGGAGAGGGGACCAGGTGCGGCTGCGCTGAAAACCAGGAGGGGGTCGAAGGCTGCTTGGGTTGGGGAATGGATCCCGAGAGATTTGAGTGGGTGGCGGCGCATGATGGGATGGATGGGACATACAGGCTAAAATCTAGGGATTAGTCTAGGGTTGCCACTATATATAGCAAGCCGGATAGGTTTAGGGGGGCATAAGGTCCCTCCGATCGTAATCGGATGGATGGGAAAAATAGCTTAGGTAGCCCAAATAAGGAAACGGTGATATTTTGTAGATATTTGGGGATGTTCCGGATCCAACGGTGACGACTGTCCGGGTCGGGTCCGGGACCGATTTCGGACGCGCGCGGGAGGAGGGCCTCGGGCTGACGAGAGAGGTTAGGTTGGACCTGGCGGTAGGTCGTGGGCTGTGTAGACGGTCTCAAGCTAAGAGAAGAGAAGAGAGGGAGGCCCGGCGACTGTTTCCGGAGACCGAAAACGTCAGGCGTTAGACCGGCTATACTGTCGCTATAGTTAATCGCTGAGGCATCAAACGAACTCCGATTGCGATGAAACTTGGCAGGCGGCCTATCTACACTATAATAAGACCGCACACTAACTTTCAACCCATTCTGAGAACATTTTCTGGCCACTTATAAAAATACTATTTCGGACGTGCCGCGGGCGCGTGCAAGCGTGTCTGGGCTCAGGACGGGCAACAGAGGGAACTGGGGGAACCCGGAGGGATGCAGGTTTTGAAAACATGATGATGCGATGCACATGATGACATGATGAAATGCAACACACAAGCAAATGACCTGGCAACAGCAGCGAATAACTCGAAGACACCTGGCACAACGGTCTCGGGGCGTCACACCTACCACTTGCTATATCATGCCTCCCATTTTGCCATGTCAAGCCTCTAACCATCCTTTCCTAGCAAATCATTGTTTGGCTATGTTACCGCTTTTGCTCAGCCCCTCTTATAGCATTACTAGTTGCAGGTGAAGATGTAGTTTGTTCCATGTTGGAACATGGATATTGGTGGGATATCATTATTATATCTTATTTACTTTAATGCATCTATATACTTGGTAAAGGGTGGAGGGCTCGGCCTTATGCCTGGTGTTTTGTTCCACTCTTGCCGCCCTAGTTTCTGTCATACCGGTGTTATGTTCCTTGATTTTGCGTTCCTTACGCGGTTGGGTGTTATGGGAACCCCTTGACAGTTCGCTTTGAATAAAACTCCTCCAGCAAGGCACAACCTTGGTTTTACATTTTCCTAACAACCTATAACCTTCCCTTGGGTTTTCGCGAGCCCGAGGGTCATCTTTGTTTTAACCCCCCGGGCCAGTGCTTCTCTAAGTGTTGGTCTGAACTGGGCGATGTCCGGCGCCCCCTGGGTAACCAGGGTCTATGCCAACCCGATGTCTTTCCCATCCAGTGTGCCCTGAGAACGAGATATGTGCAGCTCCTATCGGGATTTGTCGGCACATTCCGGCGGCTTTGCTGGTCTTGTTTTACCATTGTCGAAATGTCTTGTAACCGGGATTCTGAATCTGATCGAGTCTTCCTGGGAGAAGGAATATCCTTCGTTGACCGTGAGAGCTTGGGATGGGCTAAGTTGCGACACCCCTACAGGGTTTGAACTTTCGAAAGCCGTGCCCGTGGTTATGTGCAGATGGGAATTTGTTAATGTCCGGTTGTAGAGAACTTGACACTTAACTTAATTAAAATGCATCAACCACGTGTGTAGTCGTGATGGTCTCTTTCTGATGGAGTCCGGGAAGTGAACACGGTTCTTGTGTTATGCTTGAACGTAAGTAGCTTTCATGATCACTTCTTGATCATTTCTAGCTTCTCGACCGCTGTGTTGCTTCTCTTCTCGCTCTTATTTGCGTATGTTAGCCACCATATATGCTAGTGCTTGCTGCAGCTCCACCTCACTACCCTTTCCTACCCATAAGCTTAAATAGTTTTGATCTCGCGGGTGTGAGATTGCTGAGTCCTCGTGACTCACAGATACTTCCAAACAGTTGCAGGTGACGATGATACCAGTGCAGATGACGCATCCGAGCTCAAGTGGGAGCTCGATGAAGATCTTGATCATTGTTTTCGTTTCTTGTTGATCAGTAGTGGAGCCCAGTTGGGACGATCGAGGATCTAGCATTTGGGGTTGTCTTCTTCTATTTTGGTTCCGTAGTCGGACCTTGATTGTATTCTGTATGTTGTATCAATTATTTATGTTTTGTGTGAAGTGGCGATTGTAAGCCAACTCTTCATCTCTTTCTTATTCAGTACATGGGATTGTGTGAAGATTACCCCTCTTGCGACAAACCTACCATGCGGCTATGCCTCTAAGTCATGCGCCGACACGTGGGAGATATAGCCGCATCGTGGGTGTTACAAGTTGGTAATCAGAGCCATCCCCGACTTAGGAGCCCCCTGCTTGATCGAATCACTGATGTTGTTGAGTCTAGAACAAAATGTTTTGAGTCTTAGGATTATATATATCGAAGAGTAGGATTCTTTTTACTCCTTAGTCCCTTCATCGCTCTGGTGAGGCCTCCTGACGTAGAAGTTTTGACTTTTCTCTACTCAAATTTCACGATTTTTTTTAGGATCATGTGGGTATCTTGGAATCGTTTCGATGGTTTTGTGACGAGAACATCGTTCTTGGTCCTCCTGACATTTAGGGGTTGTGGTAGTGTCCTGGGGAGTTGAGCTCCGAGGTGTTGTCATCACAATTTTATCGTTGCAGTTCTGGAATACCTGAGTTCGCCGACATCGAAAATCTCTTTTATGCAGTTGGTGGTGAGATAACCTCGACGCCACCCAGTACTGGGGCAGGAGTTCGGGAGTATTGCCATAACTTGTATAACGGATGCTTTTCGAAGGTTGAGGTACATGATTTCCAAAGGTTTCTTGGCTATGTGTTGAAGGATGGATACAGTTGGATGTAGGATTTGTTAGTTTTGCGTGAGATATTATGCTTCCCCTGTATCCCCAGCACCTGATTGCATAACCAGAAAGTTTCGGGAGTTTATAAGTGGGAATTCAAGTAGCTCGTAGGATATCTTTCCAACGGACACATGATACGATATGGGATCTATCATATGTTTGTTCCGGCTTATCATGCAAGCCAAATCCTTGTTTTTGTGTGTGTTGTGGTATTCAAGTTGCTTTGAAGTCAGATGTGGATTCCATACCTTTTCTAAGTGGTGTTCTCATATTTCTATGTGAATACCTATCCTTCTTGATTATCGAGGTTGTCATGTCAATTCTTTCCAACCGGTGTGATTCTCTTCAAGATGATCCTATCATTTTTCCCATCTATAAGATCAACTCAAAGTTTTCTCAACGGTGTTTGTTTCATTCGTCCCAAGTTGTCTTTGTTTTTCCCGCCCTCCCACCCTTTTTCCTTCAAGGAATCAGAGGTCTTAATCAAGCATCCATTTTGTTCATGCTAAGTCTCTTCATTCTTTTCCTTCAATGTTCTTATCCGGTGATTCTTCATGAAGATACTAATGAAACTTCAAGTTATCATTATTCGTTATTTTTCTTCTCAAGTGGATTCAATTCAAGCTTTGTTGATCATATTCCTTTCCTCGTTTTAAATGTTTTCTCATGCCGGCGCACTTCTTAATAATCCACCTCTCGTTATTCAATTGTTCCGGAGTGCTGTCTGAAATCTTTCTTACCCTTTATGCCATTCATTCAGTAGTTCTGGAGGCGATGTGTTGGTGATTTCGTCAAGTATCATCCAATCTTCCCAAGTTCATGTTCAATTCCTTTCATTTACAGTCGGAGTGCTGCCCAAATTATATCATTCTTATTCCTTCTCAATCTTGTTTTAACCGGAGTGTTGTCGTAATTGATTCTTTATAGTTCCTTGTACATCTCATTTCTACCAGAGTGCTCTCATGTACGTCTTATCCACTGCACCCCTTTTCTTTTGTCTTTCAACCTACAAGTTTCTCGTAATGTTCCTTGTTCCTCTTTTCTAACAGAATGTTCGCAATCTCGTTCATCTTCGTTATATTGTTTTCTCAAAACGCTTTTCCTCTCAAGGTTTGTGGTTTCATTCGTTTTTCCAAGAAGCAACTTTGTTTTACCTCTTCTCCTCCTCTTCCATTTCCCTCCGGTGCCATCCTAGATCTCGGGACGAGATCCTCTCGTAGTGGTGGAGTGTTGTGACGCCCCGAGACTGTTGCGCCAGGTGTCTTCCAGTTTTTCGCCGTCGTTGCCATGTCTTTCGTTTGCATGTTGCATCTTGTCATGTCATCATGTGCATTGCATCATCATGTTTTCGAAACTTGCATCCGTCACGGTCTCCTCGTTCTCTCCGTTGTCCGTTCAGAGTCCAGACACACTTGCACGCGCCCGCGGCACGTCCGAAATAGTATTTTATAAGTGGCCGAAAAATGTTCTTGGAATGGGTTGAAAGTTGGCATGCGGTGTTGTTATGTTCTAGGTAGGCCGTCTGCCAAGTTTCATCGCATTCGGAGTCCGTCTGATGCCCCAACGGATAACTATAGCGGCAGTATAGCTGGTCTATCGTCAGACATTTTTGGTCTCCAGAAACAGTCGCCGAGCTGCATTCATCCTCTTTCCTCCCAGTCCAGCCCATCTGCACAGCCCTCTAGCCCCACCTAGGCCTAACCTAATCCTCCACGCATCCAAAACCGTCCGATCGCAATCAGAGGACTCCAAATCACCCCCTAGACCCAAACCCTAGCCTCCCTGCTATATAAGGAAGGCCTAGACCACCAGATTTGGAAAACCCCCTCTCATTCCTCGTTTTCAGCGCCGAGCGAACCCATCTCGGCCACTTGGCACTGCACCGCTTGCCAACCGCTGCCAGCGCTGCCGTTCTAGCCAACCAGGGCCGGCCACCTGTCCCCCTGCTTCCCTCCAGCCACCACGGCCCGTGGAGTTTGCGCCAGGCCCACATGGGCCCCGATCTGGGCTCCGAAGCCCAAACTGCACCGCCCCTGCGCCCCGAGCTCCAGATCAAGAGAGGAGCTCCCGATCCGGATCCCCGTCCCTGCCTCGTGACCCTACCGGGTCAGCCTCGCCGGAGATCTGACCTCGTCGGAGATGAGTGGCTGCCGCCTTGTTCCTCTCCTCCTCCCTCTGGCTCTCCCGCTTCTTCCCCTCTCATGATCATTTCTCTCTCTCTCTCTCAGGAAGCCCCGCCACCGCATGGGGTCGCCACCGTCATCCTGCAGGTCCGCCGGAACACGCGCCACGTCGCCGGCGCTCATTCCTGCCGTCCCCGTGCCAGATCCGTTGAGCCGCTGCCTGGATCCGCCGCCCGCGTCCATCCCCGTCGTCTGCCGGACCGCCCCGCCGCCGGAGCGCCACCCCGGCACCGGTGGCCACCATTCCTGCCTACTTGCGCGAGTGTGTGCGATTACACGCACGGCTCCCGTGCGTGGGCCTCGGCCCACCGCTCGCGTTGACCGTGGTCCAGGACCAGCGCCTCCTCACCTCACGGCTGGCCCACAATAGCGCCCGGCCAGCCTCTCGACCGAGCTGGGCTTGGCCCATGGGTGAGGACGCGCCCACCCCTCTCCTATGCACTTTTGGGCCAGTTAGATTTGGCCCGCTTTTGTTTTTTTCCTTTCAGCGATTTTTCCTTTTTATCAAGAGGCTGCAGTTTACAGAAAAGTCCCTAAACTCTGTGCATATTAAAACTCGCAAACCATGCATCATATGTAAAAAACATTATATATGAAAAATGCTTAAAATTTCATCTGGTTTAATAATATGCCACTTTCATCTATGTTATAAATGTTTGAAATGTTGTTTGTTTAAATTTGCCTATTGCCATGCTAAAATGCTTTATTTTTGTAACTAAATAACCGTAGCTCCAAATTTAATAAACTTTATATGTAAATGGGGTAGAAAAATGCCTAGTTTAACATGGTGCATTCATCTTGCATGTTTAAAAACTCTAAAATATGGTTTAGGACAGAACAGTACCAAATCCATAAATTGCATATGAGGTTTTTCTGGAATTGTTGTTTGTTGTTTCCGGCCTCATTGAAACTTGCCTAGATAGGTAGTTCTAATATGCTTCACCTCTTGCCAAGTTTAATAACATTTAATATTGATGGGTACCTAAATGAGAGAGAACTAAATAAGTCACGTGGTGTTTCGTCAATATGCAACCGAGTTGCATATTGAGCTCCACTTAAGTTGTAGGATTGTTTGTGCATTTTGCCATGCCATGCCTCATTAAACCGGACATGCATCATACTTGGTTGCGCATCGTGCCATGTTTATGTGATGGTTGTTTACTATGTTGCTTGCTTCTTTCCGGGTTCCTTATCTCGTTAGCTTCGGTTTCGTTCCGGAGTTGTGAGGATTCGTTCGACTACGTTCGGTTGTCTTCTTCATGGACTCGTTCTTCTTCCTTGCGGGATCTCAGGCAAGATGACCATACCCTCGAAATCACTTCTATCTTTGCTTGCTAGTTGCTCGCTCTATTGCTATGTCGCGATATGTACCACTTGCTATATCATGCCTCCCATTTTGCCATGTCAAGCCTCTAACCATCCTTTCCTAGCAAACCGTTGTTTGGCTATGTTACCGCTTTTGCTCGGCCCCTCTTATAGCGTTACTAGTTGCAGGTGAAGATGAAGTTTGTTCCATGTTGGAACATGGATATTGTTGGGATATCATTATTATATCTTATTTACTTTCATGCATCTATATACTTGGTAAAGGGTGGAAGGCCTGGCCTTATGCCTGCTATTTTGTTCCACTCTTGCCACCCTAGTTTCCGTCATACCGGTGTTATGTTCCTTGATTTTGCGTTCCTTACGTGGTTGGGTCTTATGGGAACCCCTTGACAGTTCTCTTTGAATAAAACTCCTCCAGCAAGGCCCAACCTTGGTTTTACATTTTCCTAACAACCTATAACCTTCCCTTGGGTTTTCTCGAGCCCGAGGGTCATCTTTATTTTAACCCCCCCGGGCCAGTGCTTCTCTAAGTGTTGGTCTGAACTGGGCGATGTCCGGCGCCCCCTGGGCAACCAGGGTCTATGCCAACCCGATGTCTTGCCCATCCTGTGTGCCCTGAGAATGAGATATGTGCAGCTCCTATTGGGATTTGTCGGCACATTCGGGCGGCTTTGCTGGTCTTGTTTTACCATTGTCGAAATGTCTTGTAACCGGGATTCCGAGTCTGATCGGGTCTTCCTGGGAGAAGGAATATCCTTTGTTGACTATGAGAGCTTGTGATGGGCTAAGTTGGGAAACCCCTGCAGGGTTTGAACTTTCGAAAGCCGTGCCCGCGGTTATGGGCGGATGGGAATTTGTTAATGTCTGGTTGTAGAGAACTTGACACTTAACTTAATTAAAATGCATCAACCGCGTGTGTAGCCGTGATGGTCTCTTTCCGGCGGAGTCCGGGAAATGAACACGGTTCTTGTGTTATGCTTGAACGTAAGTAGCTTTCAGGATCACTTCTTGATCATTTCTAGCTTCTCGACCACTGCGTTGCTTCTCTTCTCGCTCTTATTTGCATATGTTAGCCACCATATATGCTAGTGCTTGCTGCAGCTCCACCTCACTACCGTTTCCTACCCATAAGCTTAAATAGTCTTGATCTCGCGGGTGTGAGATTGCTGAGTCCTCGTGACTCACAGATACTTCCAAATAGTTGCAGGTGCTGACGATACCAGTGCAGATGACGCAACCGAGCTCAAGTGGGAGCTCGATGAAGATCTCGATCGTTGTTTTGTTTCGTTTCCTGCTGATCAGTAGTGGAGCCCAGTTGGGACAATCAGGGATCTAGCATTTGGGGTTGTCTTCTTCTATTTTGGTTCCATAGTCGGACCTTGATTGTATTCTGGATGTTGTATGACTTATTTATGTTTTCTGTGAAGTGGCGATTGTAAGCCAACTCTTTATCTCTTTCTTATTCAGTACATGGGATTGTGTGAAGATTACCCTTCTTGCGACAAATCTACCATGCAGCTAGGCCTCTAAGTCGACACGTGGGAGATATAACCACATCGTGGGTGTTACAAGTTGGTAATTAGAGCCATACCCAACTTAGGAGCCCCCTGCTTGATCGAATCGCTGACGCTGTTGAGTCTAGAACAAAATGTTTTGAGTCTTAGGGTTATATATATCGAAGAGTAGGATTCTTTTTACTCCTCAGTCCCTTCGTCGCTCTGGTGAGGCCTCCTGACGTAGAATTTTGACTTTTCTCTCCTCAAATTTCACGAATTTTTTTAGGATCACGCGGGTATCTTGGAATCATTCCGATGGTTTTGTGACGAGAACATTGTTCTTGGTGCCTCGTGACATTTAGGGGTTGTGGCAGTGTCCCGGGTTGAGCTCCGAGGTGTTGTCGTCACAATTCATCATTGCAGTTCTGGAATACCTGAGTTCGCCGACATCGAAAATCTCTTTTATGCAGTTGCTGGGGAGATAACCTTGACGCCACCCAGTACTGGGGTGGGAGTTCGGGTGTATTGCCATAACTTGTATAACGGATGCTTTTCGAAGGTTGAGGTACACGATTTCCGAAGGTTTCTTGGTTATGTGTTGAAGGATGGATACAGTTGGATGTAGGATTTGTTAGTTTCGGGTGAGATATTATGCTTCCCCTGTATCCCTAGCACCTGATTGCATAACCAGAAAGTTTCGGGAGTTTATAAGTGGGAATTCAAGTAGCTCGTAGGATATCTTTCCAACGGACACATGATACGATATGGGATCTATTGTATGTTTGTTCCGGCTTATCCTGCAAGCCAAATCCTTGTTTTTTTGTGTTGTGGTATTCGAGTTGTATCGAAGTCAGATGTGGATTCCATACCTTTTCTAAGTGGTGTTCTCATATTGCTATGTGAATACCTATCCTTCTTGATCATCGAGGTTGTCATGTCAATTCTTTCCAGCCGGTGTGATTCTCTTCAAGATGATCCTATCATTTTTCCCATCTGTAAGATCAACTCAAAGTTTTCTCAACGGTGTTTGTTTCATTCGTCCCAAGTTGTCTTTGTTTTTCCCGCCCTCCCACCCTTTTTCCTTCGAGTAATCAGAGGTCTTAATCAAGTATCCATTTTATTCATGCTAACTCTCTTCATTCTTTTCCTTCAATGTTCTTATCCGGTGATTCTTCATGAAGATACTAACGAAACTTCAAGTTATCATTATTCGTTCTTTTTCTTCTCCAGTGGATTCAATTCAAGCTTTGTTGATCATATTACTTTCCTCGTTTTAAATTTTTTCTCATGCCGGCGCACTTCTTAATAATCCACCTCTTGTTATTCAATTGTTCCGGAGTGCTGTTGAAATCTTTCTTACCCTTTGTGCCATTCTTTCAGTAGTTCTGGAGGCGATGTATTGGTGATTTCGTCAAGTATCATCCAATCTTCCCAAGTTCATGTTCAATTCCTTTCATTTACAGTCGGAGTGCTGCCCAAATTATATCATTCTTATTCCTTCTCTATCTTGTTTTAACCGGAGTGTTTTCGTAATTGATTCTTTATCGTTCCTTGTACATCTCGTTTCTACCGGAGTGCTTGCATGTACGTCTTATCCGCTGCACCCCTTTTCTTTTGTCTTTCAACCTACAAGTTTCTCGTAATGTTCCTTGTTCCTCTTTTCTAACAGAATGTTCGCAATCTCGTTCATCTTCGTTATATTCTTTTCTCAAAATATTTTTCCTCTCAAGGTTTTTGGTTTCATTCGTTTGTTCAAGAAGCAACTTTGTTTTACCTATTCTCTTCCTCTTCCGTTTCCCTCTGGTGCCATCCTAGATCTCGGGACGAGATCCTCTCGTAGTGGTGGAGTGTTGTGACGCCCTGAGACCGTTGCGCTAGGTGTCTTCCAGTTTTTCGCCGTCGTTGCCATGTCTTTCGTTTGCGTGTTGCATCTTGTCATGTCATCATGTGCATTGCATCATCATGTTTGTGAGTAGAGGAATGGCCTGGACGGCGATGGGAGTAGGGTGGGCCAGTGAGTCTTGCGCGACAGCACAGCCAGCCACGGGAGGTGGTAGCACGCGGTACCACCGGCGGTGGTTTGGGTGGCTAAAGCTTGCATATCCGAGATTGAAGAAGCAGCACAACCATTGGATGGACATCCGACGACACTGCTACTAGAATCGTGTGTTGACTATAAGTTGACAAAGCCTTCCGTACGCGTCAACTTAGTAGGCCCACAAGTGACTATCACATCTATGGCAGAGAACATATAGCCCATTTGCGATTTGTTATAATGTACAACCCATTTTTGAATTCTAATGGAATTTACTGCAGCCCATTTGCTGTTCGTTAAAATTACAACCCATTTTCTAGCTAGGACAACGGTTAATAATTTCAACCAATTGCTAAAAAAAACAACAAAACTTCCCACATTTTGAGGGGATCCGTAATATTTTTTATCCCGAAATTTCAAGTCAGATTAAATATAATTTCAAAATAAATTTGTATTAGGTAAAAATCCAACGAAATTTTGCGCGTGCAACAAGTAATGAAATTAAAATTTTAAAATCCAAAAATAGTAATTTTGAAACTAATCACATGTTCGGCGTGTTTTTATATTTACAACCCATTTATTGTTTTTTAAATCCCATTTTATAATTACCTGTTCGGTGCGGAGAATATCAAGTCGACCTGGGTTGGGTATTCCGCAAAAAAATATAGCTGGGCTAGCCAGTTTCACCTTGAAAAATTAATATCCGGGCTGGATATTTGGTCGACATAAAATAATGCCTGGGCTAGACGGGCCACAGCTAGACCAGTTGATACCCTGCTCCTCTGAATAACAACAAAAAGATCGCTCAATAAAAACTCTACTCACACCTCAAAAAACAAATACTGCTCGAGCTACTGGGTCCCAGCTGTCGGCCGCTCCTTGTGCAATTCTCTCGTTTATTGACTATATAGTTTGACAATGGTGTGGGATCGTGATGTCAGGAAACCAGGAGGAAGCAAAAAAATATAATTGTATATAATAAGGAGGCACTTGCGTATGTACAACTATGGCCCTG
Organism: Triticum urartu; assembly: GCF_056163025.1. Taxonomy (NCBI): domain Eukaryota; kingdom Viridiplantae; phylum Streptophyta; class Magnoliopsida; order Poales; family Poaceae; genus Triticum; species Triticum urartu. Next base: position 253,659,949 of record NC_141876.1, on the reverse strand, counting down.
GTGGGTCCCTACTGTCACCCTCTCCAAGTAAACTCATCTCCTGATTCCTCATGTTCGTTGACCATGTTGACAACACGAGACGATGGCACCACGGCAAGCGCAACAACTCAAAGGATGACGGAGAGGGCCTCATGGGCCCTATGGATGGTCTGATACAGCGCCTGCTGCTCATTCAGGAAGCCAGGATCATCGGACCCCTATGAGCACCTTCGAGAGACTAAGCCGGCATGAAACGGTAAGATGATGAGTTGGTCGGAAGATCATATGGTTTCACCTCTGGCCTACCCGAGTTGTCGTATAGGCTATGAATGAAACATAAGACGATGAACTTCTTAAGCCGAGAAACAACAGAAGAGGATGATCTTCTTAACATGCAAATCACTAGCATTAGATCAACATGCAAAAACAATACGAAGCATTATTCTCAGGAGGCACGGTGAATAGCTCGTTATGCCGCATGCCACTACATTCCAAGCTCAAGTTTGCAATCAAAATCACAAGGCCTGGTATTTCATAGACAACATTCAGAACAAACTCTTAAAATACCTTACATAATTCAACATTCATGATTATGCATCTCATCAGAGTCAATATTTACTTATGAATTGAACACATGAATAGGAAAAAAGATCGATGCTGCTCACGGCAAAGAGCGCCCCTTTACAAAATATCAAATCCATGTCTTCTGACTAACATCAATGAGCAAAATTTGACAAGGTTTTCCAATTCCAAAATATCAAATGATTTTCTTCTTGCTAACATCAATGATTAAACTTTAACAAGCTTTTCCCATTCAAAATATGTAATGCCTATGATTGTTGAATGGGCAGGGCTTGTGATCAGTTTGCACATTGAAATGGCACATGGAGCCGGATTAACTTGCTTATCTTTGTGTGCAGTTCCACTGAAATCAAACAATGTCTTGCGTAGCATGGTGGATTTTGTATTTATATGTTGCAAGGCCTTGAAGATATTGGTAGATCCATTCAAGTAGATATTCTGGTGGCTCAAGGTGACATCGAATGATTAGAGAACCATTCGATGTCTTGTGCATGATGAAGTATTATGGAGGACACGAACCATCTAAACATTTTTTGCAGTTCCACTGAAATCAAGCTGAGCATCCCTGTCTGCATAAATACAGAAAAGTGTGATGAATATAATAGTGGTACTAGTTGATTAAACATATGATCACACATATAATCATCTTCATTATCTTAACAGGAAAATATAACAATATAATAGGTTCAATTAAACATTTATTCAAAATGATACAACAATATATGTAGCACAACATAACAAAGCACGATCATGTGGATGAAGGCCGATACCGACCTCATTTGTTACAACTGCGTCGGCCACTGACTTGGTCATACCTTTCCTTGTGGAGTGAATTTTGCACTCCACATGTTGGTGAGTTTCCCTTGGTCTCTGCAGACTAGTCATGTCACTAGCATCTACTAATACTCTAAAGCTTCTCGATCATCCCTTGTGTAATGTAGCGCAAATAGTGACTGCTTCTTTCTACAAAGTGGAAAGATTAACTCGGCCCAATAATGCGACAATTTGCCTTAAACACATTGGCTCCTTTTGTGCAGTTCAACTAAAATCAAAGTCAAAATAGAACCGAGCAGAAGTTTTGATATCCCTGTATGCACAAATAGGTATAAAGTAAACAATTACTGAGAAATAACGGTTGATGACTTATACGTGTAGAAGAAAAAAACATCTACCTTATCTTAATGGGAAACAAAGTAGGAAAGTAGCAATTCTCCTACAGTGTTATTCATACTTATTAATGGAGACATTATCTTAACAATACCTTGGTTCAACATGTATAAAGAACGACAAAGCAAAAAGGTACCATTCCTAAAACAGTGTAACTGATTCATATTAATAGAGACATTATCTTAACAATACCTTGGTTAAACATGTAGAAAGAACTACAAAGTAGGATAATACCATTTGTAAAACACCGTAACTGATATATAATAACAGAGACATTATCTGAACAATACATTTGTTAAACATGTACTCCCGCCGATCCCTAACAGAAATGGTACTCCCGCCGATCCCTAACATCCATATACATCGCTTAATTCTTGTACATAGTACCCCATTTATCTCACTTCATATTGTCTCCCACTCCTATGATATTCCTATCCTAGGAACAAAATGAGGTGGTACTAAGTTTGTGTGTGTGTAGGGAGAACAAGACATTGATGATGTGTATGAGTAGCCGCGAGAGTCGGCACTATGTGTGTGTGCACGCACACACACATAGACATGCATATCCATGTTTACGTAAAATTCTTACTTTCATCTCCATCTCCATCTCCATCTCCAATCATATTTGTCCAACTGGCACATTATTTACTTTATTAATTACGTAGCAATATTTACATACAACCATCACCTCTCGTTTGCAGCCATCCGGACCACTGCCACGCCCACTCCTGACTGCCCTGGCCAACCCAAACCCTCTTCATCACCCCCTGCGTGCTTCCTACCCAAAACGGTTAGTGCCACATTCATGCCCGGCCAGAGTGGACGTGACCTCTCACTGCGCCAGCATTGAAGCGGCATGCTGGCTGAGAGAGCACCGCATGCGCCGCTTTCCGGTGCACAAGACCGTTCCACTTTCAAACATCACCACGACCGGCCACAACATGCATGTAAAAAAGTTCTTGGGAGTCTATGCTACAACTAGTTGTCCTCCCCCTCCTCGTCTATCTCTTCCAGTAGTGCTAGTACTCCATGCTGCCATCCATCGACAAGCAGGCGGGAAAGTTTGTGTATACTCAGTTTGCGGTGAGTGGCATGCCGAGCAATCGTGTGGGGTGGAGAAGGGTGAGACACGAACGCGATAAGTATGATTTAAACATTGGTTTTGCTCGATGGCGTGATCCAATGAAATGAAACTCTGGTTTCCAAAAGAACACTGTACTACATGAGGGGGAAGCGGATTCAAGGAAGAGTGATGGTTTGCTTCTTCCATCCAACTAACTGCCGGGTCTACGTGATTTGACTATTCATTGGTCACTATTACTGTGGTGGTAGAGCATCATAGAGCGCCTGCACTCTTATTTATTTATTTATTCTGTGATAAAACTACTTTCTCCACTCTTACACCGGAGGAGTACGAAACGCGGCACCCCAGTGACTACATGGCCCACCTCCCACTATCACCATATTCCTTGGACATCATGCGACACCTCTGGTCCTTTTTTCTTTGCGTTTAACAAACACACTGTGGTATAGTAGTACTACGTAGCAGCCTACAGGCAAAGAAAAAATTACTATACACCAACGTGTATAGACTATTTTTCCCCCGGATTTGCTATGGAGGAAATGCTGGGTAGTTATGCACATGCAAAGTACTCAATTCTCGCGAACAATTACTCCTCTCTCCATCTCTCTGGATGCAGGCTCACTAGATCTATCTGCATGTAGCTCTCTCTCTCTCTCTAGTTTTGCATGCATGCGATGCGACTCTGTGTGTGTGTGTGTGTGTGTGTGTGTGTGCAAGCATGCCTTAAGCATGGTTAATAATATAGCCGGTTGATGGATAACATGTTGCCATGTCATCTATAGCCAATGTAATAGTCAACATGTATAGTAATGGGCTACAAGAAAGTTCTACTCCCTCCATTCCCTTATACAAGAAAGTACTATTGCCTCGATTAATTGTTAGTGGCCTTGTATAGATGCAAAATGTATTTTTCGTAGTGGCCAATCTAATAGTCAACATATATAGTAATGGGCTACAAGAAAGTACTACATTTTACCACATGACCCACCATACACTCTCACATACTAACTACGTCCTGTTTTATTAGTCCCCTATGTAATTTATGATAATTTTTTACCAAAGAATTAACTGACAAATTGTTAGTGCATGTTAAAAAAAATTATATCCTTGGATTCGTATTATGCAGGTAGTAGCTTCTTGCAGCCCGTGCTACAACCGGCTGTAAATCTACAACCCGCTTCTCTTCTCTCTCCTCTTCTCTCTCATCCAACTTAGCAAAGATACAATATTTAAAGGTTTGCAACCCGCCTACGTCACCTTATTATACTTACTCTAAGGAAGGGACGAGGAATATGGGAGAGACATGGGAATTATTGTGGTTGCGCGTGCGGTAGTACTATTGGAAAGAGCAGCACAAATATGCTAAGGCGCAGACAATTGTGGAAAAGTGAGATTTTCTTAGGCTAGCCATAGTGGTGGTGTCTTAGAGCATGGTTAATAGTATAGCCAGTTGTTGGCTATATGAACGTGCCATGTCATCTCAAATTAGCATTATTAACAACTCATACAATAGAGCTAGCTATAAGTTCATAACTTTTTTCAACCTTCTCTCTATGTCTTTCCTCCCATTAAATGCTTTTACCCAGGAGCACGCGTAGAGGTGGGCTCTTGCATGCGAGCCCACTCCTTCACTTTTTTCTCGTCTCTCTCATCCACATGGGTAAAAGTGCCATGTAAGCAGGCTTATACCCCACTATTGTACTTGCTCTTAGCCGTTATCATGCATTTGGGAATAGCAAACATGCTAATGTGGCAGAAAATTAAAGAAGAAAGGGAGGGTTAGAGTAACATAGGTAGATACTGTATTGTGTTAAATGTTATGATAGTTTATGTCATGCATGGTAATAAATATGATCATCTATAATACTACTCTATGATACTATGCACTATGAAGATAGTATCATACACTAGTATCATATGCATGATATTAGTATATGATACTCCCCACTATGAGTAGCCTTATACGCATACAAAAAAGGACCGGAGGGAGTATGAAGCTTTCAGATTTTGTTTCATGTATGTATCCTGACTCCAAGGTTGCCCCGTTACAACATTCCATCAAATACAAAGGAAAAATAACACGCATGCTGATGCATCTCAATGATTCACAGATCTTAGACAATTTTTACTTCACAACTAAAGACAAAAGTTGTGAGAGTGTGTACAAAAAAACTATTGATGCAGTCTCTAGGCCTTGAACCCTAAACAAGATTTAATTTCTTGGCTAGGTAGGACCCGTCGAAGGAAAGAAGCCTGGCACCCTCGGATCATACAATGCTGTTGTGTAGTTCCACTAAAATCGAGCTGAGCATCCCTGCTGGCAAAGATATTGAAGAAGTGTGATTAGTATAATAGTAGTGGCACTAGTTCATCTGACATAAACTCATCACAAATAGAAGCCAGCAAAAGTAGAGAAAGATCCACATGGAGATGGAGCTACATGGGGGAGCTGCGACAATGGAGCAAGCCGGCTCCAAAAGGAAGTTGTGCTACCTAGGACGTCAGGGTGTAGCTAGAAGGATGGTGGGAGGCAGCATCAGCCCATACTGTGGGGACCCCTGATCGGGACGCATTGACAGTGGGTTTTCTCCCTCGCTGCTACTGACCGCGTCTATGCAGAACATCCCCCCTTCCCTCGCTGGCGGGATCAGGCTGGATATGTGACCAGCGGTGTGGCCACCGTTGTTCTATGCGAGAGGGTGAGAAGAGAGCAACCCAAGCAAGCAGGCTTGTAGCTTAGGCTCCTGTTAGTGTATATATAGTGGAGCGGTTTTCTTTTTCTCCTGATATCAACCTTTTTTATATTGTGTACGTGTCATTGAAGAGTGAAATGATGGTTGCCGTCCGACCAACTTACTGTGTGATTTGACTACTCATATAGTCATATTACCGCGACCCCTGCACGTACTCCCCTACGTGTATGACCGTTCCTGAGTCTCACTTTTACTTATCTCTGTTTTCCTGCATGACACGTGGACCCGGATGCTGGATGTCCTTTTGGGGTTATGATCCTGAAAATGAGTACTAGGGGTACGAATGAGGGGTAGAGACTAGCTACGACGTAGGTGTGACACTCGGTGTTTAACGAGTTCAGGCCCCTCTCGGTGGAGGTAAAAGCCATATGTCTCGTGCCTTGAGGCTTGCTTTGATTCAATGAGTATGGTTACACAGATTGTATGTTCCCAGCTATGGAGAGGTGTCGTGGGAAACCACGGCCACCTATGGGACCAATAGTCCCTTTTTGGTTTGGCAGGGGGATGGCACGTTGCACAAAGAGCGGAAAAGCATGGAACAACATGATAGAGATCAGACGGGCAGTTTTACCCAGGTTTGGGCCGTCATGAGGCGTAAAACCCTACTCCTGCTTTGGTCGATTGATTGTGGAAAAATGGTGGTGAGGGCAACATGCTTGCCCAGCAGGGTCGCCGTGGGGCGAGTTACGCGCGCATGAGTGTGTGGAGGTATGAATCCTCTAACCCCTTCTACGGTTGCCTTGGGCCTCCTTTTATAGATAGAAGGGGTCACCACAGTGGCAAATCAGTCATTATGCACTGATTAGATAGCAAACAGTGCTATCATACCTAACTCTGCAGGCTGACAGTGTGCATTAAATGCGCCTCTCAATGTCACATCTTAGCTTGCCCGGCAGGCTCTGCCAGGCTATTTTGCCAGCTTCGCACCTGCTCTCTCGACACATCGCAGGAAGGGTGTTGCTTGGAGACATTTTCTGTATAAAGTGGCTACCATGTGGCGAATAACAGCCACTTAGTCACCTTCGAGCTTGACACCATACTGATTGACGACTTGGGTCGTGATGAGGTGGTGCGGCGGAGTGGTTCTGCCTCCGTAAGCCCCGGCAGGCCTGCCAGGATGCCTCGAATGCTTGCTTCCGGGGGAACCCCGTCCTTGCTGGGCTTGCCTGCCCGGCAAGGGAGGCTTTTCCCTTAACAATGTCCTGCTTCTCTGGCTAGTCTTGATCTTCTTGATTCACATGTTGGTTCCTTCAAAGGGCTGGTCCCTCGCGCTCCAATATGATCTCGACGCTATAGTCTTGTTCTTGTGCCTGTGCACAGTCTGGGAAATAGACCCACGGGTTGTTTCACCAAAAGAAGCCCCCAGGTCTGTCCCGAACGCGCTTCTGGGAGTCGTCGGGGTAGGCCCTAATCAGTGCACAGGCAGGGGCATGGAAGTGGCTGCCCCCTTGAGATCTTCTTTGCTTCTTCATTAATCTTGAGTCTGGGCCAGTTTCCAGTTTTCCCGCGCGTCGTGTGCAATGTTATGGAAACCTCCAATCGTCGGCCCATTAAAGGGCCCAAAGATACGAAAGGCCTAGTATGGGCTGAAAGACGTCTATACATGGGCCGAAAATGAGACGGGTTGGTATTATACTGGACGACCCACATGACATTGTTGGGCCGGTTTCGGGAACACCATAACGGGCCATGAGTTACCGAGCCGTAAAATGGTCTATATGCGAACATACCATTAACAGGATTTTCATGGGCCGGCCCCCTACCTTTTGACCAAGTCAAACTAGTCAGCCTTTGTAAGCTAAATGGGCCAGTGTTGGGCCGTCGGCCCGTCGCACATGTCAACATATTATAGGCGCTTATCTGAACCAATGACGAGCTGACACATGTTTCCTCCAGCCAATGAGAATTTTACACATGGAAAATCGCCATTGGTCGTTTCTGTTAATGGGTTATCGGATCCAAAACCAGACTTGATAACCTAACAGCGACCTGTTATGGTGGATGCCATGTGTCACTTACCCTTGACGAAAGCACTTCCATGACGCGTGATTTATCGTCATGGAAGTGCATAGTTCCGTGATGTTAATTTTGGTATTGTCATGGAACACTTCTACGACAGCACATGTATGACTATCTTGATTCTGTCATAAAATCATCATGGATGTACATGCATGACAGAAAACGTGACCTACTGTGACAAACACGTATCATCACAGAAGTGTATTTTTTTGTAGTGAATAGGGGAAGGAACAATTGGCAGAAATATACAAAGGCGTGTGCGGCTCGCATATTGGATCAAGAGTCTTGGATGGAAAAGCTTTCCGGCAAGGTTTCTACTGGCCCATGACCCTCCAGGATGCAATTGAGCTAGTCACCACATGTGAAGCCTGCCAATTCCACTCCAAGAACATCCATCAACTAGCCCAGACTCTCTAGACGATCCATTTATCCTGGCCATTTTCGATATGTGGGCTCGACATCTTGGGCCCCTTCCCCCTTGCTACCGACGGCTTTGAATTCTTGTATGCAATCGGCAAGTTTACAAAGTGGCCAGAAGTGGAGCCTGCGAGGAAGGTAACCGCACAATCAGCTATCAAGTTCTTGAAAGGATTGGTGTGCCGTTTTGGAGTACCCGCCAGAGTAATCACTCACAATAGCACCCAGTTCACAAGCCGTGCCTTCATGCGATATGTTCAAACCCTCGGAAGCAAGGTTCCGTTCACTTCTATTGCTCATCCCAGGAGCAACAGAAAAGCTAAGACGATGAACGCTCAAGTGCTGCATGGGCTCAAGACAAGGACTTTTGATAAGTTGCAAAAGTGTGGCAGACGCTAGATCGACGAGCTGCCGGAGGTTCTTTGGTCCCTCTATATGACACCAAATCGAGCTACGAGCCAAACTCCCTTCTCCCTAGTGTATGGGGCAGAATCAGTGCTCCCCATAGAACTCATATATGGGTCACCTCGAGTATTTGCCTACGACGAAGTAGAGCAAGAGCAACACCAGCATGATGATGCAGTGCTCCTTGAGGAAGATCGTCTCTGGGCTGCTGTGCGTGGCGCATGCTACCAGCAAGCCTTGCGCCGCTATCATAGCCGCAGGGTCCATGCTTGGAGCCTTGAAGAAGGTGACCTTGTCCTTAAGCATGTTAAGTCTACCAAGGGTTCCAACAAGTTGCTGCCGAAGTGGGAAGGCCCTTACCAGGTAGCACGAGTCATCAGACCTCGCGCGGTCCGTATGGAGACCGAAGATGGCATAAAAAGAAGAAATCATGGAATATTGAGCATCTTCGCAAGTTCTACTCGTAAGGCGCGGATGCCGGGCCCAGCCCCGGCAACCACCCTTTTGTACAAGACTTGCCGATGCGCATGCAACCCTTTGTACAAAGCCAGGCACAGACCCTAAGCACAGATAATAAAACGAAGCGCTGGCACCCTAAAAACTTGCATGCATATTTAGTTAGCATAAATTTCCCATGATTGCTTAGAAGAGATCATATCCTGTATTGTTTTCCCTCTGTACTAATTACAGGGCCCCTACCGTGGAAATGGTCACGCAAAGGAGGAACGGAAACAAGCTGACATATCGATCCCCGACAAGCTAGACAAATAAGTTTTCTTTGAAATATCCATAACATGTCTCTTTAAAGGAAAAACTTGTGCATAGACAAACCTTGTCACCTTCAAAACATTTGTGCTCCCATACTTTGATTAGAAGAGTAGTTCGATCAGGCTGGTCACAGTGACATTTGACAGAGAAGGTTTGATAAGGAGCCGGTCCCCTTCCACGATCATGAGCCTACCAGGCCAAGCCTTGCGGCAACAACGGAAGGGGCCGGCAAGATAGCTTGCCGGAGAACCTTGTTTACTTAAAAGTATAAAGGAGTCACTCCTCTGCATGGATAAGATACATGCACAAGTACCCAGCGATCATGTCTTTTTTCATTAATATGCAGATAAAGAAGTACAAACCTTGTAGAGTAGAGAAATAGATGAAAAAGATTACATATTCAAGACTAAAGATTGGCAAGGTCCTACACATTTTAGATTGAAAAAATATAAGTGCCCTATAATCCCTTTCTTGTCTCTCTCCTCCTAGGGGCTATAGGGAGAGGCAAAGAGGGCAAAAGGAGCGCCTAGGAAGAAGCCTAGCCTAACCCTATCAGGGCCTCCGGGACGCAGCCTGACAAGATCGGGAGTGCACAGACGAAGGCAGGGGACGGAGAGAGCGGCTAGGCGATGCCCTGTTCACCGCCACCAGGGCCAGCAGGACGCGACATCATGGACACCGGTAGGAAAGACGAAGCAGGAGTCCACAGGGAAGCCTGCCGTGGTCTAGCTGGAAGGGTGCTAGAGGAGGCGGAGGCATCCACACCCAACACCCCAGCAAATCGCCTTGCCGGGGAGAAGACCCACGTGCAGATGGTGGTGCCGCTACCCCCTGTTGATGGTGAAGGTGCCTCCGACGCTCAGCTAGAGTTAGAGTCGCCTTCCTCCCACTCGACACCGTCATGTTCTCCGATACTGTCCTCCTCATCATTTTCACTCGAGGAGGAGCTTTCATCGTCGGTTGAGCTCTTCATGCAGCAACCTAAGCGAGCACCCAAGCACCTGAAGACCTTGATGGAGAGCATATTAGCCTCCATTAGCTTGAAATGGAGAACGTGCCCCCCACTAGGCTATGGTCACGATCGAAGGTTTTCCAGCCACGCTAGAGGAGCATGACATAAGGAGCCGGGAACTCTACGTTCACCCGCATGCTGCTATTACAGCAGCCCCTCATGTGCAGCCTCAGTCTGGGCGGTTGTTCTTCCTGCATCACTCTTGCGAAAGGAGTTGGGAGCCTAAGACGACTACACGGAGGTCCGCGCAGCTGGACGATGAACTCCAATGGCTGGTTCCCAACATGGCAGTCATACATCTTTGAAAGGTAGCAAGTGCATTACATAAACCAAAAGGCATACATCTATAAGCATAAGTTCCAGAAGGACATGCCAAGGTGGTTTTCTCTTCATCAGGTTGTGAAACAGGCATTTCAGAAAATCTAGAATATCCATCAAGAAAGCAAAAGTGTGTGTGCTTAGATAGTCTTTCTAGCATTTGATCAATAAAAGGCAAAGGGTAAATGATCTTTTCTAGTTGCTTTATTGAATTTTCTAAAATCGATTACCATTCTATAGCCAGTAACAATTCTTTGTGGAATAAGTTCATTTTTATCATTAGGACAACAGTAATAGCTCCCTTCTTAGGGACACAATGAACAGGACTTACCCATCTACAATCATCTATGGGATAGATTATACCCGCTTCCAAAAGTTTTAGTATTTCAGTTCTTACCTCTTCTTTCATTTTAGGATTCAAACATTGTTGATGATCAACAATGGGTTTAGCATCAGGTTCCATATTAATCTTGTGCCAACAGGGAGTGGGACTAATGCCCTTAAGATCATCAAGAGTATATGCAATAGCAGCCCGGTGCTTCTTCAGAATTTTCAACAATCTTTCTTCTTCATGTTCTGAAAGGTTAGCACTAATAATAGCAGGATATATCTTTTTCTCATGAAGATAAGCATATTTCAAAGTGTCAGGCAATTGTTTTAATTCACACACAGGATCACCTTTAGGTGGAGGAGGACCTCCTAGAGTTTCAATAGGCAAATTGTGTTTACGTAGAGGTAATTGTTCAAAGAAGATCTTGTCAATTTCATTTCTTTCATGCATACACAAATTGTGTCATTTCTCATTTTCATGGTCTAGCAAATAATTTTCTAGTGGATCACTAGGAGGCACGGCAATAGAAGCAAGACCAATTATTTCATCCTTACTAGGTAATTCTTTCTTATGAGATTGTCTATTAAACTTAGAGAAATTAAATTCATGAGACTCATTGCCAAAGCTAACACCGACAGTTTGTTTATGACAATCTATAGAGGCATTGACAGTGTTAAAGAAATGTCTACCAAAGATAATGGGACAAATGTCAAGAAAATCAGTATGATATTTTATTTTGCCACAAAGACTTCAACATCTCTAACAATCCCAAGTGGTGTGATGGTGTCTCTATTAGCAAGTTTAATAGTAACATCTATGACTTCTATTTTAGCGGGTGCTATGTCATTCATAATTTCTTGGTATAAGGTAAAAGGAATAGCACTCACACTAGCACCTAAATCACATAAAACACGATAACAATGATCTCCTATTTTGACTAAGACAACGGGCATGCCAACAACGGGTCTATCTTTATCTTTTTCATCAGGTTTGGCAATTCTAGCAGCTTCATCATAGAAATAAATAACATGCCCATCTATGTTTTCTACCAGGAGATCTTTAACCATAGCAACACTAGGTTCTACTCTGATTTGCACAACAGGTTTTGGTTCTCTAATATTATATTTGCGAACCACACTTGAAACCTTAGCATGTTCCGTTATCCTAACAGGGAAAGGTGGTTTTTTGATATAAGTAGTAGGCACAACTGGATCAACATTGTAAATAATAGTTTCATCTTTAACTATGACCAGTTCTTTAATTTCTTCTTTAATATGGGGATGATATTTAAACCACTTCCCCTTAGGGAGATCAACATGAGTAGAAAAAGATTCACAAAGAGATGCTACTACCTCAGAGTCAAGTCCATATTTAGTGCCAAACTTTTGAAATGCATTGATATTCATAAAAGATTTAACACAATCAAATTCAAGCTTAATACCTGAGTCTTTACCTTCGTCGGGTTTCCAATCTTTAGAGTTGCTTTTAATTCTTTCTAAAATATCCCACCTGAATTAAATAGTCCTCTTCATAAAAGAACCAATACAAGAAGTATCAAGCATGTGGATTGATCATCACGAGAAAGTCAAGCATAAAAGTTCTGAATGATAATTTCTCTCGAGAGCTCATGATTGGGGCATGCATATAACATTGACTTAAGCCTCCCCCAAGCTATATCGGTACTTTCTCCTTCACGAGGCGAAAAATTATATATGTAATTCCGATCACGATGAACTAGATGCATAGGATAATTGTTTTGGTGAAACTCCAATTTCAATCGATTCTAATTCCAAGATCCAATATCATCGCATAGCCTATACCATTTCAATGCTTTTACCTTCAAAGATAAATGGAAAACCTTCTTCTTAGTTTCATCTCCGGATAAACCTGCAAGCTTAAGTAATCCACAAATTTCATCCACATATATCAAGTGCATATCAGGATGTTCAGTTCCAGCTCCTGCATAAGGATTAGCTAGCTGTTATTCTATCATACCCGAAAGAATTTCATAGCCAATATTTTCAGTAGGTGCAGTAGGTCGAGGGGTAACTAATTGTGGTTCTGGTCGAGGTGAAGGTACCCCAAACAAACCCCTCATAGGATGGTTCTCCATAGTAATAAGTGGCAATAAATTTTAGCACGTAATAATAATTTTTCCTTACCAAGAGCGCTTCACTCCCCAAAAATCGTGCCAGAAAAGAGCCTTGATGACCCATAAGTATAGGGGATCAATTGTAATTCTTTTGATAAGTAAGAGTGTCAAACCCAATGAGGAGCAGAAGGAAATGACAAGTGGTTTTCAGCAAGGTAATTTCTACAAGCACTGAAATTGTCGGTAACGAGTAGTTTGATAGCAAGGTAATTTGTAACGAGCAAGTAACGACAACAGTAAATAAAGTGCAGCAAGGTAGCCTAATCATCTTGTGGCAAAGGACATGCCAAAACAGTTTCTTATAATAAGCAGAGCGTTCCCGAGGGTACACGGGAATTTCATCTAGTCACTTTCATCATGTTGATTTGATTCATGTTCGCTACATTGATAATTTGATATGTGAGTGGACTGGTGCTTAGGTCTTGTTATTCCTTGAACAAACCTCCTACTTATGATTAACCACCTTGCAAGTATCCGCAACTACGATAAAAGTATTAAGATAAAATCCAACCATAGCATTAAACTTTTGGATCCAAATCAGCCCCTTACGAAGTAGCGCATAAACTAGGGTTTAAGCTTCTATCACTCTAGCAACCCATCATCTAATAACTGCCCCACAATTCATTCCCTTTGGGCCAAGTATGGTGAAGTGCCATGTAGTCGATTTTCACATGATACCACTAAGGGAATCACAACATACATATCATCAAAATATCAAGCTCATATCGAGTTCACATGATTACTTGCAACGTGACTTTTCCCATGACCTCATGAACAAAAGTAATGTAGCGAGCAAACCTCAAACGGTCCAATATCTGTGCTCAGGTGTCATCCCTAGATCAGTAATGCTGACACCACACAGTACTTGAAGGATTTATAACAGAGTAGCAATCACACACTTATTACATCGAGAGTCTCAAAAGAGAACTTATTACAATAAATATGGCTTGGAAGATAAGTGAGTCCATCAACTCCAACGGCATCACTGAGTATAGAACCACGACCTAAAAGCACCTTACTCGTCGTCTGAAAAGTCTACAACATTAACGTTGCAGCCCGAAACGGGTCAGCACATGGAATATGCTGGCAATGTAACACATAGAGAGCAATGAAAGAATAAGGCTATACTACATGCATATTTGGCTGGTGGAAAGCTCTATGGTTACAGTTTTCTGGAAAGCCAATTTTTCCCTATTGCAAAGGAATAGAATTTATTTAACTATCATGGTGGTTGTTAAACATTGAGAATGGTTGACAGCATTCTCAATCCCAATTAAGCATCATCATTAAACAAAACCCAATAAAATTAATTTTAGAGTAACATGATGAGATTCACATGATAATCCACGTACTAGATACTCAAGATGTCCATAACCGGGGACACAGCTAACCATGATTAGTTTATACACTGTACAGAGGTTTGCACACTTTTACCCACAAGACTCGATCTCCTTCGTTGGATTTCTCGCACTACATGGAGTTTGAGAAACGGATGACCGAGACATAGTCTTTCAGAAGCGCTAGCACCTTACGAACGGGTAGACCGTACCAACCTACATCCCCTACATCTGCTAGTCTACCACTGTAAGAGTTCGCACGACTTAGTCAACTATGCTAGAGCCCATAGTAGCTTGTGGCTGCACACGGAAGTTTCTAGTATGAATAATTTCATGATCCCTTTGAGCCTGGGTGGCGGTCCATAAAAAAACAGGCAATAGCTGGAATACCTAGGTGCCTCAGTCCACCCAGATGTGTGTTAAAGTTGCCACCTTAGACAAACCTTTAATTTAACAATCTCACATCTGTCATGGATTTCACTCACCCAATCCACGTCTACTAGCATAGCATGGCATAATGAGGAAACATAGAGGTAACTCCCAAAGGTTTGATAATAACAGGTAATAGGCACTACCTCAACTACTTACCAAACCCAAAATTTAATTAGATCCTAATCATGCAATGTGTGAGGATTGATATAATGCAATAAAATTGGGTAATTGGAAGTATGATCAAAGTGTTACTTGCCTTGCTGATGATCCGTGAAACCTAGCGATTCGAAGTAGCAATCGGCGCACTTCGGGTACTCTATCCCAAACAAACAAGCATACAATAAGTACTCTTCTAATGCACAGGTAAAAATCGAATAAGAGATCTAACCAGAAAGTTCAACTTAAGAACTCCGGTTGGCAAAAAGAATCAAATCGAACAAAGCAACGAAAGACAAACGGCAAAAGAAATAAGCTTCGTTTACTAATCTGAAACTAGGGAAAATTTTACTGAGGCAAAAACTTGTTTGGGTTGGTTAAACGGAAAGAGGGTTTCGAGACGAAACTCCAGGTGCTTGAATCGCCTGATTCCGACAAATGAGTGAAAAGTTAAACTAAAACAAACTTCGGATCAGAAATCGCGATCAAAAAAATTGCGGATTTAATCCGAGAAAAAGAAAAACGACGAACAGGTTAACGAACGAACGTTTGTTAACAGGAACTAAACAAAAAACGCTTTCGTTAAAATGAACGGACAAGCGAACGCTCGCTAAATGAATAAACCAGAGAAAAACCGACCTATTTAATAAAAAAATGAAAACTAGGGATTTTTTTAAAATACCGAAACGGCTTTTTCTCAAAAACCGGGCGGCGGATACCTCGGCGGCGGCGCTCCGGCGAGACTCCGGAAAGGGGGCGGGTGGCGCGAGGCGGCGGGGCGGCGGCTCCGGGCGGCGTGCAGCGGCGGCAAGCGGCGCGGGGCGGCGGCAGGCGGCGGCCGGCGGCGCGGGCGGCGTGCGGCGGCGGCGCTGGGGGCATGCGGCGGCGGCGGCGGTGTGGGCTGCAAGGGGGGGGTTATAAAGAAGCGGGGAGAGGCTACTTGGGGGAGGGGTCGGCCTCAGGAGGCGGAGTCCTCCCCAGACTCGGGCAGCGGCGGCGCTGGTCGGGACTCTGTCTCGACCCGGCGAGAGGCGGCGGCGGCGGCTGGCTGGGCCGGCCCTCTCGGCTGGGCCCTTGGCCCAGTCGGGCACGGGGTCTCTTAAAAAAACAATTTCGCTGCGACTAAAAAAATTCTAGAAAAATAAATAAAATTCTAAAAATGCCAAAACAAATTTTCTCCATCTAAATAAAATATTTAGAACAGGATGAAATTTTTTGGCTCTAAATGCAATTTTGAAAACGTGTAATTTTTCCTAAATTCAAATAAAATAGCAAATAAAACCAAAATAGAATCTTATTTTTTTTTATTTAAACCCTCAATATTTCTTTATTTTGGGAAAGTCATCTTATTCCCTCTCTCATAATTTTCATAATAGAAATAATTGAAGATGAAATAAATAAAATCAAACGATCCTATTTTCAAAATTTGAGAAAACTCAAATATGAAAATAACGAAATCCCAAACTCTCTCCGAGGGTCCTTGAGTTGCGTAGAATTTCTAGGATCAACCAAAATGCAATGAAATACGATATGCAATGATGATCTAGTGTATAACATTCCAAATTGAAAATTTGGGATGTTACAAACCTACCCCATTAAGATGAATCTCGCCCTCGAGATTCGGGTTGGCTAGAAAATAGGTGAGGGTGGTCCTTCAGCAAATCTTCCTCTTGTTCCCAGGTGGCTTCATATTCCGTGTGGTGGCTCCATTGAACTTTGCAAAACTTGATAACCTTGCTGCGGGTGACTCGGCTGGCATGCTCAAGGATCTTGACTGGTTTCTCCTCATAGGTCAAATCACCGTCCAACTGAATCGCTTCCAGCGGCACTGTATCTCTCAGCGGTATATCAGCCATCTCTGCATGGCACTTCTTCAACTGGGAAACGTGGAACACGTCGTGAACTCCTGACAATCCTTCGGGTAATTCCAACTTGTAGGCTACGTCTCCCAGACGCTCCAAAACTTTGTATGGTCCTACAAAACGTGGCGCTAATTTTCCCTTAACTCCAGAGCGCTTAACTCCTCGAAGGGGAGATACTCGAAGGTAAACTCGGTCTTCGACTTCAGAAACTGTCTCCTTGCGATTAGAATCTGCGTAGCTCTTCTACCTGGACTGGGCTACCTTGAGCCTATCGCGAATCAATTTTACTTTCTATTCAGACTCCTTAATCAGATCCGGTCCAAACAACTGACAGTCTCCAATTTCATCCCACGACAATGGGGTTCTGCACCTCCTTCCGTACAAGTCTTCGAAAGGGGCCATCTTCAAACTGGATTGATAACTATTGTTGTAAGAGAACTCTGCATACGGCAAATTCTCGTCCCAACTAGATCCGTAATCTAGCGCACAAGCTCTCAACATATCCTCCAAAATCTGATTGACTCTCTCGGTCTGTCCATCTGTCTGCGGATGAAAAGCTGTACTGGACTCCAGCCTGGTACCCAAAGTTTCATGCAACTGATTCCAGAACTTTGAGGTAAACTAGGTTCCTCTATCTGACACAATGCTCCTTGGAACTCCATGCAGACATACGATCCTGGTCATGTATATCTTTGCCAACTTTGCACTGGTATAGGTAGTCTTTACTGGAATGAAATGAGCTACCTTTGTCAAACGATCGACTACAACCCAAATCGAATCATAGCTTGAACGAGTTCTGGGTAAACCCGTAATAAAATCCATGCGTAACTTATCCCACTTCCATTCGGGTATCGGCAATGGCTGTAGCAATCCTGCTGGCTTCTGATGCTCTACCTTTACTCTCTGACATACATCACAAACTGCTACATACTCCTCAATATCCTTCTTCATTCCGGTCCACCAGAAAATATCCTTCAAATCCAGATACATCTTGGTATTTCCTGGGTGAATCGAATAGGGTGAATCATGGGCCTCTTGCAGAATTAACTTCCTGATCTCCAAATCTTTAGGCACATAAACGCGGTCTTCAAACCATAAGGTATCATGCTCATCCTCACGAAATCCTTTAGCTTTTCCTTTGCTCATTTTCTCCTTAATAGATGCAATCTCCTTGTCAGTCTTCTGAGCTTCTCTGATCTTATCCATCAAAGTAGACTGAATCTCCATTGCGGCTACATAGCCTCTCGGAACTATTTCCAAACATAGCTCACGAAGATTTTTGGCTAACTCCATTGGTAAACCTCTCGTCATTAATGTGTTGACATGACTTTTATGGCTCAACACGTCAGCTACTACGTTAGCCTTTCTGGGGTGATAATGCAATGTCATGTCATAATCCTTGATGAGCTCCAACCATCTCCTTTGTCTAAGATTCAACTCCTTCTGCGTGAAGATATACTTCAAATGCTTGTGATCCGTGTACACCTCACAATGATTTCAAATGAGAAAATGTCTCCAAGTCTTCAATGCATGCACTACTGCTGCTAACTCCAAATCATGCGTAGCATAATTCAACTCATGAGGATTAAGCTGTCGCGAGGCATAGGAAACAACTCTTCCTTCCTGCATAAGCACTGCTCCAAGTCCTCGACGTGAAGCGTCGCAATACACCTCATAATCCGTGGTCTGATCTGGCAAAATCAACACAGGTGATGTAACCAAACGTTTCTTCAACTCCTGGAAACTGGCGTCACATTCCTCGGTCCATATGAACTTTGTATCCTTCTTCAACAACTCCGTCATAGGTTTTGCAATCTTCGAGAAATTTTCAATGAATCTTCGGTAGAATCCTGCAAGTCCAAGAAAACTCCGGATCTCTCCAACTGTTGTTGGCACTTCCCAATTTGTCACAGTGTCAACCTTGGTGGGATCTACTGCTATACCTTCTCCACATATAACGTGTCCGAGAAATCCAACTTCCTTCAACCAAAACTCACATTTGCTAAACTTGGCATATAACTGATGTTCTCTGAGGTTTCCAAGTACCAAACGCAAATGCTCCTTATGCTCCTCTTCATTCTTCGAATATACCAGGATATCATCGATGAACACTACAACGAACTTATCCAGAAACTCCATAAACACCTTGTTCATCATGTTCATAAAATATGCAGGGGCGTTAGTCGGACCAAATGACATAACGGTATACTCGTACAGCCCATTCCTGGTGGTAAAAGTTGTCTTGGGTATATCCTGTTCTCGAATCTTCAACTGGTGGTACCCTTATCGCAGATCGATCTTGGAAAATACCTTAGCTCCTTGCAATCGATCAAACAGATCATTGATCATCGGTAGTGGGTACTTGTTCTTGACGGTTACTTCATTCAATCCTCGATAATCAACAACCATCCTTAACGATCCATCCTTCTTCTCCACTAGAAGTACTGGCGATCCCCAAGGTGAAGAACTTGGGCGAATATGTTCTTTATCCAGTAACTCCTTAATCTGCTTCTTAATCTCTTCCAAATCCTTTGTGGGCATCCTATATGGTCTCTTAGATATTGGCCCTATGTCTCGCAAAAGATCAATCAAAAACTCAATATCTCTATCTGGTGGCATGCCTGGCAACTCTTCTGGAAATACATCAGGGAAATCTTTCACCACTGGTACTTCCTCCTGCACAAGTCCTGTTAAGCAATTTACTTGAGTCCTTTTCGGCACATGCCAGGATACATACTTGATCGTTCTTCCTTCTGGCGTGGTAAGAAAAATTGACTTACTGGCACATTCAATATTCCCTTCATACTTTGATAACCAATCCATGCCTAATATCACATCCAATCCTTGAGATTCCAATACTATTAGGTCTGAGGGGAATACGTAGTTACCAATCCTTAATGGTAACCGATCACACCATAGACTAGCCATATACTCTGCTCCAGGCGAGGTTACTAACATGGGTGATCTAAGGGCTTGGGTTGGCAGTTTATACTTATCCACAAATCCCCTTGATATGTATGAATGCGATGCACCAGTATCAAAAAGAACGAGTGCAGTAAATGACTTAACCAAAAACTTACCTATTACTGCATCGGGCTGGGCTTCAACTTCCTCCACATTTATGTGGTTCACCTGTCCCCTGTTAAAAGGGTTCGGCTTCTTCCCAGAGCTTCCATTGCCATTTCCATTTGGGGCTTCAAGACATTCATTGGCATAATGTCCGGTCTTCTGGAACTTAAAGCAAGTGACTTGGCTCAGGTCTCTCTTGGCTGGGGTTGATGGGTTTGTACGGTTCTGGCCGTTGCTTCCTCCATTCCCATTACCAGTCTTGGTGCCATTATGATTGTGCGAGCTACCTCCTCCATGGGTATGCTCAAAATGTCCTCCCGGTCTAGGGGTAAAACATGGCTTCTGCTGAGCTCCAGAATTGTACTTCCCTTGTCCATACTTCCTCTTACGGTTCTCAATTTGCTGCTGCTTCCCTTCAATCATGAGAGCACGATCTACCAACTCCTGGTAGTTGTTGAAGGTTGCTACCACCAACTGCATGCTCAACTCATCATTCAGTCCTTCCAGAAACTTCTCCTGCTTAGCCACATCCGTGGCAACGTCATCTGGGGCATAACGTGCTAGCTTACTAAAATCCTCCACATACTGGCCAACTGTCCTTCCTCCTTGGCGCAAATTACGAAACTCTTGCTTCTTCATGGCCATAGCTCCTGCTGAAACATGGGCAGTACGGAAAGTCTGCTGGAACTGGTCCCATGTGACAGTGTCGAGAGGGAAAGTGGTTGTGAAATTCTCCCACCATGATGCTGCGGGTCCTTCAAGCTGATTTGCGGCAAACTTCACCTTTTCCGCATCTGTGCATCCTGCCGTGGTCAACTCCCTTGCTGTCTTGCAGAGCCAATCATTTTCTACTATCGGCTCGGTGCTACTGGAAAACACTGGCGGATTCAGCCTAAGAAAACGGGCTAAGTGATCAACAGGTGGTGGTGGTGGTGGGTTGTTGTTGTTGTTCCCCTAATTCTGATTCTGGACTAGCAACTGCATCAATGTGTTCTGCTGCTGGATCAACTGAGTGAGATCCGGTGGTAAGGTAAATTCGGGGTCACGTCTCGGAGGCATCTGAGGGTTTAGAAAGGATGAGATTTAAGAATAGAGAGGGGTCTAGAGAGAAAACACTGCCCATATGCTCACGAGGCAAAAGCAAACAATTCACTTCATTCAATCAATCAATCAAACAATGGCATACAATCGTTCTAACTATCGCAAAAGTGCTCGGACTACTATATTTACATGGTGGACTACTACTACTGATGGGATGGTCTACTAGAAATATTCTTTGGTTGCAGACTCCATGATATCTGCTCCAGCTTCATCAACATAGTCATCATCACTATCATCTGGATCCGAGTCGGTGTCGTCGATGATGGTGTAGTCTTCCGGGCGAATCTCCTTGGGTTCTTCGTCTTCTTCTACTGGCGTAGGGCCTCCCATAAATATTCCGATCTTCATTGTTAAGTCGGCATTCTTGTCCACTAATACTTCGATTTCTTCTTCATAATCTTCACGTGTAGCCTTGAGTTCTTCCTCCAGTTCCTTGATCCTTGTCCTTGCCTTCTTCAGATCCATCATGTCGGCGCACATCTGGTTCTCCTGACGTCGAATGTGCTGGTTTAACTCCTGGATAAAAGCTGCAATTGATCTATCCTTCCTGGTGGTGATCATCTCCCAGTGTTCATCTCGGCGCCCACAAATCTGGTAGATAGTATCCTTGAGATCATTGCGGTAAACTTCTCCAATGCGTCCCATGGCGGTGTGAGCTGCCATGCTCTTTCCTAGACTCCAGGTTGGTGCATCAAAGGAAAACTCGATGGGCTCAGTGACTGGCATGAACGTCCTTCCTGGAACTTGAACTTGAATCATCCAGCGCTCCTCTTCAGGTAAAGTGGCGTTGTAGGTTCCGGTGAAGCTTGGTACTCCTATGTTCAGGTATCTAGTGACTTCCTTCAAGTGACGTCCAAAGGGTGTATCTTCATCCGGTTGCGTGAACTTGTTCCTTGCATCCGCCATCCTAAAAGAGTAGAAAAGATGAGGAGTCAGAATGAGAACAGAGAGCGGTGATCTAGGGCTTTAGCTTAGTGGTCGTGTCCTACAGTCACTGTGTGCTCTGATACCATCTTGTAGCGACCATACCTCAAACGGTCCAATCTCTGTGCTCAGGTGTCATGTCTGGATCAGTAATGCTGACACCACACAGTACTTGAAGGATTTATAACAGAGTAGCAATCACACACTTATTACATCGAGAGTCTCAAAAGAGAACTTATTACAATAAATATGGCTTAAGGCCATCTAATAACGATAACAACGGAAGTCTTGGAAGATAAGTGAGTCCATCAACTCCAACGGCATCACTGAGTATAGAACCACGACCTAAAAGCACCTTACTCGTCGTTTGAAAAGTCTGCAACATTAACGTTGCAGCCTGAAATGGGTCAGCACATGGAATATGCTGGCAATGTAACACATAGAGAGCAATGAAATAATAAGGCTATACTACATGCATATTTGGCTGGTGGAAAGCTCTATGGTTACAGTTTTACGTAAAGCCAATTTTTCCCTACTTCAAAGGAATAGAATTTATTTAACTATCATGGTGGTTGTTAAACATTGAGAATGGTTGACAGCATTCTCAATCCCAATTAAGCATCATCATTAAACAAAACCCAACAAAATTAATTTTAGAGTAACAAGATGAGATTCACATGATAATGCAGGTACTAGATACTCAAGATGTCCATAACCGGGGACACGGCTAACCATGATTAGTTTATACACTCTGCAGAGGTTTGCGCACTTTTACCCACAAGACTCGATCTCCTCCGTTGGATTTCTCGCACTACATGGTGTTTGAGAAATGGATGACCGAGACATAGTCTTTCAGAAGCGCTAGCACCTTACGAACGGGTAGACCGTACCAACCTACATCCCCTACATCTGCTAGTCTACCACTGTAAGAGTCCGCACAACTTATTCAACTATGCTAGAGCCCATAGTAGCTTGTGGCTGCACACGGAAGTTTCTAGTATGAATAATCTCATGATCCCTTTGAGCCTGGGTGGCGGTCCATAAAAAAATAGGCAATCGCGGTAATACCCAGGTGCCTCAATCCACCCAGATGTGTGTTAAAGTTGCCACCTTAGATAAACCTTTAATTTAACAATCTCACGTCTGTCATGGATTTCACTCACCTAATCCATGTCTACTAG
Organism: Triticum urartu; assembly: GCF_056163025.1. Classification (NCBI taxonomy): domain Eukaryota; kingdom Viridiplantae; phylum Streptophyta; class Magnoliopsida; order Poales; family Poaceae; genus Triticum; species Triticum urartu. The sequence continues at coordinate 253,636,900 of NC_141876.1, read as the reverse complement.
CATAGCATGACATAATGAGCAAACGTAGAAGTAACTCCCAAAGGTTTGATAATAACAGGTAATAGGCACTACCTCAACTACTTCCCAAACCCACAATTTAATTAGATCCTAATCATGCAATGTGTGAGGATTGATCTAATGCAATAAAACTTGGTAATGGGAAGTATGATCAAAGTGTTACTTGCCTTGCTGATGATCCGTGAAACCTAGCGATTCAAAGTAGCAAGCGGCGCACTCCGGGTACTCTATCGCAAACAAACAAGCATACAATAAGTAATCTTCTAATGCACAGGTAAAACTCGAATAAGATATCTAACCAGAAAGTTCAACTTCAGAACTCCGGTTGGCAAAAAGAATCAAATCAAACGAAGCAATGAAAGACAAACGGCAAAAGAAATAAGCTTCGTTTACTAATCTGAAACTAGGGCAAATTTTAATGAGGCAAAAACTTGTTTGGGTTGGTTAAACGGAAAGAGGGTTTCAAGATGAAACTCCAGGCGCTTGAATCGCCTGATTCTGACAAACGAGCGAAAAGTTAAACTAAAACGAACTTCGGATCAGAAATCGTGATCAGAAAAATCGCAGATTTAATCTGAGAAAAAGAAAAACGACGAACAGGTTAAGGAACAGACGTTCGTTAACAGCAACTAAACGAAAAACACGTTCATTAAAACGAACTGACAAGCGAACGCTCGCTAAATAAATAAACCAGAGAAAAACCGATCTATTTAATAAAAAAATGAAACGGCTTTTTCTCAAAAACCGGGCGGCGGCTACCTCGGCGGCGGCGCTCCGGTGAGACTCCGGCAGGGCGGCGGGTGGCGCGAGGCGGAGGGTCGGCGGCTCCGGTCGGTGTGCAGCGGCGGCAAGCGGCGGGGGCGGCGGCAGCAGGCGGCGCATGCGGCGTGCGGCGGCGGCGCTGGGGGCGTGCGGCGGCGGCGGCGGTGTGGGCTGCAGGGGGCTTATAAAGGGGCGGGGAGATGCGACTTGGGGGAGGGGTCGGCCTCGGGAGGCGGAGTCCTCCCCGGACTCGGGCGGTGGCGGCGCTGGTCGGGACTAGGTCCCGACCCGGCGAGAGGCGGCGGCGGCTGGCTAGGCCGACCCGCTCGGCTGGGCCCTTGGCCCAGTCGGGCGCGGGGTCTCTCTTTTTTTAAAAACAATTTTGCTGCGACTAAAAAAATTCTTGAAAAATAAATAAAATTCTAAAAATGCCAAAACAAATTTTCTCCGTCTAAATAAAATATTTAGAACATGATGAACATTTCTTGGCTCTAAATGCAATTTTGAAAACGTGCAATTTTTCCTAAATTCAAATGAAATAGCAAATAAAACCAAAGTAAAATATTATTTGATTTTTTATTTAAACCCTCAATATTTCTTTATTTTGGGAAAGTCATCTTATTCCCTCTCTCATAATTTTCATAATAGAAATAATTGAAGATGAAATAAATAAAATCAAATGATCCTATTTTCAAAATTTGAGAAAACTCAAATATGAAAATAACGAAATCCCCAACTCTCTCCGAGGGTCCTTGAGTTGCGTAGAATTTCTAGGATCAACCAAAATGCAATGAAATATGATATGCAATGATGATCTAGTGTATAACATTCCAAATTGAAAATTTGGGATGTTACAAGTAACTACTCACAAATGATAATCATGCTCAAGATCAAAGGGGTATTAAATAGCATAATGGATTTGAACATATAATCTTCCACGAAATAAACCATGTAGTAATAAACTAAAAGATGTAATCAACACTACTAGTCACCGACTGGTACCAATCTGAGGTTCCGGTACAAAGATTGAACAAAAGAGATGAACTAGGGTTTGAGAGGAGATGGTGCTGTTGAAGATGTTCATGAAGATTAGCCTCCCAAACATGAGACGGTTGTTGGTGATGATGATGACGATCATTTCCCCCTGCGGGAGGAAGTTCCCCCGACGGAATCGCTCCACCGGAGGGCAAAAGTGCTCCTGCCCAAGTTCTGCCTCGAGACAGCGACGCTCCATCCCGAAAGTTCTCTCCTTATTTTTTCTAGGTCAAAATGAATTATATACCATAAGATGGGCACCGGAGGTGGGCCGAGGAGGGCAGAATCCACTAGGGCGCGCCTGAGCTGCCTGGCGCGCCCAGGTGGGTTGTGCCCAGCTGGTGGGCCCCCTCTGGTAGTCATTTGCTCCATTATTTCTCATATATTCCAAAACAATTCTCCGTAAATTTTTAGCTCATTTGGAGATGTGTAGAATAGGTGACTCTGATGTAGCTTTTTTAGGTCTAGTATTCCAGCTGACGACATTCTCCCTATTTGTGTAAACCTTGCATATTATGAGAGAAAAGGCATTAGAAATACTCAATAAAGCATTATTATTAATAAAAACATTATAAATAACAATAGGAAAACATGATGCAAAATGGACATACCAGGGAGAGCCGCCGTGGAGATGTTGCCCGCAGCGCCGGCTTTGAGGTAGCAGTGCCATGGGACTGTGGGATTGAGCACCATCAGCATCGAGAGGTCGAGTTAAGGAGAAGGTGCAATGCAATGAGTGTACAACCTCTTTGGTAGCGCTAAGTAGGCCTCGGCTTCATCCGAGGAGTAGGTGTGGATATTGCGGTTCTAGTGGAGCAGGTTAAGGTGGCGCTGTGGGCATGGATCAACCGCGATAGACGAGGAGATTGTCAGAGAACCTCCTTGGAGGTGGAGGATGGGGCAGCTGAACCGGCGGGACGACGAGATCGATGAATGATCCTCACCCGGGGCGGTGGATGAGGGACGTTGAGCTATTGCGGTGGACGACATCATCAGGGAAGAGGCTCCGGCTAGGCAGCGGTGGGGTGGTGGAGGAAGCAGGGTGGGGTTTTGCAGCTAGAGTAGAGAGGTTATGGCAGCATGGGATTTCGAATGGTGAAAAGGAGGTGATGGGAGGGGGGAACCATGACTTAGGGACGCATTTGTCCAAACTGTAGGGTGTGTTACAACAGTACCCCCACCAATTGGAACTAGCGGCCCTTTCGGCTCAGGGTTAGAAGGGGGGTTTCGCGTGTCAGGATTTGGCAGCTGGAGGCAGTTTTCTGTGTGTTGTAATTTCATGATAGCAAGGCGTGGGTTGTGAACGCGCGATTTTTCAGAGCACAAAGAGACAAAGCAATATCAGAATTTTTGTGATAACAAGGTGTGGGTCGAAATTTAGGGACAAGCCTAACATGTAATAATGTACGTACCAAATCAATTCGCACTTCCCTCAACGAAAAAAACAATAAAAAATAAAACTATTCGCACCATGCAAAGGGAGAGCCTTGTCCCGTTTTACTGTACGAATGCTATTTAAAGCTATGAATCCATGTTATGTCCAATTAAATTTTTTTGCTGGCTGTATAATGCATGTAACCTACTCATAAGAACATTTTAGTGCATTCCAAATGTCTATACTACCGTTGCAATTCGAACTAAATTTGAATTTGTTTCTCTATTTGAATAAGAATCTACAATCATGATTGTTGCCAAGTTAAACCATCATTTGTATATTATCTTAACAACACACCACATGATTACCATAGAGTTAGCTATGAACTATTTGTACTATATGAACTCGAATTCAAAATTTTGAATACACTTGATGTTGATTCCAAATAATAGTACATTTGATGTACTAACTAGATCTTCATAATCTAAACCATGTTCCATACGTAAACTGTGTTTATCACACAAAGTATAGTGCTACGCCCCCTACATTGCGACAAGTATTTCGCCCTGAGCTACAAAAGCCAAACATTATCACAAATTCAAATATATGTTCTATATATTATATGTAGTATAACATGTTCATAACCACACCATGTGTGTCACCATTATATTCATGCATGTGTTGGCTTAAAACACTATGATCTCTTGTTCAAATATCCAAATCCTCTTTTATAATGAATTATGATCTATGTTCGTCTTTTACACCCACCTAATTCTCGTATCTTTGTAGCTACGCTAACTTTCTCTCATGCATGCACACGCCCTCCTCCCTCTCACCCTCCCTCGGCATTATGCAGCTCCATCGCGCACATTCATTAATTCTCTTTAGGCTGTTCACCCATGGTGTGTGTACGCCCCCAGCTCCTTCTTTCTGGCACACACCGATCGATATACCTCTCTAGCTAGGTGTGCTTACCACAAACACAAGCTTTCCCTCTTCTCTTCTCGCCGTCCATACCCCCATCTGTCTAATACGATTCCATGCATGTGCACACCCCCGACTCTCTTTTCATCGATCTCATACTCGCACACTCCTCCCCCTCGATATAGTAGGCCTCTCTCACCACTTCCTAGCCACATCCCTCTCGCTATCCTTCTCTCTAGGAATTATTTTCTTCTAACACATGCATGCATGTATGTCGATCGATCTCCCTACATATACCTAGGTCAATTATAACTCTTTTTCCCCATGAACCGATCGATGTACCTCACAAGTTATGTCTCTCCCTTTCTCCAACACAGGACGATGGATCTTCCTATGTATTTACGTCTTATTACCATAGCTATATCGTCCCCCTCATCATTCGTGCATGCCTCCTGACCCATCTCTCACACGCACGTGCACAGACATGCAGGCATCCCCTCTCTTATTGATATTGTAGTCGTGCCCTTTGTTCGTCTAGCAGGCTTCTCCCACCATTTGTGAGAAGCAACTCCAACACCAACCCTCCGACAATCTAGCTCTATCTCTCTCTCCCAACCTTATTCCTCTCCTACACATATGCATGGATGCCGATCTATCTCCCGCAATACATAGGTAGGTCTCTCTCCTTCTCCACACATATACCAGTCGTTCTACCTCTATAGTTAGGCCTCTGCCCCCCCCACACACACAGATAGTCGAACGCTATAGGTAGGTCACTACAAGAAATATGTCAATTTGTGACCTTCTCAGTGACCCAGGAAGAAATGGTCGGAAATCTATGACCATTTGGGACCAATTGGTCATAAGCTGTTCAGGGGGCTCCAAACCCTAAACCATAATGACCATTTTGGTCAGAAAGGTCGTAAAGCAGACAACACTGGTCTGCTACCCTTGTTCTAGCTAATCATGACCAATATAGATGGTCATAGCCTTGTAAATTTTGGTGCATTGCTATGACTAGGCACCACCTCATCAGTTTTACCTATGTGTCATGTCCATGTGTTAATTTTTGCCATAGGTTGTGAAGCAGCCTACATTTTAGTCATGCCCAAAATTCTCATAAAATCTTTGGATCATATCTTCCTCAAATATGTCAAAAACCTTCCTTGCATAGTTCAAAAATAATTCAAGAATATTCATTTTCCTATGGTGTTCAGAATAGCACATTGTGAAGAAAAGTGCTATTTACAGTTGAGTCCCCCTCCCGGGCCAGCGTGGGGCGGCTACATATGTGAGTCCCCCTCCTCCTTCCTCTGGGCCCATGTCCCGGTGCTAGCAAGGGTTTGGTCTTGTAGGGGTTTGATTCACAACATGGACGCGTGATTTACGGTCTGAGAGTTTAGAACTCCTGCTGAATCTAGTCCCTTTGTCAGGCAGTTTTTTTCGGGATGGCACGTTTGTGGATAACAGTGTTGGGGATGTGCTTTGCATACTCTTGTGAACTAGGGTGTGGGTCTTCGTATCTAGTACTTCAGGGTACTGATTCATGTTCTTATAAAATCTCAAAGCAAATTGAGTAGGGTGTGAAGAACTTCTGCTTAGGTCTAGTGTACGATAGAGAAAAACATGCACAATCTCACAACAGATGAGCCTCAAAGTGTAGTGCCATAACCACACAACAATTGTGGTGACTCTACTTAGCTATGGCGATTCATCCGGATTATGTGATGAATATAGAGATACTTATTGAGGTTGGATGCTGATTATCTACTAGAACTAAGAAGAGATGTACCTTGTAGTAGAATTGGTAGTGATAGAGTTGGTGAATCTATGTGATGTAGAGAAACACTAAGATCATGCAGAAAATATATTAGTTTTGCTAATACTTACGACTAAATTAAAGTGTGCTTATTTGAAGGTGAAACACTTGTGCATACTGATTTGTGTCCTTTGTGGTTTGGGAAAAGGAAATAGAAAGTTGTGGTTATTGTATAATGTATATTTTTCTGCAAGCTCTAATCCTTCTATGGACCGTTCAAACCATGCAACATATTTCAGCTTTGGTCAACCTTGTTTCCTTTATTTTTATAATATATATTCCGTGTTTGATGAGTTTTATCGGTCCAAGGCTGATCGTCCCCTCCTCCCTCCGTGAGAAGGATGACTTGGGCATCCCTGGGCATCTCAACCACCAAGGTCACCAGATCCGGTCCTCATCACCAAGATTGGTACTACCCCTCCATCGGTAATCTTCTCTATAAAATTTAATTTAGTATACTTCTGTAAGTTTCTTGGTCAACTCTGGAATAAAATATACTCCAGTTGAACTTGCAATGTAATATAGGAGTAGTATTACAACAAAAAAATCCGCAATTCACAAGTCATCAACGCTCGACGAATTAAATGATCATCTGAAATCTCTTTAGCTTTAGGTGAATTTGCATGCACAGATAGGTTCATGCGTAGTAGTTGTCCCTGATGGTTTTTGTTCTTCCGCGTTTCCATTTCTCTGAAACAAATCGTCCTGGTTTATGCATTATAGGTCTGAAGCATGAGTAGGCAGGTGCTCCTGCGGCCAAAGGAGAGGAGGAGGCCAACATCCAGCACCAACTTGGTTAAACTCTGCATCAGTTTTTACGTTTCATTCCATGACATGAATGAAATTTGAGAAAACCATGTGTGTGCATTACATTTGACTGGACCTTTTGGGGTTTCTCTTCATGTTTGTCTAACCAAGGCGTAGGCTGTATGCATGAGGTGCATTACCAATTGCTAGCTTTTTTGCAACTACCTAAGATGGATAAGTGTTCAACGAAAGTACTTTTGTGTTTGTGTTGCGCAACAATGAACTATTTACCCTATGTAGTCGAGCAATTAGTATCCATACATGCCCAGTGCATGGCTAAGTCATGAGTTTTATTTTTAAACACTTCCCCATGCTGTAACTATTGTAATTGCCAAGTGTGAATTTTGTACATGAGGTGTGTGTTATTCTCCTTCTTATAGTAATTTCCAGTAGCCTGCTTGTTATGTGGAGTGCATTTGCCATGTGTATCTGAAGTGATCAACACCTACTATTTATGGAGACTAAAATGGTCTGGACCTGGAATTTCAATTTTACTTTCATTTTTGGTGTTAGGCTGTCGATAAATTAGTGTTGGTACCATGAAGCTTGAACTGTTATTTTCTTTTGTTAAATGAACTACTGCCTTGGCGCATATATGTATCTTCATGAGTCGCAATACTCCTGACATGTAAGACTTGAGCACACCAACAAAATTGATGGTGACTCTGTCCTCGGTGCCGCTCTTTATTCCAGTGGTGCGCCCCCTCCCTGTTCTCCCACCTCCCCCAATGGTATTTTGTTTTGAGTCCGTTATAAATTGTCATTCTTAATGATTTGTGTAAAATTAGTGTAGAACATATGTCTTGTTATCTTAAATCATTCATGCCGTGCTCAATGAACCATCTAAGATTGAATCATTTTCTGCAATTAACATCTAGAACCATTCTGGCAGTATTTGTATTCATGCAATAACTATGTGTTCTTGTCTCTTGTGTTGTTTCTGTGAGCTAGTCCTTGTGGTATTGTTACATGTTACATGTAGAGATGCTTCATGATTTAGTCCATAACTGCTTTCTATATTTGTTTTTATTTTGTTTCTAACTCTTTTGGTTTATTGTTAGATGCCTTTGTTCAGCCTCTATGAACATATCCAGAAATGGTGTTTCCTCTCATTTACAGGAGCTCCAGCTTGAAAGCGCAGAAGTCAGAAGTATATTTCTAGTAGTAGTTATATGTTGTGATAGTAGTTATATGTTGCGATAGTATCAAACATAATGGTGATGCTTTTTTGTCTCTTCCTCACTAAACGCCCGCTTCCTGGCTCCTCCCTCTTTGCCTAGCGGTTAAGTAGATAGTAGGTCCCCCTGGCCTCGCAACCAAGAGTCCCTCTCAATCTCACTTTCAATTTGAGGATCCAGAGAGGTGTTTTCATATTCATCTCCGAATATTTGCCATCTCGGAATATTTTCGATTTCATTTTTCTATGATATGTCTTTCTGTATGAAAATTGGTTATTTACGATGTACGATGATCCCTGTTAAGTATCCGTTTTTCGAGTCCATGATATAATATAACCAAATTGGATAGATCTTCCACCTGTTTAGCTAAGAAAGAATAGATACAGAGTTGGATAATAGATCGATATGAAGATCATGAGCTGCCCCATAATGAAATTGCCAGTAGTCGCGAATATCTCCTTCTTCCCTAATCCAAGATTGGAGAAAGAAGATCTAAGAGGGACCTATGGAGAATGTAGTCAGAAATCCATAATAGAGTCCGACCACAACGACCGAATTAATTATCCTCATCGAGAAACTTAGACTACTAAATAGAAAAGCCCTATTTGCAAGATGGAACACCCATTGATATGGTCTTCAATCCCTTAGGAGTACCCTCCCGAATGAATGTGGGACAGATATTTGAAAGCTCGCTCGGATTAGCGGGGGATCTGCTAAAGAAACATTATAGAATAGCACCCTTTGATGAGAGATATGAGCAATAGGCTTCAAGAAAACTTGTGTTTTCAGAATTATATGAAGCCAGTAAAGAAACAAAAAATCCATGGGTATTTGAACCCGAGTACCCGGGAAAAAGCAGAATATTTGGTGGAAGAACAGGTGACCCCTTTGAGCAACCTGTTCTAATAGGGAAGTCCTATATCTTAAAATTAATTCATCAAGTTGATGAGAAAATTCATGGGCGTTCTACTGGCCCCTACTCACTTGTTACACAACAACCGGTTAGAGGAAGAGCCAACCAAGGGGGACAACGAGTAGGAGAAATGGAAGTTTGGGCTTTAGAAGGATTTGGTGTTGCTCATATTTTACAAGAGATACTTACTTATAAATCTGACCATCTTATAGCTCGCTAAGAAATACTTAATGCTATGATCTGGGGAAAAAGAATACCTAATCATGAGGATCCTCCATAATCTTTTTGAGTGCTCGTTCGAGAACTACGATCTTTGGCTCTAGAACTGAATCATTTCCTTGTATCTGAAAAGAACTTCCAGGTTAATAGGTAGGAAGTTTGATCGGAATAAATATAAATTCTTTTCTTATTTCTATTTTATGATTGACCAATATAAACATCAAAAACCTACCTAATGGAGAAGTCATTGGCGAATTCACAAGGCCCTCTAAGGGGGGGGGGGGGTTGGAGATTCTTGAAAGAATGCATGGCTTCCTCCTATTCCGCTTCAACAGAAGCCCTTAAAATCCTGCTGCTATGGCAGCAAGGGTTATCCATTTCATAGGCGAGGGTGGGGGTGATAGAGGCAAAGGTGTCCCGATGTTTCGATGAGATGGTGGCTATCGTTTCTGTGGGAGTAGACCTTGATGATCCGACTACGAACGTGCGAGACGTCGCGCCTTAGGAATCGCTAAACCAACTTCCAAGGGTTATTGACCATGCCAGAGGACGATCAACTTGACCACGAGGGTCTGTTTCCTGCGAGCAAACGAAGAACAAGCAAGAAACTAAGATTGCAATCTGGATATTGCGAATATAAGATGAAAGCTTTATTGATCAAGGTGGGGTTCTGTGACGTCTTGGTCTGGTCGTTGGACACAAATGAAGTACGCGAAGTTGCAGCTATGGCGAACTTTTAATTTAAACAAAACCCAAAGTCTAAATGATGCCCTAAGGGCTGTATATATGGAGGAGAGAGGGGGAATTTCGTGGCCCTCGGTGGTGGGGTCCGAAACCAACCCTAACTCTTGTTTCCCCACACATACGGACTCTAAAAACAGCCTATACTCAACTACTTTGAAAATACATGGGCCTGGCCCAATAATAAGGTGACGCAGCACCTAGAATAGCCTCTGGACGAAATTTATGAAGTGGCATCGTGTATATTTCGTCCCATGCTTCATGCACTCATTATGGTGGCTTCAGAGTCCTGGAATCATCACTTGTAACTCCGTTCTTGTTCCCCTTGCGCATGCCATCATCTCCATGCTTGAACTTGCTCCAAGGTTCATCTTTCTTGTCCAAGCTAGGCCCTTCATTTGTAAGCAAAACAAATGTATCCAATTTAGGCAGCATCATATTCTCATGAACATTAGAATCGTTACCAAAAAACGAAAGTACCTGATAATTCAATTGGCGTGCGCGAGCTCTAGTAATTGGTCCAGTATGTATAGCAACAGGGGCTGTGGGTGTAACAATGGTATTGATGTCCTCATCATCCTCCCCTTCTTGTAATGAAGTCGTCCTTGATGAAAGTTCATCGTCCTCACCCAAATAAGGCTTCAAATCTGCAATGTTAAAAGTGGGACTAACCCCAAAATCTGTAAGCAGCTCAAGTTTATATGCATTATCGTTTATTTTCTCTAACACCTTAAAAGGACCATCAGCACATGGCATTAGCTTTGATTTGCGCAAATTAGGAAATCTATCCTTACGCAAATGTAACCAAACAAGATCTCCAGGTGTAAACACAACATGTTTTCTACCCTTATCTCCAACAAGTTTATATTTAGCATTCATACGCTCAATGTTTTCCTTAGTTAACTCATGCATTTTTAAAATCAATTCAACACGTTCTTTAGCATCAAAATTAACCTTCTCCGAAGATGGAAGAGGCAACAAATCAATAGGCGCACAAGGTAGGAAACCATACACAATTTCAAAAGGGCACATCTTAGTAGTAGAATGCAATGAACGATTATAAGCAAATTTAATATGAGGCAAGCATTCTTCCTACATTTTCTTGTTATTCTTCAAAACAGCCCTAAGCATAGTAGACAATGTTCTATTGACTACTTCAGTTTGTCCATCAGTTTGGGGGTGACAAGTAGTACTAAAAAGCAGTTTAGTCCCCAACTTAGCCCATAAACATCTCCAAAAGTGGCTAAGAAATTTAGTATCACGATCTGAAACGATAGTGTTTGGCACACCATGCAAGCGAATAATTTCACGAAAGAACAAATCAACAACATTAACAGCATCATCGCTTTTATGACATGGTATAAAGTGTGCCATTTTTGAGAACCTATCCACGACAACAAATATGTTATCCCTCCCCTTCTTTGCTCGAGGTAAACCTAAAACAAAGTCCATAGATATATCCTCCCAAGGAACACTAGGTACATGCAAAGGCATATATAAACCATGAGGACTGAGTCGTGACTTAGCTTTTTGACATGTAGTGCAGCGGGCAACAAAACGCTCAACATCCCGTCTCATCTTTGGCCAAAGAAATGTGTAGCAAGTATATCCTCCGTCTTCTTGACGCCAAAGTGTCCCATTAATCCTCCTCCATGCGCCTCCTGCAACAACAAAAGACGAACGGAGCTAGCTGGAATGCATAGCTTGTTAGCACGAAACACAAATCCACTGTTAAGAACGAACTTGTTCCAAGTTCTCCCTTCCTTACAATTCTGCAATACATCTTTAAATTCAGCATCATGCATATATTGATCTTTGATGGTCTCCAAACCAAATATTTTAAAGTCAAGTTGTGAAAGCATAGTATAACGCCGAGACAATGCATCAGCAATAACATTTTCTTTACCCTTCTTGTGTTTAATGACATAAGGGAATGTCTCAATGAATTCAACCTATTTAGCATGTCTACGGTTCAGTTTTGTTTGACTTTTAATGTGTTTCAAAGATTCATGATCAGAATGTATAACAAATTCCTTTGGCCATAAATAATGTTGCCATGTTTCTAAGGTCTGAACAAGAGCATATAATTCTTTATCATAAGTAGAATAGTTCAGACTAGGCCCACTCAATTTTTCAGAAAAGTATGCAACAGGTTTGCCATCTTGTAATAACACACCTCCTAATCCAATTCCACTAGCATCACATTCAAGCTCAAAATTCTTATTAAAATCAGGAAGTTGGAGTAAAGGAGCATGTGTCAACTTATCTTTCAATACCGTGAAGGCTTCTTCCTATGCGGCACCCCAAACAAAAGGCACATCCTTCTTTGTAAGCTCATTGAGAGGTGCAGCAATGGTGCTGAAATCTCTCACAAAATGCCTATAGAAACCAGCGAGGCCAAGGAAACTCCTCACTTGCGTGACCATTTTGGTCTGCGGCCAACTCTCAATAGCTTCAATCTTGGCTTTATCAACTTCAATTCCCTGTGGAGTAACAACGTAGCCAAGAAAATATACTCGGTCGGTGCAAAAGGTGCACTTTCCAAGGTTACCAAACAAACATGCATCACGTAGAGCAATAAAAACAGCACGTAAATGTTCCAAATGTTCCTCCAAAGATTTGCTATAAATCAATATTTCATCAAAGTAAACTACCACAAATCGTCCAATGAAAGCACGTAAAGCTTTGTTCATTAACCTCATGAAAGTACTAGGTGCATTAGTTAACCCAAAAGGCATGACTAACCACTCATATAATCCAAACTTAGTTTTAAATGCTGTTTTCCATCCATCTCCCAATTTCATACGAATTTGATGGTATCCACTACGCAAATCAACTTTGGAGAATATTGTAGAGCCACTCAATTCATCAAGCATATCATCTAGCCTAGGAATAGGATGACGATGACGAATAGTAATATTATTAATGCCTCTACAATCAACGCACATACGCGATGTACCATCCTTTTTCGCCACTAAAATGATAGGAACAGCACAAGGACTAAGGGATTCGCGTATATAACCTTTGTCGAGCAGTTCTTGTACTTGACGCATAATCTCCTTCGTCTCCTCTGGATTGGTACGGTATGGTGCACGGTTGGGTAATGATGCACCGGGAATTAAGTCAATTTGATGCTCAATCCCTTGAATAGGTGGTAATCCCGGTGGCACGTCTTGTGGAAAGATGTTAGTGAACTCCTGCAAAATGTTAGTGACAGCAGGAGGCAAAGAGGAAGGCACGTCCTCGAATGAAAATAATGCCTCTTTGCACACAAAAGCATAGCAAACAGATTTGCTAAAATCTAGATCATCAATATCAGATTTGGTGGCAAGTAAACATGCACTTTTCAATTTAATTTCAGAAGCAACACTAGATTGTTTATTATTAGGCTGCATTTTTTGCTCAAATTCTTTTGCCACAATCTGATTTTCACTCTTATTTTTCTCCTGTTTTTCTTTATTAGCTCTATTAATATCATCTTTCAAAATGGAATCAGGAGTCATAGGAAGCAAAGTAATATTTTTATCCTTATGAACAAGAGTATACTGATTGTTTCTAGCATGGTGTACAATTTTTTTATCAAATTGCCATGGTCTACCAAGTAATAAGGAACATGCTTGCATAGGTACCACATCACAATCAACATAATCAGCATATGTAGAGATACTAAAATGCACACGAACAGTACGTGTTACCTTAACCTTGCCGCTGTTGTTGAACCATTGGATGTAGTAAGGATGTGGATGTGGTCTTGTGGTGAGAGATAGCTTTTCCACCATCTCCATGCTAGCCAAGTTATTGCAGCTCCCTCCATCTATGATGACGCGAACAGAACGTTCCTTCACAACTCCCTTTGTATGGAACAAATTATGCCTCTGATTTTGCTCAGCTTGTGTAACCTGCACACTCAAAACACGTTGAGCAACTAAACATTCATACCTGTCAGCATCTTCAGCAACCATGTATTGCGTCTCATGATCAGAATCCTCTCCACCGTGTTCTTCATGTGTAATAAGAGCCAAAGTCTCCTCATCATAGTCACTAGCAGACTCATACCCACCATCCTCAGTAGCAATCATCACAGGCTGAGATTGGCATTCTCTCGCAAAATGTCCTCTTCCCTTACAATGACGACAAATAATATCACTTGTGTGCCCTGTTGATGCCATGGAAGAAGAAGAGCTCGGCGCAGGCCCGGCAGATGTGCTCTTGGCAGATAGTGGTGGTTGGGCCTGCTTTCTTGTATCATGACTGGAGGTGGCACCTGATGGAGGTGTTGGTGGAGTGGAAGTAGAGGATGCACGTGGTGTCCATGATGAAGATCGACCTGCAGAAAAGTTAGTTCGCGCCAATGCCTGTCGATCCTGCACTTCACGTTCAGCTTTACAAGCAAGATGGAATAAACGAGTGATATTAGTATACTCCTTATACTGTAGAATGGTCTGAATCTCTCTATTTAATCCACCCATAAAATGTGTAAGCATAGCTTCATTCTCCTCAACAATACCACATCTAATCATGCCAGTTTGTAATTCCTGATAATATTCTTCTACATAATTTTTTCCTTGTCTTAAGCGCTGCAATTTTTGAAGTAATTCACGTTGATAATATGGTGGAACCCAACGAGTATGCATAGGAGTTTTCAAAGCAGCCCAAGTAGCTGGAATAGGATATAATCTACAATGTTCAGACCACCAAACACATGCAAAGCTAGTGAAAGCACAAACAGCAGTAGGAACACGTCTCTCCTCAGGATATTGTAAACATGTAAATCGTTGTGCAGTTTCTAACTCCCAAGTAAGATATATATCAGGAATATATCTACCCTCAAATGGTGGAATATTCAATTTTAGTTTAGGAAGATGGTCATGTACCTCAGGTGGTGGTGCAGCCCTACCGTTGCGATGATATGCATGAGGACGACCTAGTGGTGGTGGTGCTGGTGGTTGCACGTAGTTCTGATTTTGATCAACCTCATCCTCGTAATGGTCCTCCACCTCTGCAGTAGTAGCAGGAGCGACAGAAGCACCAATAGTAGGTACAGCAGCACCAGAAGTTTGACCAGGCTCAATGGGAACGCGTTGTGCTCGTCCCACTTGATTTGGAAGACGATGTTGTTGCTGTTGTAGAGGTGCGACATGTGCAGCGGGCGGTGGAAGACACGCGAGCAATTCATTAAACTTGTTATCGAGCTTTGTTTCGAACGCCTTCTCAATGCCATCTATCTTCTCCATGGCCTCTTCAAATCTGTTTAGCACATCTTCCACCTGTCCACTCATCATTTGATGAAACTTATCATGTAACTCTTTGTTCGTCATGTTCTCCTAGTCAATCGCGTCGGGTTGTGATCCTGCCATGGTTAGCAGCAATAGAAACACACAAGAATATGATCCTACAGACTACTAGAAAATGGCGATGGTGGAGTGTCACAAATCCGTCAAGCGAATCTCAAATTCTTACCAGTTCTTACCAAGCAGCAGGCGGTGATCGGCAACCGTCGTAGTCAAAATTCTCAAAGCTTGGATAGAGTGATTACCAGGGAGAGTCAAACGCACGACGTAGATGTATGTGGAGCTAGGAAGGCTTATAATATGGTAGCAAAAAGGGTCAGCAATAATCAATTCAGAGATGCAAAGTTGAAGAAACGCTCAACGACGGTACTGTGCTGGTCCTAGGCTAGACCGTGCTAGAGACGTGAGCCTAGAACACTAACAAAATCACGGCGCTGCACGTAAACAAGGGAGGAGCACGCTTTGATTTTTTTTCTTTTTTTCACTTTTTTTTGCAATTTTTTTCCTCTTTTTTTTGCTCCGCAACAATTTTTTTTCGAAAAAGTCTACAAATGGTCTAAAAACTGCCTAGCCAGAATTTTCCAGACTTAGTTTTTTTTAGTTTGGAACTATTTTTCTTCTGCGGATGGCTCGAAAGTTGGGGAGTCCTACTCTGTCACGGCCCGGAGTATCGCATGATCTGGAACTCAAAAACAAAGCAAAAAATACTAGACTCGGACTAGGACTGGTGGCGGAGATGAATCTGGTGGAATCTCGGACTGGCGGCGGCGATGAATCTGGTGGAAATCGGAGTGGTGGCGGATATATGTTGCAGGTGGACTCGGATTGGCGTGATGGCGGCGGAGATGTGGTGGCGTATATGGACTCAGATTGGTGGTGAATATGTGGTGGTGAATATGGCAACGATGATGAAGATGGTGTGGTGGTGGTATATGGCAGCAGCGATGATGATGATGCGGTGGTGATATATGGCAGCGGCGACGTGACAACCTGTGTACATAACTCGAAACTCTAAAGGACTAGACGCTAAGACCAGCAACTTGACACGCGATGCAACCGCAAATTCAACAAAGAAAATACAGAAAAGATTATGCAAAGGCTCAGATTGGTTCGGATAGGATGAACTAACCCTAATTTTTTTTTGGCTTTTTCGTGGACTATAGGTACGAAGAAAAGATTTGATCTAAACTACAAAAAACTGAAAAATCTCACCGAGCAACTTGGAAATCTGATACCACTTGATAGAGGCAAAGGTGTCCCGATGTTTCGATGAGATGGTGGCTATCATTTCTGTGGGAGTAGACCTTGACGATCCGACCACGAACGTGCGAGATGTCGCGCCTTAGCAATCGCTAAACCAACTTCCAAGGGTTATTGACCACGCCGGAGCACGATCAACCTGACCACGAGGGTCTGTTTCCTGTGAGCCAACGAGGAACAAGCAAGAAACTGAGATTGCAATCTGGATATATTGCGAATATAAGATGAAAGCTTTATTGATCAAGGTGGGGTTCTGTGACGTCTTGGTCTGGTTGTTGGATACAAACGAAGTACGCGAAGTTGCAGCTATGGCGAACTTTTAATTTAAACAAAACCCAAAGTCTAAACGATGCCCTAAGGGCTGTATATATGGAGGAGAGAGGGGGAATTTCTTGGCCCTCGGTGGTGGGGTCCGAAACCAACCCTAACTCTTTTTTCCCCACACGTACGGACTCTAAAAACAGCCTATACTCAACTACTTTGAAAATACATGGGCCTGGCCCAATAATAAGGTGACGCAGCACCTAGAATAGCCTCTGGACAAAATTTATGAAGTGGCATCGTGTATATTTCGTCCCATGCTTCATGCACTCATTATGGTGGCTTTAGAGTCCTGGAATCATCACTTGTAACTCCGTTCTTGTTCCCCTTGCGCATGCCATCATCTCCATGCTTGAACTTGCTCCAAGGTTCATCTTTCTTGTCCAAGCTAGGCCCTTAATTTGTAAGCAAAACAAATGTATCCAATTTAGGCAGCATCATATTCTCATGAACATTAGAATCGTTACCAAGAAACGAAAGTACCTGATAATTCAATTGGCGTGCGCGAGCTCTAGTAATTTGTCCAGTATGTATAGCAACAGGGGCTATGGGTGTAACAATGGTATTGATGTCCTCATCAGGGGGAGAAGCAAGCCGAACCTCTGTTCGACCCGGACACGTCAAAAATTCTCTGCGCCGAGAGAAAGACGAGATTCAGTAAGTAATTCAGTGAGTGCTTTCTTTTATAAGAAGAGCGTCGACTTTTCTGGCTGACTGTGAGGACGCCTCTGCATCCCGGGAGCAGACCGCTCCCCCGGAAGCTGTGTTCAGTCAAGAGCGGCATCCAAATCCCGCTCCAGTGCCTGGAGTGGCGAATGAATTATGTAAAGATTGTGCTATTAGCCAAAATTGGCATGTGGTTTGATAATTTTCATTTGTTTACTGTTCTGACTAAAATTATTGTGTGCAAATTGAAACCTAGGTTGTCATTAATTAAAACTTGACAAGTGGGACCTAATAAGTATTTGGCATCTAAAAAGGCCATTTTTCAAATAATATTCATAGGAAAAGGACTAAAGATTAAGTAAATGGACTATAAAAAGGCCGAGGCCCAATTGAGAAATATATGCGACCCAAAAAAGAAATGGTCCACAAATGGATCATGGCCCTAGAAATAAAAAGGCTGACCTGTTGGGCTTGGCCCGTGTGGCTGACCAATATGAAAAGAAAAATAATATTGAATGGGCTGAATTACTGGGCTTGGCCCATATAGACACCGAATTGGACCGGGTCGATTCCTATCAATGACCAATTCAATGTGTCGCAATTTTTCCACGTGAGCTTACCACATTGGACCAGATGTGGCCTGGGCAGACAACCAATGACCAAAATAATTGGTCATTGAACCAACGATGTTTTATTATGGCTGTTGCCTTGTACAACCATTTCACAACAAAGGTCATCAAGGTTCATTAAAGACGACCAGCTTTTGACCAACTGTTTTTGGCCACAAAAACATCACAAATGAAAAACAATGACCATTCGATAACCATTATTGATGGTCGCAAGTTGACATATTTCCTGTAGTGGGTACCCATGCAACAAAGACAAACTGCACATGTCCCCTCTCACGTTCTAGTAGGCCAGCCACCCTATATCTTTGACGTGGGCACACACAAATTCGATGTCACTCTTTATCAATCGCGCGCGCACACACACACACACACACTTCATCCCTCTCTTCGATTCTATGGATATCTCACGCTGATGATACCTCCACTCTCTTCTTGTGGATCGCCCCCTCTATATATGATATATCCAGGCCTCTGTTTCACACACATTGCATATGTTACATTTTTTATTTGAGATATCATCGACACATATTCCCTTCTATCTCTCACGCACCCCCAAAAAACACCCATGAAACCACAAACCATCTCTCTCCAGGTTTGTATCTCTCTCACACACACCCACGTAGGTGGTGTACGTACACCAAGAGAATAGGTGCATGTACTCACGCTTCGTTCCCAGCCAAACCCACAAGGGTACACACTGGAGCTCATTTCTCTACAAAATGGCAGCCCACATGATAATTTGAGAGCGTGTAGCGGTTGTTTACTTACAGAGGTCGTGTACCACGCGTGCACGAAAAAAAGTTCGACTAGATGCATTGGCGCGTTATTTTTAAATAAATTTATATTGCTCAATTGCGCGTACAATGGAGCCTACCTGCCGGGGTTTGTCTCTCTTCATCGTATCTCACACAAGGCAGTGGTGGCCTCTCTCTCTCTCACCGATGGTCACTGATCTAGCGGCATCCCGTCCACCGGCAGAAATGGAGGATGTGCATCGTTTCTCCGTTCGATGACGTCGAGGCAACACGTCCCGATCCGCGGTACTCGTCGTTCTCTCTGACCAAGCTCCAGCGTGGTAGGGCCTTCGCCACTTGCTCGCTGCTGCAGTTTGGGTAGATCCCGCCCACTGCTGCTCTCCTAATTACATCTCGACGACCCTGAGGTACAGCTTCCTCCCCTCCGCCCTTGCTCCACAGCCCATCTTCCCACGTTGCTGCATGTGGAAAATCCTGCATGTGGATCTTCCCTAGTGCTTTGCCCAAAACGTAGCTCGTCCGGCGTACTTTCCATTTTGCAATCTTGTCCTCACACTGTTTTAGATAAGCAACAGTGTTGCTATCTTCCCTTAGGATAAGGGATATGCTTCTTTTTTGTCGTTGTATGTGTTATCAACTGTTATTGGCCAATAATTGTTTCCTTTCTACCTCTTTTTTGCAAACAGGGCTATGAATTTCACCTCATGGATATTGCAACCTTTTGGTGAACTGCACAAATCACTTTTTTTATTAAGAGTGTCTTGTGCAATTCCGCTAAAATGTGAGAAGGGAACGTCTGTACATTTCAGTGCGACTGCACAAAGGGAGATTCGTTTTTCTATCCTCCCCATCCAACTCCGAGCCTAATCTTCTCCAACAAGTGGTTAGTTTTATGAGAGATTGCAAAGGTTATCGGCTTCTACTTGTGTGTGTATGTTTCATCAACTACTATTGGTGCCATTATTAATGTAATCACACTTGTTAAATATCAAAATTGGAATGCTCAGCTCGATTTTAGTGGAACTACCCAAAATGCTTAGATGGTCCATGTCCTCCATAGAATTCTTTCTTTGCTAACATGTATTGTTCACTTCCACAGAGCTGCGCGAAACTAGCTGCAAACCAATGAATGACACGAAATGGAACCATGCCTACGGACATCATCCTTCAATTTTTATTTTTCTTTATTTGTACACATTCTCACAACTTTGTATCAGTTGTGATGTAAATATTGACGCTTTTTTAGATTCATTTGCATGCATGTTAATTTCATTTGTATTTGATGGAATGTTGTAACAAGACAACTTTGGAGGCAAGAGGACACATGAAACCAAAGTTGAAAGCTTCATAGCATCACAACACAATTTCATTATGCTGGAAAATTATGTGTCCATATAAACATATCCCGGAAGTTTGATAGCAATGCCACAAATCATTCAAACTTGCTTTTGCCCACATGTGGCACATCCAGAATCCAGGTCCACGAGCCATGTACCACTGGCGAGATTCACTCTGCTTGTTGCGCCGCAGTAATAATCACTAATGAGCAGTTAAATCACAGAGCCCCACCTTTCCCGCAATAATAGTAAAAGTTGCTCGAGCGAAGCAACCATCATTTCACTCTTCGTTGATTGCGCTCATACTCCAATATTCCAAGAGTAAAGTTGTTCAGACGAAGCAACCATAACTACAAGCGAATATTGGATGGTAGCCACACAACATCAAGTGTATGGGTGTACGGGGCTCAATTCAAATATTGAAACCAACCAATGAAGTACTAGATGACGAGCGTTAAGAGTAAGTACAATAGGAATGATATAGGCGGGCTGTGAGACTATAAATATTGTACTCTGTTTACCATTTTATAAGTCACATTTTTATTAATTCCCATCACATGTTCAGATTTCAAGGTGCATTAAATCTCTGCTTGCAAGAATTAAGATAAAACTCACTAATGAACATGTAAAGCTTCTTGGTCTGCTCACATGGGTGTGCGGCCATGGGCGTCGATGAACTCAGCATGGCGGGACGCCATCGCTTCCTTAGTAGTGTGCCCTGGGCAGAGTGACCGGAGAACCATACAGTGCATTGGCTTTTTAGACAAGCAACCCAGGAAATTCGGATTCCCCTACAATCTCGGTCATTTACTATCGCACACGCTTCATTTCTGTCAACTCTGGAAACTGTGTGCGCTCACCCGACTGTGTTGTGTTGTAATTGGCCGGAACCCCAAGCACACGGACCGTGTGTGTGCATCGTACGATGCACCACAATCGAGCGACAATCCACGTCCCTCTCATCACACCCATGTAGTTGTAGATGGGTGTTGATGTACGTATCTGGGTTAACAAATGTCTAGAGAATGCACATAATGAGCCCGGAAAAGTGCCAAATTTTATCAAGTTACTTCCTCCGTCGAGGTGCATAAGGGCATCCACAGTGCTTGGAGGTGGGCTTGCCTCCAAGCTAGGACCCACGTCCAGCCTCTAAGCTCATTGCAAAACTACCGTAGTGTATAGCAAATGGCTTCAAGCCTCTAAGGTGGACCCATGTTTAATAAACAACTATTTCCCTAGCCAGATACTTCACATCCGCCTTGCATGTCCAGAACTATCTCCTCCAATGACAAGTAGGCCAAGCAGATTATTCTATTCAAACCAAAACATTGTAGGCAGCCTCTATACTAAGCGTCGATGCTAAGCATTTTTTCGCTCATTATAGGCTCACGCATGCAGTGTATAGCGCCAGCCTTTGAGTACTTAGAGGTTGCCATACAGGCAGCAAATCAACCCAATGTGGATGCTCTAAGTCACCTTACGAGAAACTGGACCCACTCAAGGCACGCCGCTCGCGTTTGGTCCGCTGATCAATGCGCTTCCTATTGTCATATCGCTATTCTTTTTAGATTTAGAATGCTATTGGCATATCTCTAACATGTGGGAGCGAGTGTGAGCGAACCAACATCAATCAACAGCAAAATTGCCTGCCGGACGCACTTTGATAGAGATGAGGAGCGAGAAGCGATATGGGTTGGTGGATTACTAGAGGTAGGTGTCGCACGGAGGCCGAGAAATATGGTGATAGCGTGCGGTGGACATGTATGTATGATGTAACTACAAGTCTTGCCATGTTCCCTACTCCTCTGGTCTAAATGTTTAGAAGATTTGGTTGATTCTATAGCAGTACTAAAAAGTTTAGCAACTAAAGCCTCCAATGCACCGGTGCTAACATGAGGTGCTAAGCACATTAAAAAGTTTAGCAACTAAAGGCTCCAACACAATGATGCTAACATGAGGTGCTAAGAACATTTAAAAGTTTAACAACTAAAGCCTTCAATGCACCAGTGCTAACATGAGGTGCTAAGCACATTAACAAGTTTAGCAACTAAAGCCTCCAATGCATAGGTGCTTAAGTTGTTGCAGCTAAGCATCCTTCATTTAATGATTTAGCATTGGGAGGGGCCGAGTGCACATGCTCCACCGCGCGGTTCCTTGGTCCTCCTCGATCGTCGGAAATCGTAGTTTTGCCGACACGTGGGACATCCAGCATCCAGGTCGTGTCATGCAAGAAAATGGCTGGTCTCATGTTTAAAACTTGATGTGCTATAGTAGATGTAGATGTAGACATAGATGTAGATGTACATGTAGAGAAGTAGAGATAAGTGAGACTCACCAATGGTCACCAACGTAGGCCGAGTTCGTGTACAAATCACCCGCAAAAAAGGATTACATGTACGAAGAGAAGAAATCCATGCACGGACGCACGTACTCTTTGCCTCTTTCCTTAACACAAATGCGCAGGTATTCGGTGAAGCTCATTTATTGATGAAGATGCAGCACAGGTGATAATTTGATGCGTGTAGTAGTTGTTCACTTACTGGAGGGTCGGTAACCAAGCGTGAACGAATCAAAGTTCGACCTTGACGCGCTGGTGTGTTTTTTTAATTTTTTTTCTTCAATGGCACATACACAATTATTTTCTTCAATGGCACGTGAACCGTGCACGTACTCAATGACGAAGCACGGGATGGGATGGTGGCCATGGACATGGTCGACCCTATTTGGAGACGACTACACTACTATGTACTTTAATGTACGTTTAAAAAAACTACTACTTTGATGTGTCCTGCCAACTCGCAGAATGATGAGAAGCTTGCTTACTACGCCCTCTACATAGCCCACACTATTGTACTACAGTAGTACTAGCATTTGGAGTATGGGAGCACGAAAAGGATGGGGGAACCTGATATTTCCCCGTCCACTTAATGTAGGGTCTGCGCCCACATGTGAGTCATACAATGTCTGACCTGAATGTGGTGGCGCAGACCCTACATTAAGTGGACAACTAGATGTGTGAAATTATCACGTTAGCTGCCGCTTCATGTGCAAATGCGCTCCACCGTGGGTGTAGCCGCGCGTGTGCGGGAGGGAACAAGTGCGTTTATGCACCTCTTCTCTTAGTCTCTCTCTCTCTCTCTTGTCTAGATTACATTTTAATGACATCGCAAGTCTTATAGCCTGCTACCTTGGCCTTATTAGACTGGCTCTAAAGTTACTATCCACTGTGAGTAGTCTAATGTCGGGCGTGCAGCGGGTGGCACCCTCGGTCGGTGCGCCGCTTCAATGGCGGACGCAGTGAGAGGTTGTGTCGCCCTGACTTGCCATCAATGTGGAGTGGCGGGCTCAGCTTGAGCCGGGCGGGAAGTGTGGGCGGGACGGCGGAGGGTTTTTTGGTGGGCCAGGAAGGTGAGAAGCCAGCTTCGGGTCAGTCTAGACGGGGAAATATAAGTTGCCACCATCCTTTTGGTGCTCCCATACTCCAAGTGCTAGTACTACTATAGTACAATAGTGTGGGCTACGTAGAGGGCGTAGTAAGCAAGCTTCTCACCTTCTGCGAGTGGACATGACACATCAAAGTAGTAGTTTTTTAAACGTACATTAAAGTATGTAGTAGTGTACTCGTCTCCAAAGAGGGTCGACCATGTCCATGGCTACCATCCATCCCATGCTTCGTCATTGAGTACGTGCATGATTCACGTGCCATTGAAGAAAATATATATGTATAAGTTTATATAGTATAAGAAGTTTTAAACTTGAGACCAGCCATCCACCCTAACACCGAACACTTTTTAGATGTTGATTTATTCCACAAAGTGAATCGCTGCCGCTTATCATAGCAAACTTCAACTGATCGAATGACTATATTTTGTGGGATTCACTAGTAGTATGTGTAGGCTGTAGCTTTCGATATATGCTTCACTTGCTAGGGTTTCTCTATTTTCGCACTCCCTCACCCTCTCCACATCTAAACAAGACAGCGGTGTCCACTCTCTCTCTCTCTCTCTCTCTCTCTCTCTCTCTCTTCTCACTTGTGGTCACAGACCTTTGCTGGCTGCCGTCGAGTTGGCAGAGCCCGCCACCTGCCTCGCCTTATCCCGCCGACCAGAGGTAACTTCTTTAACAGTTGGCGTCATTCTTATGGCCCAGCTCCCCACGTTGATGCATCTTTTTTTCTTCAAGTTAGGATTGCTCCCCACGTTGCTGCTGCCTTCATGAGGATATTTATCTAGCACAAAGCTCCCCATGTAGCTAGCCAGTGGAGGAGCCACAAAAATCGGAATAGGGGGCTGAATGTTGTCAAAACAAGTTGGGGAGGACCAAGCTGTTGAAATATAATAGGTTTTGTAGCAAAAAATCATCACCAACTCGACATTATTCATCGACTAGTTAGTTGTAAATCTCAGATGTTAGGGGGGCAGGGCCCCTGCTGCTCCCTTGTCTCTACCACTGTAGCTAGCTGTGTTGGCTTGTCGAACACTAGAACATCACCTACATTTTTACTAATAGAGGAAAATAGGTACTATAGAGACTGGATAACGAATCGATCTCTTGGTTGAAAAGGGAAATAAAGTGGGGTTGGGGCATGCCTGACCAAGCTCTTGGTCGAAAAAGGAAAGAAAGTGAGGGCGTGTTGGGTTGACAATGCAACTAAGAATGAGCACGTCTAGATTTCTTGTGGTCACATAGGAAAAGGTCACTAATAAGAACGAAAATGGCACAAATCCAATCAATAATTCATAATTAACAGACGCCTTAATTAATCAGCTATTTCTGGTTCTTTTGTATAGTGGGGCTATTATTGACGTGGACGTGGGTTTTACTCACACAAACGACCTGACAGGCTCTACCCTAGCTGTTGTTGTATCATATGGTTTCGCACGGTTCCAGATCACAGTGCCGCAATGCAAGTCTTCTCCATCCCTCCTTCCGGCATGCAACGCGAGAAGGGACAACAGTCCTCCAGAACCCCACCTTTCGTGATCCTGTACAGGAGAGGGGTGATCAGATTTCTGGGAGCACACCCACGCGACTTCTGCAAGCAATGACTTCCTCAACGACAACCTTCTTCCCCGACCTCGGCAACCTCTTCATCAATGACGTGAGTGACAATGTCAACCAAAACGGTTCTGCTCCTGCTGCACAATATGTGATTCTATCCTCTTGGTTTAGTCCACATCATTACTTTGATCTTTGCAATTGCCGTCATGATCTATTTACGGTTTATTCGGATTAAATCTCACAGTAATTTGCTCATATATTCAACAATCCAATCCAAGGACCTGATTATAGGAAATTTACTCCAAGTGGTTTTGCTGCGTTTTTGAAGCCGCCTACCCTTAAGGGGGTGCAATATAAAAGGTGGTGCATGAGAGCAGTTTACTAATTTCAGATTATGTACTACTATGACGGCACTATGGGCAAGCCTGAGGGCTATCTTAATCCTGCACAGCATGAAGGTTTTGAGAACATGGATACCCTATTCAAAGGCGCCCTTCTCAGTGTTCTTGACAATTCTATTGTGGATTCATATATAGGTCATTTTACAGTGGCAAAGACATGTGGGTTGTGCTCGAGGCCACGTTTGGGGCCTGAGACGCTGGCAGCAAGTTGTACGTCATGGATCAATTCTGTGACTACAAGGTGATTTATGAGCGCTATGTTGTTCAATAGGTTCATGTAGGATCGAAAGTATGTCTAGAGGGGGGGTGATTAGACTAGACCAAATAAAAATCTAGCCTTTTCCCAATTTTAGTTCTTGGCACATTTTAGCTATCTTAGCACAAGTCAAGCAATCTCCACACAATTCAAGCAAGCATGCAAAAGAGTATATGAGCAGCGGAAAGTAAAGCATGCAACTTGCAAGAATGTAAAGGGAAGGGTTTGGAGGATTCAAACGCAATTGGAGACACGGATGTTTTTGTCGTGGTACCGATAGGTGGTGCTATCGTACATCCATGTTGATGGAGACTTCAACCCATAGAGGGTAACGGTTGCGCGAGTCCACGGAGGGCTCCACCCACGAAGGGTCCACGAAGAAGCAACCTTGTCTATTCCATCACGGCCGTCTCCCACGAAGGACTTGCCTCACTAGCGGTAGATCTTCATGAAGTAGGCGATCTCCTTGCCCTTACAAACTCCTTGGTTCAACTCTACAATCTTGTCGGAGGCTCCCAAGTGACACCTAGCCAATCTAGGAGACGCCACTCTCCAAGAAGTAACAAATGGTGTGTTGATGATGAACTCCTTGCTCTTGTGCTTCAAATGATAGTCTCCCCAACACTCAACTCTCTCTCACAGGATTTGGATTTGGTGGAAAGAAGATTTGAGTGGAAAGCAACTTGGGGAAGGCAAGAGATCAAGATCCATATGGTTGGAATGGAATATCTTGACCTCAACACAAGTGTAGGTGGTGTTCTCTCAGAAAATTTGTATTGGAAGTGTAGGTATGTTCTGATGGCTCTCTCCACGAATGAAGAGTGGGTGGAGGGGTATATATAGCCTCCACACAAAATCTAACCGTTACACACAATTTGCCAAACTCGGTGGGACCGAATGGTTAAACTCGGTCGGACCGATTCAGCAAACCTAGTGACCGTTAGGATTTTCGGGTGGACTGAGATGCAACTCGGTAGGACCGATATGGTTAGGGTTAGGGCATAACGTAATCTCGGTGTGACCGATTACACAAACTCGGTGGGACCGATTTTGGTAATACGCTAACCAGAGAGTTGGTCAGGTAAACTCGGTGGGACTGATTCGCTCATCTAGGTGCGACCGAAGTGTTACAAAAGGGAAACAGAGAGTTTACATTGCAATCTCGGTGGGACCGATCGCTCATCTCGGTAAGACCGAAACGTTGTGAAGGGAAACAGAGAGATTACAATCCCATCTCGGTGAGACCGAGATCCCTATCGGTGAGACCGATTTGCCTAGGGTTTGTGGCAGTGGCTATGACATTTGAAACTCAGTGGCGCCGGATAGAAAGAATCGGTGGGGCCGAGTTTGACTTTTGGTTTAGGTCATATGTGGATGTGGCAAGGTAGTTGAGGATTTTGGAGCATATCACTAAGCATTTTGAGAAAGCAAGCCATTAAGCAACACCTCATCCCTCCTTGATAGTATTGGATTTTCCTATAGACTCAATGTGATCTTGGATCACTAAAATATAAAATGTAGAGTCTTGAGCTTCAAGCTTGAGCCAAACTTTTTGTCCTTAGAATTTTGAGGGATCCACTTTCCTCATCCATGCCATGCCATTCATTGAGCTTTTCCTGAAATATTAATCTTGGAATAATGTTAGCTCAATGAGCTATATGTTGTTAGGAATTACCAAAACCACCCAGGGATAGTTGCACTTTCAATCTCCCCCTTTTTGGTAATTGATGACAACCTATAGATCAAAGCTTCGACAAATGATAATAAGAGTGAAAGATATTGTCGCTTTGAGAAGTATGTGAAAAGAAAGAGCTCCCCCTAAATTTGTGCATATCTTAATATTTGCTTTGGACTGCAAATGCACAATGAGTTAGGATGATGGGTTACTCTTCCATATCACATACATCTTGGTGGAGCGCTCAAAATAATAAAGATTGAATACATGCACTCATCACCAAGCAAAGTGAATGATCATATAAGGAAAGTAAGATAATATCATCTAACAAGCATAAGTGTAGCTTATGATCAACCACATGATCATCAATGTCTCACAGATAATAGCATAGTATCTCATGCAATCAAAAGACAAACAAAGTTCAACCACCAAAGCAAGAGAGAATAAAAAGCAACGCTCTCTCTCGAAGCCTATGATCTATACATGTTTCTCCCCCTTTGGCAACAAGTTGCCAAAAAGTTCATAGAAAATGCATAGCACTAAAACGTCTCTCAAGCTTGGTCTTCAGGTGGTGGCGTAGAGATGGCTCCTTGGACGAAGATTTCTGTTGATGTGGATGGAGCTGAAGGAGTTGGTGCTGGAGCTGGTTGCGCTGAAGCTGTAGCTGGTGCAGATGAAGTGGCTCTAGTGTCTGGAACAAGAACTACAGCAGACCTCTGAGCTCTAGGCACTCTGGCAAATGCATCAGTGGTTGTCTTGCCCTTCCTCTCCTGCATATTATCTTGAAGTTGCTCCACAACAGACTGAATCTTAGTTACCTTCACATCCAAGTCATAGAATTTTTGCTCCACGATTCTTTCCAAGCTCTCCTGGTTTTGAGTCAGGGTGGCCAGTCCCTTCTCAATCTTCAGAGTGGATGCAATCAGGTAGCCAAGATGATGTTGCTTGCTCTCCAGGAGATACTGAGATGCTTCTTCAGTAGTTGGCATCCTTGCAGCCTTTTCAGCTTTTGCCTTCTCCTTCTTGGCTTGTGCGTGCACAGAAGATGGTTCATCCTCATTCATAACCACAATGTTGTCCTCGAAGTCTGGATAGATAGGCATGTGCTCCTTGTCCAGCAGATATGTACCAGTGCCCATCTTGGAGTTGATCAGCTCCTAGATCTGTGGGGCATACCCACAACTCCTCTTCTGATCTGCAGCTGTCCTCTTGATAGTTTCAACTATTAGGCTCATGACTTTGAACTTCTGTGGGACATCAAAGATGTGAAGCAAGTTAATTGCATGGCCTCTGATCATCTTGTGATCACCTGACTTTGGCAAGAGAGTGTGCCTGAGGATCCAGTTGATGGTTGGCAAGCCTGACAGAAGGTAATGTACAGATCCAAACTTATGTGTCTCAAGAGCAGCATCTGGGATCTCCTTGTACATGTGTGCCATTGTGTTGTGATCCTTTTTCCTGTTGGCATAGACATCCAAGTCATCTTCACTCTCTTTTGGGGCATTGATCAACTTCGCCCATTCAGCAACCGTGGACTGGTACCTCGTACCTTCAGACATCCAGACAATCCTTCCATCTGGGTAGAAATGAGCTATGGAGTAGAACTGCATGATGAGCTCATGCTTCCATTTTGTGAGCTTCTGAGCCACAAACTCATCGACTCCACAAGCCTTGAAACTATCATCTACACCTGGATAGTGATCCTCATTCTCCTTGATGTAGTCCCAGTCGACCCATCTCATGTCACACACTATGGGCTTCTTGTTAAGAAACACTGTCTCATAGAAGTCCTGATGTTCCTTTGTGTGGAACCTGTAATCAACAGCAGTCCTTCTCCTAGTGGCATATGGATGTGACTCTCTCCATAGCCTCAGACCCGAGTCCTTCCTTATCTTCATGTTCTCAGCTACTGGATGAGAATCATTGTGATCTGGGATTTTGGGTTTGAGCTTCCTCAGGACTTGTCCTTCATCATCTTCATCAGCAGCAACTTTAGGCATTGGGGCCTTGTTCTTCTCAGCAGCTGGTATACTCCTGGTATTCCTTTTAGGTGCACTCTTGGGCTTGGAGGCTGCTTTGGGTGCTTCTTTGGGCTTTGATGTTGCAGCCCCTGACTTTATAGCATCACCCATCAGCTTTTGTGCCTTGGGTGCTGGTGCAGCAACCTCTTCTTCCTCTTCCTCTTTAGAATTTCTCATGATTGAGGATCTCCCAAGCACTCTAGCAGTGGTCTTTTTGATCCTCTCCTTCCTCTTCTTCCCTTCTGCAGCAGCCTCTTTGGGTTCAGATCCCAAAGTGACTTGAGTAGATGCTCTGGCCTTAGACATTGGAATTCTCTTTGCAGGAACCTTTTGCTTCATGCCTGGCTTGGTGACAGCAGCAGTGCTATATTCCTTCTTAACCACTTTCTTCTTGGAAGTGGCCTCATCCTCAACTGCCACATAGTCTTCATCCTCAGATTCAGAGGTCTTCTTCTTTCTGGCCCTGGTGGCAGCTTTGGGTAAGTTGCTTGGGGTGCTCCTGCTACCATCATCTGAACTGCTAGAGGGACTAGTGCCCTCACTCAGGTGAACCTGCTCCTCTGTCCTGTTCTGGCTGTCACTCTGATCAGACATATTGCAAACACTGACAACAGACCCTGTGAATAGATATAGATGAGATAGAGTGGATTAGCATCACAAAATGCAGAGGTTTTTGCAAAAGAATGAGTCAAAAACTTAGTTTTAGTTTTCCACAGAAAGCATTTCGGATCAACCGATTTGTAAACTCGATGATACCGAAGCAGCTGTTGGAACCTAAACTAGTGAACTCGGTCAGACCGAGTCACAGTTCGGTGGCACCGAGACTGCTAGGGTTTCACAAAGTCCTGAACTCGGTCACACCGATTTACAATTCTCGGTCAGACCGAAAATTACATGTGCAATGGCCTGAGCCGAATCGGTGGTACCGAGTTCCACAACTCGGTGGGTCTGAGATGGTTTCGGCGGAAACCTAACCCTAAATTTTCAATTCATGACTAAACTACGGAGTGTTTTGACTGGATAAGAATGATCTCAATCGTGGCAAGATACATGGCGAACACAATGTGCTAGGAATCAGATAGGGATAGCACAGTGATTGAGTTCATACACTAGTTCGGCGATGAACTCGCTACGGCGGCAATGGCGGGGATGATTCCCATTGACGGCGGCGGAGACCAGCGGCAGGAGGCGGCTGGTGACGAGGAAGACGATCTGGAGACCCTGGTGGAAGAGCGGGCTAAGTGCGGGTCGAGGAGGTTCGGAAAGTTTTCCAAAATTTGACCCGTGGGTATATATAGCCCGACCCTGTCGGTGTGACCGAGTGGAACAACTCGGTGGCACCAAGATTCATAACAGCAATCAGTTACTAAAACTCGGTGTGACCGAAAGGTTCAAATCGGTTGCACCGAGATTGAAAACCTAGATCGACTTAGTGATCTCGGTATGACCGAAATGGATGAATCGGTCAGACCGAAATGCACAAAGAAGTTTTGGAAGTTTAAGTCTATGACGAATCGGGGACTCCGAGTGCTCCTCACACAGAGTGGTTCGAATCTGACTTGATCAAATTTTTTGATGTAGCATGAATAGAGTTTGAGACGAGAAAAGCATAGATAGCTAGAGAGGGTTCTTAGGCATTATTGTCCATCCACTTGGCAAAAGAAAAGAAAACCAATCAATCAAAACAACAAGTGGATGTCCTCGAATGAGTAAAATATGCAATCAACATGCTCACATAATAAAATGGCAATTGAAATATGTGGCAAAGCATGCACAACCAATTCTAGCATCTATCAAACAATTTGCAATGACTAGGTCATCTATATATGAGTATATTGACTTAGGAGTCAAATGAGAACATTTGATCATAGGTCATACTCATCGTTTAAGCACAGGTGGGGTTACCACTTTTACATAAAGCATTGTTGTGTTCACACCATTAGAGTTGCTTTAGCTCAATTCTTAGAGTAAAGCTCCCCCTAGATGTGAGATCCCCCCTAAGAGGGATGAACTAACCTTGGGTTTTGTCGATGATGACTTCATGTAGATGTTGAAGATGTGGATGCTCAATGTTGATGTAGATCATTTGAAGCTATCCATTGGAGTGAGTTGCACTTTCAATACCTACACGGGTTAGTCCCACAAGGAACAAACAAGGATATCCATAGACATAAAGTGATGCACACATAAGATGATGTCTATGAAAGCTTTTAGGTTACCTTGTCCCTTGTCTTACCAACAAGAGGGTTTGTGACTCCTTGAACTAGTGCAAGATGTGGAAGTTGATTGCACTTGTTCTTGCCAAGATGATAAGAGTGAAGTATGTTGGCGGAGTCACCCTCAAGAACTCTCTAGTTCTTCTTCTTCGGGATCCACACCATGTTGATGGGAATCCTCGGTGTTGTAGTTGTACTTGATGAAGTGGAACTTGAAGTAGTCTTGGGAACCCACTTGACCAAGGCCTTAGGAGCTTCTTCAAATGCATCAATTTCCTCTTGAAGCTTGTCCTTGCCTTTTTTCTTGTGGTCTTGTGGTGGAAGATCATCTTGATCTTGTGTCCCTTTGAAAGAAGTAGGATAATACTTCTCTTGTTGAGGAACAAACTTCGTCTTGGGGTATTGATATTCTTCCCACTCAACTCCATTAGCATTGAACTTTCGTTCAAAACCAACACCTTGATTCTTCCGGTGCCTTCCTTGCTTGCGTACAATTTCCTCGAATTGCTTACTTCCGGCAAGGCTCTTGTAAACACCTTTCTCTATAATTCCCTTCAATAAGCTATTTTCTTGCTCAAGTGTAACTTGGCTAAGAGAATCATTAGTGGAATCAAGAGAACTACTAAAAGCAACAATATTGGATTTAGCAAGATTATTGTTACTACTAGAGGAAGAATCTTTCTTGTTTTTGTTACTAGACTTGACTTGAGGCATGTAAGTGGATAAGAGTAAACGCTTGGCAATGTAAGAAGAACTTTTCTTACGAAGATCATCATTGATTGCTTTTAAGAACTCATGCTCTTGCTCAAGGTTGAGCTTTTCAAAGCGTAATTTCTCATGAGTCCTTAAAAGTTCTCGATGATCTCCTAAGATAGTTTCATGAGCTAACTTAAGAGTGTTTAGTTCTTTAGTTAGAGACTCAATCTTCTCCTTATCCTTATCATTTTTTATCTTGATTAGCATGATTAATTGACATTTCATCACAATATTCATCACTAGAGTTGTCAACAAGTAAATCATCATCACCTAACAAGTCATCTTCATCACTATTGAAATCAACATACTCGGGGTGTGATACCTTTGGGCCTTTAGCCATGAAGCATGTTCCAACTCCTTCATTTCGTGAGTCAAATATGTCGTAGGAGTTGGTTGTCACAAGTGCTAGAACGGCAACACCTTCATCTTGAGTATATTCGGAGTCGGAGTGATAGCTTCTCTCGGAGTGGTTGTCGGAGTCGGAGCCGGATACCCATTCACCTACATGAGCTTGATGTCTTCATTTTGTGTAGCTCCTTGATGACTTGTCCTTTCTTACGAATCCTTGCTTCTCCGTGAGGGTCTTCGTTCATAACGATCATCTCTACTCCTTCTTTCTCTAGATGGTGATTCTTCTCTTCTACTTCTTCTCTTGGGAGAATCTTCTCTTCTCTTGTAGGGGGCCGTACACTCATTGGAATAGTGTCTGGGCCTCCCACAATTGTAGCAGTTTCGCTCTCGACTAGAAGATCTTTTGTCATTATAGGACCTTGACTTGGAGCTTCTCTCTTTGCTTCTACTCTTGTAGAACTTGTTGAAGTTCTTCACCATTAAGTTCAATTCTTCATTAAAGGTTTGTTTCTCACTCGATGATGTGGGGGCTTCACATGAGGCTTTGTAAGCACCACTTGATTTTTTGTGAAGTTCCTCTTTATCCTTGAGTGACATCTCATGAGCAACAATTCTTTCGATGACTTCCGTTGGCTTGAGATCTTTGTAATTTGGCATCATTTGGATCAATGTGCGCACGGTATCATATTTTCCATCCAAGGCTCTTAGGATCTTCTTGATGATGAATCTATCGGTCATCTGTTCACTCCCTAAGCTGGCAATCTCATTTGTGATAAGAGCAAGCCTAGAGTACATTTCAGCAACACCTTCACCATCATTCATTTTGAACTTGTAAAGTTGACTTTGAAGCACATCCAATTTGGATTCCTTGACGGAGTCGGTACCTTCGTGCATATCAATCAAAGTATCCCAAATTTCCTTTGCATTCTCAAGACGGCTGATTTTGTTGAATTCTTCGGGTCACAATCCGTTGAAGAGGATATCACAAGCTTGAGCATTGTATTGCAACATTTTCAACTCTTCCGCGGCGGCTTCACGGTTCGGTTCTTTCCCGTCAAAGAATTCACCTTGCAAGCCAATACACACAATAGCCCAAATGGCACGGTTATGTCCAAGAATATCCATTTTCATCTTATGCTTCCAACTAGCAAAATTAGTGCCATCGAAGTAAGGACCTCTACGGTGATAATTTCCCTCGCTAGACGCCATACTCTCCTAGGTTGTGAAACCAAGGCTATGACCGCCAAAAGCTATGGAAATCAAAGCAAATGGAGACCAAAGCTCTGATACCACTTGTAGGATCGAAAGTATGTCTAGAGGGGGGTTGATTAGACTACTTAACCAAATAAAAATCTAGCCTTTTCCCAATTTTAGTTCTTGGCAGATTTTAGCTATCTTAGAACAAGTCAAGCAATCTCCACACAATTCAAGCAAGCATGCAAAAGAGTACTATATGAGCAGCGGAAAGTAAAGCATGCAACTTGCAAGAATGTAAAGGGAAGGGTTTGGAGGATTCAAACGCAATTGGAGACACTGATGTTTTTGTCGTGGTTCCGATAGGTGGTGCTATTGTACATCCACGCTGATGGAGACTTCAACCCACGGAGGGTAACAGTTGCGCGAGTCCACGGAGGGCTCCACCCACGAAGGGTCCACGAAGAAGCAACCTTGTCTATTCCATCACGGCCGTCGCCCACGAAGGACTTGCCTCACTAGCGGTAGATCTTCACGAAGTAGGCGATCTCCTTGCCCTTACAAACTCCTTAGTTCAACTCCACAATCTTGTCGGAGGCTCCCAAGTGACACCTAGCCAATCTAGGAGACACCACTCTCCAAGAAGTAACAAATCGTGTGTTGATGATGAACTCCTTGCTCTTGTGCTTCAAATGATAGTCTCCCCAACACTCAACTCTCTCTCACAGGATTTGCATTTGGTGGAAAGAAGATTTGAGTGGAAAGCAACTTGAGGAAGGCTAGAGATCAAGATTCATATGGTTGGAATGGAATATCTTGACCTCAACACAAGTGTAGGTGGTTCTCTCTCAGAAAATGTGTATTGGAAGTGTAGGTATGTTCTGATGGCTCTCTGCACGAATGAATAGTGGGTGGAGGGGTATATATAGCCTCCACACAAAATCTAACCGTTACACACAATTTGCCAAACTCGGTGGGACCGAATGGTTAAACTCGGTTGGACCGATTCAGCAAACCTAGTGACCGTTAGGATTTTTGGTGGGACTGAGATGCAACTCGGTAGGACCGATATGGTTAGGGTTAGGGCATAACATAATCTCGGTGTGACCGATTACACAAACTCGGTGGGACCGATTTTGGTAATAAGCTAACCAGAGAGTTGGTCAGGTAAACTCGGTGGGACTGATTCGCTCATCTCAGTGAGACCGAAGTGTTACAAAAGGGAAACAGAGAGTTTACATTGCAATCTCGGTGGGACCGATCGCTCATCTCGGTAAGACTGAAACATTACAAAGGGAAACAGAGAGATTACAATCCCATCTCGGTGAGACCGAGATCCCTATCGGTGAGACCGATTTGCCTAGGGTTTGTGGCAGTGGCTATGACATTTGAAACTCTGTGGCGCCGGATAGAAAGAATCGGTGGGGCCGAGTTTGACTTTTGGTTTAGGTCATATGTGGATGTGGGAAGGTAGTTGAGGATTTTGGAGCATATCACTAAGCATTTTGAGAAAGCAAGCCATTAAGCAACACCTCATCCCTCCTTGATAGTATTGGATTTTCCTATGGACTCAATGTGATCTTCGATCACTAAAATATAAAATGTAGAGTCTTGAGCTTCAAGCTTGAGACAAACTTTTTGTCCTTAGAATTATGAGGGATCCACTTTCCTCATCCATGCCATGCCATTCATTTGAGATTTTCCTGAAATATTAATCTTGGAATAATGTTAGCTCAATGAGCTATATGTTGTTAGGAATTACCAAAACCACCCAGGGATAGTTGCACTTTCAGTTCATGATATACATTCACTTGCTGAGGAGCTTGAGTACTTTAAGTATGTGTTGCCGAAAAAATTTGTTGCTGGGACCATCATTGCCAAGCTTCCACCTTCGTGGAACAATTTTGCTACTTCTC
Organism: Triticum urartu; assembly: GCF_056163025.1. Classification (NCBI taxonomy): domain Eukaryota; kingdom Viridiplantae; phylum Streptophyta; class Magnoliopsida; order Poales; family Poaceae; genus Triticum; species Triticum urartu. The sequence goes on along the minus strand of NC_141876.1, from coordinate 253,601,063 downwards.
TGAAACACAAGAGACCGGAGTTTTCCATTTCGGATCTCATTAGCACTCTTGATTTTGAAGAGAGGCGATAGCAAAAGACACACGTGCTGAGTCACTGAGGTAGCTTCTAGTACCCACATAGTACACGAGAAGAACTTCTAGCCCAACAAGCCTAAAAACAACAAGAACAAATCTCAGGGGAAAGGCGAGTTTCATGCAAAGAACAAGCTGTCACATTGTACCAACTTCAAGAAGAGTTCTCATAAGAAGGGGAAGGTATAATGACCAGCGAAAGATGAAATAAGATTATTCATCCGTTGACTTGCTGATTGCATTGTGGAATGCGCCTGCCATGTGTGGAGGAGCAAACAAGGAGTGCAGTCACAATGTCACTGCAAGATAAAAGTCCTGAGTCAAATACGGACTGGCCGGCGAGTAGTGGAGGAGCAGACGAGTAGCTAGCTGTGGAGTTGCCAACATGTTGAAAGTGCTCGCAACATTGAGAATCATTGATCATTTTTCTGTATTTCTACACCTTCTCACATCTTTGTCTTGGTTATAGTATGGTGAATCATTGAGATGAATAAACATGTTGAACTTTTGTGCTTGTGAATGCTAGTATGCATACTATATCTTCTGAAGCTTAGTTTAATGTGAATGTTGACACCTCATTTTGCGGCTCTATGACCAGTGTGAGTGTCTGCATGCAGAACTGCATCCTCTAATTTGGTGGATGGCAAGCGGGCCCGTGAAGGAGGCATAATGTTTTTAAAATTTGCAAAAGGTTACCGATGCGGAGCAATACGCTAGATGGCATTTCTTTTTTTCCTTTGAATGGGCAATAAGCCGGGAGAGCAGGAGAGTGTTGCTTATCGGCTGTCTCTAGTGTTTAGAACGTCCAGGACGAGAAACACGATGGCAGCCGAGTAGGCCGATACAAAAGCCAATCCATCTTGAAGGCCATTAGTTTTTTTGCGAGGAAAAGCCCATATTTCTTGAATTTGGGGCACTCCCAAAAAAACCCGCATCCCGCTGGACTCTCCCCCTTCCATCGCCCCCAATTCCCCATGCTCCCCTTCTTACTCACTCATACAGAAAACCCCCGCTCACTTTGTTCCTCACGGATACAAAAAACGCCTGTTCCCCTTCTTCCTCACTCGTACAGAAAATGCATGTTCCCCTTCTTCCTTGCTCCTACAGAAAACCCTAGCCCTTCTCCATGCGACGCCCGCAAGGAAAATGGAGTCGGCTAGCCCCAGTGCCAAGAGATGAGGCTCCTGCCAGCGGTGACGTAGGCTATAGATCCCGCACTCGGCATCGCGGGGAGAAGCGGCGAGCCCCCCCCCCCCCCACCCGGTTGTGACGAACCCATAGAATCTCTGGTGGACCACATTAGCGATCTCATAGATGCCATCCTTGGGGATATCATGTCCCTTCTCCCCACCAAGGATGGTTGCCGCACACAAGTCCTCATATTTCGGTGGTCCACTCTCAGGCGCACCGCTCCTCTTAATATCGACTATCCTCAAATATCTGTCATTCATGATTTTGAACTCCTCAGAGCCATCATCTCCTCCCACCAGAGCCCTGTTAGATGCCTCTGCATCCCGACATGCTACCTGTTGTCCATATCCTGACCGGTGGACGCCTGGCTGACATCCATTGAATTCAAAAAACTACAGCAGCCCGAGTTCCACCATTACTACGAAAAATACATACCACGACCCGAATGCCATGTATTTGTGCCCACACCACCATTGTCCATCTCGTGGTTTTCCTCCTCTCTCCACACCCTCATCATAGCCCGGTACCATCTACCAGACAGTCTGGTACTAATGATTTGACTCCCACTACTAAAAAGTCTTTCGCTTGTGGTGGTTGATCTGTCGGAGGCCGCACTACACAGCATCATCCATTTCGGTTGCCCTACCCTGGAGTGCTTGCTGCTTGTTTTCGGATTAGAATTATGTATCCATTGTCTCCAAATAAAGTTGCCTCACCTTAAAAGCATTGGAATTTATTTTAAAGGACATCAACTCATCATCGAAGATGCCCCTTCACTTCAAAGGTTGTTGCTTGATAATGGTTATAAACCTTCGCAAATAACTGTCGTCTCTGCGCCTAAACTTGAGATCTTGGGTGAAATTCTTGGTCCATTTAAGCATAACGGCATGGGGTTTGGCTCCACATTTATTCAGGCAATGTATATTGCCATCTACACTTTTGTAATCACAAGCTGGATTTTTCATTTGTGCGCATAAGTTTATATCATCTTGGAGTACACTTTGGATACTAATATTATGTTATATGCTCCATGAAGAGTTCGTCCATCGATAGCCTATCAAAGGAGCTGGATTCTATCAAGCTCTTATATATCAGAATGTTTAGTTTTGATCTGAACAAAATTATTGGCTTGCTGCGAGACTTTCCCTATCTGGAGAATTTCTGTATAAAGGTGATTATTCCATGCACATTGAAAGCCATATATTGTCAACGTGGAAGCATGATCACCTATGGGTCAGGGATGCCCCTTTGTGGTTCGGAAAGGGGCTGGTCACATTGCACAAAGAGCAGAAGTAGCAGGGGCAGGGCGGCGGTGGATAGCTCTCTTTTACCCAGGTTCGGGCCTCTTTGCAACGTAAAACCCTACTCCTGCTTTGGTCGATTGATCTAGAGGAGCACGAAGGCACGACGTGCCCTATCCCGGCAAGTTTGCCTTGGGGGAGCAACATGCGCGTACAAGTCTTAGGGGGTGTCGGTGCAACAAACCCTAGGTCTGTTACCTAGACTGTGCATAGGCACGAGGACAAGACCACAACTCCAAGATCAGAATGAAGCACAAGAGACCAGCCCTTTGAAGAATCCAACATGCGGATCAAGAAGACCAAGAGAAGCTAGAGAAGCAAGACGCGCCAAGGGGAAAAGCCTCCCTTGCCGGGTAGACGAGCCTGGCGAGGGCGGAGTTTTCCCTGGAAGCAAGCTTTCGAGGCGCCCCGGCAGGCCTGCCGGGACTTGTGGAGGCAGAACCAACCCACCGCACCACCTCATCACGACCCAAGTCGTCGATCAGTGAGGGGTCAAGCTCCAAGGTGACTAAGTGGCTACTATATGCCACTTGGCAGCGACTTCCTATAGAAAACACCTACAAGTGACACCCGAGCTGCGACGTGTCAAGCAAGCAGGTGCAAAGTTCACAAAACGGCCTGGCTGCCCCTACCAGGCAAGCTGTGAAGTGACGTTGAGCAACAAATTTAATGCGCTTTGTCAGCCTTCAGAGTTAGGTATGATAGCATTGTTTGCTATCTAATCAGTGCATAACGACTGATTTGCCACTTGACCCCTTCTGTCTATAAAAGGAGGCCCAAGGCAACCGTAGAAGGGGTTGGAGGATTTAGACCTCCACACATTCATACGCGCGTAGCCGCTCTCGCCCAAAGGCAACCGTGACGGGCAAGCGATTCACGCCCACGACCATTTTCCCCACCATCAATCCACCAAAGCAGGAGTAGGGTTTTACACCTCACGGCGGCCCGAACATGGGTAAAATTTCCCGTGTGATATCTGCCATGCTGTTCCACGCTTTTCCGCTCTTTGTGCAACGTGCCATCCCCCTGCCGAACCAGAAAGGGGCTCTTGGTCCCATAGGTAGCCGTGGTTTCCCGTGACATCTTTGGCACGCCAGGTAGGGGGATCACTTGCGCGAACCCAAAGGCGTGAGCAGCGCGCCATGCTCATCGCCATCTTTCATCATCAACGGCTCCATCGACTATGGCACCCAAGAAGAAGCCCGGTGTCGCAGCTCACCCGTCCGCCTCAAAGGCTCCGCCGCCTGCGGCTGCCGGCACCGTGGAGAGCGCGGGGGTGCAGGAGAATGTGAGCGCTGCGGGAGACGTGGTCGGCGCAGGCGGCATTGTAACCACCTCCCTCATGGCCGAAGCAGGAGCGGGAGGCACCGGAGGAGAACAACATCAACAACATCCCGGTGGTCGTGCTCCACGAGATACGAATGAAGGGGTTGTTCCATCCTTACATATTCTCCTCGTCAAAGGGCATAGCCACGGTGGTGGTGCTCAGTTTGGGGCGAATCGCCACCCTCCGGCCTTCCCCATCGCGGACACGGCCATAGGGCACGCACCTCCCCCGGAACGGGTCGACCCCTCCGCTGCGCCCAACGGAGCCGTTGGCCCTCAAGCGCCTTCATCGCGTCACTGGGCCATCCAAGCGGCTGGGTCGCAACAGCGAGAACGCGTCATAGCCGCCGCTGGCATTGTCAGAAGCCAGGCGATGGCGTAGTCCACATCGTCATCGCGGATGCCAAGCACCACTACTAAGGCCATGGCACGGGCACAACTGCTATTGAGGTTCCCGCCAGCAGCCGATTAGATGGATAAGTGGAGAGCCACCATCCAAAGTCTGATTGGCTTCGTTGAGGCTGGGGGCTCACAGCGGGCTAGCCCGCCATGACCTCCCCAAGTGACGACGACATCCCGCACTGCTGGCCGTACGGAAGGGGGAACCCCCACTGTGTTATCCCCACTATGGCAGGTTCATGCACAACGGAAAGCCCAGAGGACCGGCGGAGGTGAGGCACGCGCGTCGTCATTGAGCAATGCCGCGATGACCACCATCAGGCCGATGGGTGCAATTGCCCCGGCGTCGACGAGCCTGTGCTCGAGGATAGCGGGTGCCTGCCTTTCGAGGTTGGGTGCCCTGCCTTTACTCGTGAGCTACGACAAGTCTGCTAGCCATCCACTCACAGGTTCAAGCTAGAGATACCTGAACCTGGCAGAGTTCTTTATCATCTAAACCATCCTGTTCAAGCTGCCGGGGGAAGATATGAGAAGGTGTTCGCCAACTACTTCCCTTTGTTGCTCGAGTCCAATGTGAGGTCTTGGCTGATGCACCTGCCGGAGAAGTCCATTTCATCTTGGGCTGACCTGTGCCATGAGTTCATTGGCACCTTCACAGGCGGCCATCAAGAACCGGGACGACCCAGTGACTTGCATCTTCTCCAGTAGAAAGAAGGAGAAACTCTACGGAAGTATTTGCAAGCTTCAGCAGAGCCACAGGAATATCCCAGATATCCACCCGGCAGCAGTGATAGCAGCTTTCCAACCCAATGTGCGTAACCTCATGGTACATTCCAAGATGAATGTGCGATTGCCCAAGACTGGGAAGGATCTTTGCACCTTGGGGACAAGTGTGCTCGGGTGGAGGAAGAAAGGAAACTTCCTGGAGAGGAGGATTGCGTCGACATCAACTCAGAAGATGACGATGAATCCACTAGTCAGAAGAAGAAGAATAAGAAGCGCAACAAGAGGCGCAAGTATAAGGCAGTGATGACCGTCGAAGGATCGTGCACACCTAGTACCGGCAAGAAGCTAAGGCCAAAGCCTCCAGCAAGGAAGTTGCCGTGTGTGCAGTCTGTCAGGAGGATGCGGCTGCCGAGAAGGCTGGGAAAGGTGATGGGCCGCATTGCTAGATTCATCGGACCAAGGGCCATGATCTCCACGAGTGTCATCAGGAAGAGCATCACCTCAAGAAGCAGAGGGAAGAGTATGAGAAGCGTGACAAGGAAAAGGGTCAGAATGGCATTGGCGGGAAAGGCCGAAGCGGTGAAGCAAATCGCCCCGGCAAGGCCTTTCGGAACCGGAAAGTCATGAAGATTTTGGCTGACGACATGGCCAGTGAGGGAGTCCTGGACTAGGGGGTCATCGGGTGTCTGGTCTATTCGATATGGGCCGGACTGCTGGGCCGTGAAGACAAAACATAAGACTACCCCCCGTGTCTAGGTAGGACTCCTATGTGCGTAGAACAACAAGTTTGGTGTGTAGGTGTAATACTTCTTTCCTCTGCAAACCGACTTTGTACTACCTAGGCCCCTCCGGTGTGTATATAAACCGGAGGGTTAGATCCGTGGGGGACAAGAAAAAAAATCATAGGCTAGACACCTAGGTTTAGCCATCACGATCTCGAGGTAGATCAACTCTCGTAACCCTTATACACATCGAATACAATCAAGCAAGACGTAGGGTTTTACCTCCTTTAAGAGGGCCCGAACCTGGGTAAACATTGTGTCCCTATTTTCCCTTGTTACCATCGATCATCAGACACACAGCTTGGGACCCCCAACCCAAGATCTGCTGGTTTTGACACCGACATTGGTGCTTTCAATGAGAGTTCCATTGTGTTGTCGACGGAAGAATCGATGGCTCACCTCGTTATCGACAATGATGCTATTTCCAGGGAGACTTTTCTCCCTGGTCAACTCTTTGTGTTTGGAGGCTTCGTGCAATGTGCCAACTCGACCGAGCAACTTGAGCAGGTCGACAGCTATGCCCATGGTCACCAGATCAGGTTTGGAAGTTTGAACTACATCACCGATATCCGAGGAGACCTAATCTTCAAGGGGATCGCGGCCCCGGCCGCCGCTCCCCGCCTATACGGAGGAGGCCCTTCAGATCTGCTATCAGATCTGGGTCGACACTCATGTCTGCCTCAGCCTTAGATCTGGGGCAGACCACTTCGTTCGAAGACGGGAGAACGAACCCCGCCGGACTCTCTCCCATCACAGAGCTTCTAGCCGGAGACCCAGATGCAACCACGCCGTCGGTGGACCCAGAGTCAAACAGGACTCTTCCCATTATCTGGAAGCCGGTCTCACCTCTGGACACGAACTCCGAACTCTGGAGGTCTGTGTCCTTTGGGCTCGGTCAAGTGGTTATCACCGAACCTAGGTTCGCTGACCCTCAGACACATGTCCAGCTCTCTCTCTTAAATGAAACGCTAGACTTAATACAATCTCTCGTCATTGCGGAAGTATCACCTCCGAACCACACCCATCTTGAACTGGGGGCTGAGAGTAGTGAATTTTACGGCCCACCCACCACCCACTTAATAGCCACTATCGAGGATCCGACATGCTAGACTACGCCTCCAAAGACATCGTTGGCATGGACAACGATGTCGAAGCCGAACCAAGTCAAAAACCACCCATCACCGGACGTTGGACAGCCACATCTACTTACGATGTATACATGGTGGACACCCCTGAGAAGAAAGATGACGATGGCACTGTAGATCCAGATGAGGATAAGCTCATCGATGAACCACCAAAACGCCAGCGTCAGTGGCACATCTCATGATCGCGTCGGAGAAGGAAAAGCAATACTAGCACCGGAGATAATGACACTCAGGATAACACCGAAGACCCCAACAACCTCGTTGAGCTTGTGTTCGAGCATGATGAAAAGGAAGAGGGTCAATTCAGCCCCGAAGAACTCGCCGATCATGAGGATTCAGAAGATAGTAACTACTTACCTGTCTCTGAAGAGGATGATAGCCTTGGTGACGAATACTTCATCATCCCAGAGGAACCCCTCGAACAGGAACGCTTCAAGCGATGACTCATCGCCATCGTGTGGAGCTTGAAAAAAAGCAACAGATTAAAGTCAAACATGATACACTCAATGATAGATGGACTAAGGTCCTAGCCGCCGAAGAAGGATATGGCTTTGAGCGCCAAACAAAGAGTTATCCTAGACGCAGGCTACTGCCACAATTCGACGACGAGGCCCTTGAGCCAATACCGTCAAAATACAATCAAGCTGATCAACTGGACCGACCACCACGTGGACGGGACAAAATGGCTAATTATGCCGCACACCAGCCTACGCCCACTCACCATAGAGGCAAGGAGACAGCGGCTCTGGGCCACAAGTATGACCTACATCAGGACCTGGCCAATAGAGCTGGCCAGACCAGATCAACCTATGGATCAAGAGGACATGCCCACACACAAGATGACGGTCATCGAGCCTGGCACGACAAACATAACCAAGTCCGGGGTCAGCACCGAACACGGATGTCATCCGAACTCCGTCGTGATGTCACCCGGTACAGAGGTGCCGCACACCCCATGTGCTTTACCGATGAGGTAATTCAGCACCAATTTCCGGAATCACTTAAACCTGTGAACATCGAGCAATACGATGGGACGACGGATCCCGCCATATGGATCGAAGATTTTCTTCTCCACATTCACATGGCTCGCAGAGATAACCTCCACGCCATTAAATACCTCCCTCTAAAGCTGAAAGGACCAGCACGACACTAGTTGAACAACCTCCCAGAGAACTGCATTGGAAGTTGGGAAGACTTAGAGGATAGTTTTCGGGCCAACTTCGAGGGCACTTATGTCCGGCCACCCGATGCTGATGACCTGAGTCACATAGTCCAGCAACCCGGAGAGTCAGCTCGCAAACTTTGGAATCGATTCTTAATTAAAAGAACCAAATCGTGGACGGTCTAGACGCTGAAGCCTTAGCGGCATTTAAGCACAGCGTCCATGACGAATGGCTCGCCCAACACCTCGGTCAAGAAAAGCCGAAGACTATGGCAGCTCTTACTGCACTTCTAACCCGCTTCTATGCAGGCGAAGATAGTTGGTTGGCTCGTAGATGCAACAGTACCAGCGACCCTGGCACTTCTAAGGACAGGGACGGCAATGGCAGGCCACAACGCAGCAAAAACAAGCGTCGGAACAATAACAAAGAAACAGAGGATATGGCAATAAACACCGGATTCAGTGGCTCCAAACCCGGTCAGCGGAAGAAGCCGCTCAAAGGTAATAGGTACGGTCCATCCAACTTGGACAAAATACTAGAGAGACCTTGCCAGATTCATGGCACCCCTGACAAGCCTGCCATCCACACCAACAGAAACTACTGGGTTTTCAAACAGTTCGGTAAATTAAATGCCGGACATAAGGGGAAAGGACCTCAAAGTGAGGACGATGATGAGCTTCACCCTCCGAACATTGGGGGACGGAAACAATTTCTCCCCGAGGTGAAAACGATGAACATGATCTATGTCACCCACATCCCCAAGAGGGAGCGCAAGCGCGCATTAAGGGGCGTCTACACCGTAGAGCCTGTCGCCCCAAAATTCAACCCATGGTCAGCTTGTCCGATCACCTTTGATCGCAAGGACCACCCAACCAGTATCCGTCACGGAGGTTCGATAGCCCTGGTAATCGATCCTATCATCGACAGATACCATCTCACTAGAGTCCTTATGGACGGCGGCAACACCCTCAACTCGATCTATAAGGATAATGTTCGTAAGTTGGGTATCAACCCATCAAGAATCAAGCCTAGCAACACTACCTTTAAAGGAGTGATACCCCACGTGGAGGCCCATTGCATGGGATCATTAACACTGGAAGTAGTATTCGTCTCTCCAGACAACTTTTGAAGCGAATAATTGATCTTCGACATCGTCCCTTTTCGCAGTGGTTTTCATGCACTGCTCGGACAAACTGCTTTTGCCTGCTTTAATGCAGTCCCGGACTATGCTTATCTGAAGCTCAAAATGCCAGGACCTCATGGCGTCATCACAGTAAATGGGACTACGGTGCACTCCCTCCGTACTCAGGAGCATATGCGGCCCTAGCAGCCGAAGTACAGAGCAGCCTCATCAAGCCGAACAACTCATCGGTCATGAAGACCCATGACACTGCTAAGTGTGTCCGATCCGTGTTACAATGCGGTAGGTCGGTGGAACCAGAGCTCGAATAGCAGTTTAGCCTCTGCCAATCGCCCCATAAGGTTGCGTCATACATACCTCATGTACATAACTAAGCACTTAAATACCTTGGGTAGCACCAGAGGCACACTGCGGAAAAGGTCCATAGTATGGCTTGACCCTATTCGGACCTCAAATATTTTTTCCACTATACGTTCGTTAAAACACTACCTCATCTACGGTCATATGGGGACTCCTTTCTGGGTTCCTATTTTTAACAGACGACCATCGGACTCCTCCTCTCCAAGGACGTCTCACCAAGGAGAAACGGCGCAGACGTGCCGTAGGGCATCATTGGGATTCTGAAACCACTACTTTTAGGCTCTGTGTAAACCTTTCCCTTGTGTAAACTTTTGGCATGTAAAATGGCCTCGATATTTTTGGCATTATCTGTAACAACATAGCTCGATGTATTAATCAGGGTAAAAGGAAGCAGTTGATCACCGCTTTGTTTGGCAATCATTTTATTCTATATTATCATCTGTATTCCCTCCCTACTTCAGACTGCCACATGTGCTTTACTCCGGCCTTAACATCGGGGGTTGTATTCGGCCCTGCACATTTCAAGTCCAAACACCTATAGGGCATTCTTCGGTGTCCCGGATATTGCATTATATTCATTGGCTCTGAATCATGTCTTTGGTCCATAGTTGGGTTTCCCGGCTCCCGTGCTTACCACCATACGTTCCGCTCGTTCGACTAAGGTAGTAAAGGGGAGAACTACTGCGATTGTATTTCCGATTCGTCCGGTCAAGTACCTCAGCAGAGAAAGACGAAAACTGACTGTCATGATAGGCGAGAGCTGGTGGGCGATTCGGCGACTTAGTATTATACTACAAATCATTAGCGATTCACCCTGTCTTACACGAGGGGCCGGTCTTCATCCAGCCGTGTGGAAAAGGCACCATAGTCCGGATAGCCGCACGCGCACAAGGCGCTAGTACTTAGCTCCACAGTCAAACTCCTATGGCTAAGTGAAAGTAATAAAGCCGCATAGTCTGGTTGCCTGGTTCACCTCATGGACACCTCCTTTACGGACCACAATGTTGGATAAAGTATGGTCATGTGTTATGCCGAACACCCCTGTAGCATCTACGTGGGGTTGAAGCCAACAACTGGCAACTTTCAGAAATATAACAATAAACGGCTGCACAGGAGAAAAAATCGCTAACAATTTGTATTATAACAACATGGGTTCACGACATAGTTTGTACAACCCGAACACATTCAATCAAATATTATGTCCTTAGAGCATTGACCCTCTATATCCCGGGATCCTTCTAGGACGTCATCAAAGTACCTCTTCGGCTTCCACTGATCTTTGCACTCGGGCGGGCCCGCGGTTGCCACTTCGGTGGCCTTCATCTTCGCCCATTGCATTTTCACGTGGGCGAAGGCCATCCGGGCACCCTCTATGCATGCCGAGCACTTTACAGCATCAATCCATGGCCGCGCATCAACAAGTGGCTCCACCAAACCAAAGTAGCTACTAGGGATTGGCTCGGTCAGCCTGAGTTGGACTATCTGGTCCTTCATAGGCAAACGTGCCACCCTATGCAGTTCTACCAGCTGCTTCAGTTGGTTGTTCAGAGGTGTCGGGTGTCCCGGCACAAGAAATTGCGACCAGAACAACTTCTTGGTTGAGTTCCCCTCCTGGGCTCATAAGAACTGTGCGGCATCAGCGGCACTCTTCGGAAGATTCATAAACACGTCTGGAGAACTCCACACTCGTGTGATCAAAGCGTACCTCTGACCTCCAAATACACTCTGCAAAAGAAAGGCCTTACCAGCCGCTATCTGCCTCACCTGGTGGATCTCTTCGCGAGCACTCCGGGACTCGCTCCGCGCCTCTTTGGCATCCTGGAGAGCCTTGGCAAGCTCGGAGGACTGGGCCAAAGTCTTCTACTCCAATGTTTCGCATTTGCTGATGGCATCCTTCAACTCCTTCTTGATTCGGCCACCTGAGCTTTGTGTTGGCGGCGGGCAGTTTGTTCGGCCTCTGTTTCATCAGCCGCTTTATCGGCTGCTGCCTTATTCGCCTCTGCTTCTTTGTTGGCCTGGGCAAGGGCTCCTTTGAGGGTCTCGACCTCGCCTGTGCCAACTATGATCATAATCAAAGCATTCTATGAGTTAACCTACAAATATACATATCACAACTCACATGAAAATAAATTTCTTTTTAACATCGTACGCATACCTTGAGTTTCGTCGAATCACTTTTTGATGCGGTCGAATTCCTCATTTGCCACCTGAAGCTTCTGATTGAGTTCAGAAACTTGTGTGGCCTGGGTGGTTGCCGCCAACATGGATGCCTGTTACAATAGCAGTACAGTATGTTACTCTCCCGAATACTATGTGGATCCTCTGTCTGATTTCTTCTATATCGGACAGAGCCGTATGGGCTACTGTCTCTATACGGGTTTATTCTTCTATATGAAATTTTATAGAAAAATACGTCGCATACCTCAAAGCCTGTCAGTAGGCTGGAGAAGGCTTCGTTCAGTCCATTTTTAGCAGACTGAACCTTCTCCATCACCACACCCATTATGGTGCGGTGCTCCCCCACGACGGAAGCACTTTGTAGTGCTTCCTCCAAAGTGTTGGGTGCCTCAAGATTAGTGGAGGCCAACGATGGAGCTGGTGCTCCTCCCCCTCTTCCATAGGGGGCTACTCATCCGATCCCGGAGCCATGCTGGCTTCCAGAATGGTGTTCGGCTGGAGCCCGGATTACTTGGGCTCCGCACCATCGGTTGTCATAAGGGTTGCCACCCCTAGATCTTCGGTGACCGAGGCATTAACCTCGGGCGCTCTCTTGACGGCTCCGCTCGCCCCCCTCGACCAGGGGATGTCCTTCGGGATGACACTTCGGTGTCTTCCATGGCGATAGGCGAGGGGGCTCACGGTGGTCTATCACTCTCTGCCATTTCGGGCAGCTGAGACTTCCCCTCCGATAGTGGAGTTTGGGGGAGCACCCGGGGAGGGCTGAAAGGAAAATAACAAAAAAATTACATAATGGAAGCAAGCAAACCAAAGATAACAATGAGTTTCTGAATACTTACCATTCGGCCAGGGCCTTCACCCTGGGAGGTTTCTTGGGGACTAATTCGGACTCTGAGCCCGAACAGTCTGGGAGGGTCAGCTTCCCCCTCTTGGGCACCTCCCCCTCCGAGTCTTCATAGGCCGCCCTCTTCTTCTTCCTCCTCTTACGAGGGGAGTCGGATTCTATCTCCACCTCCTCTTCCTCCTTGTCTCCTTCGTAGGAAGAAAGGGCTTCGTTCTCTCTAGACATTGTTTCTGAAGGACCCTTGGGGCGGGGGCCGCCCATGGCCTCCTAGCCTTTCTTCTTCTTTGTTTTCTTCTCCGGCACCTGAGAGAGCGCTGGGACCAACATCTCCATTAGCTGGGGTGTGGCCGGGTCCTCAGGCAGCGGTGCTGGACAGTTGACCCATTCCGCCTTTGCCGTCCAGACCTGTAAGGAAAGAAGGCAATATAATTTGTATTATATCTGAAATATTGATCGGATAGGTCTTCGGAAAGATTAAGCTTGCCGTCGTGGCCGGGTTCTGGATGTCAAGTCCAATGTCATTGGTCTTCTTCGGCCACATTTTCGGAGCCTTGAAGAGCTGCTTCCATATATCTACATGTGTGCTGCCGAAGAAGCCCTTCAGGGCCCGTGTCTCCTTCGGATTGAACTCCCACATAGGGGAGGCCCGGAGCTGGCAGGGAAGGGTGTGGCAGAATAGCATCACTTGAATCACATTTGTGAGACCGGTGTTCTCACCCAACATGTCGGAGATGCACTTCTGGAGCATCATCACATCCGATTTGGACCCCCAGTGAAGGCCCTTGGCGGTCTGTGAGATGAGTCTCACGGGGGATCCAGATATGAAATCACGCTTAGCCACTCAAGTGGCGTCGCAGGGTTCGATGATACAAAACCACTCCCATTGCCATACCTTGACTGTTTCTATGAATGCCCCTTTTGGCCAGATTGCACTGGGAACCTTGCTTTCCATAGCTCCGCCACAATCCGCATGTTGTCCGTCAACCACCTTCGATATTAGATTGAAAACTTTGAGCCACTAGACGAAGTGTGGGGGCATGCGGAGGAGAGCCTCACACACGGCTATAAAAGCCGATACGTGGAGGATCGTGGAAATGTAGCCCGTAGAAAAACATAAGACACCGGACGAAGGGGTGGAGGCAAAATCCTAGCCCCCGAAGGAAATGGGGGATGAACACAATCCTCTCACCAGGCCCTGGAGTAGGAATGACCTGGTCTTCATCTGGAATCCTATGCGCGATGTCCGCAGACAAATATCCCGTGCTCCGGAGATCCTTGACGTCCTTTTCGATGACGGTGGAGGCCTCCCACTCGCCCTTGGAGCCGGACCCGACCATTGATGGGAAGGGTGGCAGCGGTGGAGGAGATAGGAGTTGTAGGCGCTGGAGCTTGGAGATTGGGAGACAGAAGCAAGAGGAAGGCATGAAGAAAAAGGAGGGGCCTTTACCCTTTTATGGATGGTGAAAATGCCAAGTGTCCCCCTCTAAAGCTATAAAACTCGCCTGCTCCCAATGAGATCATGCGTAAGGTGCGGTTGGATTACCCAAATCATATTGATGGGATCCCGTAATGGGCGGGCATGGTCTCTGCTTCGACGTGACGTGCCATGGAGGCTAGGCCACGAAACGCGATACGAGAAGCATGAAAACGGTTCGGAGTATTAAAAGTCAAGAGTGACACTTCGCTGAAAGAGTTGTTAGTAAAGACACTGTTTCTATTTGGACGCCTTGCCTTTGTGGCTAAGGGTTGTATTCATTATGCAAAGACGGACACAATCCATTTATGTAGGAAGCCTAATTAATGTTCAGAAGGAGGAACCCACCTTACAATGCCGAAGACAATACGCGTGCCAGACACATCGTCATCAAAGACTGGTTCAGGGGCTACTGAGGGAGTCCTGGATTAGGGGGTCCTCGGGTGTCCGATCTATTCGATATTGGCCAGACTGCTAGGCCGTGAAGACAAAGTAGAAGAATATCCCTTGTGTCCGGGTAGGATTCCTATGTGCGTAGAATGGCAAGTTTGGTGTCCAGGTTTAATACTTCTTTCCTCTACAAACCGACTATGTACAACCCTAGGCCCCTCCAGTGTGTATATAAACTGGAGGGTTAGATCCGTGGGGGAAGGAGAAAAAAATCATAGGCTAGACAGCTAGGTTTAGCCATCACGATATCGAGGTAGATCAACTCTTGTAACCCTTATACACACCAAATACTATCAAGCAGGACGTAGGGTTTTACCTCCTTTCAGAGGGTCCGAACTTGGGTAAACATCGTGTCCCTATTGTCCCTTGTTACCATCAATCCTCAGACACACAGCTTGGGACACCCTACCCGAGATCTGCAGGTTTTGACATCGACAGTCGGGTTCAATCTAATTTTCCCAAAAGTGATCAGCAAGCTTCAGTTATTAGAGGAGGAATGAAAGGTCACGGGCACATTTCAAGGAATTAATCCCGGCAGGAGCCGTCCTAAGGGAAAGATCACATTGCCAACGACATTCGGGGGAGAATTGAACTACCGGACTGAGAAGGTTGTGTTCGACATGGTTGACCTCCCCCTGCCGTACAATGGGATCCTTGGATGCCCAGCCTTGGGGAAATTCATGGTGGCATCTCACTGTGCCTACAACATCTTCAAGATGCCAGGGCCAGTGGGAGTCATTGTCATTCTATCAGATGAGAAAGACGCAATCATTTGCATGGATAAGATGTACCGGGATGCAGTCGCGGTAGAGGCTAGGGCAGTGGCAGTTCCCGCCAAGGAAAGCAAAGGAAAGAAGATGGATAGCATGGACACCGGCAAGGAATTCAGGAAGCGTTCCTCTCCAGAGTGCACTATGCCTGTCGATGACATGCCGGAGAGTTCCAACAGCAAGAGATCCAAGGTTGCTGCACCACAAGTGAAAAAGGTCCCCGCAGGGCTGGCTGGTCTTGATGTTACCATCACGATCAGCGCTGCCCTTAACGACAAATAGGAAAGTGTGCCATTGCCTTCTTTCAGGCGAATGCCGATGTGTTTGCCTGGGAACCATCTGATAACCCTGGTGTTGCTAGGGAGGTAATCGGGCACCACCTTGCTGTCTGCCCACATGCCCGACCGGTCAAGCAGATGGTTCGGAAGCAGGCCTTGGAGAGGCGGCAGTTTATTACAGAAGAGATTAAGAAGCTTGAGGCAACTGGTTTGGTCAGAGGTGTATTGCATCCAACATGGTTAGCAAACCTAGTAGTCGCGCGCAAGGCTAATGGGAAGTGGAGGCTTTGCATAGATTTCATAAATCTCAACAAAGCTTCCCCGAAGGACCCATTTCCCTTGCCACACATCGCCAGATTGTGGACTCCACTTCACGTTGTGATTTGCTCTCCTTTCTGGTTGTATACTCTGGATATCATCAGATCTTCATGTCCAAGGAAGATAAAGAGAAGACCTTGTTCATTACTCCATGTGGTACGCACTGCTTTGTCCGCATGCCATTCAGATTAAAGAGTGTCGGGTCCCCTTTTGCAAGAGCAGTCCAGATTGGTTTTGAACCATAGCTGCACAGAAACATTGAGGATTATATGGATGATATTGTGGTCAAAACCAAGAACAAAGCAACCCTCATCAAGGATTTTGAGGAGATATTTTCTAATCTGTGGAAGATCAACTTGAAGCTGAATCTGGAGAAGTGGGTATTTGGTGCCCCCTCTAGCAAGCTACTAGGATTCTTCGTGTGCCATCATGGGATCGAAGCCAAGCCCGACAAGATCAAGGCTATCGAGCAAATCCAAGCACCAAGGACAGTCAAAGATGTGAGGCGCTTGACAGGATGCGTTGCAGTGCTTAGCAGATTCATCTCAAAGTCTACCGAGCGTGCCTTGCCATTCTTGAAGACCTTGAAGAAGGCAGGGCCTATGAAGTGGACCCCGGAAGCATATGAAGCTTTACAAGGTTTGAAGGCCTACTTGTTCTCTGTGCCTAATTTGGTTGCCCACAGATCACAAGAGCCATTGCTACTGTACTTGGCGGCAACTAATCAAGTGGTTAGTGCAGCCTTAGTGGCGCAGCAAGAAGTAGAGGAAACAAAGAATCAACAAAGCTCGACAGGATCAGATGAGGATCATGGCAAAGAAGAGCACAACAGTAGAGGCAAACCCAAGGACGCGGCAAGGAAGAAAGTGGTGTAGCGCCCAGTGTACTTCACTAGTTCCCTATTACAGGGGGCTAGGTCAAGGTCCCCTGGCATGCAAAAATTGATTTTTGGCCTCATCATGGCCTCAAGGAAACTGCACCACTACTTCCAAGCCCATGATATTACGGTTGTCACTCGCTTTCCATTGCAAAGGATACTCGGAAACCCTGATGCTACCAGCAGAAAAATAGTGGAGTGGGCTTTAGAGTTGTCCAGTTTTGGTCTGAAGTTTGAGAGAACATCAACAATTCAGAGCAGGGCATTGGCAGAGTTTATTGCATAATGGACGTCAACCCCTGATGAGGAAGTGCTAGAAATAGTTACCCCTGGCAAGGAAGCGCCCCAAGAATGGATCATGTATTTCGATGGTGCTTTCTCCCTACAAGGTGCAGGGGATGGCGTGCTTCTCGTTGCTCCCACTGGGTAGAACTTAAAGTATGTTGTCCAGATGCACTATGCCCAGGAGGAGGCGACCAACAATACAGTAGAGTATGACAGACTCGTTGCTGGGCTCAAGATTGCCGCAGAATTGGGAATCAAGAAGCTAATCATTCGAGGAGATTCATAACTTGTGGTGAGACAAGTCAACAAGGATTACCAAAGTCCATTGATGGAGGCATACATTGAGGAAGTGAGAAGATTGGAGGAGCACTTTGACGGATTGCAAACAGAGCATGTACCCCGTGCGGAAAATAGCATTGCTGATTGTCAGTGTCAAAACCGGCGGATCTCGGGTAGGGGGTCCCGAACTGTGCGTCTAAGGTCGATGATAATAGGAGACAGGGGACACGATGTTTACCCAGGTTTGGGCCCTCTCTATGGAGGTAATACCCTACTTCTTGCTTGATTTATCTTGATGAATATGAGTATTACAAGAGTGGATCTACCACGAGACCGTAATGGCTAAAACCCTAGAAGTCTATGCTATGTGATTATGATTGTCTCTGCCTCTACGGACTAAACCCTCCGGTTTAAATAGACACCGGAGGGGACTAGGGTTATACAAAGTCGGATACAGAGAAAGGAATCTTCATATCTGAACGCCAAACTTGCCATCCACACCAAGGAGAGTCCCATCTAGACATGGGTGAGAGTCTCCGGTCTTGTATCTTCGTAGCCCATCAGTCCGGCCCATGTCCAACAGGCCGGACGCCGGAGGACCCCTTAGTCCAGGACTCCCTCAGTGGCCTTGAACTAGGCTTCAATGACGAGGTGTCCGGTGCACGGATTGTCTTAGACATTGCAAGGCGGGTTCCTCCTCCGAATACTCCAACACAGTCTTCAAACACAACGAACGTGTCCAGATCTGCAAAACAAGTACCACACACCACCGTAGAGAGTATAATATTTCATGAGTCCAATCTGCTGACAACTTTTTGGTAACATGATATGACGTCCCTGCCAGTTTATTATTTCGAACCATTTTGCGGCCTGCGGCTCCATATTCCGAGATGCGGTTTTATTGGCACGTCTTGTCAAAGCAGAGATCGTGTCCCCTTATTGCAGGATTATCATCAATACGGGTATGGGTAATCCAACCGTGCCACGAGCATGGCCCCTGGGGAATAGGCGAGTTTTATGGAGAGTGGGGAGGCACTTGATATTCACTACCTTTATAAGGAGATAAGGATTCACATCTTTCACCCACACCTTCTCTCTTTCCGCCTACCCACTCTCGAGCTCCAGCGCCCAAGTTCTCATCTTTTCTGCCTCAAGAAAGCACTCCGACCATGTCCGGAGCGCAGGGCAAGTGGATGGCCTCCGCTATCAAGGAGAAGGACATCACCCAGCTTCGGGAGGTCGGATATTTGGCCAAGGAGGTCGCCCATCGGCTTCCGACCGAGGGACAGATCGTCCCTACCTCGAAGCCCCATGAGAGGGTAGTTTTCATCCCCCACTTCATCCACGGGCTGGGATTTTTAGTCCACCCATTCGTCCGCGGGCTCATGTTGTACTATGGGCTGGATTTCCATGATATGGCCCCAAAATCCTTCCTCACTATCTCGGCATTCATCGTCATGTGTGAGGCCTTCCTCTGCACCCAACCCCACTTCGGATTGTGGCTGGAGACCTTTAATGTGATCCCGAAGGTGGTGGGCGGCCAACACGCGGAGTGCGGAGGCGCCATCGTGAGCAAAATGTCCAACGTCCCGTGGCCCAAAGGCACCTTCGTGGAGACCGTCAAGGGGTGGCAGAAGTTGTGGTTCTATGTCACAGAGCCCTGCGACACTACCTGGGCCCCGGCTCCTGAATTCCAATCCGGGTCCCCAATGCGGCTTACCTCCTGGCAAGAGAAGGGCCTGGATTGGTCCTCGTCGGACAAGCTGACAGCGCTTCAGACGTGCATCAAGAGTATGATGAACAAGAACGTCAAGCTTGTCGATGTGATTCAGGTGATGCTAGTTCACCGGATCCTTCCATGCCAGAGCCGGGGTTGCCACCTGTGGGAGTTCGATCCGGCCGAGCACAAGACCTTGCAACGGTTCTTCAGAACTACACACGAAGATATCTGGAAGGTGCTCTTGAAGGCTAACAAGACGTGGTCGAAGATGACAAAGGACCGTGGGCACGACCTAGCCCATCCCATCAGTTCGGTAAGTTTTCCGTGTTTCAAGGTGTATCCCTTACTTGCTTACTCAAGGAGGATGTCCAAACTTCCCTATTTGTGTTTTAGGGTTGTACGAAGAAGGCAGAGCGGATTCTGTGTCTGGCTCCGCTGTTCGAGGAACTAGCCATCCCGCTTGTGACGAAGATGCTGGTTCCGGCGCCCTACAAGGCACCGGAGAAGAAGGCCAAGGGGACCAGAGGTGGCCTCCGTCCCAAGGGTACTTCGGACATGGTGTCCGAAGACACCGAAGATCATGAGGAGGAGGAATAGGAAGAAGAAAGAAACTCCCCCTTCCCAAGGGGGGAAAGAAGAGGGCATCCTCCAAAAATCTGGAGGCGGGGGCGTCCAAGAAGGGGAAGGTCTCCCTCGTGGATAGCTCCGTGTCGGACATCGATAGCAGCCCAGAACGGCGCCCTCGAGACAAGCTCCTGAATGAATCGTGAGTATTCAAAGACCCCGACGCATTCATATATCAGCCTCTTTACTTCATAATTTTAAAATGTTGAATCATGTACTTGCAGTCCGGTTCGTTACACCCTCGAGCGATCCTCCTCTTCGGGGAACTCGCTGGACTCGAAGGTGATGGACAACGGGTCCCTTCCGGCGGCCTCCTCTCCCAGGGCCATTGATGACACCGAGGTGTTGTCCCGAAGGATCCTAGGCCAGGGAGAGATGCAGGAGGCCATCAGGGCGGTGCCAGAGGGCGAGACCTCGTCCGCCGGACACATGGGGGAGCAGATCCCCATGGAGACTGGCGATGGGGGGCATGTCCAATTCGCCCCCCAGTCGAATACGGTCCCGGAGACCTATACAGCTATGGAATCTGGCTAGCAGCCTCCTTCATCGGAAGGAGGTGTGCCCATTCCACTAGTGACCTCTTTCCAACCAGAGTCATCGGATACTCTACTGGAAGCGCTGCGAAGTGCTTCCATCGTTGAGGAACACCGTACCCTCATGGGTGCGGTGATTGAGAAGATTCAGTCTGCGAAGAGCGGACTGACCAAAGCCTGCACAAGCCTTTTAACAGGCTTTGAGGTAAGCAATGCAATTTGTGAAAATGAAGTCACAGTATAGACAGTAGCCCCTGAGACTCTGTCCGGTGTTCGGAAAGAAGAGCCAAACATAGGATCAAATAGTTTTTCAAAGGAGACTAACTAGATATGTCTATGTGAATAAGCAGGCGTTGCTGCTAGCCGTGACTTCTCATGCTGCCGAAGTTTCCGGACTGAGGCAGAGTCTGGAGCGGGCCAACGAAGAGCTCGGCCGACTGAAAAAGCAGCCGGAGGACAAGCAGGGTATGTAATGACCTATTCAGGTATAGGAAGATATGAATTGCTTGTGTTGATCGTATGATAATTTGTAGGAGCGCCGTCCGAGGTGGAAACCCTCAAGGCAGTGCTGGCCGAAGCCCAGAAGAGGGCGGCAGATGAACAGGCTGCCCGCGAAAAGCACGAGGCCAGGGTCGGTGAGGTCCAGCAGGAGATACAGGCCGCCGTGAAGAAATGTGAGTCCTTGGAGCGCAAGAGTGCGGACCAGGATTCCGAACTTGCCAAGGCCAGTCAAAGTGCACAAGAGTCCCGGGTCAAAGCCCGGGGCGCCCTCCAGGAAATTCAAGAGGCCAAGAAAATTGCGGCGGGTAAGGCTTTTATTATGCAGAGCAAGTATGTGAAGAAGAGATGTCTCTTGCTAACCCAGATTTGGAGTTCTCCAGGGGCGTTTGCGGATCTGCCACGTAGTGTTTCTGACGCTGCGGAAATCTTCTGAGCCGAAGAGGGGAGCTCAATGGAGAAGTTGTTCTGGTCACAATACCTTGCGCCAGAACATCCGGTGCCCTTTAGCAACCAGCTAAAAGAGTTGGTCGAGCTGCATAGGGTGACCGAACTAGCCATGAAGGATTTAATAATCTGACTATGGCCTGCAGAAGCTATACCCGACAGCTACTTCGGACTCGTGAAGTGGCTGGTTAATGCCTGCCCTCGGCTTGACGCCATCAAGCGGTAGGTCTGCATAGAAGGTGCGCGGATGGCCTTCGCCTGTGTCAAGATACAATGGGCGAAGATGGACGCCGTCAAGCTCGCGACCGAAGGACCGCCCACGAGCAAGGAGCACCGCACGCCCGAGCGGTATTTTGAAGATGTTCTGAAGGGATCCCGCATTGTGGTGGAGCAACGTGCTCAGGACGTTATTTTTGAATGAATACATTCATGTTCTCCCATCCTGTATGATGAAAACAAGGTTGATATGTAATATAATGCTTTGGTGTTTACTATTTAAAATTTTACCTCCTGTGCGGCTGTTTTATCAAGTCTGAGAGTTGGCCCGTCGTCGGCTTCAAAACACTCTCCATCCAAGAATTTGGTCCTTGAAAGAGGTGGTTAGCACAACGAACCAGGCAATCGGACTATGTGGCTTTATCACCCTCACTTAGCCATAGGAGTTTGATAATAAAAATTTAGGCGCAGCCCCTAGTATCCAAACTAGGGTTTTGTAAACACCTGATCAGATAAGAAGCCATTCATCGCATAATGTGGAAAAAATTGCTAAAGATTTGAAACCTCCGAAGAGCTGACCGGCTCGCGCCGCATCATGACAGTCGGTTTTCGGCTTTCTCTACTGAGGTGCTCATCCGGATAAACCAGGACACAATCGCAGTAGTTCTCCCTTTACTACCCTAGCCGATATAGCGGAACGTAAGGTAGTAAGCACAGGAGCCGGGCAACCCAACTATTGACCAAAGACATGATTCAGCCCCCACAGGTGCCGAACTATACTGTAAAAAGTGTTCAGACTTTGTTGCTGTATTATGGGGTGCAATGAGGCCCCTAGCGGATGAAAGTGTACCAAAGTGTACGGGTGCGATTTTATAAGATTATCCAAAGAGCAAACTAGTGCCGCAGAAGTTGGGCTACAAACTGTTTCCATTATAGTTTGATTAATACGTTAAAGCGTATTTGTACAAGTAGTACAATAAGCAACAGGGCTATTTAATATGCCACAACAAAGGGAGAGCTGCATGTGGGTCCTAAAAACAGGTGGAGTGATCGTTGAAAGAGACCACCTAAAATTCCTTTATATGTCAGTGCTTTTTGTTGTCTTGGTGTATCTATCCTTTCGAAAGGACCTGTGATCAGGCTGTCGGGGAAGGCCTGTGGAAAAGAAACTTGAAAAGGGGAAAAAGAGAAGGAAAAAAAAGAAAAAGAAAAAGTATGTGTGTCTAGGGGAGGTCGTTCCGTATTATGATTCACAATCTAGTTATGCCTCAGTCTATGCCCATGGTATTTTGAGTGCGTAGTTATGTACGCGCGGTATGAACGCCGCCAGTTAGTAGGGACTCGGACAGAGGCTGAATTGCTAGTCGAGCTCTTGACGAGCTGGGCTGTCTTGTTGCGGAGTAGTCCGCACTCGTTTGACGGTGTCCGGGAGCTCGATCGCCGAATTGAGGTTCTACTTGAAGAGGCTGCTCTGTACTTCTGCTGCTAAAGCGGCGGTGTGCTCCTTGGTACGGAGGGAGCATTTCGTGTTTCCATTGACTGTTATGACGCTGCGTGGTCCGAGCATCTTGAGCTTGAGATAAGCATAGTGTGGCACCGCGTTGAATCGAGAAAATGCGGTTCGTCCCAGCAGTGCATGATAGCCACTGCGGAAGGGGACGATATCGAAGATCAACTCTTCACTTCGGAAGTTGTCCGAGGATCGGAAGACAACCTCTAGTGTGATTAAGCCCGTACAGCGGGCCTCTACACCTGGTATGACTCCTTTAAAGGTAGTCTTTGTGGGCTTGATCCTTGAGGGATTAATACCCATTTTACGCACTGTATCCTGATAGAGCAGATTCAGGCTGCTGCTACCATCCATGAGGACTCGCGTGAGATGGAATCCATCAATGATTGGGTAAAGGACCAGTGCGGCTAAACCGCCATGATGGATACTGGTCGGATGGTCCCTGTGATCGAAAGTCATCAGGCAGGAAGACCATGGGTTGAACTTTGGGGCGACTGGCTCCATCGCGTTGACGTCCCTGAGCGCGCGCTTGCGCTCCCTCTTGGGGATATGGGTAGCATATATCATGTTCACTGTTTTAACTTGGGGGGGGGGGAGGGACTTCTTCTGTCCCCCTGTGTTCGGCGGACGCGACTCCTCGTCATCGTCCTTGCTTTGCGACCCCTTCTCCTTCTTCTCGGCATTTAATTTGTCGGCCTGTTTAAATACCCAACAGTCTCTGTTGGTATGATTGGCTGGTTTGTCTGGGTGCCGTGGATCTGGCATGGATGATCGAGTATAAGGTCCAAGCTGGATAGGCCTAGATTTTTTCTTTTATATGGCTTCTTCCGCTAGCCGGACTTGGAGCCACTGAATCCGGTGTTGACCGTTGTTTCTTCGGCATTGTCACTGTTGTTTTGACACTTGTGCCAGTTGCGTCGGGGCTTGTCATTGCTGTTTTTGGTCCCAGAGGTGCCATCCTCGCTTGTGGTGCTTTTGCTATGGGCTAGCCAACTATCCTCGCCCGCGCAAAAACAGGTCATGAGTGCCGTGAAGGCTGCCATGGACTTCGGCTTTTCTTGGCTGAGGTGACGGGCTAGCCATTCGTGTCGGCATCCGGATAGTCGATGATCTAGTTCTTTTTAGTTAGGAACCTGGTCCAGAATTTCCTGGCTGACTCTCCGTGCTGTTGAACTATGTGACTTAAGTCATCTCTAGAGGTCGTACGTATGTACCTTGGAAGTTGTTGCGGAAGGCGTCTTCCAAGTCCTCCCAGCTGCCAATGGAGTTTTCAGGACGACTGTTGAACCAGTGCCGAGCTGACCCTTTGAGTTTTAGCGGGAGGTATTGGATGGCATGAAGGTCATCACCGCGGGCCATATGAATATGTAGAAGAAAATCTTCAATCCATACAGTGGGATCTGTTGTTGCATCGTATGATTCCATGTTCACGGGTTTAAACCCTTCGGGGAATTCATGCCCCATTACTTCATCAGTGAAGCAAAGAGGGTGTGTGGCGCCTCTATATCGGGCCATATCACGATGTAGCTTGGATGGATTCCGTCTGCGGCATTCGGCCCGGGCGTGATTAGGCTTGTCACATCCGAATAGATAGCCGTCGTCGCGTGTCGGGGCACGCCCCCGCGATCCGTAGATCGATTTGGTATTCCTGCTCTACTATCCAGGTCCTGCCGTAGGTCATATGTATATGCCCGAGCTGTTTTGCCCTGCCTTTACAGCGAGGTAGTACAGGATGGTGTTCGGCTTGGGTTGCCTCTTTGTACTGACCACGTGGTGGTCGGTCAGCCGCATTGTGTGCTGATGGCACGGTCTCCAACGCCTCTTCATCGAATTGAGGTGGTAATTTGCACTTGGGTAACTTTTGGGTGGTCGCTTGAGCCCATATTCCTCGGCTGCCAGGACATTGGTCCATCTATCATTGAGCAGATCTTGATCAGCTTGAAGCTGTTGCTGCTTATTTTTCAGGCTCCTTGCAGTGGCTATTAGCCGGCGCTTAAAGCGCTCCTACTCGAGAGGTTCCTCGGGCACGATAAAATCCTCGTTGTCGAGGCTCACCTCATCATCGGAGAGTGGAAGATAATTAATGTCCTCCGAGTCTTCATGCACGGCCTGTTCATCAGGGCTGACTCGCCCATCTTCCCGTTCGTCCCGTTCAGAAGATGGTTCAACGGGGTCTTCATTGTCTCCGACATCGTCTAGAGTATTATTTTCCCCTATGCCGGTATTGCTATATTTTTCACGGCGTGACTTAGAACGGCGCCGCTGTCGTCAGCGCTTTGGCTATGTCTTAGGTGGTTTATCTTCCACTGGGTCTTCTTTGTCATTGCCGTTAACTTCTTTGGGTGTGTCCACCATGTATATGTCATAGGAGGAGGTGGTCGTCCAACACCCGATAAATGGCTGGTTTTGGGCCTGCTCCTCTTCGGCATCGTCGTCCATACCGTCGATGTCTCCAGAGTCGTAGTCGAGCATGTCGTTTAGATCTTCGACAGTGGCTATTAAGTTGGAGGTGGGTGGGAAGCGAAATTTCCCGTCATCAGCCCTGGGTTCAAACCGGATATAATTCGGCCGCGGGTTCCCTGCTAAAGAGAGGGTTTTTAATGAGTTTAGCACATCGCCTAAAGGTGAGTGCCGGAAGATGTCCACGGAACTAAATTCGATGATTGGCGCCTGGTAAGGCTCGGCGGACGCGGATGCATGTAGTTCGGAACCAGTGACCGGAGATGAATCCAGGGGTCCGATGATGCAGACCCCGCTCGAAGTTGGGTATGTGTGTGGCTCCTACGCCGATGAGTCTGCGGCTCCCGTGGTAGGGTTAAGCTTCCCATCTTCGGATGGAACAAGCTGCTCCGGATCTAGGTCTGGAGCGCTTACAGGAGCAATCTCTTGGGTATGATCTGATGACAGATTTAGGTCATGTTCATCACGGTGGCAGGGAGCGGCTGCCATGGGCTCAAATCCGTTGAAGATCAAGTCTTCGCAAATGTCAGTGACGTAGTTCAAGATTCCAAACCTGACCTGATGGCCAGGGGCATAGCTGTCGATCTGCTCTAGATGGCCAAGCGAGTTGGCCCGCAGTGCGAAGCCGCAGAATACGAAGATCTCGCCAGGGAGAAAGACTTCCCCCCGGGTAGCGTTGTTTTAGATGATGGATGGGCCATCGAACCTTCTGATGACGACACAACGGAACTCTCAATGAAAGCACCAATGTCGGTGTCAAAACCGGTGGATCTCGGGTAAGGGGTCCCGAACTATGCGTCTAAGGTCGATGGTAACATGGGACACGATGTTTACCCAGGTTCGGGCCCTCTCTATGGAGGTAATACCCTACTTCCTGCTTGATTGATCTTGATGAATATGAGTATTACAAGAGTTGATCTACCACGAGATCGTAATGGCTAAAACCCTAGAAGTCTGGCCTATGTGATTATGATTGTCTCTGCCTCTACGGACTAAACCCTCCGATTTATATAGACACCGGAGGGGACTAGGGTTATACAAAGTTGGTTACAGAGAAAGAAATCTTCATATCCGAACGCCAAACTTTCCATCCACGCCAAGGAGAGTCCCATCCGGACACGGGTGAGAGTCTTTGGTCTTGTATCTTCATAGCCCATCAGCCCGGCACATGCCCAACAGGCCGGATGCCCAAGGACCCCTTAGTCCAGGACTCCCTCACTGATCATCTGTCAAAGTGTGCTGCGCAAAAACTTCATGTGGATCCAGGAAATTTTGTTCTCCATCTTACTCAGCCCTCCGTATCCCCTGCAACAATGGCCAGAAAAAGGAGGAAGTTGGACTCCGGCAGGGCTCTCCCGGTAGAGCCTCTCGGGGCTCTTGGCAATGACCTGTCAGAAACAACTCCCCATCACTTTCCAGACCGCACCCTCCAGCCCGGCCAATGGTCACCGAGAATGAGGAATGCGCTCCCACAGATGAGGAGGTGCCTCTAGTCCTCGTTGCCGAGCCCCAGGCCCCACCTTTGGCAAGGCACATAGTCCATTTCCTCCAAACTGGAGAACTTCCTGATGAGCAAGATGAAGCTGAAAGAGTAGCCCGGAAGGCCAGTATGTATCAGTTTGTCAATGACACTCTACACAGAAGGAGGCCCAATGGTGTGAAATTGAAGTGCATCTGCCAGGAGGAAGGAAAGGAACTGCTAGCGGAGATACGCAAAGGCATGTGCGGCTCCCACATTGGATCAAGGGCATTAGTTGGGAAAGCATTCTGACAAGGATTCTATTGGCCCACAGCCCTCCAAGATGCGGTTGAGCTAGTCACCTAGTGTGAAGCCTGCCAGTTCCATTCCAAGAACATCCACCTGCCTACACAAGCTCTTAAGACAATCCCTTTGTCATGGCCGTTTTCGGTCTGGGGGTTCGATATCCTCGGCCCTTTCCCCCAAGCTTCCTGGGGCTTTGAATTCTTGTTCGTTGCTATCGACAAGTTTACAAAGTGGCCGACAGTAGCTGCAATGAGAAAGGTGACTGCTCAGTCAGCTATCAAGTTCTTGAAAGAATTGGTGTGCCGCTTCGGAGTCCCTGCAAGGATCATTACCGATAACGGCACCCAGTTCATGAGCCGTGCCTTCAAGCAATATGTTCATGCCCTCGGAAGCAAGATCTCATTTGCCTCTATTGCACATTCTAGAAGCATTGGACAAGCTGAGAGGGCGAACACTGAAGTGCTGCGAGGACTCAAGAAAAGAACATTTGATATGGTGCAAAAGCACGACAGGCGGTGCATCGATGAGCTGCCGGTAGTTGTCTGGTCCCTCAGAACGACACCAAATCGAGCTACCGGGCAGACTCCATTCTTCCTAGTCTATGGGGCAGAAGCAGTTATCCCCACGGAACTCATTTATGGGTCGCCTTGAGTGCTTGCCTATGATAAAGTAGCACAAGATCAGCACCGGCGTGACGACACTGTGCTACTCGAGAAGAACCATCTCCGGGCTGTAAAGCGTGCTGCATGCTACAAGCAAGCCCTGCGTCACTATCACAACAGCAGGGTTCATGCCTAGTGTTTTGAGGAAGGCGACCTTGTCCTTAGGCGTGTTCAGTCTGCCAAGGGTGCAAACAAGTTGATGCCGAAGTAGGAAGGCCCTTACTGGGTAGTATGAGTCAGGAGACCTGGCGCAGTCCGTCTGGAGACCGGAGATGGCATTCAATTGCAAAACTCATGGAATATTGAGCATCTCTACAAGTTCTGCCCATAAGGCGCGGCTATCGGGCAGGCACCCTTTTGTACAGGCCTTGCCTCAGTTGCATGTAACCCCTTATACAAAGCTAGGCGTAGACCCTGAGCAACAGAGAATTAAACGAAGCGTTGGGGGCCCCCGACAAGTTGCATGCATAAGCATTTCATGAGCATTGCATCCTTAAGCATTGCATGCATAAGCATTTCATAAGCACTGCATATAGATAAGATCGCATCCTGCATCATTTCCATCTACAGGTTCCTACCAAGAACTTGGCCTCTGAAGGGAGCTGGAAAGATGAACCAACACTGTGATCTCCAGCAAGCTAAACAGATAAGTTCTATCTCTTGTCCATATGTGTCTTGTAAGTGAAAACTTGCGCATACAGAAAATCTCATCGCTTTTTGAAACTTAGGTGCTCCGATCCTTTGACACGAGCGCTGCCTCGGTCAGGATGGTCGTAGTGGCCTTTGATGAAAAAATATTGGTGCGGGGCTAGTCCTTCATTTATGCCCGGCAGGCTCGGTTCCCCGGCAGCAAGATAGAGGGTACCGAAAGGATAGCCTGCCGGGGCAAACTCGTTTACTTAAAGATAAAGAGGCACTCCACCTCTGCATGGACATATACATGCGCGAGTCCCTGGCAAGGTTCATCTTTTCATTAATATGCTGACAAAACCAGTACGGACCTTACATAACACAAACATGGACTCGAGAGATTACATTATTTAAACTAGAATTTGGCAATTGCCTATAGATTTAAGATTGAAAAAAGATAAGTGCCCGGTGATGCCCTTTCTTGTCCCTCTCCTGCTAGGCACAATAGTCGAAGGCGAAGAGGGTAAAAAGGAGCGCATGGGTAGAAGCCCAGCCTGACCCTGTCGGTCTCCAGGAGAGGCAGACCGGTAGGAGTGGGGGGCACCGGTGAAGACATCGATGGAGAGCAAGGCGGAGGCGACCCGTCAACCGTCGCCACCAGGGCCAGCATGATGTGGTAGGAGCGAACAGAGCTGTATCCCGTGAGGAAGCCTGCCGAGGTCCAGCTGGAAGGCTGCTGGAAGAGTCGGAGGCACCATCTCTACCTCTGCTCCCAACTCCCCGACAAATCAACTTGCCGGAGAGGAGATGCAGATGGTGATACCACTGCTTGATGAAGATTATGCGACTGGCGGTCAGCCGGAGTCAGACTCGTCGCCCTCCCAGTCGCCGTCGTCGCCATCGTCGTCACTGTCCTTGTTGTTGGTTTCGCTCAAGGAGGAGCTTTCATCGTTGGTGGAGCTCTCTGCGCAACACCCTAAGAAAGCTCCTGAGCGCCCAGAAATCTTGATGGAAAGCAGGCCACTCTTCATTAATTTAAACTGGAGAATGTGCCCCTCCGACAAGCTTTGGGCTCGAGGAAAGGTCTTCCAGCCACGGCAGAGGTACATAACATGAGGAGCAGGGAAGTCAAGATCCACCCACATCCCGCCATTCCCACATCCCCTCATGTGCAACCTCAGCGTGCGCGGCTGTTCGAGCTCCATCACCCATGCGAATTGAGTATGGAGGCATAGGTGGCCACACAGAGGCATGTACAACCTGATGACGAACTCTCGAGGCTGGTCTCCAATGTGGCCTTCCATCGGAGGAGGAACCTTTGGTGGGGGCATGCCCTAAGCACCGCCCCGTCCTCCTCTTCCTCGAGCGCCAGGCGGCCACGGCTTCG
This sequence comes from Triticum urartu, assembly GCF_056163025.1. Lineage (NCBI taxonomy): Eukaryota > Viridiplantae > Streptophyta > Magnoliopsida > Poales > Poaceae > Triticum > Triticum urartu. The sequence goes on along the minus strand of NC_141876.1, from coordinate 253,571,252 downwards.
CCCCCTTCCTCCTCCTCTCACGATGGGTTCTTGTCGGATTTCGGGTTCCGGCAGACCCTTGAGGTTCGAACACTGGGGTGCGCACGGAAATTTCGCCTCCTACCTACCTGCACCCCTTTGCCATGCTAGGATCTAAACTAAGGAAAGAACAACACAAGAGACACAGGGTTTATACTGGTTCGGGCCACCGTTGTGGTGTAATACCCTACTCCAGTGTGTGGTGTGGTGGATTGCCTCTTGGGCTGATGATGATGAACAATACAAGGAAGAACAGCCTTGCGAGGGTCTGTTCTTGGCTGAGGCGATGAACTGCTGGGAGGAGTTCAGCCACCTCTCTCTCTCTCTCTTTCTCGGCTCCGACTGACCGACCGACCCTTCTAACGAGCCTCTTCCTTCCTACCTCTTTTTCGTCCTCCCCTCCATGTGGGTGGCTGGTCCTATTTATAGAGGCCCTGGTCCTCTTCCCAAATATTGAGCGGGAAGGGAGCCAACAATGGTGGGCTAATTTTAAGGGGGACAGCAAGTATCAGCTATCCTGACAAAAGTAGTCTTCGCCTGCGCAAAGCTCTGGTGATGACGCCGTCTTGGGCTCCACGGTGACCTCCGTCTCGTAGTCCTCCTGGTCTTGGTCTCGTTGCACCAAAATGGCAACATTTGCCTGACGCCTCGGTACTCCGCGGCTGCGCTTGCCCCCTTTGCACCAAAGACGAAAGGAAGGCGCTGCGCGGGCTGGCACCCGCCTGGCGCCCTGAGTTGTCATGGCTTGCCTCATGGGCACCTCGTGAGGTACCCCGCCTTGATCCCTCCGCCTCCTCGTGAGCCAGCCTGACGAGGCCGTGCCTGAGGAAGCTTCGCGTCGTCCGCCCCGCGAGGCTTGGCCCCTCGCGAGGGTCTTGGGTTTGTGTTGGTGAAGATGGGCCGTGCTGGGCCCCCTTTGAGCCACGCCGCAGGCCGCAGGCAGGCAAGTCTGGGGACCCCCGTTCCCAGAACGCCGACAGTAGCCCCCGGGCCCAAGGCGCGCCCGGACTTGGCCGTGCAGGGAGGCGAAAGGGCAAGAGCAAAGTGCCGCGGGCCCTAACAGCCTGCGGCCTTGGGCGTCGCATGGCGGTTGATTGGATGTGGGCGCCTCCACTTCCCCATGGTGCCTCGGCAACTGCACTGACTGGACAAGTCCCTGCATGCAAAACGGGTCATGATTACCTGCGATCGTGGAGGTTGGCGGTTGGCCTCCGCCGGCTATAAGTACGGGATGGCGTGCACCCTTCCGGTTCATCTCCCCTTGCTTCTCCTTCTTCTTCATGGCCCCGTCGAGGAGGTTTTCGGCCATGGAGAAGGGGAAGGCTTACCAGGCAGAGCATGCCTCTCCCCTGCCCAAGCGCGGCCGAGGGCGCCCCGCAAACATCCTGTGGGCACCACAGCAGCTTCCCGCGGCCGCGGAGACGCTTTCCAGCGCGGTGGGGGGCGGATTGCTGCGGCTGGGGGGTGCGCTCTGGCTGCGCGTCCCCCTATGCCGCGCTTTCGCGCTGCAGAGGTGCTGCCGGAGTTCATCATGTGGTCGGCAGAGCAGACTAGCACCCGGATCCCACTTCCTCGCTTCTTCCTCGGCGAGCTCCTGGCCGGCGCCCCGGGCAGCCTCTGGCTTCAGGCCGACGGCTGCTGCAGCCGGGCCTCATGGGTCTCACTGGAGGTCTCCGCAGCCGGGAGCCTGGCCCTAGCCCGCGGTTGGCAGACGTTTGCCCGCGCGCGTGGCCTGGGCCGTCGGTGCACCCTATACTTCAGGTTCGACGGCGATGCCACCCTCTACGTGAGGGTGTTTGGGGAAGATGGTCGCCGCGCAGGGTGTTGCCCCGAGGGCGACGACCGCGGCTGGGAACCCGGCAACGATGATGATGGAGAGGAGGACGCTCGCGGGGCTGGCGGCGCTCAGGGTTCCTCAAGCTTCTCCGGTTCTTCTTCAGACGGCGGTTCTCGTAGTGGTGGCCGCAGCCAGCCCCCACGCCGTCGTATCTGCTTGGGGGGTGGTGGCACGTCCGCCCACTGTCGCGCCCTGGTGAAGCATGAGAGGGAGTCTGCCTGAGCTCCGGAGGCTGCTCGGGCTTCCCTACGGGCCGGTGCGAGGCGAGCCGCACCAGATTTGTTTTTTTTTCTCTTCCCTTTTCCTGCATAAAGAAGGACAGCAGTGCGGTGCCCCGCGGGGGCGTGTATGGGTTATTGCTGTTAATTATCGTTTTGCTTTCTTCATCGTACCTTCCGACTATGTGCCCGCGCTTGGATGGTTCCCGGCCCCAGCCGTGGGGGCGACCGACCCAGGCCCTGTGTTTGTGTCGCGGTGCCCGAGGGGCACGGACTGGAGGGGTGCTCCTGCAAGGGGCCCAGTCGCGAACCCTTTGAGTGACTAGGATAGGAACACTCGCGAGGGCGCTCGGCTCTCCCCCTCGCGAGGCCTTGCACAAGAGAAATCGAGGCAGGAGCATGAAAAGCCGAAGAACCGCGAGCCAAAGACGGCAACAACTTCAATAAAACTTCAAATGGAGAAGAACAATCCAACCGCGGAAAGCAAATGAAAAGCCGTGTCCGGCATCTAGTCTAGTCTTCGACGTCTTCTCACCAGCGCGGAGCTAAGTGCTGCCACTAGGCGTGGGAGGGAGCCCCAGGGCCTGAGGTCGGCGCTCCTGAGACTCCGGGGCGTGTACAGCCCCAACTCATTATTACGTGAGAGTGTCATGGGCGGCGAGCTTCACAGGCGTTCGCCTTGCTTCGCAGGCTCCGGGCCTTTTCCGAAACGCGATAGCTTCACAGGCATTCGCCTTGCTTCACAGGCTCCGGGCCTTTTCCCAAACGCGATAGCTTCACAGGCATTCGCCTTGCTTCACAGGCTCCGGGCCTTTTCCAAAGCGCGATAGCTTCACAGGCATTCGCCTTGCTTCACAGACTCCGGGCCTTTTCCCAAACGCGATAGCTTCACAGGCATTCGCCTTGCTTCACAGGCTCCGGGCCTTTTTAGGGGTAGAACCTCCGGAGGTGCTGGATGTTCCATGCGTTCTGGACCGGCACTCCCTCCTGAGTCTCCAAGCGCGATGAGCCGGGCCTGGAAACATGAACAACCTTGAACGGGCCCTCCCACATGGGAGAGAGCTTGTGCAGCCCTTCCCTGGAGAGGACCCGCCTAAGCACGAGGTCTCCTACCTCGAGTGTCCTGGGGCGGACGTTGCGGCAGTGATATCGCCGCAGCACTTATTGGTACCTCGCCGCTCGTAGCGCGGCTTCTCGGCGACGTTCCTCCCCCAGCACGAGGTCCATCCCCCGCATGGCGTCCTGTTGCGCCTCGTTGAACGCCAGGACCCGCGCGGAGCGACGTCTGACCTCGTGAGGGAGGACCGCTTCGGCTCCGTAGACCAGGAAGAACGGGGTCTCCCCAGTCGGCTTGGTCGCGGTTGTGCGGATGGACCACAACACGGACTGAAGCTCGTCGTACCAACCTCTGCCGCAGGCCTCCAGCTTCTTCTTGAACGTCCTGGTCTTGAGGCCCCTCAGGACCTCCGCATTGGCTCGCTCGGCCTGGCCGTTGCTTCGGGGGTGCGCCACTGAAGCGTAGCATATCTGCGTTCCAAGGTTAGTACAGTATGTTTTGAAGAGGTTACTGGTGAACTGCGAACCGTTGTCCGTGATGATGCGACTCGGCACCCCGAACCGGCTCACGATGCCCTTGATGAACTTGACCGCGGAACCCGCAGGAATGGTGCGGACAGCCTCCACTTCAGCCCACTTGGTGAACTTGTCTACAGCAACATAAAGGTAGCGGTAGCCCCCTGGCGCCCGAGGAAACGGACCCAAGATGTCGAGCCCCCAGACTGCGAACGGCCACGAAAGGGGGATAGTCTGCAAGCCCCCTGCCGGCTGATGGATCTGCTTGGCGTGGAACTGGCATGCCTCACAAGCTTTCACTAGTTCAACGGCGTCATTGAGCGCGGTGGGCCAATAAAACCCACTGCGGAACGCCTTGCTGACGAGGGTCCGTGACGATGAATGATGTCCGCAGTCCTGCCCGTGTATATCTTCCAGTAGTTCCTTCCCTTGCTCCTTGGAGATGCAGGGATACATCGTTTGGTCGCTTCCGGTAGAGCTCTCCATCTCTGATGCAGTATGTCGTGGCCTGGCGTGCCACTCGCTCTGCTTCCTCCTCCTTCTCCGGCAGGGTCCCTTGCGTCAAGTAGCTCCAGAGCTCCGTGATCCAACATCCCTCCTAAGGTTCCATCGTCAGGAGCAGGCATGCTCCTGACGCCGGGCCACAGGCCGGAGCTCCAGAGGCAGGTGGCTGGGGGAGCTCCTCCTGGGGCTGAGCCGTGTTTGATAGTGACGGCAAGGCTGAAGGCTTGAAGAGCCGTTCCTCGAAAACGCCAGGCTCCTGAGGTAACCGCCTGGACGCACGTTTGGCGATGTCATCTGCCTCTTGATTGGTGCCACGGGGCACATGCTGCAACTCCAACCCCCAGAACTGCTTCTCCATCCTGCGGACCTCTGCAAGGTAGGCCTCCATGTGCTCATCCTTCGGCTCGTACACCTTGTTGGAGAAATTGACAAGGAGCTGCGAATCGCCCTTGATGGTGAGGCGTTTCACCCCCAGGGCAGCTGCGGCCTTCAAGCCCGCTATTAAACCTTCATACTCCGCTATGTTGTTGGAGACCTTTTCGCCTTGCTGGAAACAAAGCTGCATGGCGTAATAGATTTTGTCCTGGGTGGGCGATATAAGCACCGCCCCAGCCCCTGCGCCGTGTCTGGAGAACTCCCCATCAAAGTACATGACCCAGCCTTCTGGCGCCTCGCTTCCGGGGACAGGGACCGATCCTCGTCGGCCTTGAGGCCTGGCGCCTCTGTCCATTCTACCACAAAATCCGCTAATGCTGCTCCCTTGATGACTGGTCGTGCTGAATTCAAGATGAAACACTTGCAGCTCTATGTTCCGCTCAGCGACTCTCCCAGCTGAATTGGGGCTCCTGAGCACCCTCTCCAGGGGGTATGACGAGACGACCTTGATGGGGTGACCCTGAAAATAGTGCCGCAGCTTGCGCAAGGCCACCAGTAGCGCGAGGAGGATTTTCTGGGGCATAGGGTACCGCGCCCTTGCATCCCGCAACACTGTGCTGACGAAGTACACTGGGTGCTCAACGAGGT